>NW_021703785.1:8701796-9301796 GCF_005190385.1 Monodon monoceros
GAGGAGGAGGAGGGAGGGGAGGGGAGGGGAGGAGGGGGAGGAGGTGTGGGTGGGCGGGGATGGAGGCGGTGGGTGTGGAAGCTGAGCACCCCCTGCAGCCCCCTCTGCTGCGGCAGAAGGGAAAGTGCGAGTTCTGAGACCCTCCGGAAGGGCAGATGCTCGCGTGCTGGCGGACGCTTGGCAGTTGCCCTCAGCTGGGACCTTCGGATGGCTGTTGAGTCTGTGGGCGCGGTGCTGCAGCGGGCCCCGTGCCTCCGTCCTGGAGTTCTCATCCCTGTGCTCTAGCTCTCCCCGCTTTCTTCCCGTCCCCCTCTTCTTCCCCCCCCCACCCGACCCCCACCCCCTCCATCCCCGGTCCTTTGACCCTTCTCTCTCTTAACTTAGCGTTTAGCAGCTCTGAGATGATCCCACCATCCTGAGAGCTACCCAACGAGAAAGCAGTGTGGTCACCTTACCAACCACGTCTCCAGTTGGGCTGTCAGGTGTACCCTAACCCTGCCTCAAGCCCAGCACTTGCTGATGCCTTGGTCATAGCTAGATCTGCAACACTACCATCTCAAGTTCACGCGAAGACCCTTTTGGCAAGACTTCCTAAAGTGGGACAAGCCAAGGGCTGCGGTGGGGTTCCTCCCTCACACAGTAAAATTACTGGTTTTTGAAACCTTCTTGTGTTCTTCTTTGAAAAGATTTAGCTCCCTCTGAGACAGGACTACTAGAAAAGCATTTCTTTAGACTTGGCCATTTGTTTAGGGTTCTTGAAGTCAGTCCCTCCATAGTACTGGAGAGTGGGCAATAATTCAGCATGGAACAGTAAGTTTCCTTACTGCCTTTGATAATGTCTTTTTTTTTTTGTAAACAGTTTTACTGGAAACACTAAGTTTCACCAATACACGATTCAAGATCTTTTTATTACACCTCCCCCACCCCACCCACTTTCATCTCTCTGGAATAAAGTAGGTTGTTTTTTTTCCTTCCAAGGCATTTGGAAGGTGTCAAACAAATGATGACTTATTTTTAGAGCAATTTATTTTGCAGCTTATGAATGCTAAAGTACTCGGGGGTGAACTGATGGGTTAACTCAAACTCTGTCTAACAACGGCTCCGGCTCCGACTACTCCACTAGGATAGTTTAAGTCCTAGATTGCCAGGGGTGAGAATTCCAACCTTGGAGTTGGAGCATTTTGTAAATTATTTTTTAAATGGGACATTAATGTGTCACACTATGTATCTCACCTTCTAAAAGTTTTGCCTTTTGAGCTTAAACCATCCCGTGTCTAGCCATTCCCTTTCAGGATTGTAGTTGGTAAATTCCATTCTCCTTCTGCTATTAACATGAAGCCTAAAATCATTTGCAGGTTTTTGATCCCAAGATAGCAGTATAACTAAGAAGTTAATTGGGTAATTGAAATAAAACAAAGACTAAAATCCTCCTAACTGTTAAAACCAAAAAGAACAGATTGACTACTACCTATTACGTTATCTTAAATCTAAAACGAGGACAATTAACTGGTTTCACACTAAGAAGCTTGTCAGAATACCTGCACGTACCAGTAGTAGGACCATGAATTTGGTGTAACGACTTCTTATTAGATGAATTTTTCTTCCCAATCTTTGTAAGTTATAAAATGATTTACTGATTATTCCCACTGCTTTAAGTTGTCAAGAAGTACAGGCAGTTCGGTCAGGGGTTCCTGAAAGGAATTTCAGAGTACTGCTATATAATCAGGTTGGTGTAGAAATAAGCAAATGATAGAGTCATGAACTTAAGGGCAAAGTTACTCATCTACCCAAAAGTTCTTAATTCATGTTTAAATAAGAGGTGTTAATTAAGTAGGTTTTTTAAAGTTGTTTTTATGTAAAAGTTAACTGGAAAAGAGCATGAAGAATATATTTGCACAATATATGCTTTTTAAAATAAATTGCAATAGCTTAGAAATCCTGGATAGAAAGTAAATTTACTGTCTTCATAAACATGTCCAATATCTCACAATACAACTATTATCAGAGAACACACACACACACGCTTCATGTCCTACCTTCCCTTATTTTCCCAGTAGAGGAATAGCTATATGTTTAGAATAGATGTTACCTGCTTCAACTGTCACTGCATGAGTTATGCAAGGTGACTGTATCTTAGGCAGATCATTAAATAGGGAATACTGAGTCCAACGCACTTACTTTGCCTGGAGGAGGGCTTGATATGTTTCTTTAAATTAGTACTGAGAGTTTGGACTGACCAACATGTGTCACAGGCCAGTTTGGGAAATAATCTAGGTCACTGAAATCTGAGCAATGGCTGCTAAGGAAATAAATATGGTTGGAAAAAAGAAGTCCACAATAGGGGACTTCCCTGGTGGCGCAGTGGTTAAGACTCCGTGCTCCCAATGCAGGGGGCCAGGGTTGGGGAACTAGATCGCACATGCATGCCGCAACTAGGAGTTTGCATGCCACAACTAACTAAGGAGCCCACCTACCACAACTAAGGCCCAGGGCAATCAAATAAATAAATAAATATTTAAAAAAAAGTCCACACTAAAGATAAATATGAAGGTCGTATCATGGATGTCTCTTCAGATACATAATGTCCAACAGGCAAAGGAAGCCACAAACCCTCAAATATATACAGCTACTCACACATACAAACTTCCACGGCTTGATAGGATTTTGGAAAGCAGAGATTTTAAGAAAAATTGTAACCAGATGTAATTTTATTGGGTACCAGTGTTTGTGGCAAGGAGGGTACGAAGCGGATGCCCTAGACCTAGTTCTGCAGAGCACATTTAGAAAATCCCACAAACTCATGGCCCTGAGTGTTTCCTCTTCTGAACTGTCTCCGTCTCTGCCATGAAACTTTGAGATGAAACAAGCAGGGCTTGGTAGAAGTCACTGTCACTTTCTATTTCCTACTTTTTTTGGGTGTCTTCCAGCTCTGCTTTTGCCTTTGACTAAGCTGTTTTAGGTGCCAAAAACATCTGGTGTGCCACTGTTACTCATTTAAATATATGTTATTCTTTTAAAGCTACTTGCTTTACATCTAGGGGCGGTCATGGCTTTGAGAAGTGAGAAAATAGGAAGAGGGAGAAGAAAAAGGTGTAAAGCATTTTTCACCCCTTCTCCTCTGCCTGCCGACTCATCCTGGGTTCCTGTAGAGCTGGGTGAGCCACAAATGGGCCATAGATAACCTGTTTATTTCTAAACACTGAGCATATGTAAAATGGAGACATCAAATTCAGACTGCATGGCTGGAACACCAAACAGATGTAAGGTCCTTGTCTTTCTAATATGCTTGCGTTCAGCGTGGGATTCCATGTAATATGAGTTGGCTTTGGATTCCATCTAGGAAGCTTCATTACTGAAGTAGCATGATGAGTTTTGCAGGCAGTAGCACTTCCTGAACCAAAGGATGACATGTTAGGTAGGCTTCCAAGTATTGATTTGTTGGGAGTGCCGACTGTTTTGTTTTAGTTTGTTTTAATTTATATCCAAGTTAACAAGTGTGAAATCCAATCAGTGATCATCTAAACTTGGTTTTAACAGTGGAGATCACTTTAGTTGTACCCATATCCAGCCTGTTCTCATCTTAGGCAGCCTCGCTGAGAACATCCGTTCAAATGATGCATTGCTTTCAGGAGGTGCTAAAGCTAATTCTATAGTTCACATTTCCTATGCGGAGCCACTCCTTTAAAAATGTTCAAACCCAGTCTTCCGTGTTTTAGCAACACACACACTGAGGACTTTTGTGAAGTGTTTTTATACATATTGTAACAAGGACAACAACCAAAGGTTTTGCTCCTTTGTACATTTTGGCATCATAACTCACTCAATTGACTCATAAGCTTTCTATAAATATGTAGATGTCTCAAAATGGAAGCATTTATTCAAGATAGTTTCTTATGGTTTATGGGGAAACAGTTGGGATGTTTGAACAGTATATTTGAAGCTCCTCTACTAAGTTTTAAATGAGACATTGCATCGTGTCTATATTCTTAATAAAACCTTTGAGCCCAACTTAGTACCACCTCCAGGAGGGACAGTGGGCCAGGGAAATACCTACAGACACGTCTATCTGCCTGGTGCCATGGTCTGTGTGGTGTTTCTTAGGGTTTTATATTGTGTACCGTGTACTACATTTAGTTATAAGAGTTGAACTTGAGCACAGAACGGCAGGGAATTGTCTGAGGGCGACTTCTCAGTTCCTCCATATGCCTCCAGAGATGCACTAACTTTTTTCTTTTTGCTATTCTGCTTTTGAAGGGCCAAGTATGTCTTGATGTTCTCCCTGTATATTTCTCTGGTTGGTACAAACTAATTTTCTGCTTTGGCCAGAAGTAAAAGGTAGGATGATGAAGGAAGAGGAGTTGAAAGGAGGAATCCTTAGGGCTTTCCTAAACATGAAAGCAAAAATGGAGGCATAGTGCAGACATGTTTTACAGGGAACACTGACGTTTTTGTTTATCTAACCTACTAACACCATCGAAGAAAGTCACCTAACAATTGTTGAGCACTGCTGCGTTTATCGCTGTCCCCTGTCAAAAACTCAGGTTATGATAAGTCTCAGGTTTTCAATACATTTGTATTAAATGAACTAACGGTGAAAAATAGGGTTTTCTGAGAAAGTTAACTGTGGGACTGTAGCTGCCACTGTCATACAATTTACTTGGTGAAGTTCACTTAACGCCTACTCCTTTCTAGCAGTGCCAACCAAGAATTTGGCTTCTAAATGGTAAAACCAAGAAGGAAAAACAGCTGTTAGTGGCCTTCTTTCTCTTCATGCTCCGCGCCAGGGCATCCTGAAACATGGTTTGCAAACATTCCCTGGGCTCAGGCCTTCCTCAAACACACAAGCGCATTTACCCCTCCTGGCCCGCTCACCCTTTAAATAACAAGTGTTAGGACACCATTTGGTTCCCTCTGCCAGAGACCCCCTTCATTTTCTTTTCTGATCTTTAACGTTCTCCAAAAGGAAGGCATTCCAAAAAACAGTGGAGTGAACTTGAATTGTTTCTCTCTTCCTGTCTCCACTCCTTTCTGTGAAGATGGTCACTGGGCCCATCCGATGTGGCATGTTTCCGTTCTAGAGTGGACAGCACCAAAACAGCCTCGAGTTTCACTTGCTTTGAAAGGAGGTGCCCCCTCCCTTCCTATTTTGTTCTTTTCCGTTTTAAAGCAGTCATCTGCAAACTTGGTGGCGCCCTGCTTTCCCAAAACCACACTCAGCTACTCAGCTTCCGCCCTCTGGAGCCACCGTCAAAGGCGGACGCACGACTCGGGCAGAGCCCCGCTCGCCAGAGCAGCAAGCGGGACGTGGACTGTTTTCTGCTCGCCGCGAGCCGGCCACCTCTGCGGCTCGGATCTGCTTCCAGGAGTCGGGCCCCTCGGGGATCTGGCCGGAGCCGGGCTCGGAGTCTGCCTAATGGAGCCCCGAAAAGAGGAGGCACGCAGACGACGCGTCGCCTTCCTCCGCTGTGACCCGCGGCCAGAACTCCCGGGACCCGCCAACCCGCGCTCCACGCCTCGGGGCGTCTGGGTCTCTGCGGCGCAATGCGGCGGAATCGACCCGTCCGCGCCGCCATAGCGCGGGAGGTTTCCGTTGCCACAGGGATGACCTCTGACCCTGGAGCGTCTCTGGGGGCTCGGAGGCCGGCGCAGCCGTTGCTATGGAAACCACGTGGCCGGAAGCCGCGGGGTGGGCGAGACGGGGTACGCGGGACGCTCCGGCTGTTGACGCGGCGCCCCTTGGCGGGCACCGGGCCGGCGACCTCGCGCGCGCCTCAGTGCGTGCCCGGGCTGAAGGGCGAAGGAAGAGTTTGGTTCCAGCCCACAGGTGGCCGCCTCCCCGCGACGCACTGCAGGGTTTAGAGGAAAAGGGACTGGGCGGGAGGAAGGAGCTAGGTAGGTGGTGGATGCGCCCAAGTTCCGGACTGGGAGAGCATGAGTCCAGCCCGCACTAGATACTGGGAGGCCGAGGAGGGCTCCTGAAATTCTCTGGGCCTCAGTTTCTTCGACTGCAGTGCAAGGGCATTGATTAGAATAATCTCAGGTCGGTCCCCGCTCTCATGTTCCAAGCGTCTCGTAACTTTCCACCCGATCTGGATTCTGAATGAACTTTTCCCTCTTCCCTGTACATCTCCTGGACTGTGTTGAGTATATTTAAGTTGTAGTTTAAACCCGAGGCTATCGGAGATGGAAGGCCACCTGCGGGCTCATGACCGACCTTGCAGAGGTGTGGCAACTCCTTGCCGGTGCAGAGGTGACTCTTCCAAGAGCCGGTTTTGAGTGGTAAGGAAAGCACAGTACACAACTTTGAGCCCTGGAAGAAGACACGCGTTGTATTTTACTGGTGACACCACCAAGAGCTCTTCATGCATTTTACAGAGTTGTGTGGTTGGTGCTGAAACAGATGGCATTCTTTTGTATCTGTTGTATTCCCCAGGTGTCTTTTCCTGCAGTCTCAACATTTTTTGGAGAGGACTCGACCTACCTTAGCTTGTTTTTCCTTCTGTTATCTTGGACTGTTGGGAAGAATCACGAGCATTTTCACATCTGAAAACCCACACACACAACTTCACTGTATATTTAGAAGTTGAAAAAGACTATTTTGAGGGTATGATAAGGCAAGCTCACTAGTTTATAAAAGAACAGCTAGATCCAAATTGTGTTTCGGCGGATGGAGTAGGTTAAGGTTACCTGCTCAGATGGCTTTACACTTTTTAAAGACGTTTTGTTGGCCTAGTTTCCAAATAGTCTTTTTACCTTTTTTTGGTTCCCCTTATGATAAGAATCCTGAAGTTTGTTTTTCGAAGAACTGGCCATCAGTTTCTCAAGAAGACTGGGTAGAATATTTACATCTCAAGGCACAGGGAAAGAAAGTAAGTGCCTCCAGGAAGGACTTTCGTTTCCTAAATCCAGAATTTTACAATATGTGCCAGCATAGGGGAGGTTTTGGGATTGGTATAAAGGATAGATGGGCTTTGAGTTGCTTCAGTAGCTGCATTTGTGTTCTTACAAAGACTCAGTTCCTGAGACAGGGATAGTTGTTTTTAATTCTTCAAAGAATTGAGTTGCAACCTTCATGACATCAAAGGGCTGATCACCCATCCAACTACATTATCTTCTGTTTGCATCTTTAGATCTGGGAGAAGGTCTTCAACTAATATGGAAATAAAAAGACTTCTGTGTTCTAGATTTAGAGCTTTTTGTTTTGGAAGGTCTTTCCTTCTGGGTATACATAGCTTCACTTAGGTTAGGGGAGGAGGCCTCAAAAAAAGTTCCTTTCAGGCTCTGAATATCAGCTCCCAGTCTGGCCAACTTCTCACAGTAGAGCTACTTAAAAAAAAAGTGTTTTTTGTTTTTTTTTTTCAAATATCTTGTCAGGTTTCAGCCGAGACAAACAGTAAATATTCCTGGCAGTACTGAACAACCTGTTGGACTCAAGAGGTGTCCCCAGAGAATGGGCAAAAGATCCTACCCTCCCAAGATGCAGAGCCACATCCAAAGGTAGCCAAAGAAAGACTTAGTTCCCCTGAGCGCTGGCAACGATCAGTAGGACACTAGCTGCAAGTGGAGTGCAATCCACACTTCTGTCCGGCCGTATTTTGAGGGCCCTCAGCCTGACGGTTCCCAGGCCAAGTTCTCAAGACCCAAAATGAGACAAACAAGAAGGCAATAGCTGTCCCTGGGAGAGAAAGGATCCACAACCAGTGCATCTTGGAAAGGAAGGAACAGCGTGAGATTTTCCCTTCCTCTCTCAACTGGGCACTACAGACAGAGATGCAGGAGAGCTGACTCTGGTAAGAATTCTCTGGCATCTGCCAGTTTTCTTAGGCTCCAGAGCAAGTGGGGTTTAAAGTAGAGTGTAGCTCTGGCATCTACCTGAATTTGGCAAGGTTTTTCACTAATTTTAACTTGAGTTTCCTATTGGCTGCTTAAGAGAATAACTGGTAGTGGTTTACTGGTTTCCTGGAGAATCCCTTGGAGTCCCATGAACTCTGAGAGGGGCGCATTTGGGGGCCACCCTTCAAAGGTAGGTGTGGGCGCATCTTTACTGTCACTAATTTGTTTATGGTCTTGTAGTTTCTTCAGAGTGGAAAGGCAATTCAGATAGAGGACGAACAGACTGTGAGGACTGCGATGACGGATAGCGGGAGTAGTAGAAGTTACTACTTAGCGTCTTCTGTTTTAGGTGCCTCTTGTGTCCTTAATTTTTCATTAGCCATTTGCAGTGAATCTTTCAGTAAAGCTGTTTTGGAATCTTGAAGCCTTTCGGTCAGCTTTACCCTTTAGATAATCATTATGGCAACAGTGTGGAAAATATCTTTGCGTGGAGCGGGATTGAAGGTAAGAAAGGCCACAGAGGAGGTGGTGAGGTCAAAAATAAGGCAGTGACAGGGGCTGGAGAGGAAGTGGAGTCCCTCTATCTCAGTGGCCAGTTAGAATTTGGGAAGGGAAAAGAGGGAGGTGTCTAGGATGTTCTGACCACAGGTGTTTGATTTGGACCGTTCCTTTTGATGCCGCCGAGCCACTGACCATTTGCCAGTAGACCACTCCTGTCTCCTCAAAGCACAGAGCAAAAACCTGACTCTCTCCAGACTCTTTGTATTCGAGGGGCTGTGGCAACTTTTAATAGCAAGTAGAAAACTTTGACAAGTTTCTCCTTCTAGATCATAATTTAAATAGGCAGTTCTAGGAGAATTGCTCTGGGATAAAGGGTTTGTTTTCTTGACTCCAAAGCTGAAAGTCCTTAGGGATAAAAAAAATGCCTTACAATAAAGATAAGTCAGAGGTTTTTTTGTTTTTTGTTTTAAATGATATACAGTTCTTTGTTGATAGTCGGTGATTTGTGTGCAATACTTTGTTCCATTTGAGGAGTCAAATAATACAATTAAAAGCCAATTTTTCAGATTATTCAGGTCTGGCAAGAAAAGTGAAGGAAGTGTGAACTTTATTGAATTTATGTATGTAAGTTTGTGCACCTGCTTCTTGGGTAGCAATGAATGTAGTTGTAATTAAAATGCCTTTTTCCCCCTGTAACATTTTGTTGTCTGCACAATTACAGTGGATCACTGAAGTGTGTGGTAGCTAGCCTCTTCTGTAATGCTGCCTCTTACTTAGATAAAGTGTAGTTTGGGACGGATTGAAATCTCTATTCTTTCCACTTCCTGTGTGGAGCACGTGGCATACTACTGTCGTACTTTAAAAAAGAAGAAATGTGAAAATAAGAAGGCTCAAAGACTAAAACATTTGTAGGGTTTCTGTTTTTTTCTTAAACAGCCACTTATTTCAGAGTCTGAAACTCATGTTTTTTGGTTGTTTCTGTTGTACCGCAGGTGTTATTGCTTGTAAGCAAAGAAAGGGCTCTGTTTGCTAGGAGGCCTGAGTCACTTTCCGAATTAAACACTCAGCAGTTACCATCATTCTGCCCCAACATTTTCTTAATTACTTTTTCTTTTACATTTAAACTTTCTACTCATATGCCAATTAAGTGACATAAAATTCCTCATACATCAGATATATAATAATATAAAATATTGGAAATATGTTTTAATAGAATGGATACTAAATGTTAGAAATATTTTAATGGTCCAGTAACAAATTAAAAAATAAATAAATTTGAAAAAGATAGAAATTTAGGGGATCATGATTGTTTATTATTTATTTTATCTTTCCTAATTATATTTCCTTTTAAAATCTTGGGAATCATCTTAAAGAACACAGTGCTTAGGTGGTTCTGGTCCGTCTGTGGCACACGTGCCTTTTCATGGGAACGTGAACCCCTGACGTGCGCGCTGAAGTTGGGAGTGTGGCCTGATCTGCAGAGCTGTGGAGTCCTGCTTCTCTGTTTTCCATCACTGAGGATTGCCCCGCTTTGTCCCGCTCTACTTGTATTTGTACTGTCTTACTCGAGATTTTGTCCTTTCACATCTTTTCTTTAGTTGTGTCTTTCGAAAGGTTTGTCATCAATTTAACTCTTCAGGCAAGGCTGGGATTAGTATTCAATTGGCTTTTCAACTTTTACATGTATTACATTAGGGGAAAAAGGCAAAAAATTCTAACAATACAGTTGTCAGACAGTAAATGAGACACATCTGTCTGAACTAGAGACACCCAAAGCAGCATTTATTTGACTTAATTTTTTTCTTTCTGTGCTTCAGATAACATGTTAAAAAAACTGTGATGTGGATCTATTGCTTTAATAGGTTATATAATTAAATAATTTGGGGATATTATTATAATTATTCTACCTTATAGTCCCACTAATGAATGCCTTTAAACTTACTAGATTTTAAAAGACTTATTACTCTTCTACTTGAACAGAAATATCCTGAATTCTTCTGAATCCTGTATTAGTATTTATGCTGTAAGTAATAACAAAAAACTAGCTTTATAGGATGCTTTCTATGTACTAGATACTTTATCTATATTACCTAATTTAGACCTCAAAAACCATATGTAGGAATTTTTCTTATATTTATCTGAAAAAGAATGACGCCCAGGCATGAAGAAGTTAAGGAATTTGCCTGATGGCACCCAGCCAGTGGTTGAAACCCAAGCAGCCTGCCTCCAGAGACATCCTCTTAAATTCCTGTATTGCAGCTACTGCCCTAAAGACTGTGTTCAAAGCGTATATGTGAAAGTGGCTGGTGTTGTCTCAGTGTTTCTGTGAATCATTATATCCTGAAACTAAAGGGGAATGCAACATATTCAGTGTTTGCAACATGTTCAGATATTTAGAATTTGTAATGCTTTTTTATTGAGCGTAATTTACATACATTAAAATGCACAGCTCTTAACTGTAGAGTTTGATGTCTTTTGACTATTGTGTGTATCCTTGTGCCAGACACCCCATTTAAGATATAGAATATTCTCATCACCCAGAAACCTCATTCTCAGTTCGATTCAGTTCCCACCCGTGCCTTCTGTGAGGGGCAGCCACCGTTCTGCTCTCTGACTTTACCTTAGCCTGTACTAGAGCCTCAGATCATCAGATCCTGGAGTCCTCATGCCCTTGAGTTTGCTCTTTTCACGCCACACGTTGTTTTTGAGATCCACCTATACCATCGCATGTGAGATGTGTAGACTTCCATGCGGTAACTTCTGTTTTCTTTTGTAAACTAGAAACTCCTAATTGAACGCACCCACTTTTAGTTAACATCCAAAAGTTGCCCAAAACTACAAACGGTTCGCAAGCCGACCCGGCCCAGTTACAGAGATGCTGGCTGAGGACGGAGGCTCCTGGGTCAGAGATAAAGGACTGTATCACTCAGGGCACAACAGGCGCCCCGTTCTTGTTTCCCTTGTCCTAACATCTCCCAGGGGCAGTGCTGAGTAGCCGAGGTGGATGCCTGCACACAGTGGATTTGTGTCACAGCTGAGGACCTCTGAGTTTAGGAAATCCCCCTTCTTTTTTAAGGAATGTCTTTCAAAACTGCCCAGCCTTTGCCCAGCAGGGAGCCATGGTCTTTATTATCCTGGGGTGGGGGGAATCGCCCTCTAACCTGGAAGCACTATCTTTAGAGTGCAAGGTTGTCTGCAATGCAGATATCCTTGTGAAGATAGTCTGAGGCAAAAGCTCTTAGGAGACAGAGCAGAAATCCCATGCCTAAGTTGTTCTTTAAATCTGTTTCTGCACAGCAACCTTTTCTTCCCTTTCTGGTTTCTTCAGGACTGCCATTCTTGTTGTTCCAAAGATGCACTTAACATAGAGAAAAATATATTTGGAAATTATCTAGAAAATGATCCTGAGGTTTTGAGAAGACAGACAATATACAATCTATACAATAAACCTATTAGTATTTATTAAATAACTATTTGTGGTAAGTTCCATGTTAGTTACTGGGAGAGATTTAAAACATTCCATAAGGATTTGGTCTCTGGCCCCAAAGTACTTAAGCTCAGTGTACAGAGAACGCCAGTAATGAGAGAGTCTTGAAAGATGGACGGCCACGGGGTGTCTGTAGGACACCCATCAAAGATGAGCCGGGAAGAAAGGGAAATCTTGTCAAGAAGTGTGACCTGAGCTGACTTTTGAAAGCGTGTTTCATTTGGCAGGAGAGATAAGTATATTCTTGGCAACGGGAGCAATGTGAGTGAAAGTCAAGGGCTGAAAGGTTCATGGTTGGGGATTTGGGGAATGTTAATGGAATCTTATGTTGGGGTATTAGAGGAATCATAATTTGGAGTCCAAAAGCCTGGCAGAGGAGTTAGATTGGATGTGGTAGAAATTAGTGAACTAGAGAATGTTTCTGGAGTGGGAAGACGGAACAACTTTGTTTGTAGCACCTGAGGTACTTGGGGCAGCAGTTAACTTCCCAGTAAGATGATGTTTTCTAGTGAAACATCGCTGGACTGAAAATGTCACAGGCTCTTTGGCTACAGGGAAATTTCCAGCAATTTGAACCACAATTTCTTACACGAGAATCCTGATAAACTGCTCTGGCGCTAGCAGCAGATCTATGTCTGAGGAACCCTTGATGACCGCTGCTTAGTGGAGAGATGCATTAAGGAGCAATTTGCTAAAAGCACAACTTTTGGAAATGGATTTTGATTTTCTGCTCCTTTCTGTTATAAAATTTGAATTGTGTTTTAGAGGGTCAGTATCTATTTCTCGGTTATCTTAACACTTAAGAATGCCACACAATTTATAAAATAATATTTTAAGGAATATCACTTGTTAAAACAAGAGCACTAATTCAATCCTCAATGGCCATTTAAACTTTACAAATACATAACTAGTAATGCTCTATAAGCAGCAGTTTCAATTTTTTTGATTTAGAACTGGGATCCTTGTTAGAGATCCTAGTTTATAAGTTTATAAAATGCACATTTGTAGGGTCACAAGCATAATTCATACAAGTAAGGGAAGGAATTCATTTTAGGTGGTGATAACAGTTGTAGACACCCTGTGCTGGGAGCAAATTAGCAGCATAAGCCTGAATTCTGTCATTTCAGTGGGTAGTGAGTGAGTGATTTAACAATTTTTTTTTTTGGTGCCAATTAGTGTAAAGGCAATAGCTGCACAATGCAAAAGGTCTGAATGCTACAGAGTTAAGTAAAGGGTCTGAATGTTGTTGCATTAACATAGTTTTGAATAAAAAATTAAAATGTGCATCTAAAGATGCCACAGTCCAAGTTGCGTCATACGGATTGCCACAGCTATACATACACGTGCTTACTCAGTGTCTTGGTGCCCGCTAATACTTGTGAGAACCTTCAGGAAAGGAAATTAGGGTCATTCAACTCGCTCAGTGCATCATAATCTTATTCTCTTATTTTTATTACTCAAAGCAGGAGTTACCTCTGTGAATCTTGGTAACAGTTTTTTGCCTAACGATGCTTTCGCTTTCTCTGTTACAATTTTAACATAAGACGGATCTTTAACCCTTTCTTTCTTGTATTCGTTTAAATTTATAATTGGTAGAAATACTTTTAAATATTATCGTATATATATATTTTTTTCGTGATGTCTGATCTTATTTATTTGTTACTCTTAGAACATCTCATTTTTGACTGGGCTCAGAAGTAGAAGCTCTCAGAGGGGACAGCCCCCGTCTTTTGGCAATCTGTTCCTGGCCTTTTTCTTTGTCCTCCTTCATTCTCTTGGCCAAAAGTTTAGCATATTCTGCAGCCTCTTCTTTATTTTTCTTAGTACGCTGTTTCTTCAGAGCAATACGCCAACGTTTGCGTTGCAGAACACGTGGAATAACAAGACGCTGAATCTTGGGTGCTTTGGTCCTAGGTTTCTTACGTTCTTTGTTTAGGGGCTTTCTCACAACATACTGGTGGACATCATCTTCTTTAGAGAGACTGAAAACTTTGTGGATTCTGCTACATCTTTTGGGCCCCAGGCGACGAGGCACAGTAATATTCGTGAGTCCAGGAATATACTTCTCCCCTTTTTTTTTACAATGACCAGATTGAGAATGCTCAGATTGGCCTCCACAATGCAACCCTGTATAGATTTGTGCTTTCTTTCTCCAGTCCTCCTTGGTCTGTAACAGGAATGCCCCTTACTCAGTAGCAGGCGGACTCATCCATGGATCAAGACACACTGCTTCATGGGGAAACGCTGTTTGTCACTTCCACCACTGATTTGGACCACATAACCCTTCCATTCTTCACCCAGAGTGTCAGCAGCAACTTCTGTGGCCACACGCTTCTCATAAAAGGTACGAATGAAGGTTTCTTCTTCGTTCATGCCAACATACACCTCCCATTTCATTACACAGAAACTTCACTCATTTTCCAGTTACTTGAACTGAAAAACACCCTAGGGTCCATGTGTGTAGGTTATCACCAGCACAATTTTCTATACCAAAAATAATGAAATCATAGTAAATTAGAATAAGGAAAGCTACCACAAATACATTCTTACTTTAAAGGTCATGGCCCAGCCCCGCTGCAGCCTCACGGGCCGTAATGAGCACCAACAGATGGTACGGCTCAGTGTGTCTGTGATGGTGCCTACTTCTGAGACCACCGCTTGTGCATTGCATCTCTTGGATTGACCACATCAACCAATGTTAAGTGTAACTAGCACCGTCCTTGTTAGAGGTCAGCTCAAACATGAAGAAACAATAGCCCAGGAAAAGGCCTTTAGTGTGGCAGGTTCATGAGTTAGAAGTAACCCTAGGTACACATAATGATTCTACTGTTGTCTCTCTGGTCACAGCAGGGGCCTAGATACAGTCCAAGGAAGGAAGTCTCTTCCTCTGTGTTAAGCACTGAGCCCCACGGGGTCTATCAGGGAAACCTTTCTGCTGTGTCAGTTCCTTTTATCAAGTGATGTAAAACTTGGGAACTAGTCTCAATAAATGCCATTAGATTAAAAAAAAGAAGTAAAATTAGATGCTGAGATCTGCAGCATAGGATGGAATGGCTGAGCAGTAAGGTATGTCTACTTCCTATATCAGGCTTCTTAGTCAGGCACCTTGGCGTTGGACATTATGGATTGGTACAGTCTAACTAGCACTTTAAACTTCTCTCAAATAAGTAGGCCATTTAGGTAACTTAGAAGTTAGTTTTGTTACCTCCAAATATATGGTATCTTAGTCTTTCTAGGGGGAGTAGAGGGGATTTGGAAGGTTAGATAAAGGTGGAAGAGTTGCTGGGGATGGTCGGTCCTGGAGCTAAGGAAGCAATATTGATAGAGATGGACGGAATAAACTCATCCACCCTCCTTCCCCTTTTCTCTCCCATTTCGTTTTCCCTTTGCCACTGCCAGTTATGTCAGGAGATTCTGATTGTTGGACCAAATGAGGGACGGATTTGGGCTGGAGTATTCCAAATAGAATGAAGAGTCCATAGCGGTCCTTAGATAGCATTTCATGGTAAATGGGGTACATTTTTTTTTTTTAACATCTTTATTGGAGTATAATTGCTTTACAATGGTAGGTTAGTTTCCGCTTTATTTTATTTATTTATTTATTTTTTGCGGTATGCAGGCCTCTCACTGTTGTGGCCTCTCCCATTGCAGAGCACAGGCTCTGGACGCACAGGCCCAGCGGCCATGGCTCATGGGTCCAGCCGCTCCGCGGCACGTGGGATCTTCCCGGACCGGGGCACGAAACCGTGTCCCCTGCACCAGCAGGCGGACTCTCAACCACTACACCACCAGGGAAGCCCAGTTTCCGCTTTATAACAAAGTGAATCAGCTATAGGTATACATATATCCCCATATCTCCTCCCTCCTCTGTCTCCCTCCCACCCTCCCTGTCCCACCCCTCTAGGTGGTCACAGGGAGCTGATCTCCCTGTGCTATGTGGCTGCTTCCCACTAGCTATCTATTTTACATTTGGTAGTGTATATATGTCCATGCCACTCTCTCACTTCGTCCCAGCTTCCCCTTCCCCCTCCCCGTGTCCTCAAGTCCATTCTCTTCGTCTGCATCTTTATTCCTGTCCTGCCCCTAGGTTTTTCAGAACCATTTTTTTTTTTTTTAGATTCCATATATATGTGTTAGCATACGGTATTTGTTCTTCTCTTTCTGACTCACTTCACTCTTTATGACAGACTCTATGGGTACATTTTTAAGTTGAAAAATACAGTGAAGGCAGCAACAACTGTAAAATAGGTTATGACTGGAAATTGGTTTATTTTCCCACAAAACCGACTAGCAATACCCTTGGGGTCTTTGTGCATTTTTTGTACTTTTAAATTTGTTTACTTGGCTCTCAATGGGCATACTTATCTTTTTTTTTTTTTGTAAATTTATTTATTTTTAATTTTTGGCTGCATTGGGTCTTTGTTGCTGCGCGTGGGCTTTCTCTAGTTGCAGCAAGCAGGGGCTACTCTTCGTTGTGGTGTGCGGGCTTCTCTTTGCAGTGGCTTTTCTTGTTGCAAAACACGGGCTCGAGGTGCACGGGCTTCAGTAGTTGTGAGTGGGCTCGGTAGTTGTGGCTTGCGGGCTCTAGAGCGCCAGCTCAGTACTTTTGGTGCTCGGGCTTAGTTGCCCTGTGGCATGTGGGATCTTCCCGGACCAGGGCTTGAACCCGTGTCCCCTGCATTGGCAGGTGGATTCTTAACCACTGTGCCACCAGGGAAGTCCCTGGGTATACTTATTTAATGAATAATGCCTACTTTTACTGTAGTTTAGCCTATAAGTGCTTAAAAAAATTAATACCCTTATAAAACTTATAAGCACTTTAAGGAAATTAATACCATTGTGAAAATAAAACACTATTTATAGATATAGGGAATGAGCAATTTTTATATATTTATCTCTGATTAAAATATTGCTCTGACTCTTCTTACCTATGTTTATCTATGTTCAAAGCATGGGCATTTCATTAATATACTGACAATATGATACTATATTTACATATAATTTGTTTGCTTAGCTGTAATGTTAATGCCATGAAGCTCAGAATTCACTGTGAGATATACATTTTACTTTTATTGATATTTAAATTTACTCTGGTTCACCTCTTAAATATCTCATGCAAAACCTAAACATTCCTGGATATGAATGTCATCTAAAGTTGTAAGAGAACAGCCCCTCCTGTTATATCTTACTGTGGTTTGTTAAAAAAAAAAAATCACCCTATTCTCCAGTAAAGTCCTGTCACTGTAAATGTGCAGAGGCTTTCCTACAGCAGGTGGACGTTCTCAGGGCCAATCATACGTGGAAAGGTTCAGACATGAACTTGAATCCTGAAAGTGGGAGTTAACTGTATAGGAAAAGAAACTTCATGCTCTCCGTAATACTTCTCTTGGGTTTGGATATTAGGTTGCTAGATGTAATTAGGCATTTTTGGCCGGTTGGATGCTGAGTAGGGAGGCATCCATGTACTGAACTCCAAGCTGCAAACAGGTAAAGTGTAAGCTAGATTATCCAGTTCCATGATATTCTGTGTTGATTTCCTTTGTGTGATATCCAAATATTTAATTACCTTACATTTAAGTATTGCAGCCCTGCCTTGGCTGTGCACCAGAGAATTAAGAGAAGGGCCATTCACCTTTACTTGAACCAGAGTATTAAACTCAGAGCAGTGCCAATATTCCCTCTCTTGTAGCTGTCATTAGTGAGATACCCAAAGGGGAGATGCAGCTCAGGAGACATGGCTAAGGCTCTAAAAGGCTTTGGAAGATCTCAGTTTTATTATCTTAAGGGATATAATAAATTTTTCCTTCAAAGCTAAGTTTCTTGTTTTCTGATATCAAAAAATGTTTTATTTTTAATTACATTGCCAGGAAAGAGTGCGGTTATGAGATGGTTTTTACTTCACCTTCCTAACTTGTTTATTTGGACCCCCAAAATTTAAGAACAGGTGGAATTGTTAACAGCATGTTAGCATGCTGGCGTTCTTTTGCCTTAATCTATATGCACATTTAACATCCAGAAATATATAGTAAATTTTTGCCCATTGAATTCTCTGTGCATGTGTGTGTGTGTGCATATGCATATGTGTGTATATATCTCCACATTATGTAGGTGTACATGTGATATACAGATGAATCAAACATAGGCATATCTCTTTGCTATTTCCTTATTCTGTGGTGTGAAACATACTTCCAGATGCCTCGTGGGTTTGCTGAATGAGTGCGTTCAGAATAAGTTTGATTTACTTGAAAATAATATTTTTCTTAATGTCCTTAATTTAGATATCTCCAATCTAAACTGGGGAGTAGAGCTCTGAGTGCAAATAACCACTTTAATAGAGGTTTTTGATGATATTATTATAGTGTTAAAAAATGAAACATTTAAAAATCTGGATTTTGATTTGCCTGGGTATTTCCCTTTAATAGGAAGCATAGAAAAACCTCAGATTTTTATGTCCTCCTCCATATTATAGAAGGACCTTCTGGTACAAGTCCAAGTCAGATGATTTTATCTTCTTTTGGCTTGTGCTGGCCAAGGTGTCCCCAGCCCTATTGATTGAGATGGCTAGTTCTGTGACCCCTGTCTAAAGACCACTCAGTGCCTCTGTGTTCTTACTGTCTTTCTTTGACAACTACTGTTAGATAGGTGTATATTTTAAAACTAATTTTGGTTGCTGTTATGTATTTTTTTTACTGACAAGGACAGCAGTGTGTGTGTGAACTTTGGAGTTAGATAAAGATTGGAAGTGTAGCTGTAATTTCTCTGTACCTCAGAGTTGTTTTTGTTTGTTGGCTTATTTTGTTTTTGGTAGTAGAGGGAGAATACTTCCCTTGTGTGTTTGTAGTGACTAAAGGAGAATATATAAATAAAGCACCTAACAAAATACCTACCACATGGACATTGATTTATTAATCAGTTCCTTCCACCCCATTTCCTTTTCAGAAACAATTTTAGTTTCTTTCCTACGTTTTCCAGTGGGTGACCTATGCTAAAATTATTATTTTTTGTTAATTAATATAATATTTTAAAGTTTTACCTATAGTTAATACTATAGGATACGTAAATGAATTCTTCAAAAGTGTCCAAGTAAAGGTTGAACGAAGACAGATTCAGAGGCCCAGTAGGATCTGTGTTCTCGCTGAGCCTCCTTTTATACACTATGGGCCCAACCAGGTCTTTACCCACAAGCCTTCAGGGCCTAAAGGAGCCTGGAACATTTTGTGTTTTGCCCAGAGTGGGACTGGCTGCAAACAGACAGTTTTGGAGTTCATATATTTTTCTTGAGCTAAAGAACATTGTCAAATATCTGTGATAGAATATTTCAGTATCTGCCTTTCCTGGGTATCTTACAGAGTTGAGTCTTAGTCATCTGTATATACCAAAATGAGTATTTTATATGCTTTTCTAATATGTATAGTTTATTTTTTTTATTATCTTCCTTAATTGCTTATACCTAACAATAATTACCTCAAAAATTTTGAGTTGAATTTTATGGGTTGTTCCCATTCTCTGAGGCTTTTAACCTTAGTTATAAATGAATGAAACATATGTTAAAGCAACCTTTCCTATCATTGTTCTGCTAAGAGTCACTGCCCAACTTTTTTTTTAACTTCTTTGGATTTAAGAATCTCATTTGTAGTTTTGGGCTCTTTCTTTTGCTCCTGAGCTTTCATTTCATTTCACTACCCATCCCCCCACCATTGTGTATTTAAGTCTTACTTTTGCTACTGGACATGCTACTTATACCCTGAAAACTATAAATAGCTTATCCTGCCAATTTTGTATTATCTGTGAAAATTGTAGCCCCTTTCTTTGTTCCTACCTGAATACTTTAGGCTCTGTCATTCATTCATTTTCTTTAGGAGTAAAAATAACCTAATATTTAAAGTCTAGCTTGAATTTGCCTCTTTCAGGGGCCTTGTAGGAAACGCTCTGCTTGTAAATGAGAATCCCATCTTGGTTGGGAGAGAGGTTGGACCCCATGAGCAGACTTCCCACTTCAGGACTCAGGTGACGGGGTCTGTTTCTAAGACCTGGAGCCACTGGGCTTGTGATGGCTACTTATTACTTCGGAGTGACAACAAAAAACAGACTTCTCTTTTTCTTAGGAATACCACTGGACAACACAAAATTTCAGCGTGTTGGGAAAATATAGTTTAGAGAACCTAGCAAGTGAAAATGACCTGATTGAAAATGTCCATCAACTACTAATTATTTAACTCGTTTCCCATTGAATATTTAATATGATACCAGGAGCAATGAAGTTTCACTAAAAGTTACTTTGTGCTTCCTTTAGTATTTACTTACTTTATTTATTTAGAATTATTATAGTAATGGGAGTTCTTTCCAGAAGAGGCTGTGCAGGAGGAAAATACATCTTTAAGAGCACTGTAGACTGTAGGCAGTTGTAGCTACTCCTCAGAAGAGAGGCCTGGGCCACATACAGACATGCTGGCATCATCAGTGTGTGGCCGGTAACTGAAAACGTAGGACAGAGGAGAGAGAGAGGGAAAGGAGAAGACAACCTGGAACAGGGTGCTTACAGACTCCACTGCTGCATAAAATAAGAAGCCAGCCAGGCATTCTTATTGACAGCAGAACCAGCTGACTTATTGCTTAGAATTTGCAAATCAATGTGAAAAATGGACTCTAGATACTACAGCTTCTGAATTAATAGTTTTTTTCTTTTCCGTAGGGTTTGAACTCAATAAAGAAAGAAGATTCATTAGGGCACACTGTTCCTTTGGTTACGATTTTTTTGTTTTATGTGTATAGTTTTTAATCTGTTGTTGATATTTTTAAGGAGGAAGATTGAAAAAAGAAGGTAGAGGACTTTTATTTTATTTTTTGCGGTACGCGGGCCTCTCACTGCTGTGGCCTCTCCCGTTGCGGAGCACAGGCTCCGGACGCGCAGGCTCAGCGGCCATGGCTCACGGGCCCAGCTGCTCCGCGGCATGTGGGATCTTCCCGGACCGGGGCACGAACCTGTGTCCCCTGCATCGGCAGGCGGACTCTCAACCACTGCACCACCAGGGAAGCCCAGAGGGCTTTTATTGATACTTTATCTGCTGAGTTGAGGTTGGGTTTTCTTAAACTAAGAAGTGGTTATCTTGTATGGAAAGGAATTCAGGTGAATATTTTTCATTACTGGAATTTGGAGGACACAGTCTTAAAATAGAAACTACAGTTTATACTTCCAAATGTAGCTTCCCATATAAACAGTCTTATCATCTGAAGGTCGGGTCTTTAATTTTCTTCATTTAGAAGGTAGATTTTATATGATAGATTTAACTTGATTTTTTAAAATTGATAAAACCTTGCTTAGTCTTCTACATCATTATCATTAAAGAATTATAATTCGTGTTAAAGAGCTGACTTTCCAGTCATTAGTATACTCCAAAGTCTTATCCCTTTAGCTAAAGCATTTTATTATCTGTATTGCACTGTCTGCCGGCTCTGATTTGATCACAGCTGTGATTGGTACCCTGTGCTGGAATTAGGGATACGGAACACAGTTTCCTCCTGCCTCCTGCCGGAGCATCTGCCCCTAGATTGATCCTGGGTCTAGCGGTGAAGATTAACCAAAACCACATGTGGATGTGGATTTCATTTGGGCGGTGTGACTGTGGTAGCAGAGGTATTATTTTTTATCAGAGTGAGTGACCTTTCCTAGCATTCTCTGCATTTCCAGTTCTGCTGGGTATGGTCAGCTGAAATGACTGGCCAGTAGTTATGATATATTTATTTAGTCCAAGTCTTCCTTTAACTACAGCTCTGGTACATTGTTCTGCCTGTCTAAACTCTCGTGTGTGGAAGTTTAGTTTTCTGCAATAGAATTCAGCAAATGTCTGTTAATTGACATTCTCTCATATCTCAAGTGTTCTTTATACTGTGGGATCAGCATGTTTCACTAGCTAGCTGGCTATTTTTATGCAATTGTTTCAAGTTATTGGGAATTTAAACTGCATAAACTACCAATAGATCTGTGTTACTTTAGAAGATTTCACTTTAGCCCTTGATTTAAAAAACCTCTAGAAGATTTTGCATAACAAAATCCCTTTCAGTAAATGTTTAGGGAGGTGAAAGAGTCTGGCACACCTACTTGTTGATATACCTAAAGTCTGACCTACATCTTTAGAATTTTACTTTGATATTTATTCTCCTTCAATAAAATACATAAGGTATGGATTTTGCACTGATAAGAAAATACTTCTGCCTGCATTACCCCTCCTTCACAACTGGACATAATCTCTTAAATGAACTATCGTGCACTTAAACTTCAAACATACTTACCTTATTTTTGTATTACAGCCATTTGTGTCTATTAAATTGTAAATTCCAGTAAGATCTGAGACTCCAGTGAGATCAGTAACTCATTATCTAATGTTCAGTACCTAGAGGAGTGTCGTGTGGATAGTAGATCCTCAGAAGATACTTAATAATTGACTTGATTGAATTATTCATTTTTAATATCTCTTCAATGTGTAATCTAGAGAAGATAGGATACTATAAGGAGGAGGTGTAAATAATTGTAGCACCCTCTTTGTGCTTGGAAACTACACCCAGGAAACAATATTACTGAAGCAGTTTATTCCGAATTTGCACATCCAAAGAAACTTCAGTTCTAATCTAGTACTATGTTGTAGCATGGGTCATGCTGCAGTCAGACTTAGATTGTCAGGGTTGGAAGGGTCCTCATATGTCACCTGTCTCAACCTTCCATCCAGTGCTTGAGTTCCTTCTGTAGCAGGGGGGTCAACCTTGGCCACCTATTTGAACGACTTGAGGAGCTTCAAAAACCCAGTGTTCGCCTCAGTCCAGTTTTATAAGCATCTCCATGGACGGGACCTGGGCATCAGTCTTTCTAAAAACTCCTTAGGTCAGGGGTCCCCAGGCCCCAGGGAACCGGGCCGCACAGCAGGAGGTGAGTGGTGGGCAAGCAGGACGAGCGAGCCAAGCTCCATCTGCCGCTCCCCATCGCTCGCATCACCGCCTGAGCTGTCTCCTCCCGCCCCCCCCACCCCGCCCCGGTCCATGGGAAAATTGTCTTCCCCAAAACTGGTCCCTGGTGCCAAAAAGGTTGGGGACCGCTGCCTTAGGTGATTCCAGCGTGCAGCAGTCAAGGTTCAGAGCCATTGTTCTATAAAATCTCTACCAAATGTTTTCCCAGTCTGATTGAACTCCTCTGGAGATGAGCACCTCACTACCAAACTTATTCTTATGTTTATTCCATTTATTCAAATAGTGACTTAATTATGAGTGTTTAAATTATATGCTAGTTAAATTACATAACATAAATCAAGCTTCCCAATTTAATACTCAACTATTGATAAACAACACTGAAGAGGGAGTGACATTTGAATTATCTTCTTTGAAGTAGTACTGCAGCACTTTTGAATGACTTCCAAAAGGCTGATCATAAAAATCACTTCAATCATTTTCAAATTTTACTTTAGCAGTAATCAAGTTACTTGGTGTGACTCAGATGAACATTCTGCTCTGTCTTGGAGTATCATGATCATTTCAATTTCTTGTACCTGGGGAAACAGAGAAGAAATGGACAGATTATTTTTGTATTTACCTGCCCATACCCGTTAGGTAGACCCTTTCGGAAATGTACTAGCTTCTTAGGAGAGTAATATGCCATCTAGGAAACTTCAAATATACTGAAAGGGGAATGGCGAGGGTTTGGTTTTGTAAAGCTCTTTGACTTTAGAGAAGAATTTTTAGAGAAAGCTGTATGTGACCACACATAGATACATACACACCTGCATTCTTGCTCAGGAACTTATCTATCCTGAGACCACTTACCTGTATATCAACTCATTTGAGTGCTTTTGCATTTCCTTTAATCCTTTAGAAGGATCTAGGTACTGAAAGTCAGTATACAGAGTCATTATTAAATACTCAACTAGTTGTGAGCCAGACAAACCTGGATTTGAGTCTCATCCCCATCTCTCCTCACTGTTCGGCCGAGGGCAAAAATTATTATTTAATCTCAGTTTATTTGTAAAATAGAGATAATGACACATAGCTGGTAGGGATGTTGTGAGGATTAGTATTAATAATGCATATAAAATCTCATAATAGCCCCTGGGTTATAGGAAGTGCTCATTAACTTAAATTTTTTTATACCACTTATTGAGGAATGACTGACATGTAAAAGAACCTTACATATTTAATGTATACAACTGATGAGTTTAATGTATACAACTGATGAGTTTGTATACAGTTGTATACAACTGTACATGTTTAATGTATACGTATTTAATGGTGTTATCACCACCATCAAGGCCACAGACATATCCATTACTTCCCAAAGCTTCCTCTCATCCCTATTATTATTATCATTATTGTTATTGGTAGGAACACCTAACATAAAATCTATCTGCTTAGAAAATTTTAAGTATATAATAGAGTATTGCTAGCTATAGGCATATGCTGTACAGTAGGTCTCCAGAGCTTATTTATATTGCATAACTGGAACTTTGTGCACTTTGACATTTCCACCTCTTCTCAGTCCCTGGCCATCACCATTCTATTCTCTGCTTCTATGGGTTTGACTTTTTTAGATTCCACATATAAGTATGATCATACAGTATTTATCTTTCTTTGTCTGGCTTATTTCATTTAGCCTAATGTCTTCCAGGTCCATGCATGTTGTCACAAATGGCAGGATTTCCTACTGTTTAAAGGCTGAATGATATTCCATTGTATATATTTTCTTTATCAATTCATCCATTGTTGGACATTTAGATTGTTTCCATATCTTGGCTATTGTGAATAATGCTGCAGTAAACATGGGAGTACAGATATTTCTTCGAAATATTGATTTTAATTCCTTTGGATAAATACCCAGAAGTAGGATTGTTGGATCATACGGTAGTTCTATTTTTAATTCGTTGAGGAACCTCCATACCGTTTTCCATAATGGTCATATCAATTTACATCCCCACCAACTGTGTTACCGGGGTTGGGTTCCCTTTTCTCCATATTCTCACCAACATTTGTTATCTTTTGTTTTTTTATAATTGCCATCCTAACAGGTGTGAGGAGGTATTTCATTGTGGTTTTGATTTGCATTTTGATGGTTAGTGAGGTTGAGCACCTTTTCATATACCTGTTGGCCTTTTGTATATCATCAGGATTACTGGGCAGATTACAATAGTTGTAAAATAAGATCTTTTAAGACAGTAGCAGGACAAAATTCCGAGGTTAGTTCTATAAAGAACATCATCTTTTCTCTCCTTTATAAAAAAAAGAAAAAGCTACCCTCAGACATAGTCTTGGATTTTGCCTTCACCAAACTGACTTTCCTGTTGAGAGCCCTAATGCTCATAGCACATGGGTGAGGATGGGTCTCTTTAAGGCCATACATGTAGCCTAGGAGATGGTTGAGGTCCTTAGGTTTCCTCTGGGTTACCAGGAAAGCTACTCTTTAAGATGGCACTCTTTGGTCATCTAAGGCCCTCCTAGCATCAATTTATTGCTAGTCTTCTTGTCTGCTATGTGTAGAGTTGTCAAATAAAATAAAGGACACCTATTTAAATGTGAATTTCAGATAAATAAATAAGTAAATAAATAAATATTTTAAGTATGCCTCAAATTGGGACAGATTTAAACTAAGAAAAAAAAATCATTATTTATCTGAAATTCAAATGTAACTGGGCATCCTGTAGGTTTCTTATTTTTATTTTTTTTCCCTAAATTGAGCAGTCCTACCTATATGCTATGTAAGAATATTTTGGATTAGATGATAGGCAGGTTTTATCCTGGAGTAAAATGGTAGTATTTCCAAATGAAGTGGAGGGAAATACTGCTTATATAAGTGAAAATCTAGATTATAGCATTAAGATGGCTTCATTTGTTGAAATATTATAATTGTTACAGGTTGAGACTAATAAGTAAAATTACACAATGATGATGCAGATAGAAGAATGTCTGTTTCTCTAATCCCAAGAATTTAAATTAATTCTGAACCTAAGTTTCTTCCAACTTGATACTTACAGCATATTAAAGAGCATGTGTGATACGGGCTTCCCTGGTGGTCCAGTGGTTAAGACTCCACAGTTCCATTGCAGGGGGCACGGGTTCAACCCCTGTTTGGGGAAGTCCCGCATGCTGCGAGGTGAGGCCAAAAAAAAAAGAGCATGTGTGATAGTATAAGTGTATCCTATTTTAATAAAGTCTGAAGTTACAAAGTGTTAAAGTATGGTTATTCATGCTTCTGAATAATTCCTTACTCAAGTGCATTTAAAGCATGTTATGTACAAACATTTTATTTACATATATTTTAATGTAGCATTTCCTGTTCACCCCAGAACATATTGAATTGTCCCTTCTGTAAACTTTTAAAGCACTTACTTTGATATTCATTCATTCATTCATTCTTTTTAACATTACTAAGCATCTTCTGAAATGTGCCCAGAATTGTGTTTGGTGCTGGGGATACAAAAATAAGACAGAATGGCTGCCCACGTGGCGCTCACAGCATAGCTCTGGAAGGAGAGGGGTAACATTGATATTATAATGCAGTGTGACAAGTGTTATAACAATGAACAAATTGCTTCTAGATCCACGAAAAGTAGCTTGGTGGAGCTTCACCAAATAGTTTGCATTGAAACTGGGTTTTCAAGGATGAATAAAAGTTTGCTGGAGAAGAGACTTAAGGCCATTTTAGGAAGAGAGAGAGAAAATGGAAAATCACTCCAGTACCACAGCCTATGAAAGAAGCTGGCAGAACTGGCTGACTGTAAGAAGATGCAGGGAGGGGGCGCTCTGGAAGCAGTAGACGCCTTGGAGCTGGCGATTAGGTTTAAGGACAGGCAAGGTGAGCCCATGAAGAGTGTTTTATATCCAGTTATAAGTTTTGATTTTATTGTCTAGTTGCGGGGAATTACCCAAAGTTTTAAGTCAGTGAGACCGAACTGTTTGTGTCTCAGGAATATACCTGAAGTATAGAAAGACAGGTGGCCGGTTGTTGTTGCAATAGTTGATGGGTGATAACGTGATCACATGGGAATAGAGTAGTTGTAGCAGGAGCTGAGAGATCTTGGGCGGGAAACATTGCTAAGAATTACTAGGATTTGAACAATTTTTCTGGCTGGTTTTGTTTTTTGTTTTTGTGTTTTTGGTACAGGGGCAGAAATTTTGAGTATAAAAGATAGGGTTAAGTCGTGTGCGCGCGCGTGTGTGTGTGTGTGCATGTGATCTCCGCAAGGCCTTAAGGTCATTAGAGGCAGGGCCCCTCTCCTAACACTTCTGTTTGGTACCCACAACACATCAAACAATGCTCAAAAAATTCTTGTTACATTTGAACAAAAAACACAAAATGTATAAGATGGGGCATATTTGTATATCTGTACTTTCTTATTATTTTGATAAATCTATTGGGTATTACAGGAATAACCCTGGATGCATAGTGGAAAATTCATTCTTCACCCGCTTTCGTTAAATAAAATAATCCAGTATCTGATAACATAATGATCTCATTAAAATTGCTCTTTGTGGGCTTCCCTGGTGGCGCAGTGGTTGAGAGTCCACCTGCCGATGCAGGGGACACGGGTTCGTGCCCCGGTCTGGGAAGATCCCACATGCCGCGGAGTGGCTGGGCCCATGAGCCATGGCTGCTGAGCCTGTGCGTCCGGAGCCTGTGCTCCACAACGGGAGAGGCCACAACAGTGAGAGGCCCGCGTACCGCAAAAAAAAAAAAAAAAAAAAAAAAAAAAAATTGCTCTTTGTATTTAATAATGTCTTTGTCTTGTAATTTTTACCATTTACTTTAAATGTAATTGTCTCTAATCCTTTAAAATTTTGATGTGTCTGTAGAATTGCTCATTTTACAGTTAAAGAATTCTGCTAGGGAAGTCTGAGACAGACCAAATCATGAACTTTGAATTTATAGTTGTAGTTTTGTGCCTCAAAGCTTAAGACATAAATCCTGAGACCAAGAAGCAGCAAGCAGTGATGCTCATAGAAAGGCTTCCGTGTTCCAAGAAGTGTATTACTTTATATACAGAACAATAATGTGCTATTTAAATGTTATCACATGTGAATTCTTTATTTTTCTGGGTAATTTTTTTTACTTTGCTGACATCTAATGCTATTTGATTGTAAGTGTAAGTTCACATGGGTGCATTAAGGGAAACACACCAGTTGAGGAGGTGCTGAGCGAGGTTCTCAGACACCCAGACTCTAAGGTGGCAAAGCTTAACCTTGAACAGGTAAAGAGCCACCTGGCCACAGAGTAGGGAGACAGTGTGACCTTGTGACATCCTGTCTGATAACGTCTGCAGCAAGGTACTGTGTCACCATGACTCAGCACCCTCACACATTGGTTCCGCAGCACAGGGAGCACACAGAATAGCAGAGCTGGCCTGTCAGATGGCGGTTAGTTTGAGACACTGCGCCTGCATTCTCAACAGTGCATCTCTCACGTCCCTGTGTCTCTGACGACAGCGTGAGCAAGCAGAATGCATCTGGGCAGTTTCTGTTCCAGCTTCTGCGGAGGGGAGGGCGTGCAGCAGGGTACATGCTGTGCTCCTTTCTCTGTGCTGCGGTGCCCTGGTGGCCACCCCCCGGGGCCTCTCTGTGAAGGACAGTCACAGGAGAATACCGAGGTGTCCAGAGCCTCCATGTGGCTGAAAAGCCACATTCCACTGACACCAGGGCTCCAGGGTCAGGCTGTGTGACAGATGGGCCAGTGGTCCCATGGCTTAGGTTGCAGAGACACATGTGGTTAGTTTGTCAGTGAGGAGACAGATGAGTTGACTAGTCTGTTGATTGAGAGCTCACAGTACATCCTTGATGAAATCTCTGTGGAACAGGTCCTGTGAAACGGTGCGATGACTGTTGTCACACAAATGGCTGGATTCTCTTAAAGAAAAGAATTCTCCTTATTGGCTCTTCCTCCTATTCATTTAGGTCTGGAGGATCCAATTATACTTTAGCTTTTTCTGTTATTGAGTTTAGAGATGAGACAGGTCAAGTCACTTCTTACATAGTTCTTTTGTGGGGACAAAAGCCCTGAAAGGTGGCATTTGTGGGCCTTTAATATCAGCATTAAAAAGCAAGTGAACAGCATTTTCTTTACATGTAAGGAAACAATGGCTAATGTAGAGTAATTCTGAAATGGAGTCATTGCATTATTGTCAGGACTGGTAAATCTTTTTAAACTATTATCATTTCTGTCATGCATTTTATGTCTTAAGTAGAACAGGATATTTTTGCTGGAACTGTCAAGTAAACTCAGTATGTTAGCTTCCCAGGGACTCTGAAGCTTTGAATGCAGAGGAAGAGGAGTTCCGACGAGAGGAAAAAGATCTTCTGAATCACCTCTGATCAGAATTCAGAGGCCAAAAGGGGAAAAACTATGTTTATTACCTTATTTGTATGTGGTAAAATTTTCATGTATTTTATTTCTTTTAATTTTGAAAGCTATTCTATGAGGTGTACACACACACACGTGCGCGTGCGCGCGTGTGCGGGATTTTTTTGCTAATGAGGAAACAGGCTTAGAGTGGAGGAGCTGGTTTAAAACACCTGCCATGTGTTAGATGGTGTGTTAGGAGCTGAACATGTGTTCTCTCATTTAACCCTCAAAATCAATTTCATTCTTTTAGGTATGTGAATTAGATTCGGCTAGATTATACTGTGGTATCAAACAGACCCCAAATATCAGTGGCCTAATAATGTAAAGGGTTATTTCTTTCTCTTTTTTTTTTTTTGCGGTACGCGGGCTTCTCACTGTTGTGGCCTCTCCCGTTGTGGAGCACAGGCTCCGGACGCATAGGCTCAGCAGCCATGGCTCATGGGCCCAGCCACTCCGCGGCATGTGGGATCTTCCCAGACCGGGGCACGAACCCGTGTCCCCCGCATCGGCAGGCGGACTCTCAACCACTGCGCCACCAGGGAAGCCCCAGTGTAAAGGTTTGTTTTTTGCTTACACCAAATTGACTATGGTGCCAGGTGACTTTCCGGGGTGACTCCTCCTTGCAGCTACTTGGCAGTTGAGGCCAGGGGAAGCACCGTCACCCTGCAGTTGCACTGCCCAGGTCGAGGGGCTGCCTCGTGGCTGTGGCAGGGAAAAAGCAACAGAAAACACATGCATGGGCGTTTCACACATTACTTTCCCTCATCGCCCATTGGCCAGAGCTGGTCACATGGTCTCAGCACCCTGTAAGAGGATGGGAAGTGTAAGGAAGCAGGTGGGGAATGGTGACCATCACTGCATCTGCCACTGAAGACAGTGGCGGAAGACCGACGTTCAGAGAAATCAGAGCCTGTTCCCCAATTACATGCGTAGTAATTGGTAGACTTAGCTCTTGAAACTAGGTCTCTCTGGATCCAGGGAACCCTTCCATGCCCTCTACCCTCACCCCACCCCACACTCTGAATATTTTGGTGGTTGAAAGTTATGTGTGGGTCTGTGGTAGCCAACCTCCAAGATGGCCCTGGTGATCCTTGCCTCCTGCGTTCATGCCCTCGTGTGGTTTCCTCCCTCGGTGAATAGGGCTGACCTGTGTAATGAGTACACTACTGCAGAAATGATGCAGTATGGCCTGAGACTAGATCGTAAAAGACAGTGGCCTCCTGCTGGCTCTCTCTTGGATCACTTGCTCTGGGGAAAGCCAGCCACTACGATGTGAGGGCAGCTAATGCAGCTCTGTGGAGCTCCCACGTGGCCAGGGACTGAGGCTTCCTGCCGACACCCAGAACCAACTGGCCAACCGTGAGAGTGGCCCATCTGAGCGTGGATGCATCAGCTAGTCAGCCTTCCGGTGACTGAGCCCAGGCCAGCACCTGGATGGCAACACTGTGAGAGACCCCAAGCTAGAACCACCCCCCTAAGATGCTCCCAGGTAATTCCTGACCCACAGAAACTGCGTGAGATGGTAAATGCTTACTGCTGTTTCAAGTTGATAAGTTTTGGGGTGATGTGTTACGTAGCAATAGGTAACAATACAGACCCTTTTGGTTACTTCCTTTCATTGTGTTTTTCCCTCAACTCTGGATTCTTCCTGCTCATGACCATGAGTTTTAAAAGTAGCTGAATTACAAAGTGGTTTATTCCACAGTGATTGTCACACAATAGTATGTAAGGAAATTGTAGCTGAATAAGTCTTATTCAATCTAGTAGTTCTAAGCAAATTCATTGTAAAGATCTGTACTAACAAATGATGTACTGTGCTAGTTGAGAAGAGAATTTTTGCAAAATCTGTTTTCCAACAAATGTGTGTTTTTCTGCTTTAAGATATTATCTGTTTGAGATTATTTTATATTTTAAATCACTTTGTGAAGTTTGGAGAAAGAACAAGCCAGGATGTTTTTATGAACAGGGAGGAAGACACGTTATAGAAGTAACTGCTGGCTTCTTGGCAGGGAGGAGTATTTGCAGTGTTTTGGTCGGTGCTTGTTGCCTGGGCAGGAGGAGGATAGAATTGATAAAAAACAGAGTCTTGCAGTGGAGGGCAGACAGCCACGTGTGAGGCTTATTACTCCTGGCACCACTGATGAACCAAAATGTTCACCAAATCCACCTGTGGATCACAGACTGAATTACGTCCTGGATGCCATGCCTCGTCATTTTCATGTGATTCTGTACTGTTGATACTTAGATTATTAATCAAGGAGCATGTGACATTTAGAAATATAATTATTTTCAGGAATATTATGATCTGGAACACCAGTATGACATGTACTGATATCATGTACCTTTATGTCTTTTAATCACTCACGTTTTACTCTTGAGTGTTGTACAGTCTTTCAGAAATGGTCTTTAAGCTGGGGGTCCCAGCGCTTCCCAGGGTACCAGGAGAGAGAAGGTTGATATGAGTCACCTCTTGCCAGAGTCTCTGAAGCCCTGTAAGGCAACAGGATGCTATACTGTTCTATTTAACATCTTCCTAATATCTGTTTCAAAATCTTTGTTCTATTGGATGAGAAGAAATTTTCTTAACGAAAGCCTCTCATTGGCTTTTCATGCCCATTTCTCTCCACGCCCTCCCCCCATCAGCAAATTCTCTCTTTCTCTCTAAATTTTCTATCTTGGCTTACTTTGTGCCAGTGCAGAAGTGATTAGAGAGAACATCATTTAGATCAAACAAGGCATTCTTTTTGGAAACATGATTATCTCACAGCAGCATAGCAAAGGCAGAGAGATAAATGAATATACATTACATTCACATATGAAATTTTGTATGTTTACATACACAACCATAGATATAGACATTATATATGTATATTTATGTTTATTTATTCATATGTATCAACACATGTATAACAGCTGGGAAGCAGAGATTGGGGTTCAGGCATAAGGACCTGAACAAGGTGAGTGAGCTGATGAGAGATGCATTGAAGGAACATCTAATAGATGTTAGGAAACAAACAAAAACAAAGACTCAAAGATAACTCCAAGGTTTCTAATTAAAAGACATACTTTAACCTACATAGGGATATATAAGTACAAAATTTTGACATACATAGCAGTTTTTATTGATAGAACCCAGAGAGGTAGCTATGGCAGGAATTATCATCATTTTGTGAATGAGAAAGCAGTGGCTCAAAGAATTTTAATTGACTTGCTTAAAGTCTTACAGTGAATAAGGAACAACACCAGAAGTTGAATCTGGGGGTTCTGTCTTCAGATCTACTTAGATCTCTCTATTTCCAGAGATTCCTCAATCCAGGGTCCATGCGTGGTTCTCTGGGGATCCATAAAGTGCTAAAATGTCATGTATACTTGAATGTATGTCTGAATTTTCTTGTTTGGAGGGCTCAGACTTCGAGATTTTCAAATTGGTCATGACTCAACAGAACTTAAGAACTTTGTTTCTCCTTGGTTACTGTCTGACCCAACGTGACTAAAAGGATGATGAAGTAGGAGGGGCAGTCCTGCCTAATGACTCGATCATGGAAAAGTGCATTCCCAGAATGGAGGCACCTCGTGGTGAGAAGAATCCTGAGTGTGGAATGAAGAGAAAAGACCAAGACTGTTGAATTCAGTGAATTTTTAAAGGAAAACTTTTACTTGGGACTGAGCTGGCTCTGGATCCCAGTTAGGAAAACAGGTCGGACTTAAGAGCTTAGGTCTCATAGATTTTGTGACTAGGCAAAGGACTTGCGACTCACCTGTATATGCATGGGGTTTCCGGTGCCTTCTGGGGTTCCTCCTACAGACAGTAGATTTAGCACTCTGCTGCGGGCTGAAGACCACCCGCAGAGGAACTGAATGGGGAAGTTTGGGGAGACTGTGGTTCCTGACCCCCGTCAGCTTGCTGGTGTGGATGGTTCTAGTGAGGGAGGTGGGTGCCTTTTGTTGAAAACAAGCTTAGATTTTGTTATCAAGGGCCTTTCTCTGCCATTTTATAGTCTAACCTCCAATAGATCTGTTTATACTCTGTTAAGTGAAATATCGTTAGGCTTACATGGCACTGTATAAAAATGTCTATTGAGAAGTTCTTTGGTTGCCACAATTCTTTTTTTTCCCCTCAGCAGTAGTAAACAGGAAACATTCTTAAGCATGAAACAGTGAAGGACTAAAGTGGTGAGGCTGGAATCTGAAACTGCGTGAACCAATGTAGCCTACAGAAGAATACTTTGGTAGGAGTTACTGTGAACATGCTAGCAACTTCCTAATGTCGAATTGAGTCCACCATGAAGTTTTGGCCTGTTATAAAAACTTTGAAACCATAAGAACAAATTGACATGAAAGTAGCGTCAGGGTAAAGCATCCCTGATGGCTCGTAACCTCAAGCATGGCGCCCTGAAACGATTTACAGCACAACCACTCTTGAGCCTTCGAATGTTTACCAAGGAAATCAGTGCTATCACATTAATATGGATGTGCACGTTTGTGCTGTTGGCAACTAATTTAAAAAGCTTAGAGAAAAATCCTGTAACACAGCATCTTCTCTCTAATGAAAAGGTAACAATAACAGTTTCCTTCAGATCCACTGCCATGAACCGGGGTATCCAAATGATCTAAAATTGTTTGGCTCTGCGTCTCTCTTGGGTAGAGACAAGAAAGTTGAAAGTGTGTTTTGGGGCTAAGATATTCAAATGCAGTTAAATCACGGTTAAGACCTTTCTTCAAGAAAAGATCCTATGAAAAATTCAAATATTTCCCCATTTAATGGTAAATATGAGGGTAAAGAATCTCGGCTATAAATTTGTGGGGGTGGATAGAGAGGAAGTCATTCAAACCCTTCAAAATGGCAACAAGACAGAGAACTCCTGGCAGCCGTCATCAACGGTTGATAGTGGCATCATATTTAAAAAAATAAAATATTACATATCTTCTTCAGTTTGAGGAGATGCCTTTTCTTTTCCCTTTTGGAATAACAGTAAACATTCATCTTACTGGCAGTCGCACGCCATGGGAAAAGGAGTCTTTTGTAACAGAATTTAGTTGAAGCGTCTTTGAACACGTAGTGTTCTAATCCAGCTTGTAACAGAACATACATTTTTATAGCTCTTTACAGTTTACAAAGCTCTTTGAATATTTATTATCTCATTAAATAGGCTGGAGTCCTATCTCTGATTTCCCAGCTGATCTACCATGTGAAATGCAGAAAACTGCTAAACCTCTCCCAGATTCACTTTCTTTTACTTGCAAAATGAGGAAATTAGTGCCATCCTAAATGAGTGGGCTTTTTTTCCAAATAGATTAATAAGAGTGTGTCTCCTCTATAAATAAATTAGCAACCACAGTAACCGAAGGTCACAATCAACTGATCTAAATGTGAAGTTGAATCAACTATTTAATTTGAGCTTTGGAGTACATTAATTTTTACATATGATTAGAAGAGCTTGGTGCAGAATTACATCTCAGTATCTCTGCTATTTCAATGTTTTCTTTCACGTACGTATATCTTAAAATAACCAATTTTTATTGTATTTCATGTGATAATAAAGTTAACTCAATCTGTAGTAGAATAAAAAGCATATGCTTTAATGGTTTAGTTTTCTTAACAGGCTCATTATTTTCAATTAGTTTTTTCCTATGGAATGTAAACACTTGGATTTAATTGACATGTAATTTTTTTATTCTTCATAATATGGCTAAAGATAACTCAGTATTATTTTAATAAGGTTTTAAAATTTTTATATGGCAATATAGTTATTTAAAGTTTGAATTCTTTTTCCTATATTTGTACGGACTTCACAAATAAGTGTCAAAATGAAATCCTCCCTATTTGTTTTGGCAGTGAATGAAATAGTGGTGTGGGTAGCATTGGGGAGGGGGAAATTGCTCCATTTACCCCTCTTGAATTCTTGTGGCTCAAATTGACAGGACAGGTTAGCAGGGGAAAAAGAAACACATTTAACTGGTTAGCCTGGAGTCTTTTAGAAATGGGACCTAAGGAGTGGCTAACGCAGGCAACTTTTATATTTTTTAGACAAATAAACAATCAATTTGAGAGGAATTGACAAGACAAAGAAATTGAGGTTTGGGTGCTTAATTAATAAGGAGTTTAAGCAAAGTTTGGGTAGTAAATTAGTAAAGAATTAACAAGGTTTGATAATACAGGCTTCTCAGGCCCCAAACTCCCTATGTCTAGAGATAAGGGAGGGTACCTTTCACATGGGAGATTTATTTCCTGCTTTCAGGGAGACAGGAGGGTCAAAAGTGTCCCTCTTGCATTGGCTGTTTCTTAAGTAACTTTAATTCAAAATAATCAATATGTCATTGAGGCATATTTTGGGGTGGCTTGCCCTGGGCCCCAAAAGTTGCATGGTTTCTCTTCTCCACAAACTCATAATTTGGCAAGGAAGAGAGATACAAGCATATTTATTGAACATACAATACTAAGTTAAAGTAGGATTGTACATAGAGGTAGAATCGTTGCTTTTGTCTGCAGGCAAGATTAAGTGCCCCCATATCACTCTGTTCATATTGCAGTTATCCTGTTGATAATGTTTTATTATAATGAGTAAAGTTCCCATTTCATCTGCTAATAATTTAACCACTTTGGGCAGAAGCACTCTTATTTATCTCAGTGTATTTAGTCCTTACCTTTCTTTATTCTCATTAAATATTTGTTGAATTCAGTTTCGTGAACAGAAGTCAGAAGAGCTCACAGAGGAGCTAACACTCAGCAAATGAGATAACATTCATGGTGGGCCTTGAAGAATGATGAGGCAGAAAAAGGAAAGAACAGAGATGAGAAGGGAAGTTCCAGTCCAGCAAAAATCATGAAGGCACAAAAGTTTGTGAAGTGTTTGGAAAATGGCGATAGAGTGGCTGGAAATGGAGATGGAATGGTAAACCCAGGCCATAATTTGAAGGGCCTTGACTCTGGTGGTAATGAATTTAGAATCTTCTAGAAGTAGTGAGGAAGCTGCCAGAAGCAGTGACACCAGAAAGAAGGCCATGACAATAGTCCAAACAAGAGAAGATGGAGTCTTGAACTAAGACAGCGGCCTTGGGAGTGCAGAAGAGGACGTGAATTCAAGAGACAAAGAAGCCTGATGGAGCCTGAGTTCCTGATGCTATGATATTGCTGTATCAGCCCTGAACACTTACACTTGGACTGTTATTTGAGAAATAAAAAAAATTCTATCATGTTTAAGCTAATGCTCCTCCTGGGTCGTACGATAGTTCTATTTTTAGTTTTTTAGGGAACCTCCATTCTGCTCTCCATAATGACTGTATCAATTTACATTCCCACCAACAGTGCAAGAGGGTTCCCTTTTCTCCACACCCTGTCCAGCATTTATTGCTTGTAGATTTTTTGATGATGGACATTCTGACTGGTGTGAGGTGTAGTAAAACTGAGTAAAACTCATTGTAGTTTTGATTTGCATTTCTCTAATGATTAGTGATGTTGAGCATTCTTTCATGTATTTGTTGGCAATCTGTGTATCTTCTTTGGAGAAATGTCTATTTAGGTCTTCTGCCCATTTTTGGATTGGGTTGTTTGTTTTTTTGATATTGAGCTGCATGAGTTGCTTGTATGTTTTGGAGATTAATCCTTTGTCAGTTGCTTCTTTTGCAGATATTTTCTCCCATTCTGAGGGTTGTTTTTTGGTCTTGTTTATGGTTTCCTTTGCTGTGCAAAAGCTTTGAAGTTTCATTAGGTCCCATTTGTTTATTTTTGTTTTTATTTCCATTTCTCTAGGAGGTGGGTCAAAAAGGATCTTGCTGTGATTTATGTCATAGAGTGTTCTGCCTATGTTTTCCTCTAAGAGTTTGATGGTGTCTGGCCTTACATTTAGGTCTTTAATCCATTTGGAGTTTATTTTTGTGTATGGTGTTAGGAAGTGTTCTAATTTCATTCTTTTACATGTAGCTGTCCAGTTTTCCCAGCACCACTTATTGAAGAGGCTATCTTTTCTCCACTGTATATTCTTGCCTCCTTTATCAAAGAAAAGGTGACCATATGTGCATGGGTTTATCTCTGGGCTTTCTATCCTGTTCCATTGATCTATATTTCTGTTTCTGTGCCAGTGCCATACTATCTTGATTACTGTAGCTTTTTGGTATAGTCTGAAGTCAGGGAGCTTGATTCCTCCAGCTCCGTTTTTCATTCTCAAGATTGCTTTGGCTGTTCGGGGCCTTTTGTGTTTCCATACAAATTGTGAAATATTTTGTTCTAGTTCTGTGAAAAATGCCAGTGGTAGTTTGATAGGGATTGCATTGAATCTGTAGATTGCTTTGGGTAGTAGAGTCATTTTCACAATATTGATTCTTCCAATCCAAGAGCATGGTATATCTCTCCATCTATTTGTATCATCTTTGATTTCTTTCATCAGTGTCTTATAGTTTTCTGCGTACAGGTCTTTTGTCTCCTTAGGTAGGTTTATTCCTAGATATTTTATTCTTTTGTTGCAGTCGTAAATGGGAGTGTTTTCTTGATTTCACTTTCAGATTTTTCATCATTAGTGTATAGGAATGCAAGAGATTTCTGTACACTAATTTTGTATCCTGCTACTTTACCAAATTCATTGATTAGCTCTAGTAGTTTTCTGGTAGCATCTTTAGGATTCTCTATGTATAGTATCATGTCATCTGCAAACAGTGACAGCTTTACTTCTTCTTTTCCAATTTGGATTCCTTTTATTTCCTTTTCTTCTCTGATTGCTGTGGCTAAAACTTCCAAAACTATGTTGAATAAGAGTGGTGAGAGTGGGCAACCTTGTCTTGTTCCTGATCTTAGTGGAAATGCTTTCAGTTTTTCACCATTGAGGACGATGTTGGCTGTGGGTTTGTCATATATGGCCTTTATTATGTTGAGGAAAGTTCCCTCTATGCCTACTTTCTGCAGGGTTTTTATCATAAATGGGTGCTGAATTTTGTTGAAAGCTTTCTCTGCATCTATTGAGATGATCATATGGTTTTTCTCCTTCAATTTGTTAATATGGTGTATCACGTTGATTGATTTGCGTATATTGAAGAATCCTTGCATTCCTGGAATAAAGCCCACTTGATCATGGTGTATGATCCTTTTAATGTGCTGTTGGATTCTGTTTGCTAGTATTTTGTTGAGGATTTTTGCATCTATGTTCATCAGTGATATTGGCCTGTAGTTTTCTTTCTTTGTGACATCCTTGTCTGGTTTTGGTATCAGGGTGATGGTGGCCTCGTAGAATGAGTTTGGGAGTGTTCCTCCCTCTGCTATATTTTGGAAGAGTTTGAGAAGGACAGGTGTTAGCTCTTCTGTAAATGTTTGATAGAATTCGCCTGTGAAGCCATCTGGTCCCGGGCTTTTGTTTGTTGGAAGATTTTTAATCACAGTTTCAATTTCAGTGCTTGTGATTGGTCTGTTTATATTTTCTATTTCTTCCTGGTTCAGTCTTGGCAGGTTGTGCACTTCTAAGAATTTGTCCATTTCTTCCAGGTTGTCCATTTTATTGGCATAGAGTTGCTTGTAGTAATCTCTCATGATCCTTTGTATTTCTGCAGTGTCAGTTGTTACTTCTCCTTTTTCATTTCTAATTCTATTGATTTGAGTCTTCTCCCTTTTTTTCTTGATGAGTCTGGCTAATGGTATATCAATTTTATCTTCTCAAAGAACCAGCTTTTAGTTTTATTGATCTTTGCTATCGTTTCCTTCATTTCTTTTTCATTTATTTCTGATCTGATCTTTATGATTTCTTTCCTTCTGCTAACTTTGTTTTTTTTTGTTCTTTCTCTAATTGCTTTAGGTGTAAGATTAGATTGTTTATTTGAGATGTTTCTTGTTTCTTAAGGTAGGATTGTATAGCTATAAACTCCCTCTTAGACCTGCTTTTGCTGCATCCCATAGGTTTTGGGTCATCATGTTTTCATTGTCATTTGTTTCTAGGTATTTTTTGATTTCCTCTTTGATTTCTTCAGTGATCTCTTGGTTATTAAGTAGTGTGTTGTTTAGCCTCCATGTGTTTGTATTTCTTACAGATTTTTTCCTGTAATTGATATCTCATCTTATAGCATTGTGGTCAGAAAAGATACTTGATATGATTTCAATTCTCTTAAATTTACCAAGGCTTGATTTGTGACCCAAGATATGATCTATCCTGGAGAATGTTCCATGAGCACTTGAGAAGAATGTGTATTCTGTTGTTTTTGGATGGAATGTCCTATAAATATCAATTAAGTCCATCTTGTTTAATGTATCATTTAAAGCTTGTGTTTCCTTATTTATTTTCATTTTGGATGATCTGTCCATTGGTGAAAGTGGGGTGTAAAAGTCACCTACTATGATTGTGTTACTGTCGATTTCCCCTTTTATGGCTGTTAGTATTTGCCTTATGTATTGAGGTGCTCCTATGTTGGGTGCATAAATATTTACAATTGTTATATCTTCTTCTTGGATTGGTCCCTTGATCATTATGTAGTGTCCTTCTTTATCTCTTGTAATAGTCTTTGTTTTAAAGTCTGTTTTGTCTGATATGAGAATGCTACTCCAGCTTACTTTTGATTTCCATTTGCATAGAATATCTTTTTCCATCACCTCACTTTCAGTCTGTATGTGTCCCTAGGTCTGAAGTGGGTCTCTTGTAGACAGCGTATATACGGGTCTTGGTTTTGTATCGATTCAGCCAGTCTATGTCTTTTGGTTTTCTCTACCACTTTAGAGGTAGTAACTTTTAACAGTGTGAAATAGAACTTTCCAGACATTTAACAGGTATGCACAGAAATAAATCTCCTTCTGTGTTTATATATAGTTTATAATGAATATATACATATTTGCATTTTATAGAATAAAATCATGCTTTACATACATATTGTTCTGACATTTTCTTTTTTCACTTAATAAATTATAATTCTTTGAATTTCATAAATCCATGTCAGTATATTGAGAATTGGTTCATTTAAAAAAATATTTGCCGAATGTCCCGTATGTGAATCTATTTAATGTAAATAAAATAAGTAACATTTAAAGTAATAAAATTATTTATGTAACCAATCCCCTACTAATGGAAATTGAGTTGTACCCCAGTTGTGTGATTCAGTGCATCAGCAGACCGTGGGATGTGGGACATTCAGGGTAAAGGGACATCATTTTGCCTTCAGGTGTTGAGTCTAATGTGTTTCTTGCCTCTTGGATATTTTTCCATCTAGCAGATTTTCAAGGTTTCTCATTAATAATGACGCATTTTATGTGACACACAACTCTGTGGAGCAGAAGCTTAAGGAACTCTCCATGTTTGGCTGACTCTTTAATGCTCAGTTTATGTTTGTCAGGCGAGACGTAGGTATTAGCTTTCTGAGTACTGTGTTTTTAAAGATCAGGCAAATACAAGGGTTTCAAACCTGAAGATCTAGGTATATGTGTAACTGCTTCAGTTATTCCTGTCCTGGAAGGAGCTCTTCGGTCTTGTTGAAAGTTTCATGGTTGGGTCTAAAAACGTTTCATTTGTAGTAAGTAGCAGAGTTGTGTTAGGGAAGAGGTGTATTTCTGGGTCTGGTTTTACCTTCATCTGAGAAGGGTAATACATTTCAATTGCTTCCCAGCAAGGACTCATTAGAGTCTTCTTTCTTTTTTGAAATGTTCGTCACTTTCTTCTTCTCCAGTCCTCTACTTAAAAATCTGTTATGACCTCACTTCAGACGGTAAAAATGTTTTGTGAAAAGTTCCAAAAATAATAATCCTGAGCAAGTGACTTCTACGTGGCAATAAAATTGATGTCTGTGAGGGATGGGAACATTGTGCTAACTCAACTGTTACCTGCTCTCTCTGCAAAGTGGAATGAGATGGAGCAAAAATCTAAGGACTCAAAAAAAAAAAAAACAAAAAACTAAGGACTGAATTAGTCTTAGGATAACTTATTATTGCATTTTGTTGAATTGGTATGAGCGTTTTCTGTAATTTTTTATAAAAATTAATTTTAGGGAAGAGTTATAAATATATTCACATTTTATTTAAAGGGTACTGCACAAGGTTTTCAGATGCTGAAGACAAACTGCAATGGAGAACACACTGTCAATAAATAATGGTTTTGTAACATTAGAGAGTAGACATACTTAAAGTTCTGTTCCTGCTATAGAACACTCAGGTTTGTCTAAATTTGGGAGGATGTGCAGTTTGTGTTAATTCAGGTACTGGGATGTCACACATTCTGTCTCACACAAGAGGGGCTTTTTAAATTGGCCTTAAGCAAGCATCCCCACTATATCAAAACTCTCAGCTTCCAGCCAGTGGTGTATACAGTTGACCCTAGAACAACATGGGTTTGAACCGTGCAGGGCCACTTACAGTCGGATTTTTTTCAATAGTAAACAGTGAAGTATGACAGGATCCATGACTGGTTGATTCCTAGACTGGGGGTTCAGCATTGGGAGTGATCCTGGTATTTAGCTGGTGTTTGAAGCCATGGGGGTTGACAAGACCACCAGGGAAAGCACTTTAGATGAGAAGGTGAGGGGGCCATACATGGAACCCTAAATAACACCAGTAGTGAACACCTGGATGGTGAAGGAGAGCCAGCAAAAGAGATTGAGAAAGAGTACATAGACAGAAAAAGAAGCACTTTATTAGTAACCTAAATGTATTATTGCTCATGCTTTCACGGGCTGTGTCTCATATTTTTTCATATGAGTTAAGTATACCTTCTTACCAGGTATATTGCTTTTATTTTTAGATGTAATGGTTTTTGATTCCTTGTGAACTAGACATTGAATTATAATTATTTTAGACAAGACACTTCAGAATTTGGACCATACTTTCATGTGGAGGAGGAGGAAAGTAAATCCAAACTCTTCCGGTTCAGGACACCTTTTTTCAAGGACAGGAGAAATAGAAAAAGGCAGTGGGAAGGAAGTGGGACTTAGAGCAATCAATTATAAGGGAGAATATTTGGAGAGGAAAACTCGTATTCCTAAAGATGCAATGTTCTTTTACTTGCCTGTATCTTAAAAGAAGACCTAGATTATGTGATCACTGACAGCTAATGATGGACTTGTTCTAATGTATGAGTAAATGTAGATAATGTTTATGAGCTATTAAAACGACTTGTTTCCTTAGTAGTTAAAATTTCCCCCATATTTTCATCTGTGAGTCATCTAATCCTGTTATTTTCTATAGAACCCTATTGGTATTCCATAGTTATTTTTAATTGTCAAATTAAATTACTGGATTCAAGTGTTGGATATGCATGTGTGTATACAGTTTGACCCTTGAACAACACAGGGGTTGGGGTGCCGACCCTCCCTGTAGTTGAAAATCAGACTGTAACTTATAGTTTACTTATAGTTTATTGTGGAAACTATCTTTCTGTTTTTATTCACCATGTTCAAGTCAGAAAACAAGAAGTGCTGAAAACAGGACATCAATTCTCTTTGGGGATTTTTAAATGGTAGAGTGAATATTGACATGGAGGGTGCAGCTGAGAGGGTTGTGTTGCCTGAGAAAAGCCATGTATAATTAAGATGAGGGGATGGAAGGCAGATAATGGGAAAGTTTGTGTATAAAGGGAGAATTGACTGTATCAGTGGAACCAGGATTTCACAAGCTTTAGTGAAGCTAACTTGGAGGAATGGAAGAGCAAATAGATGATGTTTGGTGTGAATTTAGTTCCCAGGGCCACTGATTGACATCAGAGTTTCTCAGCAGCAGCTCTAATGACATTTTGGGCTGGACAGTTCTTCCTTGCGGTGGCTGTCCTGTGTGTTGCTGCGTGTTTAGCAGCAGCCCTGGTCTTTACCCAGTAGATGATGGTAGAACCACTCCATTTTCCCAGTGTTTTTTTTTTAAATTTTTCTTCTATATTTTGGCTGTGCCACGTGGCATGCGGGATGGTTCCCCGACCCTGGCCTCCACAGTGACAGTGCCGAATCCTAACCACCGGGCTACCAGGGAACCCCCTATTTCCCCAGTTTTGACAACCGCAATTGCCCCTCACTTTACCATATGTTCCCTGAGAGGCAAAATAGCCCAAGTTGAGAACCACTGGTCTAGATGATGCCTGTGGGAAGCACTGAATGAAGATAGCAACCTGTGTTCAAGGTTGCAGTTAAGAGGAGATTGCTGATGAACTACCTTTTTGCTAAAGGTATGTCAAAGGCCCTTTGATTGGTGAGGCCACCTACAAACCCAACTTCCCAGGTAACTACCCAGAGCTGGGGGGTGGGGGGGTCTCCTTAAGTCTCATGGTATCTTCGTGGCTGTTAGCTCCCAGACCTAGTGGTTCCCAAATTTGAGTGTGCAACAGAATCACCTGGAGGGTTTATTAAATTACAGATTATTGGGCCCCCAGAGTTGCTAATTCAATAGATCTGAGGGCCTGAGAGAGGTTTCACATTTCTAACTCGTTCCCAGAGGATGCTGTTGCATCACAGAGACCACATTTTTTTTTTTTTTTTTTTTTGCGGTACGCGGGCCTTTCCTGTTGCGGAGCACAGGCTCCGGACGCGCAGGCTCAGTGGCCATGGCTCACGGGCCCAGCCGCTCCCCAACATGTGGGATCTTCCCGGACCGGGGCACAAACCCATGTCCCCTGCATCGGCAGGCGGACCCCCAACCACTGCGCCACCAGGGAAGCCCTAGACCACATTTTGAGAACCAGTTGTCTAGAGTAAACTACCGTTGCCGTTATCTAGTGTTAGATCTTTCTTGATTACCTTTGTGATTTTCTTCATGCTCAGGCTTGCTACCTTCAGGTTTTCTTGTTCAGTTTGCTCTTTCTGTTTAATCCTTGCATTGTTTACTTCCCATGGTTCTTAATTGTCTTCCTTAATTCACATTCTGCACTGAGGGATGAAGGGAAGATGCCTCCTCTTTTCTTCTCTCTCTGGGCGTGTGTTTTTCTTTGCTTCAAACCCTGTGAGACTCAGTTTCCCTCATTCTACATCCTGTACCATCTCCTAGGGTTGCCCATCTTTCAGGACATCTGTGCCATAAGGATGGGTTACAAACATACACCACAGTTGTCCAAAATCTGGGGTCACTCAGCATTTGATATGCTATTTTGACTGTAGTAACACATTTTAAGGAAATATCTGACTTTTAGATCCTTTTCTAAGCTGCAAGTGATTTCTTGGAATTCATCTTTCTACAAGGGACATTTGAATTATTTTGCATAAATGTGTAATTTTACACCTGCCCACATCAAAGCTTATCTGTGAATTTCCTGCCCACTCACACATCCTCTTGAGATGTCCCTATCAGACTGCATTTTATTACCCAGGAAAGATTACTTAGGGTCATATGCATTCTTAGAGATATCACTGTGTCCTCTCCTTTCTTAGTCATTAAAATGCTTTGTATTTTTAAATAGATATAGATTGGCTCTCAGGAGACCATCACCGTTTATATTTTTACAGATGCATTCCCTTTGCTGCATGTTGATAACAAACTCCCTATCCACAAGAAACAGAATCACACGATCCTGTAGGAGAGGAAAAATTATTTTCCTCTTCCCTTCTGAGTTCTTAGCTGAGACCCCTGTAAAAAAAGAGACTAACAAGAGAACAATTAACAACTCTATTAACATGTATATCTCATGTATACATGGGAGCTACCCAGGGAAAAATGAGTACCTCCCAGAGGTGGATCAGAATCCAGACTTCAATACCATCTTAATAAGGGAAAGGGGAGAAGGGAGAGACTAAGTGGTTTTTAGGAAAGGTGAATGGGTCCTAAGAAGAAGATGTGGAGGTGTGACAATGTGACAAAGTTTGGCTGAGTGTAGTGTCAACCTCTGGTCTCCTCTCCTGTGACGAGTCAGTCCTCTGTGGTTGGTGAAATTCCAGGGGAGGGGACTTATGACAATTGAGTTCCTTTTGGAAAATCTGTCTTTAAACAGATAACGGGAGTTCAGAGAAAACTGCTCTCTGCATTTGCTGCTTCTGAAGTGCCTACAGCTCAAAATAGCCAGTAAAGGCAAGTGGCATATTTTGGGGCGGCATATTCTGCTACCCTTCCAACTTACTCCAATTTGGGGACAGAGTAGACTGTTGCCTCTAACACCACCTGGTTTCCTGGTCCTGATTCTACTTACATAGCTGACCCCAGTGAATCCTCATAAGGTGACAATTCTGTCACTCTGGATCTTACAATACGCTCGCTTTAAGTGTGCTTCACGGCAGGGGGCAATTTAGATTCTCGCACTGTTAGAAACGATGGCTCCTTAAGCAGCAGCGAGAGAGGACTTCACTTGATTTCTGCGACAGGCTCTGTTCGCTCCCACCCGTGCACCTTCTCTAAAGCTGCCTTCTACTTTTACAAAGCTCAGCCCCTCCTTGCCAAGCCAACTCCTGGTCACCCTTCCGCTGTCAGCTTGCCCATGATCACCTCACGACCTCAGAGAGCTCCTCCCAGGCACCCAGGTCAAGCCACCCTGGAACACCTGTTCTCCTCCTTCAGGACACTGTGCACAGTGTAATTATTTAATTATTTGTAATAATATGATGAATGACGCACTCATCTGTGAGTTCTCTAAGGGCAGTGTCTATTTTTGGGGTCACTGTAAGTCCATGCTGTCAACCATAGGGCCTGGTGCCTGAAGGGCCTCCATATTTAATGCCTAGTGGTTCCCTGCATCATGTCTGCTATCTGGAATAACATTAAAAAAAAAAAAAGAACCCTGCTTCTAAACTTTCCCATTTGACTGTCCATGATCATATGACGCCCCTTCATTTTTACCCTCTTTTGTTTTCATTCTCTAAGCTCTGCTGACAGAGCTGAATTCTTTAGCTTTTCTTTATAAGATGTGGTCTCCAGGCCTCCTACCATTCTGGCTGCCCACTTTTGGATGTTCTGGGTATCAGCACAAAACACACGGAAGTGTTCTTTTCCTCTATTCAAGCATGGTCCTTCTCTAATACGCATCAGGACTGCTTTAATGATTTTAGCCCCTGAATCACACTGCTGACAAATGCAAAAAATCTGACCACTGCAGTGCTTCAGCTATTTGCGTGATACATTTAAATAATAAAGCAATATATGACCATTATAAAAAACTAGAAAGTTCAGATGAAAAAGAATAATTTAAAATCACCAAATAATGCTGTCACCTAGAAACATCCAGTGTTAAAATTTTATAACCTTAGAGACTTTTCCCATGAGCTGTTTATATTGACATAAGTATATACATGTGTATGTGTGTGTGTATGTGTGTATATATATATATATATATATATATACGCATGTTTGTGTATCATGAGCTCATATGTTCATTTTGTATATATTTTATGGCTCTGTACACTGTCATATATTATGATGTCTCTTCATGTCAGTAAATATAGTTCTGTTCTGCCTTGGGAAGTAATGTGTATAGTAGTTAAAAATCCAGGATTTGAATCCAGGTGGAACTGGGCTCTGCATCTCATTACCACTTACTTAGCTGTATGGCCTTGGGTAGGTTACTTACCCTTTCCAAATTTCAGTTATATAGTTATATAACATATACTATTTAAAGTAGCTACATAGTTAATATAGCTATATAGCATTCTATTTTATGGATATGCCAATCGATAGCATCTTTAGATTAGGTCCCCCCAATCCTACAATTTAATTTTTGAATCCTAAAGTTGGATTTTATATTTTTGTACTTGTTAAACTTTATCTTGTTGACTTCAACCCAATATTTCAGGCTTTGGAATAATTTTAAAATACTTTTCAATCTTTATCTCTTGGATCTGTACATCATATATAAATTTGATAATCGGACAACATTTAATCCAATTTATAGATGGAAGTGTTAAGCACAGTAAATGTAGTAGAGAACTGCACGTCCCATTGTTGTTATCATTACAGTAGTACCCCCTCCGCCATCGCCCTAGGGCTGTGAATCCACTGATCAAGAGACTTTGGCTAAGACTATTGAGTGTTGAATCAATCCAACAGATTGGTATATTCCTGATCAATTTCCCTCTCTGGTCCCAAGGAAAGGAGAAAGAAATGCTGTCAGAAGCCCTGATTGAATAAGAATATATTATCTTTTCAGCATTCTCATAATCTCCCTCTCCAGTAAGAGTTTCATAAAAGTAAATAAGGTTAGATTAGTCTGATGAAGTTTTAGTGAACTCATACTTGCTCCTTGAAATTTTAACATTTTTATTAATAATATAGGAGCTATGGACATATGATTTAAATGTAACTACCTCTGGAAAAGGGAAATCTATAGCAACACATCTACACCAACATAAAAATATAAGATAGATCCATTCCAGCTTTTTACTTTAAAAAGAGATGGGGGGAAATGAAGGTATGCTTTAGAGGGAGAAAGGAAAGAAAGGAGAAAGAAGATAAATTGGAGGATGGAGAGAATCTTTATTTGCTTCATTATTTTTTTCTTGGCACAGCACTCTACGTTAAGAAAAGGAAAGGACATGCCGAAGTAGTGCCATGCTTAAAAGAAGTCATCGTAGCAAAATGCGTATAGATAAATGCTGCCTACGCATGTTATGAAACGTACATGTTTACCATTTCTTGTTCACCTGGGGTGGTTCACTCTATGCATAATAATGATTATTATTAAAATAACATTAATACTTTTAAATAATATTGTGGTTATGCTCTCAAAAGCACTCTTTTTTTCTTTAACATCTTTATTGGAGTATAATTGCTTTACAATGTTGGGGTAGTTTCTGCTGTATCACAAAGTGAATCAGCTACACATATACATATATCCCCATATCTCCTCCCTCTTGCGTCTCCCTCCCACCCTCCCTATCCCACCTCTCTATCAAAAGCAGCCTTTCAGTATCTTTTTTAGTTCTTCAGTGCACCTCAGTAGGTTGGTAGGGGATCTCTCAAAAAGGAGAAGAGACAGAAAGGCTAAGTGATTTTCCCCAGAAGATCACAGCAGGTTATTAGTGGAATTAAAACCATAAACCGGAGGTTCTATTAGCAGGATCCTCATCTAAGAATTCAGTAAAATTTCCTTTTGTTCTATTCTAGGAGAGTGAGTCAGGCTCAAGTAGTACGTTCTAGAGGAACATCCAGGATCCAGTCCTCACCTGCTTTGACAGCCTCCTCTCCCAGAGCTCCTCACTGCATAGCTCATGTTCCAGGAACACCAAGCGGCCAGTAGTTTTCCCTACCCTGCACCAGGGCTGCTTAATGCCTTTGCGTCTCAGGCAATATAAGTCCATCTAAATAAAGTACCCTTCACACCTTTCTATACCTGGAAGATTCTTATGTCTGTATCAAACTTTAGCTCCTCTTCTCCAAGTAGCCTTCATTGAACCTCCAGCAAGGGCTCATGTGTGGCCGTCCTAGCACTTGACATTGTAAGGTTCTTAATGTTACATTTATCTCTTTATGTGCCTCTTCTTTACTATAAATTCTTAGCACACTCAGAACCTAACATGAAGTGACTGCTCAAATATTGTTCAAGTGGGCTAAACTAACAGGTTGTCTGTACCAAATAGGATGTGACAGTAATTCTAAATCAATGAATAAATAAATGTCCTTAGACCATATTCTATTTAGAAAGAAATTTAGTGTGATTTTTGAAAATACAATTTTCAAATGGCTACTCTATTGATAGCCATTGTTTATATTGTTACACATCTAATTAGTGTTTTGCCCAAGTGGGCAAAACATGAGTATTTTTTATCCAGAAGCAACCTGTGTTATATTTCAATGGCTAATGGATTTAGGAAGGTTCTTTAAGGAAGCAGTTCTATTTTCATTCAGGTTCCCTAAGAGGTTGGAGGAATCTTTATCAGAAATTGTAGCATTTTGACAATATCTATCTTTTTAAAACATTCTGACATCCAAGTGATTTGATTAAATTTAGTTTTTAATAGGTATGAGGGAATTTTAAAATATTATACCCACAGGATAATTTATTCATGGGGGATCATTTTGTAAGTGATGAATCTCTTTCCTTTTCTGGTAGAAATAGAAAAAAGTGGATTGCAGCTGCTAACTTAATAATTTTACTGATAACTAAGAATGGAACAGATCTTGCTGTGAGTTATATAATCAGCTTAAAAAGCACTCCATATTCATTCTGTGACAGAGTATAAAAAACACAAGGCAGAGAATATGGTTATTAGAATTTCTTCCCTGCAAAAGCTTAATGATGTTATATTCAATACTACAGTCAGATAAAGATTGGGTTCGAGTGAGCAAACAGCCGCCCAAGGAATGTATCTTAATGTCAGCCTTAAGTGGCTTTTCTTTTTCCAGCTAAGGAAATCTAACAGGATATTAAAAAACATATTAACCTTCAAAATAGGATTAGATTCTGCTATGCTTCTAAAGAGGCAATATGAAACTTGTGAGAGCTATGTTTAGTAGAAGGTTTGACCCATAGAATTTGTAGAAAGGGGTCACTTAAATTTAGTTTGAAAGCCAACACTCTCGCGTGTGACTCTGTCTAATATCACACCCTCCAATCCATTCTTCACGCAGCTGGTACAGTTATCTTTCTAAAGGCACATCTGATTATGTGGTTCATTTGTTGCAAGCCCTTTAGTTGTGGAATCTAAACACATTAGGTTGGCAGACTAGGTCCTCTGAAAGCAGGTCTTGAAAATAACTGCCCTTGAAATCCATGCTTGAGCCCTAAGGAGCAACTCCCAGTGTGCAGAACACCTCAGCCATTGACTATTTCTTATTTTAATGCAACCATCCCTGTCAGCCTGGAATGGACAGTCTCGGTCCATTCTCCCAGGGGAATTGATCACCCCCACTCTTGCACCCATAATTTACCACTACACCACTGTTCTTTCAAGCCACTCTTAACGTTTTGTGTATGCAATTACTCTTCTCTCTTTGACTCTAAGCTTTTATTATGTCTGTGTGGCACTTGGTTGACTAGATTTATGAATGGATTCACCCATACCTGAGAGACGTATTGAACGTGATTGCTCTCTCTTGAAAACAATATCGTTCATGGGAGTTTTGCCAACAATTTCAAAATAAATGGTCTCCAGCTTGGGATGTTTTCCTGAGCTGTTATTATTATACTTACCGATTTTGTTTTCATGTTGTAGTTTAAAACATTAGAGACGAGTAGCTTTGGTTTATAATTTCAGCTCTTACTCAAATACTTAGATTCCTACAGAAGAAAATACTTTAGGCCAAGAAAACCAGCATAGTCAGCAAAAATGCTCAATTTTGACCTTTTTTCCCCATAGAAACTTGTCTTCCAAAATGTTCCCGTTGATCCATTTTGCCCTCCACTGGTGTTTTTGGATGGGTTTAGGATTTTCTGGGGAGCAAACATGGGCAAGGCATCACCATTTTTAGCTAGATTCCTAACCATTTAGAGTGATTCTGTGTTATTTTGTTCCTTGAGCTGTCACTAATCTTGGCTGCTGGATTATTGTTACGTCTGAGTTATCTTAGTTATATAAAGTCAGAGATTATCATGTTAGGTATTATATGTAGTTATAGAATTAGTCATTGCTGTTCTCTGTAGGCATAAAAGTAAGTTCTGAAGTAGACACCATCACTGGGGCATAGAGCGTTGAGTTAATTTTGTCTATCTTCCTTTTATTTTTGAAGTGGAGAAAGCTGAAGTCTAGAATCTTAAGTGATTATCTAGGATTTCATGGCAAATTCAGAGAAGCGCTGAGCCCCACGCAAAGTATTTCCAAAATGCCTCCCCTGCCTTTTGGATCTGAAAACCATTCCAGACTACTCAGGAGGTAGCAGGCGTGGAGTTACAGTGTAGCTTGCTTTCCATTGGTGTTTTCATTGTCCCTTTGTAGAAGACTGCCACATGAATAATTAATCCTCAATGAACTAAGAGATTGAAGCACAAAGCTGCCTTATAAGTACTGGCTTTATCAAAGTGACTATATACTTTTAGGTGATGCCCTAAAAGTATACAAAAAGCTGATTTTTTTTTAAAAAGCTGATTTTCTACTTGAATTAGCAGAAACTTTGACCAGTGAGTGAAGATCTCAAATTATAATTACTCCTGTTAACAAGTGTGCCTGTTACTTGCCTATGGTTTGCAAGACTCCACGTTGAGCTGGGTCAGCACGGATGGCCTCGTGGATCTACGGATAAGCTAATAAGAGAGGCAAGGGAGGGAAAACAGCCTCAGAGAAACATGCCGGTAGTCCTGGAGTCCTTTATAAATATATCTCCACACCACTCCCTGCCTGGCACCTGACTGGCGTTCTTCCTTAATAGGTCAACTATTGTTGCTAGGCGGCTTTAATCATTTTGCAATTTCGAGTTAAGAAAAAGTAATACCATAGCTTTGTGTCAGCCTTCTGCCTTTTATTCATAGTAAGAGGACATAAAAAGTTCTTGAAAAATGCCCTGTCTTGGAAACCTTGCAAGAAGGTAGCCCTTTCAATCAGAAAACATTTCAAATAGCAGCGCTGTCAGCCTTCTTGCTTTGAGCTGATAATAGGGACAGTACGTGGGTTGGAGGAGGGGGAAAGAACAGCCTTTAATTCTGCCTACATCAGGAGCACTTTAAGGGAGGAACTCGACCTTTTTTGTGTCCTTTAAAGCCTACAGTTGTGCTAAACATGCAGTCTGCACCTTGGGGTGGTTGCTGAACGAGTGAATGGGTGTGTTGGATGGATGATGGAAGGATAAATGGACATGGATATTTTACATTTACTTTGTGTCATTTTGAATGACACAGGATCTCTAAAATAAATTTGTCTCCTCATACTGGAATACTTTTTCTTCCTTTCTTATTTGCATGAATAAAAGAATTATCCTCTTATTCTTCTCTAGTCTCACATAAAAAAAAGAGCCTTCTTTGTAAAGCTACCCACCTTTCTTCTGGATTACTTCCCATCCTCCTTCTTTGGGACCTGACCCCTTAATTGTCTCTCTTGCTTCCCTAACGTCTGCCCCTTCAGAAGGCCTTGACTCTCTGCCACACCATTTCCCCTTGTTCAACACTCAGCTCTTTAAAGGAGTGGTAGGTACCTAGTGCTTTCCCTCCCAGTTACTTCTTAATTCTCTGCAGCTCAGCTCAAACTCTTTGAGGATAAATATTCCCACACTTAAGATGGAAACCGTAGTATCTCCGGCAAGGTGGTTTTTAATATTTGCTTACTGTCTGCCTACTTATAATTGATAAGTGGTTTCTCTAATTATGATGATTTGGGTTGACAATTCTCACAAAGAAAAGTCTTTTTTTCCCCAGGCTTGGAGAGCCTTTCTTTTCCCCCTTATTTTCCTTAATTTTCCCTCCAGCAGCACGTCCTCTGTGAAGCTCCTCATTGGTTATTCAACTTTACTCCTGTTTCTACTTGATGCTTATTTGCTTATTTAGTTTTCTTACGGTAATTACATGAGGCTACATAATAGCACATATTTTACTTAAAGAATTCTCAGCATCTAATTCAGTGCTGAGCACATAGTAGGTAATTAATAAATACTTCTCAATTGACTAAACTATTACAGATGTATGGGGGAGTCACTCTTTTGAGTAAACGTGATTGCCAGTTTATTAAGGACTCTGAATGCCCACAAGAGTACATTCATCATGGTAATTTAACTGATTACCTTTTCTTCTTGCAGGAACTTCAGCTATTACAATAAGAAGCCCTTTGCGTCTTTATTACTGTCTTCTTGATCCATATATTGATTTTAAGATTGGTTTGTTGGACACTTTACTGTATTCCTTTTCATCATAGTTGTGAGTTATTATTTCAGAATCAGGAAACATGATTCATAGACAAAGGGACTGACTAGGTAATAGAGTATCTCTGATTGTAAACTAAAGATATTTTGGGATACATAACAAGAATTCACGGTAAAAGGCTTACATATTTTGCACACCTTCTAGGACTGATTAACAGTCTTCTTTGGAGTGTGTGTGTGTGTGTGTGTGTGTGTGTGTGTGTGTGTGTTTTGCACTGGGTTAAGGATGAGAGGGCAAAGGATTGCTAGCAATCCTAGATGGTAACTAGAAAGAGAATCAAGCCTTTAACTGTATGTTACTATCATGCTTTCCTCTTAAAGAAAAATACTTTCTGATGTGAAATATAACTGCTTCCAGTTCCAAACTACATGATTCCCCTCTAAGGGATTTGCCAAAATGGCACAAAATGGTGGGGGTAGGAGCAATTTTAATGTAAAAACAATACAACTGAAAAGAAATTCAGAGCCATGCTTCATTGGACAGAATTGCAGTTCAACTGAATTTGGTTGATTTTTTGTAAGTCTGCCAAAAATCTGAAGATATTAAGTATTCCTTTATTTTATTATTATTTTTTAAAGTAAACTGAACTTATCAAAGTGCCTTTGAAAATCTGTTAACCTTTTATCCTAATCCAAGTAGACAACTTCCTTATTCAGTGTGTCATTAACCTCCACTACCACCTCCAGTTGCCTTCTAGCAAAGTAGTAAAAATGAAAAATGACTTGTGATAGATGCTCAACACACTTCATATGGTGTGTTCCTTTTTATTCTTGAGTACTACGAGTTATGTAGTCCATGTTATCATTTTGGAAATGTCCTTAATTTCTTTATATGTGGGACCCAGAATCTCACAGATCTCACATCACTCCTAACTATGGTGATTCCTTGAGAAAGGAGAAATGTGTGACATTGCATGTCTAAAAATGTCTTTATTTTATGTTCATGCTGTGCTGATAATTTTGCCAGTTACAGACTTTTAGATGAAAATTATTTTTCATGAGAATTTTGAAGGCATCACTCTCTTGTCTTCTAGATTCCAATGTTAATATTGAGAATCCGATACCACTTTTTCCTAATTCTTTGTATGCAACCTTCTCTCTCACTCCACTGCCTAGAATTTTTAAGTATATGGTGTGGATCTTTATTGATTTTTCTAGACATTTTCAAGGACTTTTCAATTTGGACACTCATATCAGTCAGTTTTGAGGAGTGTTCTTTTATTTCTTTGATAATTCTAGATAGACTGTTTGGTCTTTCCTGCTGAAACTGCTATTAGTTAGATTTTGGACCATATGGATTTTCTAAACCAGTATTTTTGGTGTTGTTTGTTTCTAAGCCCTTTCTTTGTCGTTTTGTTCCTCCTTGGGACATATTTTCTTGCTTGCATCTTCTAATTCTCTTATTGGACTTAAACATTTTCTACTTACATACTTTTAATTTCAAAGAACTCTTTTTTTGTATTTTTATCATCCTTTGTATGACATTTTGTTCTTAATTCATGCATGCGTGCAATGTCTTTGATCTGTGATGCTATCATTGTCAATTATTTGAAATTTCCATTTTTGTTTCTTTTGTTTTTTCTCCAATTTCATTCTCTTTCAGTTGGAGGCTTTTCTCAAGTGTTTGGTAATTCTTGCTTTTCTACTCATGTTCATGCTTAAACACCAATAAGAAGCTTTGTGAGAAAGTTGGGTGTGTTCATTCATCAGCTTTTCTGTGATCAGCCAGACCGTTCTTGGCTGGGGACCCCCAAATTCAGTCTGAGTACATTTTCACCCAGTTTCTCTAGAGCAGGATTCTCCAGTCTCCTTTGAAGGCAGCATGAGCCTGGCTGTTGACATCCTAGAGCTGGCGGGAAGGAGGGATGGGTGTCTCGGTGTTTTCTCACCCCTCCCCCACCACTGTCCCTGGTGTCCTTGAGTCTTGATATTCTCAGGCTTAATTTCTCTGTAGACTATTTCCTCACACTCCTGCGGCAATGAGGGATGAGTAATCACATAATAAGTGCGTTGGATGTGGGGATGCAGAAAAATTGATGCTCTTTATAGAGACTTTCAAAATATTCTCTTATTTTCAAACTTCTTAGTCCAATATACTCTTCCCTTACACTCTTCCTGTACTTCCAACTCCTAGGCCTTTTCTAGGTTCTGAAGGGTAAACTGAAGTGAATCTCGCTGGTGTCCTCCTCAGTAGGCACCTTCCTTATTCCTACTAACGTTTTTGGCTGTATCTCATTTCTTGGTGGGAATTGGGTTTGGTGTCTGTCTGCTAAAATGACTAAATCTTAAAAAAAGACTGGCCTACTATGGAGAACAATATGGAGGTTCCTTAAAAAACTAAAAATAGAACCACCATATGACCCAGCAATCCCACTACTGGGCATATACCCCAAGAAAACCCTAATTCAAAAAGAGTCATGTACCACAATGTTCACTGCAGCTCTATTTACAATAGCCAGGACATGGAAGCAACCTAAGTGTCCATCGACAGATGAATGGATAAAGAAGATGTGGCACATATATATACAATGGAATATTACTCAGCCATAAAAAGAAATGAAATTGAGTTATTTGTAGTGAGGTGGATGGACCTAGAGTCTGTCATACAGAGTGAAGTAAGTCAGAAAGAGAAAAACAAATACTGTATGCTAACACATATATATTGAATCTAAAAAAAAAAATGGTCATGAAGAACCTAGGGGTGGGACGAGAATAAGGACGCAGACCTACTAAAGAATGGACTTGAGGACACGGAGAGGGGGAAGGGTAAGCAGGGACAAAGTGAGAGAGTGGCATGGACATATATACACTACCAAATGTAAAATAGATAGCTAGTGGGAAGCAGCTGCATAGCTCAGGGAGATCACCTTAGTGCTTTGTGACCACCTACAGGGGTGGGAAAGGGAGGGTGGGAGGGAGATGCAAGAGGGAGGAGATATGGGGATATATGTATATGTATAGCTGGTTCACTTTGTTATAAAGCAGAAACTAACACACCATTGTAAATCAATTATACTCCATTAAAGATGTTAAAAAAAAAAGGCTGGCCTTATTGAGAAGACTTACATTATGTATGGAATAGACTGGTATATAGCTATAGGTATATAGATAACTCAACTAAAAGTAATTTAGAAAGTCCACAAGGTCCAAAATCTAACCAGTACTGTGCAAATTTCATCAGGAAGAACCAAACAATGTAATCTATATGGAAATTATCAAAGAATAATGAAATGAAGGCTACCATTATGGTACTTTAGTGTATCTATGATGATGTTCTCTCTCTCTCCGGCTACTTCCAAGATTGGGCTATGTAAAACAGGGAGCCTAATTGGAAATGCTGATCTATAAACCGAGAGACCTAAAATATTAATGTGATCGTGAATTACTTTTCCTGTATTGAGATATGGGAAGGCCTCTGAAGGAATGGGCTGTGGACGTGTATTGATGGGAAAGTAGGTTTAAGTGGAAGGAGTCATAGAGAGGAAAAAAAGGAGATGGTTCTAACACTGTGGCTTCTAGTCGGCCAAGGTGCTGCCTGGTAGCCTTGGTGTCAGTGTGGGTTGAAAACAGGTGCTTTCCTGGGGATGGGGGCACCCCTGACACAACTGCCAAAATGGCCCTAGATCCCAGAAGTTCCCTTGTTATCATAGTGGGTTCTTTTGAAAAATCTAGGACATCCTTCACATGATCATCTCAAAGATAACTAAAAAGCAGAGCACATTTTAGAGTACAAAAGGCAAAATTCAAAATATCGTAGAAAGCTAGATTATTTCCAGTAGAGTTTATAACATGTGTGAAACATGAAGTTAGAATTCCAATCACAGAAACCTTGTACTAATGCATTCTTTTATCCCAACCTCATCTGTAATGATTGGCAGTTCTTCGTAATAGATCATGAATCTTTGCGCAACATGGCAACGTTGAGGCAAGAGAGGACGTCTCGTTTGCTTTTATTTCACTGAGTAGAGCTACATGACACTGCTGTTTCTGAAGCGTGGCTATCATTTGTATGCTTTGCTGCAAACAGCCTTCCTGGCTGCAGTAATTTAGGGGCATCTGAGAGCTAAGTCTGAAGGTGCAGTACCGCGCCATCAGGCAAGCACTGAGTAGGATGTCCTCTGAGGTGGGTTTCATTTTGTAGGTTGTGTGCAACACGCATTTCTGTTGATCCACTGGATCTACCTACCAACACGTCTGGAAGATAGGACGAAGCCAGGGATGTTCAAATCAACTTAACATTTGTTTAGGCAAATCAACTTAAAAATAATTGTGTCAGCCCAAATCCAGCAGAGTGCGTGGGCTGCTCAGGCTGGGTCTTCTGGTTTACCTCAGGTGCTTTGCTAGGAGGGCTGGAGCACACCCCTTTTGACATCATCTCTCTGTGTGTGATTGGAGAGGCTGGGACCTGAACAGATGGCCTTGATCTGGGCTCCCATGACTACCAGACATTCCAGGCAGGCAGATGAGTGATCTGGCTTGTTCCTTCTCTTTTAAATTGCTGTCAGCCAGAGAAAAATGGTGAAAATAAATCAATGGCTCCCTCCTCCAGACCCAGCATGTACCTTTCAGTCATCAAAATAAGAAACATCCTGTGGTGGCTGTTGGGTGATTTCTCTGATAGAAGGAGCCCTTCACACACTGGAGATGAACATAACTGGAGATGAGGCCAACTCATGCCTCAGAAGGGACGTTTTTTGTCAGGACCAAAAGTTGGCACTGAATGGACAGAAGGAGGTTTGGGGGGAGCATTGTTTATTCACTCCCAGATGCTTTGCATCCTTTGGGACTGGGCTCCGTATTTTTGGTAACTGGTTGGTAACTGTTTACATCTCCCATCCTCAGAACACAGGAAATCACAAACAGGAACCCTGCTCAGTATCTCTGGCAGTGCCTTTGTGTTCCCGCTGTACCGAAGGCTGAGGGGCCTCTTCTTGTGTCACATCCATATTCTTGCCACTTCACTGAGTCCAGAGGAAACTGTAATCGAGAGACTCAGTTTAAGTAAGACCAATACTGTAGCTTTAACTCTTGTTTCATCTTCAATATTAACAAGTTGACCCTGAGCTTGGCAACTTTTTGGAGTCACATGTCAAAAAAATTGGTCCTGGATCAGGAGAGTGTGGGATCTTTTATTTTTTAAGATTTGAAATATCATTGCATGATTAATTAATCATTAGTATATTAACAGGTTGACCTTGAACTAGACTGTTTTATGACCCAGTTTCCCTTTATTTGGAATAAAGACCCCCCCCAACCTTGCTCACCAATCTATGAGTCATATTCTCACACATACAGACTGATTTTCTAGTTGTCATGGACGTTGATGTGTTTTCAAACAGTAAACATTTCACGTATGTACATATGTGAGAGCTATGTTGGGGTTAAGGTAGAAGGGAAGTTCTACTTTTTGGAATGAATCTGAGATATATATATACATATATATATATATATATATATATATATATATATATATAAGGCTTTTCAATTTTGAAAGCTTCATCTGGCCTGTGGGTGGCATGTTGGATATCCCAAGACTTACTTAGTGCAGTATGTTAATCTAGTTCCCAAATTTTACATAGCTTGACACATAGAACTGGTAATGTTTCTAGAAATACCATAAATAGAAATATCTTCGTAAGACCTTTACTTTGTGATCTGCTTCAAGTTGTCTCACTAGTTAGCTAGAAGCATTATGGGACAGTCAGGTCAGAGCATTAAAAGTGGGACTTCTGGTCTTCTTTCTGATTTGGTTTATAACTGAGCTTTATAACTATTTCTTGAGAAATATTGCTTATCATGTCTCTTCACTGATGCTTAAAATATATGTATGCAAAATAAAGCTGTCTAACTTGCAAGGCTTTTGGGAGGGGTTCTTTATAAATGTGAAGGCACTCAGATGTAAAAATTATTAATGACTGAAATACTTAAAACTGTCAGGAAGGACGGCAACATTTCAGCCAGCCCTCGAGAGGCGACAAGTCTGCTGTGAGTTAGTCATCCTCTGTGGATGATGTATTTGAGGACGTGATGCAAAGCAGTTGAATTTATAAAAAAGATGTCGGTAAAGCTCTTTTTGGAGAAGTCATGGATTGCAGCCTTAAATTCTGGGAAAATGGAATTTTCCCTCAGCTTTACAAATGTGGCAGCAGGGATCTTCACTATTTTGCATTTTTGGATTCTTATTAATGTTTCACACACACATAGAGTCAATAAAATCTGTGATAATTAAAAATGCTATCTTAAAGGTATATTTAAAAATATTAACATATAATGGCATCTCGTAAGAATGACCATTTTACTTCAGTTGCTTCATTTATGCATTTTCTTTGGAGAAATGGGCAGTCAGCTATTTGTTCATTCTTATCCTTGTGTTCAAATGTATGAAATAGAATGTTAGGCCTTTACGTCCCAGGGAAGCCCCACGACTCTTAACACAAGAAAACTTTGAAAAGTTTCTCTTCTTTTTTCCTACCCTTACAACTTACAGTCAACCACCTAACATGCCCTTAAGTTGGTGGAAAATATTGACTGAGAAGGAAGTACGAAGAGGAGAAAAATGAGACCAAAGAGGTGAAGTAACTTATTTTACTCATAATTCAGTTCTTGCACAAATATGTCTTGCGCTGGGTGCTGTGCTGGTTGCTATTTCTGTGCCCTTCCTATTCCATTATGCTGCCTGCCCATCTTTGCGGTGCGGGATTTGCTCTATGGAAGTTTACTTTTGTTTCCACGGGAAGAATTTTCTTAGTGCCTGTTCTCTTCACATAGACTCAGTGGACCTCCTCAGTTTCCTCATTTATGAAATGAGCATGCTGTACTACCAACTGCAGACTTTCTTGATTCTATCATCCGTTAATCAATGACACATGAAAAATGCTGTTGAACCCTGAAAATCCTTCATTGTGCATTTCACGTAGCTTGTATTCATCATGCTGTGTTTTATGTTTACTTCACCTTGTCTTGAAGATGGCATGAGAAATAGTGCTGTAATGCCCCTTGGTGATACAGTGTTCAAATGAAGGGTTCAGTTATTTTAAACAGTTGGTTACATTTTGCTTTGGGTCTTAGGTTGTGAACAAGCTGGGCTTTGTAGCACTGTCATGATTCTCCCTGCCTTTTCCGGTGGTAAGTGCAGACCCACATTACAGCACTGTGAACTGTGGAGCCCAGGGCCTAGCAAACTGTGAATGTATAATAACGAGGCCAAAATTTAGCTAATAGATGCAGGCTGAGGATACACATATGTGATGGAGCAGAGCATCAATTCCATTTGGGGCCCAAGGTATTGGGATTGTACCGGAATCTATGGTAAACTGCATAAGCTGGAACTGTGTCTTTTGGGGCCTTGGAATATTAAAAATATTAGAGAATAGAACAGTTCAGAATATAATCATTAAACTGCTTTGTAACTTTTGACGTGGGATAATGTACAAGTGGCCATTCCTTTGTTGGCTGTTTGCCGTGTTTTAAGGATTTTGTTGACTGCTTTACGTATAGCATTTTGTTTAATGAGTATAATAATTCTGTGGTGTAGTTTATTGTCCACACTTTACAGAAACAGACACTGAGTTGCAGAAAGGTTAAGCGACATGCTTAAGTGCTCAGAGCTGCTATTCAAGTTGAGGACTGTCCGATTCCAAAGCCATACTCTTAATCACTATGCTGTGATTCTCCCCACATCACCCAGTCATTGACCACATTTTTATTAGCATATTACTCTTTTTGATGCCAGGGAAACAGAATAAAATAGATAAATAATCCTGATCTCACGGAACTATCATTCTTATAGGCAAGACGGTCAATGAAGAAATGGGTAAAATGTATAGGATGTCACATACTAATGACAGCTTTGGAGAACAATAAAGCAGTGAAGGGAGTAGGGAGTGATGAGCAAGGGGGTGGGTCTTGCAGTTTTGAGTAAGGTGGTCAGGGAGGCCTTGCTGAGAAGGTCACACTGGAACAAGGGCATGAGTGAAGGCATAATTGAAGCAGTAGTGGGGTGGAGTTGAAACATATTGGAAAGAGCTCAAGAGAAAGGGAAGAGAGAGAGAAGTTGGAGAGAGAAAGAGTAAAGACAACTCTTTGAAGTCATGTATCAAAAACTGGTCCTGGATCAGGAGAGTATGGGGTTTTTTTTGTTTGTTTTTTTTTAAGATTTAAGATTTCATTGCATGGTTAAGTGCTAAGTGCTAATGGTCTAGTGGAGAAGGAAAATTGATTGATAATGCACAAGAGAGACGTGAGAATTGTACCAAAATGTCTCAGAGGAGGTGAGATGGATGGGACCTAGTGCAGAAGTGGAGGGCTCGATCTTCGGAGCACGGAAAATGGTTCACCAAGATCGGAGGGAAGGCAGAGGGTAGGCGCACAGCGCAGGTCGGTGAAGAGCTGCACCTGTGGGAGTTGAGGGCACTCTCTTCAGATTGCTCCTATTTTCTCATCGAAAAAGCAAAATCAGATCTTGGGCTGAGGGTGCAGATGGGCGAGGCTGTGTTGGAAATCCGAGGAGGGAATGGTGCAGAATTTTCACTGGAAGAGTGATAGAGTGGCTGGAACATATCTCCGCAGTTTCATTGCCTGCCAGCATTAAGGGTCCACTTGGGGTTAGTGGCCATGTGTTCAGAGTGAAACAGTTGGTGTGACTGTGGGTTCAGTTTCTGAAGAGTGAGCGTGCTTCCCAAACCAGGTCAGGATGCGCAGAGGAGGTGGAAGGGGTTTTGCCGGAAGAGTGTAGTAAGGAAGATAATAATCATGAAATTTAAGCTGGGCAGGTGGGAAGTGAGGACATGGCGGTTGGTGAGGAACATGGACATGTGATGAGATCAATGGGTTGTGAGCCCTGGGAGGGTCCAAGAGCCAGGGACTGAGGTGGAAAACAGGGGTGGTGGTCTGAGAGTGGGATGCTTGACGATGAGGTGACTGAAGTCTTCTTGGCTGTAACCATAGGTCTGAGCAGCTGAGGGAGCCAGAGGATGAGATCATTGGAGGACCTGAAAGATCACCATTCGTTGGAGAGGGAAACCACCAAGAACTGGGGTTCTTGTGTTGGGGTCCTTCTAGAGATTGAGGATGAGCTAAGATTGAAGAACTCCTACAAGGGAATGGTTGTGGCCAGAGGTCAGCGGTGCTCGCGGGAAGGAGCAAGTTGTTGGCGGGTTTTAAGGAAGAACAGTCTGCTCGCAGTGAGCGTTGCCCACCAGTGGGACTGAGGACCTGTGGGTCTTTGGGGAGCAGGGAGGGAAGGGAGAACCCCCTGCTGAGGAGGAGGGGGCCGAGGAGGACACCAAGCCCGCATCATCCTGGTGGTGTGGAGAAGAAGGCAGCCTTCACTCACACGGGGCCAAGAAGAAGCCGAGTGCTCGGAGGAGAGCCAGGTCTCGGCTCGGAGCAAGAAGCTGAAGTGGGGAGACAGAGGGGGCTGGGCAAGGAGGAATTGTACTGATGAGCATGGGCTTTGGCGGACGCAGTGTAAGAACTTTAAGAGATGGGGTGCGGTGGACAGGGCCAGAGAGGAGCATGTAAAGGGCTGCACGGGATGGTAGACTGAGAGAGTAGAATGGACCGGAACTCCTGGGCCACTTCAAAGCGGAAAATCAAGTGAGTGCCCACGCTTGCTGGGCAGACAGCGGTGCTGCGGCTGGGTGTGATGCGCGGTGAGGAGCAAAGGAGGCTGGTCAAGAGCGTGTGGGGCTTGGGGATTTTCCTCCTCCTGAAAGTGATGGTGCAGAGGCTTGCAGAGGGCAAGTTGCACCTTGAGCACCAGCATATCTGGAATGCTCTTCTGAGTCCGAGAACATGAGCAGTGCTAGGGCACACACTTGTTTCATACTAGACACTTCTGCTAAGGAACTCACTTTCTTCATTTGCGAGAGTACTCAGCTGTGGAGCTGCAGATTTTACCCACTTTTTTTAAAAAAAAATTTTCATTAATGTTACTGAAAGCAAAGAAATAGGTAGTTGAAATAGTTCATGCAATTTTGGAGGACTGGAGAGCCATTCCTAGGTGGCAGGTGATTACCTGACATTCTTCAGCTTTATTTTGATGAAGATACCTGGAGATGTGAGCCCAGTTGCTGGAAGCTAATTATCCATTTAACTTTTGTTTTCAATTTGAATTTTTGGAGTTTTGCTGGCTTTATCCTATACTAGACTGAACTATTACTCTTGTTTAACACATGAGCCGAGCAGAACCTTCTCTGTAAGTCTGCCTTCTGTGGAGGAATAATTGGGATTATTTTCTTGACTTTTTGTTCCGTTCTTATTCTGTAGTTTATCTATTTTGGTCTTTTATGGCCTTTCTTTTTCAGGCACAATCTCCAGGACACTGGAACATTCATTTCCTCACATGCATTTTTTTTGGATCTTTTTTCTTTTGCCCTTTTAAATTTATTTTAAAATGTAGAATTTAAGTAGCATATCAGATTTTAAAATGCTTTATAATCATTTTGAACTGTTTTCTTGTGCCCCTGTTCCTCCTGTCATCCCAACCCTGTTTCCTAACCAACGTGGTAATAGATGAGGACTTTGTTCTCCAGTGAGTGATGAGGAAATGGTGCTAAATATGCTATTTACTGTCTATTTGCTAATCATTAATTTGTCCCAAGGAAATAATTCACAAGGCTAAGGAAATCATAAGAAGGGGGTCAACATTCTTCTTTTGGTTTTGATTTATTTAAATTGAACTTAGATTATGGGATAATTCTCTACTAAGTTTGGCCTGATTATATTAACAGTTTTATTTGGCATTGTGCAGTTTGTGGCTTTTAGCATGTTAAATGACATTTTTGAAAAAAATTTTGGCTGCCATGTTTTCAGCGGAGAAATTTATTTTCTCTAGTCCTTTGCATTTGAAGTTTGATTATTGTTCTTGGGCTTTTGGGCTTATTCTTTACATTTGGTTTGTTATTTGAGACTGTGATTTAAAACTTGAATTAAACAATATCAGAATGATGATGATTCATCTCACATTTCAATCCCATAAATAACAGTGACTGTAAGTTTTCCTTTTCTCTCAGGAATGCTTAACCAGATGCACAAGGACTGATTTGCTGATTTATTTTGCTTTGTTAAGCATCACCTGTGTCCATTGGAGCAAGTGTGAAAAAAAAATTGGCATTTAAAATTTATTGAACAAACACTTTTTCTTTGTTTATACCAGGCATTGTTTATGTACACTCAGGGTGCATCAATGAACAGATGGATAAAAACAAAAAATCTGTGCCTTCATTGAGCTTATATTCAATTTAGGATAGGCAGGGGGCTTGGGGGGTGGGAATAGACAAAGAGCAAACATGGTAGATACATGTAGTATATAGTGTGATAGACGATGGTAGCGTTATGAAAAAACATAAAGCAGGAAAGGTAGGATTAGGAGTGCTGGGGTGGGAGTGAGGTTGCAAACTTGAATTTTAAATAGTAAGGTCAGGGCAGGTCCCTTCAAGGAGGTGAGGGCATTAACCATGACGCTATCTGGAAAATAGAGTTCCAGGCAGAGGGAACAGCCAGAGAGTGTCTATTGCACATCGAAATAATACCAGGGTGGTCAGAATGGCCGAGTGATGGGAATAAGAGGGAATGTGAAGGAGACAAGATCAGAAGGAAATGGTCATCGAAGGGAATGATCCGTCTGTAAACGGCCCACAGGGCTATTGTCAGGACTGCAGATATTCTTTCTATTCAACAAGAGAGAAAAATAATTTCATAGTGATATTTTTCTCAAAGTTTTTTTTTCTTTTGTTGATAACCTTGATCTGATTGGATACTCTCTGCCTCTTTTTAAAATTCTTTGGAAAAAATAATTCCAGGTGTGATTAGAAACCAGTATAATCTTTTCATCTTTCCTTGGCATCCTTCATTCTTTGTTTATGTCTGGTGATATTTGAGAGCTATTTGTGGAAATCTGGCCCCATCTCTTTAGGTTCCTTCCATTTCCTTTGAGCGTTTTCTCTTTGGTGTACTATGATTTTAAAAATATCCTCTTTTATTTAAAAAAAAATCTTATGACTGCTCTGTGTGTGGTGTGTTATGATATTGAACTGAGAATGACAGTAAAGTTTTAAAAAATTCACCTTTAACATTTCTAAAAGTATCAACAGAAATAACAACAAATACCAATTAATGGTTAGCAGACAACGTGGTAAAAAACTGTGAATTTTAATGAACTATTTAAATGTGTTAATATTTGTAATGTGCGTAGAACAGAGTTTCTCATATGAAAAGTGTAATGTCTTTCTTTAATAAAAGAAAAAAAGAACTGTGAATGGGCAAGAGACTTCACCTCAGTTAGCCTCAGCTTCCTCACAAGTAAAACAGGGTTCATAACCATTTTACCCATTTGAAGATTAGAGATCATGTTCATAAGTGCCTCACATGATGTCTGGCGCCCAGTAATAATAAAAACCCTGTTACCCAACACTCACTGAGGGCTGCTCTGTTCTAGTCCGTGTGTAAAGCCTTTGCACCCAGGGTCTGATCGCACTTCCACAAGAGAAGAAATCTCATCTCTATGGTTTGCTGTTTGTATAAATGATGGAGCCAGACTTTGAACCTGGGCAGAGCCCAAGCTCTTAATCATGACACCAGCAGGCTTTTGTAAGTGTGTGTTGGGCAACAGAGAGAGCGGTCTCTCCCTCCATTCTTTTAAGTCCATGGCCCCTCCTTTCCACTTTGATTTTAGAATGAGATCACGTATTAGGCACACTGAATTTTATTGCTACAATTATTGTCCTTGGGTACAAAAGTATTGTCATGCCTGTCTATTATGCCTTTCTCCTTTTTCCCCTTAACATCAGCCAAGATGAACATGGTAATGCCTCCAAACATGTGCGTGTGCTCACAGACAACACAGGCTCAGAACATACACACATGGGCTGCACACTGGGATCTTTTGAGGAGTGCTATGCTACATAACTCTCTTAAGATCCCTTGAGCAGTAGTTTACTCTCAGTGAAACAATCACTGATCTGGACTAAATTTGTTTCCTTTAGTTGTATGTAACAAATTGGAGAGCAGCAAATGAAACTCAGAATCTGGATTTAAATCACACCCCCCCCCCCCAGGTAATATATTTTATTGCTACTAGGAGGTTAATTTTATTCCAGTCTTTTTTTCCCTGATGATTGGTTATTGGTTATTGGATATTGGTTATTGTAGGTCATATATCTTTTTAAGTTCTCAAAGGTTAAAAAAAATCGAGGCCAGCGTGGTAAGACCTTACAGTTTATATTCTCAAAGGAGCCAGTAAAGGGTTTTGTTTTGTTTTTTAATTGGAGTATAGTTGCTTTACAATGTTGTGTTAGTTTCTGCTCTACAGCAAAGTGTATCAGCTATATGTATACATATATCCCCTCTTCCTTGGATTTCCTTCCCATTTAGGTCACCGCAGAGCAGTGAGTAGAGTTCCCTGTGGTATACAGTCTGTTCTCGTTAGTTACGTATTTTATAAATGGCAGTGTGTATGTGTTAATCCCGATCTCCCAATCCATCCCACCCCACCTTCCCCCCTTGATATCCATACATTTGTTCTCTACATCTGTGTCTCAGTTTATGCTTTGCAAATAAGTTCATCTCTACCATTTTTCTAGATTCCACATATATGCATTAAAATATGATATTTGTTTTTCTCTTTCTGACTTATTTCACTCTGTATGACAGTCTCTAGGTCCATCCATGTCTCTGCAAATGACCCAATTTCATTCCTTGTTATGGCTGAGTAATACTCCATTGTATATACGTCCCACATCTTCTTTATGCATTCCTCTGTTGATAGACATTTAGGTTGCTTCCATGTCCTGGCTATTGTAAATAGTGCTGCAGTGAACATTGGGGTGCACGTGTCTTTTTGAATTATGGTTAAAATATTTTTGCTAAATTTAATCTGGACTAATATACGAACAATACAATTTCAATTTGACTCTGAGGTAGGGTTTTGTCCTTACCGATGTCATATTAATACCTTTTGAATATCAGCTTTTTATGTATCTTTGTTAGATAACTCCTAAGAAAATTATGAATCAGACTCTTTAATGGTACTCAGTTAGCTTACATCATCAATGATAAAGACAGGAAACAAAATAAAAGGGAGCAGGTTAATGAACTATAGAAAACATGGTATTATAAATCCATAGCTACATGTGATCCTGCCTTCATCTGAACACTCAGAATTCCAGGTATTCTTAGAGAAATCTGTGACTAATGCAGCTGAAAATGTCTCAGACGAACGTGTAGCAGTTTTTCTTCTATACCGGAATGTGTCAAATGCTGACACAGTATTAACAATAATTTATAAATTGACATTGCAGCAACTTTTTTAACCTTACACTTGGGCAGAAAAAGGAAAAAATCATTGGAGTCAGTACTAACTAAATTTTTTTTTTTTTTTTTGCCGTACGCGGGCCTCTCACTGTTGTGGCCTCTCCCGTTGTCCGGACGCGCAGGCTCAGCGGCCATGGCTCACAGGCCCAGCCGTTCCACAGCATGTGGGATCTTCCCGGACCAGGGCATGAACCCGTGTCCCCTGCATTGGCAGGCGGACTCTCAACCACTGTGCCACCAGGGAAGCCCTAACCAAATTTATGTTACAGGCAGAAACCAAAGGCCTTCTATCCCACCTTTGTGCTATTTGCCAGTTTAAGAAATGCTGGCATAAGGATCAATTTGTGAGAAAAGCAAGGACTGGAGAGATCAAAATAGAACATTTCTCTAGCTTTTATTTTGTTGTTTTTAGTATCACCCAGTGAATTTTCTTTCTTTCTTTTTTATTTTTTTTTAGTTTGAAGATAAACTGGTAAGAGGTAGAGATTAGGCATAAAGGGAACAAATGTATATTTATCTCTTAAAAGTACGTGGGATTAGAACACATGTTACATAGTCTGTTTTAGAAATGATTTATATACATTTTAATAGGAAACAATAACCATAGTGATCTTATGAAATTTTAAAAATTCTATGTGGGCTTTTGTTTTACCTTATTTTGCAAAATTAATAATGATGATTCTGGGAATTCCCTGGTGGTCCAGTGGTTAGGACTCCACACTCGCACTGCCATGGGCCGGGTTGAGTCCCTGCTTGGGGAACTAAGATCCCACAAGCCACGTGGCTTGGCCAAAAAAAAGATAATTTTACCTGAAGGAAATCATGTAGGGGGCAGGGAAGGAAATATTGAACCAAACCTTTATTTAGAAATATGAGAAGACAACATATTAGGCAAAGTTTTGGATAATTTTTTTTAAGAGTATGGACATCTCGAGAGTCCAATCTATAGTTACTGATGTTCTCCATCTTCATAAATGCCCGTGAGTCACCACCATTCATCACGGCAGTTATGGGATCCCCGAAGCTGCAGGGATACATTAGGTATTGGTATGGTGATGAACAGACCTAATACGTCTTTCCCATTTGTAGTAACTGTGTTCCTGTTCTCCATGCCAGGGTGTATTTTATTGATTTCCTCCATTACCATGGTGAGGCCTCAGTCCTGGTGGTAAAGCTCGTTTCAGGAAATTACAGTTTACAGTTGCTAAACTGCAAGTATTAAGCCACTGAGTTAACTGCTCAAGGAGTTCATGGCAGTACTCTGCTCATCTCAGGGTGACATTTAGAAAGCAATATGTAGGTGTGTTTAGAAAAGTAGTGCTTCAGCTCTTCCTGGAAGGCATATCTCCAGCCCATTTGCTTTTCATTCCAGTGAATGATGGAGGGGAAGGTGCTCAGAGAGCCACCCTGTGTTCCAGTGGTTGGTGCTTCCCTCGGATCCTGACGTTACTGGGTTCAGACCCACTCTGGCCTGGGTCTGCCTGAGGAAATTTGGTCTGTTCCTGGTGTACTTTGGGTTGAGAAGATTTTTAGAAATTAAAGGTCACATTGAACCTTTGGGTTTGAAGACAATTAAAATGTAAGGTGGGAGGGGGTGCAAATTAATCTGACTCAGTTAATAAGGATGAACCGTGATTTTTTTATTTGTTATAGAATCAAAAATGACTGGAATGCTACTGGCTACGAACCAGATGTGGAATCTTAATTTTGTTGTGTTGAGTGTGCCCTGCCCCAATTTAGAAAACACATTGAGGCCTGATCAAAATTAGTGAAATATACGCACATTTTGGCAATAGTCCAAATGTTCAGTTACCTTCACCTATAGTAATCTCACACACACACATACTTTTAAAAATAAAGTATAGAAAAGTCTAATAACAAGAATTTATCAAAAATTAGCAGTTCAGCATTCACTAGCAAATGAAAACGTGCGATTATAATGACCCTGGGAGGTATTACACTTCAAATTCATTTAAAAATTATACTCTGTATAGTTGCATTGTTAAATACATTTTTTTTCACACTGTGATTCCTTGAAAATTGAGAATTGTTATGTGGTGACTCCAGGTTAACCAAAATACCATATCGTGCATACCATCTCATCTGTACTATGGAAATTAAAACAGTTCATATAAGTTGAAGTTCTAGCTATATATATGTATATATATATATATGTTCAGTCATTTTATTGATAAGAAAATGCAATCGATAGGAATGAAGGGGTTTTCCCAGGGCCATCCAGCTGTTTGGTAGCGCCGGAGGGGTTGCACTCTGGCCTGGTACCTTGCAGACTGGTGCCCCTTCCTCTACAGAATGTCAAGCAGAAATCAGAAAATTGAACGCTTTTGAACAGCCTGAAGTTTTTCTCTGTTTGAACTGCTACCAACCACCCAGGATACGAATTGAGCCCGTGTTAGATACAGCCGTTCAGAGAACAGCCATACTGGTTCCAGAGGGAGTCTCTTTCATGTAGAAGTGGCTAAGAGTTTAGTGGAAGGAGCAAAGGGAATAGGGAATGAGGTCGCACTCCCTAAAGGGTTCACAGTAAACGCACACCATGGCCTCATCAGATCTCGTGTGGCTGTCTCCCGGATTTCAGACCCGTGCGAGGGCACGTGGTTAAGTAGGCGTGGGGCCCGTGGTGAGGAGGCAGATGCCGGTCCGCGTAGCTCCCCGTGTGCCTGGGTTTGTCCTCGCAGGTCCCCTTTCAAAGAGCACCTGCTCCAAGTAGGGGCACCTCCTTGACCTCGGCCTCTTATTGTGAACGAGCAATCCTGATCCCTTCCCTCTCAGACTGCATGAGGGAATTAGTCTCCGAAAAAGAGGGAATGGCCACAAAAAGGCTGAGCATAAACATTGAAGAGAAAGCTGGTGTAGTCACTGTTGTCCCTGGGATACCTCCAGTCCCACAGCAAAGGCTCAGGGTGAGATTATATGGCTGCTCTAGTGCAGCACCAACTGAATCCATACTGGGGACGTGTCCAGAAGCCAGGGAGGGTCAGGCACGTCTCCATCTGGATCGCAAGTTTGCCTGAACCTTTCCCCACGTGCTTCTTACCTTCCCTGACCTGTGAGACTTAACGAGTGTTGTTTTATTTTTTGTAGTTTATAGGGTGCTTTCACATAATCTGTTTTATTTCACGCTCACAGATTAGGTAGTAGAAAACATTATTTCCATTTTCACCAGTGGCAGGACTGGGACTCATACTTCAGATTCCTGAATAACTCCCAAACTGTTATTCTTTGCAGTACCTACAGCTGCTTTGGGAGGGCACACACACACACACAGACACGCACACACAGGCACATGCATACATTTTGAATATGGAAACCATACAGGTGTGTATCATACAGGTGTGTACAGGACACACCTGTATGATACATTTTTGTAGGTAGTCTCAGAAAAATCACCTATAATATGCTTCATAAACTTTGAAGCTATTTGGGAATGTCAGCAAAGTGGCTTTCATCAGTCTCCCTCTGTACACACACACACACACACACACACAGTGCCTAGCACATGTATATTTATATCTATAGGTCAATCACTATCCTTAGCTAATGTCTCCCATTTCCGCGCAGGGTGGCCATCAACATCAGCCTGTAGAGGTGACTCTTTCAGAGGTGATGGGAGGACACAGGCGACCTTTCACTTGGCTTGAGTGCATGGAAAGCTCCTGTGGATCCAGAAGGACTTTCCTGACATTGCTTGCATTTAAGTAGCACGTGCACACAATCACGGCTGTTTGGCTTGTAGCAGTGACACCTCCTTGTCCTCTCCCCTCACTTCCTGAGAGCTGCAGTCTCGGGGCGGCCTTCACCACAGAACCCCACGCTGTGTAGTCTCTGCGCTGCTCTGGGGAGAGCACATCCCAGGGGCCGAGTGACATCAACGAGGCTCCTGGGGCGGGAGCCTGGGCTCTTCCAGGACCACGTTCCCAGGTTTCCTCTTCAGCATCCAGAGCCTGAGTGGTCCTGAGAGAGGCGACTGATGGGTCTGAGCCCCTGAGCGGAGCGGGAGGCACACTCCTCGCTCCACGCACGCGATCTCCTACCTTTGCCAGCTGTGGTTAGACGTGTAATTGTGCATCTAAATTTAGTCCACCGTTCGCACATGTAATTAATTATAGTATAGTTAGTTCTCCCTGGTCTCCTTTTCCTATAAATCGAATTACTCAGAGACTCTTATCTGACACTAAAATCTTTTTTATATGTACATACGACATTTGGAAGGATGAGATTAACTGCTATTTATAGCACTCTAACTTCAAATTCAGAGCCTTCTGCTGTGATCAGACAGCTAAGAGTGCCTCACTTTTTCAGGAAACAGTCTCAGAAACTTTTTCACAGCAGCAGCTTTTCTCTTCAATAGTGTACAGTGTTCAATATGATCATGAAAACCACATCAGCCCAAACCGGATACATACATCTTCATCGCCCCAGACCAGGTGAATGATCCTTGCTGACTGAATCCTTGCACTCAGCACGGACTGTACTTTCACGTATTCATTTATTTAGCACATGAATTGAATACTGACCTACTGTGGGCCAGGCGCTGTCTCAGGTAACCCACAGATAGTGGTCAATACCATCCCTGGTGTTATGGGTAGAATTGTATCCCCCCCAAAGTTCATATGTTGCCATTTAATCCCCCAGTTTCATGTGACTATGAAATTATGTGGAAACAGGGTCGCTGCAGATGTAATTAGCTAAGATGAGGTCATACTGCAGTAGGGTGGACCCTTAATCCAACATGACTGGTGTCCTTATACAAAGGGGACATGTGGACACAGAAGTTCACACAGGCAGAACGCCATGTGAAGGTGAAGGCAGAGATTGGGGTGATGCTTCCACAAGCCAAGGAAGGCAAAAGATTGCCAGCAAACGACCAGAAGTGAGGGGAGAGGCATGGGACAGATTTGGACTTCTGGCCTCCAGAACTGTGAGATAATACATTTCTGTTGGTTAAGCCCCCCAGTTTATGGTACTTTGTTATGGCAGCCCCAGTAGACCAATACAACTATGTACCCAGTTTGGGTTGGGTAGGGCATTCTAAGGCGTAAGAGTTACATTCAGCTCACACAGTGTCCAGGTATAGAGTCCTCCTGTGGATAGAGTCCACACTGAATTCTGGCTTCTTCCAGTGGTTTAAATCTTCCCCACCTCTGTGCCTTGAATGGCCTATAGGAGGCCTGTTTACCCTCTCAGCCCTCAAGGTGACTGGAAGGGACCTCCTCCAGTTACTGAGAATGCCAAGTGCTATTATCAATACTCATATGTGGCATGGGGGTAAAATAATGGATAAATGCTAGTCTAAGCAACCAAAAATAAAAAATAAAGTATGATTGGGGTCAATTTTGATTTCCAAGGATCCAGAGTGAAGGCCAGTGCCCATCATAGCATCAGACTTTCACCTTGCAGGAGTTTATGATCTTGCAATTTTTGCAGGAGGCTAGATTGGGGCAGGGGAGGGTTTATCTGAGTTGAGCAAAGATACTGTAAATAGGACGATTTATTGGAAGGACCCATCAGGAACTAAGCAAGGGTTTCCACTTGGTCAAACTGGAATTTGGAGCCTAGCTGCCTCCAGGTGGAATGTGAGAGTGTGAGAATGGACCTAGAAATCAGGGCCTGGGAAGAGGGCCAGTCAGGCAAGTGGTGGCACTCAGTGCAGGTGAGATGGGGCAGGATGCTCTCTCCCCAACAGCGATAGAGGGGCAGGTCCTGCCCCAGAGGGAAGTCATGTGTGCCTCTCAAACTTCCAGCCTCCTGAGCGCATCGAGAATGTGGTCCTACATTTGGGGAAGCGTGTAAAACAAACAAAGGAGGTTTCGAAACCAGTATATCTCCAAGCTATAGAGAAATAAAGAATTTCATTCATATTTAGGAAAAATGCATCCTCACCAGAGGCAGGCATACTGACATCAGCCTTATAAAAAAGCAGTTAAAAGTTTTAAAATTCTGATTCTCAAAGAGGTCTGCTTGAGATATCGGAACAACAACTATATATATATATATAAAATATTATGGCCGAAAAACAGGGTGTCAGCTTTTGTAACATTTTATACACAAACACACACACAGGTAGTCCAAGAGAGCTGCTTCATGCAATCTGTAAATATATTTTGCTTAAATTTTCCTTAGCCTTCCTCCATGTTTTATGTGCTGAATTTGATGGTGGACTTGCACAGCACATGGCATTCTCTTTGAATGTTCAGTCCTTGACGTGCTTGTGCACGCCTGTCCTCCTCTCTCACACTCAAGAAAACCTACTGGGTGTGCAGGTGACAGAAGTGATGTTGGAGAGGTAATTTGAATATGCCTTAATTTATTAAAAATTCATTGTTTTCAAATATTAATATTTTAACTGTCGTTGGTAGCATTGCTTTTGACAGAGCCACATTGCTGTGACAGAGCCACAGATTGTAACATAATCGGGTGTCATCACAACTCGGTTGACTACTGTGGCTAAAAAGTCAGGAATTTAGGATTTAAGAACGTTAAAATTTTCTCCAGGCACGAAGCTCAATTTCTGGTATGTTGCACCCCCCTGGGTTTAATATGAGACTCCATAGGGTCTTCTGGTTTAGACCCTTGTGTCCTGGCAGGGCATACTTCCCCTTAATTAGACTGCACTGGCCAAATGCTTTATTCTTCCCTGAACAATGTAGCTATGGGATTGCATAGCACTGAACTGTGCATCAAAGTAGTTATGTCCTAGTTTCTGCTCTTTCATAGTGCTGGTATATTCATGAAAGAGTGTAATGTAATGCACAACAGTTTTTTAAATACCCTGGGATATTGTAAAAGGGAGTAATTGGCTAGAAAGGTAAGAAGAGGGAATTAAGGCTTTAATAAATCTGTGTTAGGCTCACTGCCTTGCTGTGTTTGAGGTCTTACCTAGTTTATTTCAGGCCTGGGGTTCTCCCTAAGGTACACAGGACACAAGCTAATATATTTTAGAGGCATGATATTTGGGACAGAAATTTCCAAGTCTGGTTTTGTGATATGATACGGGAACCTCAACGATTTTAGGGGGATTACAAAATATCTCAAAAGAAAATGCATTTAAAATTTACTTTAATAAACTAATATATGCTTTTGAGTCCCCTTTCCTGAAGCTGTGGGGTCTGACCTGGGCTGTGCTGAGTACCTGGCATTTAAGGAAGAAAGGGTCACAGTGCCAGCCCTCAGGGAGGTAAGTCAAGTAGAACAGACCTGCAGAGGATGCGGTGAAGCGTTACAGGTACTGCTTACAGGAGAGGGCTCGTGGAGCTCCTTGAACTAGACTTCAGAGGATGGTTCTCAGTCTCCTCTGCTCAGTCAGGATGCAGGCTGAGAGGCAGCTTGGAAGTGGGCTCCTATGTCCATGGAGTGTGACTAACTTCTAGAGCGATGTGTGTTTCTTTTTGAAAACATAATGAAATTTCATAAAAGGGGAGAATAGCAGGTTTTATAATACTTTCTCTTTAACACTGATTTCTTTGACCTAGCTATTAGGGAAGCCACATGTGTGTGTATGTATATATATGTTTGTATGTATATGCATATATGTATATTATTTGGATATTATATATTATATTAATATATACATTATATGTGTGAATAATTTTGGAGCTAAAGCTGATATAAATGAGATAAATAAAACATTATGCTTGCTCCCTTGTCCTCAAACACCAAACCCTCCTGGCAGGTGTGGCCAAACGCTTGGTTTGGAGCCTAATGGGAAATCCCTAACAGTCAATACATGAGAGGTGATTGTTTTTCTGAATAACAACAGCAACTCTGTTGTCCTAAACATTTTTGAAACAGTGGTTGGCATTTATTCACTTTCATGTCCATCCACCTGTTTCTTCATCCAGCATTTCTTGAGTGCTTGCTATGAATAACTGCTTTGTGAGTTACTGTGATGATGAAATGGGGCTGCCAACTTGCACAGGGAGGGATGGTTTCTCATAAGTTGTTGGATCCTTGTACCTAGTACACTATCTGGAAAGGGTACTGTGTATGGAAATCAGTCAAGATATGGTTGGTTGGTTGAAATGACCTGCACTATGAAGACATATGGACACGGCTCCTTCACTTCAGGAATTGGATGTGGCACATTGAGGACATACTCATCAGGAACTAATAAGTGCTCAGTAAGGGATAAGTGCTGCCTGGTTTTGCATATCATAGATGTTTTGGGAAATCGGTGGAAAGAAGAACCGTTCCATTTGACTAAAATGCGATGGTACACCAATGGAGATGTCGGTAACTTTATTGATAACTTCATTTTGCAGGATCACCGTGTCAGGGAAACCATGATGCTGTTAATTCATTTTGGCTCAAGATAGATTTTCTGTTGTACAAGTAGCAGAAAGAAGTTTCACCCTCTTCATTTCCAGTTGACCTCTCAGATTAGGAACCATTTCTCTTCAGTATGTAATGCTTCATGACCATGACTTGCAAGGCACAAGGAGCGTTTTCTTAAATGCAGTAAACATCTTGGTAGTTTTGTGTTGGCTGTGCCTTTCTGCCTCAATCTGGCAGAGCTGTTACCTGATGGCTGCATTTCCTCTGAGTGATGATGGAAACCAGGTTTGGTGATTTCAAAGTAGATAATTGCTATTCAGTAGGTCCTTGTTGTTTAATTATTGACCTTTAAAGCTTACTTTATTTCTCTTTCTTGAACAACTATGTGTTATTTTGTGAAGGGATTTGGGAAGCGTTTGGGCTATGTTGTTATTCTTTCATTTGGACTGTTGAAATCAAATGGATTGATGACTAGGGATGATTTCCCATATAATTTATTTAATCCGAAAGGGTTTGGTGAATATCTCCTTTAGTTAAGAGAAAAACTATGTTTCTCTTTGGGTTGAAGATGGAAATAGGCCTTTTCAATGTCATTGTGTTATTAATCTAAAAATAAAGACAAGCAATCAAGGTGTTTTGGCCCCTCCTCCACCTTGCGTTTCTGAGAGAACTCCCAAAGAATCTCTTGTTTGGACCACTCACTACAGTTCCCACACTACTCACCGTTTCCTGTAAAATCTGGGCTCCTCCCTTAAATGCCTTTCTCCATGAGTGGAATGGGCTTCCCTCAGCTCTGATGAGAAACTCCCATCCATCTTTCAAGATTAAGCTCACATGTTACCTTCCAGGTCTCAATTTCTGAGTTCTCCGATTCTGCTGTAACTTACAAAGAGACCAAGCACATACTTGTGATTTGACTATTCATACAACAGCCTTCACTGCCTGTGAGTTCTTTCAGGTTCAAGACTGTGTTTTACACTGAGTCGTACCTTCAAGGCACAGTGCTCTGTTCACAGTTTGAGGTTTAATACTTGTTAAACTTCCTGTTGACTGGATCAGTGGGAACCTTGCTATGGAGCCTTGCTTGGAACTTCCTTTACCCCTACAGAACTGTAAGGCTATCAGTGTTCTGAGGGGGGGCTCCAGTGTCCTTGAACTAAATTTAAATGTGCTCCAGTGGCTGTGGCCCAGGAAGGGACAGGCTGGTCTGCATGCCGTCATACAGAGCACACGTGCCCACGTCATATTTGCATGTGTTCCCTGGAGGAAGAGAGGGACTCCCTTGTCTTTCTCAGGTTTCATCTTCTCTCCCCATCTACCTTCTTTCCCTCATCCCAGGGGAGCTGTGGACGGAAGGCTGGTTTCTTTATTCTCTCTCTGTTTCTGAGGACATTGTTGGGACCAAAATAATCTGCAGTAGCTTCCTGCTGTAGGCAGCTTTCAAACCTGTGCCCTGAAAAGGAAACTAAACCTCCTTCAAGTATAAATAACCACTGTTATAGTGTTCCTAGGGCTGGCGCTGAGCGTCTTTATCAGTTTAAGGTATCCAGGAGGGGCTGGAAGACCGAAACAGTACTGGGATTAATAGCAAAATCGCATAATGCTGGAAGTTTAATTGTCTGTGGGAAATATGATTGCTGGTGGATTTGAGTTGTGATGGGATCTGCAGACATTTCAAACCTTTGGCCCAAGTTTCAGTCCTGTTTATTTTTTAAGAAAGATTTTTTCGTTGACCTTGGATAATCATCGAATTTCCCCATTGGTAAAACAGTGGTGAATATTAGCCTCCAAAGTTTGTCGTGACACTCGAATGAGACTATGCCCATGAAACCTCTTTGGAAACAAAATATTAGTATTGTCCAGACGTGGGTGCTATTATCAGCTCTCTCCCACTTAAGATCTTTTTTCTTTGCTTTCATCAAAATGAGCAAGTCAGATTTACCTTTCTTCTAGGCCTTGTACGTTGTTCATCATGCCACACATGGAAACATGAGTACTAAAGGGGACGATAGTAGTTCTGTAAATCGTAGGCAGCCTCAAAGAGAACGGAGTCCTTTATTTAGCAGGTGGGGACCTGAAACGCAGAGTTTGTCACTTACGAAAAGCCAAACAGTCCTTAACAGCATAGCTAAACTGAAACTCAGGTCCCTTGGTTTCTAAATTCAAATTTTACTAACCCATAAATATGAAATAGTAAAATGTAGTTAATACTTTGGAAAATAGGAGTGAAGAATCTCCCTCACCCCGTTTTTTTTGCTGAAAGCTCCCGGGCGGGAGCTATCTTAAACAAGTGTGGGAAAATATGAGTCCCTAATAATATTCAAATACTCATTTCTGTTTGGTTTGGACATGAAAGAAACTTTTTAGTGCATCAGTAAGTTTTCTACTTATGTTCTTATGTTTTGTTCGGTAGATACTGTGATGCGTCTTCTGTATTTCGAAGAAGTAGGAAGGGGGGTAACTTGTTCTGTTCTTAAATGTGATCACAGATATTTGAGAACAGTGTTTGTAGTTGTGCTTTACAATAGCTCAGTCCTTTGTGTTTTAAACGTCCTGTGTTGTAACATGCCTTTCTTGTAACACTTTGCCTTGCCTGGCGCTCATTCTCTTCTGTTTACCTCACCCCCCGCCCCGCCGCCATCTACAGCTTTATTTTTAGTTACTGGTAGTATGACAGTACTTTGAATTGTGATGGTAGTGTTTTTCCACACCTCCAACCTGTCCCAAATTCATGAGGTGACTTTTAAATTGGCCCGATTCAGTTATGGGAAAGTGTGGATGCTTGCCAGCAGGGGCATTGGAGCTCAAATTAAAGACACCCTTCTTTTCTGGGGAGAATCATTGACTTTAAAACTTGGCTTTAAAAGCCTCACACAGAAAAGATGTTTTCTTCGGCACCAATCAGATAATTGTACCTAGTAGATCATAAAGTTCAACCCTCCAGGGCCCAGAAACCAGGGCAAGAGAAACTTCTAATGCATTGTGACCTGTTCATTACCTTCTTAGAAAAGAACAGCTCAGTTTTCCCTGAGGAATGCACTTTCAAATGCATCTCTCTTCACACCCTTAAGAAATAACCTCTTCCCTTGGACCACACTGGACATAATGAATGGAAGAACACTGAATGAAGAGGCAGTCAGAGCAGCAAGCCTATTTAAATGGCTGACCAAACCTTTCCGAATTGTGTGTGTGTGTGTGTGTGTGTGTGTGTGTGTGTGTGTGTGTGTGTAAATGAACGGACGTGGGCCATATGGGACACAGCTGGTAATATCAACAGAGGTAATGCTGGCACAGTAGAGGGACACAGGCTTGAATTAGGTCATGCCCTGGATGCAGTTCTCAGCTCCTGAATATGAGACCCTGGCAATCATTTCCTGCCCCCAAGGGGGAACAATCTGGTCTGGCATCTGGCCCCAAATGATTGGTTAACTCCTGAGAGAAGGAACCTCAGGCCCGGTGGAGGCCAAGCTTCCTTCACCCGGAGCTTAGGGCTTGTTACTTCACAGATAAAGAGGGCATTGTATGGCAGCTGAAAAACAAAACAAAACAAAAAAAACCCAGAGAAAAAAGGAGGTTTTATTCCTTCCTTTCCTCTATCTCCTGGCCTAGGAAGACACTTTTCTGTCCCCTATGGGCACGAATTCTGAGGACAGAAGCAACAGAGATACATATGGAAGCACAGCTTCTCCTCAAAGAGAAAAGACTCCATTCTGTTTAAAAAAGTAAATTCCCTTCTCTTTTAATATTTATCAGCCCTGTTCTTTCCTTGTGCTTCTCAAGGTCACTTTTATTTTTCAAATTCTAGGATTCTGTCTGTCAGGATTCCTCACTTTAAGTAGTTAATAATCTAAATAAAGAATAGAAAAAACCCAAAAGACTCTCAAGTGATAAAAGGGGGAAGGGGAAGGGTGTGTGAGTGTGTGTGTGTGTTTTACCTTAATAAGATTAAACTGGGCAGGAATAAAACTATTCTCCTATTTCCCCTTCTTTTCGTCATCTGGACTTGTTAGAGTTAAAGCCCTTCCAAGGTTTTCCCAGTAAAAGCTGATGCCAGAATCATGGAGCTAGAAGGAAGCAAAGTTCTCATTTTATAGGGTAAGAAAGTGAGTCCTAAATTGACTCATTTTCTAATTGGCAGTGACGAATAGGGTCACACAGAGGTGTGGGCAGTGAGCACCTTGTCTGTCTTGTGAGAGGGATCCACACGTGTGTGAAAAATTAAGGTCGTGGAGACCTTATCAGTGGTTTCCACTAAATACTAAACTGAAATTTAACTGGTTCAAGAGTAACTGAGATTCAAAGACTAAACAAAATGCATGATGAAGATTCGGAGAGGACCTTGACATTGTATATGGAACAGAGTGGGGAATGAGAAGATTGTTACTATTTAACTCTGTAGAATTTTTGTTAGCATCATCCCTTTAATGGATGAACATGCATTTGGAACATCTCTTGCAGTTTTGCAATAGACAACACTCATTTTGGCCTTCTGTTGACTAAACACTTCAGTGCTCTCCTTATTTTTGCTGTTTACTCTTGAATTCACTTTTCTAGGTTTTGTGCCCAAACTGCATGATCCTTTTGTGCAAGAAAAAGCACTCATAGGCACTAAAATGCAACTTTCTTCATCCTTTGATCTGTTCCTGGCAGGATGCAGGCAGAATCCCCTTTCCTCTCCAGTACTGCCGAGTGGGCTGTGAAGCTGCCTTTCCCGGGGCTGCCAAGTTCAGGCTGATGGTCATTTCCACTGGTTTAAATGAATGCCTTTACCTGGCAGATAAAAGCGTCAGGGTCTGGAAGAGTTCCAGGGCCTCCCCTGTGCTTGGAGGAAACCGTGGTGGTGTGTGCAGGCGCACTGTGTATTCCGTGGGTTTGGTGCAGTGCAGCAAGCTTGTGTTGATGCTTGCATCGGCTCTGTGCTCCACTGAGCGAGTGGGAAGTGCTCACTCACTTCTGTGCAAGGGGTGTGTGTGTATTATATGCATGTATGCATTTGTGTGGGTGCATGTTTACTTTTCTTTAAATCCCATTAACCAAGTGTCAAGTACATCTGCGATTACTTACTTAGCAAGGTTACTATTTCTGGTGTCCCATTTTTATCCAGGTCTTGGAAAATTCACTACATTTTTGCTGATACTTTGGAGTGCTCCTTTTCCAAGGTCTCTCTCTCTCTCTCTCTCTCTCTCTCTCTCTCTCTATATATATATATATATATATATAAATATACATATATATATAAATATATATGTATATATATATATATATATGAATGAAACCCTCCTAGTTCATATATGAATGGCTCTGAGGTTTGGATATTTACCATCTTCTGCCCCCGGTACCACTCCAGGTACAAGGCCCCACTCCAGTCCCGCTGTCCAGCACGTTTTCCGAATCTAGACATTCTAATTGTGCAAGGACAGAAATCAGAACCAGGAAGATATTTGATATTTAACAGACCAATCTTTTTATTTCACAAATGAGGACATGGACGTGGACAAATGAAATGACTTGTTCTAGGTCACGCAGGTATAACCTGGGTCTACTGACCTTTAGTCTAATTTATTTTTTCTGACATCATTGCATTGAATTTTTCTAGAAGATTATGAGAAGGTTGAATTTCCCCCAATATGTCCTCTAAGTTTCTTTAGTGCCATGGCTGTTACCCAACAGATCACTGGAGCTCTTTTAACTTCTTTTGAAAGTTGTAAGTTTGAAATCAGTACACTCAGTTAAGTTATATCTAATCAGATGTTCCCTAATGCTCATCATAGTGATTTGCACATAGTAGGTGCTCAATAAATATTGAATCAATTTTGTAATCAGATGGAATGAAAAGTGGGAAGTTGACTAAAGCTTTCTGTTATTGTTGTTAAATACAAAGATTCCCAGTTGTCCACTTGGCATCTGTGAGGCCCACCGTTTGCCAACGGAGAGGATCTCCAGTGTCCTCTGGGAGAGAGCTGCCATGGTTCGAGTGTTTGGAAAGCTTTTAACTAAAATGCTCCTCTAAAGATTGTCCAGGAAAAGACATCCTCAAGTAGCTGTACCTTTATGCCGCTGGCCTAGCCTGACTGGCTTCTGTAGAACAGCTGGATGGGTAGAAGGGTCTGTTCCGGGGTCAGTTCCATCCTGAGCTGTTTGTTTGTTGTGAGACACTAAGCTAGTTACCAAGCCTTTGTAAGGTTCCTCATCTGCAAAACAGGGTGCTATGGGGCCGTCGTGCACAGATGCATGGAAGAACTTGCCCTTGAACCTGAAACACTGCAGGCTCCTAAGACGTGCTTGCTTCTATTAGAGTGCTGCTGTGGGGATTAAGTTGTTATTACCTGTGTGACCTTAGCACATTACTTACGTTCTTTGTGTCTCAATTCCTTCATCTGTAAAAGGGGGATGATACTAGAAGTGAGTCATAAGGTTGTTATGAAGATTAAATGAATCAATATGTGTAAAGCGCTTAGGACAGTGCCTATCACCTGCTAACATACATACACATACACTCAAAAAAATCAGCAATTACTATCGCTATGTAAAGTGGTTAGTGCAGTAACTAGGCCATGATATTTACTCATTAAAGTAGCTCTTCTTATTTACTCTTTCCTCCCTTTTAGAAGAACTGGTCCATAAAAATAAGTGGTTTCACTTTAACAACATTTCTGGATCTTGAACAGTGTTTATTTTTATAAGACCAAGTTATAAGCCTGCGTTTGTAACTCCACCTTTAAGTTAAAAACGGAATTTGTTGGTGTATTAGTTTTCTATTACTGTTGTAACTTATTTTTACCACAAACTTAGTCATATAAAACAACATAAGTTTAATGTTTTACAGTTTGGTAGGTTACAAGTCCTGTATGGGTCTCACCTGGCTAAAATCAAGGTGTCAGCAGGCTGGGTTCCTTTCTGGAGGCTCATCCAGATGTTGACAGAACTCAGTGCCATGTGGTTGGAGGGTCCAGGTTTCCATTTCCTTGTTCACTGTTCATAATGATGCTGGCGAGTTTTGTAGGTGGTATTGTCAAATGGCTCAGCAGACAGGGAAGCTTGTGTGGGTTTTTTTTTTTTTTTTGGTGGACTTTGCTTCTTGGGATTCAAGGGCCTCCCTTAGCATTGAGCGGCCTCTCTCCAGCCTTTGCATGTAGCCACATACATCTCAGAACCAGCAACAGGGTAACAAGTCCATCCAATGCTGCCGTTTCTCTGACCACAGCCAGGAAATGTTCCTCACCTTTAAGGACACATGTGATCAGATGGGGCCCGCCTGCATCATTCAGGTTCTCTCGCCACCTCAGGGTCCTTAACCTTAATCCCATCTGTAAAGTCCTCTTTGCAATGTATGATGATGTATGCACAGGCTCTAGGGATTGGGATGCAGACATCTTTGCAGGGAGGTATAGCTCTGCATACCACAGTTAGAATACCGAAAAATGACTCTGGCCTGTGAACCTGGTTAATTGTGGATAGTTCAAGCCCCAAATTTCATTGTTCAGAAGGTGAAAAAGCCAGAATACCTCACCGGAAGACACACTGATTTCTCTCTTCATTCTTTTGGTCTTGTGGGCCCTTAGAACACACTTATTTGATTCCTCTTTCAGCGATATTTCCAGCACAGTCTTATTTCATAGAAGCTTCCGATTTGTTTGTGGCATACTTCTGTCAGTTCTTGCTTTGTCAAAAGTCAGCTGTTCATCAGGAGACCTTCCACTTAAAGATCAAGCTCAAAGGTCATTGTTTTCGGGTTTCCCTGGTGGCGCAGTGGTTGAGAGTCTGCCTGCCGATGTGGGGGACACGGGTTCGTGCCCCGGTCCGGGAAGATCCCACGTGCTGCGGAGCGGCTGGGCCCGTGAGCCATGGCCGCTGAGCCTGTGCATCCGGAGTCTGTGCTCCGCAATGAGAGAGGCCACAGCGGTGAGAGGCCCGCGTACCGCTAAAAAAAAAAAGGTCATCATCACTCCTTTTCTGCAGTGCTCTGTTCAGCCTGTCTATGGCGTACTTCTGTCCAGAATTTAGGATTCTTTTCTCTGTCTTTCCTTCCATCATATGTCTTCCCGCAGCTGTGACATATTTTCCCTGCCCCAGCAGTGTCTGTGTGCAGGTCTGGGTCCCCTGCTGCACTGTGAGGTCCTTCACAGCTAGGATTGTTCCTTAAAATGCTTTGCATCCTTAGTGTCTAATACAGTGCCTGATAGAAGAGAAGCATGTAAAGCGTGTTGGTTGTATCCCAGTGCGCTGATTAGAAAATGACTATTTGTCTGTCACTCAGTGGTTATCTGTTGGCCAAGCACAGGGTGCAAAACTTGGGACCAGAGGCAGAGCCATAAATAGACACAGTTCTGGTACCCTAGGGGTTTGCAGCCTAATTTCTAGGGAAGCATCAAAGTGATACATCTCTGACAAAGCAAGATGTGCATTCCTCATGAGGAGATGGATGCAAAGTGCTTTATTTGAGGGTAAGAGAGGTCACTGAAATTATTAACTCTTATCTATTAAATACTTTTCTAGAGCTTCAAAACAGAAGCCAAATATTATTTCAGGTCTTCAGTCTTCAGTTTTAGATTTATAGCACCTCTTCCCTATATTAATGCATAATATACCAAGATCAGAGTAAATATTGTCAATATTACATGCCTCTATAAGTTGGGTGCACATCATTTCATCTGTTTACTTGAATTTCTTATATTGTCTGCAATTGACAATTTGCGTTCACCTGTTTCAGGTCTTTAACATCAGTCCAAGGCGACAGAGGATTAGTTGAGAATGACTGATGTCACGTGCAGAATAATTTATGTTCAGATTTCTAGTTTGTTACCCAAAGCAAACTTATGTTTTTATAAGAAAGTACAGCAAGTATACAGATCCATTTACAATGCTATTCTCGTGTTAATGCCAGATTCAACCTTAAGGTGAACGTTTCTGTCTTGATCTTGTTAGTTTCTTCATAGTCATGGCCTGGCATTGTCTTCAATCTGTATTGCACTTCATTCTTCTGTTTCTGTCCTAGAAAATGTGCATTCAATTGGTTATTATATTTTAAGTCAGGGTTATTTCATTAACAGCAGAAAATTATGTTTCTTAGCATTTCTTAGAGTTTAAAGTTCAAAGTCTTTGGAGCTCCATTTTCTATAGTTTAAGCTATTTGTGCTATTACACACATTTATTGAAGCGCTGACATTTAGGGCTTTACTGAAGGTCAGAAAAAGTCAGCTCATAACCTTCTTTTTTTTTTAAAAAAAAACCCATAATCAAATCTTTCAACTTTGTAAAAAGACACTCCTTATTTTATCTTATATTCCACATGTATTTTGGATGCTGAGTTGTATTTATATACAGTTCTTCTTGTTGCAGGGCTCATGGCTTTTTAGAGTTACTTCCTTATAAATGGATTTTGAATGCATATTTTCTTGGCTATCTTTTGCTGCATAACAGATTACCCTAAAACTTGGTGGCTTCAAAGAAGAAACATTTTATCTTTCACACAGTTTCTGGGGGATGGGAATTCAGGGGTATCCTAGCTGGGTAGTTCTAGCTCAGGGTCTTTCATGAGGTTGCATTTAAGATGTTGGCTGAGGACACAGTCATCTGAAGGCTAATTGAGGGGGGAGAATCTTTTTAGTCGGCTCACACACCTGGATAGCAAGTTGGTGCTGGCTGTTGGCTGGAGCCCTCAGTTCCTTCCTACGTGTACTTCTTCCTACGGTTGCTTTAGTGTCCTCATGGTGTGATTGCTGGCTTCCTCCAGAGCTAAGGGTCTAAGAGGGCAAAGAAGACCCCACAAGGTCTTTAGGTCCTAGCCTTAGCCACAAAGGCATGTCCTATTCAATGCACGAGGAGGCTATAAAAAAGCATGAATACCAGGAGGCAAGAATCACCGGAGTCCTCGTGAAGGCAGGCTGTCACACCCCTATCCTTCTTTCTTATTCTGTAAGCCTGTCTGACTGTGTAACTGCTGATTTTGCATACTTAGAAAATATGTTTTACATTTGCTTAGGCTTGAATAGAGAACCTGTGTCAGGTAGGCATGAGGAGCCAGAACATAAGGTAGCAGTACTGGAGATAGTAGGGCTGGATTCAGAATCAGAGTAGCCGCAGGAATCTGGGTCAGGAAGACAAGTCCAGAGAATAGTAGTTATTGAACCAGGCACATTTCAGGGCAGCTGCCTCCTTTGATCAAGAGAGTTTGTGGGGTTACGTAGGAAGACAGGACTCTGGGGAATGGATCCTAGAGAGCTGGGCAAGAAGCACCCCTAGCTCTTTATCTTCAGAGAGGATATTTAATCTAATGGGTTTTTCTGGTTTGTGCATGTGCTTATGGGGAATTGGGTTTGGTAGCACCCTGGCAAATAGATTTTTAACAACCTGAACTTGAGCATCCACAAAGGCCAAGTAGCTTTTGGTAACTAAATGGAAGATAGGAAAATTCCAGACCTACAGTGGTGGTATCCATTTAGCAAGACAGTGAAGTTATACCAAATCTCTGTTGGGAAATGCAGTGTTTAGAAATCTACATAGCTTTTTATTCTTTTCCATTATGGTTTATGACAGGATACTGAATATAGTTCCCTGTGCTATCCAGTAGGACCTTGTTGCTTATCTGTTTTATAAATAGTAGTTTGTATCTGCTAACCCCTAACTCCTTATTTATCCTTCCCCCACCCCTTTCCTCTTTGGTAACCATAAGTTTGTTTTTACATAGCTTTTTGAACCTGATAAGTTATCATTTAGTATTGTACCTACTGTGTGGAGTTTAATTTTTAATAACACTAGCTGCTGACATTTATTAAGTGCTTAATGCACACTAATGTCACTATTGAGGTTCATCCCAGCGACACAGCTATGAGATGGGTGGAGTCAACTTAGAAAAGCAATGGACTGTGGAGAGAATCAGGCTGGAGTGTCCATCTCAAGCCCACCACCCATGGCCCTGGGAGTGTCAGTGAGTTATCTGACCTCTACAAGCCTTAATTTCCTCATCTGTAAAATTGGGGATTAAAAGAATTTACCTCAGAGATTTTTGTGAAGGTTTAGTAAGGCAAACGTGTAGAGCACTCAGTACGCCTGATAGTGAACACTCAGTACATGTTAGCTTTTAGTTTTCATATAAATATCCTTTCTCAAATTTCAACTAATTCATTTATTCAACAATTATTTACTGATTTCTTTCTATATGCCAGGCATATTTTTGGGTTTTGGGGAACAGAAGTGAATAAAATGTCCAAGATCACTATCCTCATGGGGTGGTGCTTATAGCCATAAAGTAAGCCCAAAAATATAAATATAGAGTGTATAAGATGGTGATAAATTCTATATAGAAAATAAAACAGAGAAGGATGAAAGCAAGTGCTGTATTTGGGAAGAGGATGCTATTGATATTTTGTATAGGATCATCAAGGAAATCCTCAATGACATATGCCCAGAGAACTGGAAGAAGTGAAGGAAAGAGTTATGCAGGTATCTGGGAAGACATTCTAGGCAAAGGGAGCAGCAGGTGCAAAGGTCCTGAGGTGGTGGCACACTTGGCATGTTGATAAACATCAAGGAGTCCACTTCAGGTGGAACAGAGTGAGTGAGGGAGTGGTAGGGGGGATGATGTCAGAGAGACAGTGGGTGGTCAGCTCATTTAGGGTTCTGAAGGTCCTAGTGGGGAGTTTGCCTTTAACTACTAGAGGGATCGGAAGACATTGGAGATTTTCAGACAAAGGAATAATGATGTGACTTACATTTTACAAGGATCGCTCTAGCTACTGTGTTGGAATAGACTTCAGGGGCCAGAGTTAAAAGTAACACTATTGAAATGGTCCAGGAACAAAAGAGTGGTTGCTTGAACCAGGGAGGTTTTGGTGGAGGTGGTAGAAAAGAGGTCCGATTCTGGACATAGATTGAAAGTAGAGTTGACAAGAGTCAAGGAGAACTCCAAGATTTGGGGGCTGAGCAAATGGAAAGGTGGAGTTGCTTATTGGGATGGGGAAGTTTGCGGGAGGATGTCGGAGCTGCGATCAAGAGTCTGGTTTCAGACATCCTAAGTTTGAGAAGCTTTTTAGAGACGTTTAAGTGGTGATGGTGAATAGAGAGTTGGATCTCTACGTCTAGAATTCAGGGGATAGGGTGGGGACTGGAGACTTAACTTTGGGAGTGGTAAGTCATTGACTGAATCCATAGCTGAGGAGTCAGTGTAGATGGGGAAGAGGAGTGGTGTGAGGATGAGCCAGTGTTTGTCGAACACATGAACATCTGATAGGAAGGAGGACGAAGAAAGCCTGCTTCCTGAAGGCGCGTGAAAGAGAGAAAAGCAGTTATAGTCAACGCTGCTGACATATTGAGTGAGATGATGACTGAGGATTAACCATTAATAGGTCTGCAACATGGTGCACTCCATTTGACCTTCTGGAAGAAACAATGAAAAAAGCTGGATATCATATTTTAAAACCTTTTTGAATTCTCCATGAGCTGGTGAGGAAGCAAAGAATACTCAGGGAGAGAACCTCGTACCGTGGCAATGCTCTTGAGTAGGCAGTACGAGAAAGGTCTGGCTTGTAGGTGGAGGAGGCTTTATATCGAAGCTTGGACATGTCAACAGAAGTCACCGGAAGGAGGCAGCCTATCTGGGCGCACATGCAGGTGCTTGGAAAATAGTGGTGGGAGCGTGTGAAAGTGGGGGAGAGTGGAGTTTTGAGGAAAAAGGAAGTCTAAAATAATCTCCAGGGAATATTGTAGGCTTGCCTCCCATCACTGACCACCCGCTAGAGATTAGCAGTCGTGATCTTAAGGGAGCATGCCGGGGAAGCTGGGTGCTTTTCTCCAGTTATGTTCAGCTGCGTGGGCACAGGGTAGACCGGGTTTTGGCTGGTGGGTCAAAGTGAGAGGGGGTAAGGCAGGGAGGGGTGATTATGATGATGCCCCATGGAATCCACGTGGGTAAGGCCAGATGAGAGGGCGGGAGGAGGGTGAGGGAAGCTTAGAAATCAGAGTCTTCTGTTTTTCCACTTTGCCGGTGATTATAATCTATCTCCTCTAATAATTTGTATTTATCTCTACGTTCCCCAATTGCTTATAAGCCCATGTCTCATTCTTTGATGTTTCCAACATACTCTGTAGCAGTTTTTTCCTCCAAAGTAGGAAATCCATAACTGTCATTTGGTTTGCATTTTCATATTTTTCTTAGTCATTATATGTCAGTTGCATTATGTGAAATTTTATTGAAAACTCTTTTAAAAAGTCAGCTCCACATAAATATGTATAAGGAACTGTTCTGCTCCAAAACGCTACTTTTGATTATAGATATATCAGCACAGCTGAGGTAAATTAAACTTTTGACGATATGGTCAATTTTGTCAATTAAGTAGTTGGATGAAAAGAAATATTTTAATAAAGTATTTGGCCTGAACTATTTGATTTGAGCTGTGTACATTTAATCAAATTGACCTAACGCTTGCCAATTTTCCATTTTACTTTGAGGAAAGCCTAGAAGATGAAAAAAGGCAATCACCTTTTTCTTTTGAAAATAATATTTTTATAACAGTTATCAATTTGAAATTTTATTAAAGCTAGGCGTGTGTGTGTGTGTGTGTGTGTGTGTGTGTGTGTTTTGGTAAGGGGTTCGTGGGGTCAGGAATAGAACATGGAATGAAAAAAGTTAGGTCAGAGGTCGCTGATTGGCAAAGGAGGTCTAAAAATATCCTCTTGTGTGTGACTGCCTAACATTAAAGACTAACAACCAGGAGTGTAGCCTTGAGGTCAAGCAATACATGCCTTTCATCATGAGCTCTGTATTGTACACTTTCTCGTGTGCGGTGCTATGCTAGGTGCTAGGGCCATAGTAATTAAAACAGATAAACAGAAAGATAAGATTCTTGCTATCATGGGGTTCAGAATCCAGTGGGGCTATAAATTAGAATCCCTGTAGAGAGAGAATGGGCAAATTCGGATAACTGACTAAATGTGGGGTGTTAGGAAGAGAGGGTTGTAGACAATCACACAGAAGCTTGATCCTGAGAAGATGCTGGCTTAACTTATGTCGGGAATCCGAGAGGACTGCAGAGTCTGGGGAAAGATGCTGATTTAGATGATGCGAGATTAGTTGAGAGGTCCGTACAGAGATTTGTATGGAAACGTCCAGTGGGAATTAGGTGAGAAGCCAGGACACATACATGCGGCTGCTGCAGTTTCTAGGTGGAGGGAAAGAAGGATGTGAGGAAGCAACAGGAAGGTTGGTGGGAGTGGTGAGTTAGGAGCCGGGCTGTAAAGAGAAGGATGTTATTGTCGCTGCATCCATGAAACAGTCAGTGCTAGTGTACTTTATGTCATTTTAGTTTTTGAATATGAGGTCTCTATTTTCATCACACAGCAGATTTGAAATTATACGGGAATGTACCAGGAAATAGAAATATGTTCTAAAGGTAGAATAGCTAGCTCTGAAAATGTCAGTTAAATCAAATTTCATTTCCAACACTTGAAAGATGAAATGCATATACCAACAGCAGTTTGTTTAGGGACAAGATCAGCGAGCTTTTCAAGTTTAACTGCATTTCTGTGTTTGGTTTATGTATTTGCTTTTCTCCCTGATGTTCCTGAAACATTGCTGGGGGACACTCACATTTTGTTAGCCAAGTTGATGTACTCTCAAAATCTGGCCTTCCTCGGACCCAGGGAATGTCTGCTGTACTGCCCAGCCCATCTTGTCTGCCTCTTTCCTTTTCATGTGGTACTTTTCGTCTCAAGGTTAATTCTTGTGGGAAGCGCAGGAGGGGAAATAGGAGGAGCCTTTTGCCTTCCTGAGACTTTGCTCGTGGACACCCCCTTCGCTCACTCGCCGCCTTTCCTTCTGTCTTCACCTCCCACCCTGCAGTTGGTCTCCTCCCCAGAGCTGGGAGAGGGGGGCGGTGCCGGGTCGTGAGTAGAAACCCAGGAGCCCCAGCAGTTCTCTTCCTGTTTGATTTCCCTCTCAGTATCTTGCCTACTTGCCAGCTGGTATTTCTGGCAATAGTCTGCTCATAATGGAAACGTAAAAAGTCCAGCCAGACCTATGTGCACGCTGCAAATCCTAACCTTTAAAACTTGCATATTGCTTAATCCTAGGAAGCATCGATTTTGGATCCTCTGTACTGCTTTCTATTCCTAAGGGATAGTTAGTATCCATTTTGGCTCTCTCGATTTGTTCCTCAAGTGTATTTTTATAAATGCCCTATTTAAAAAATTATTTCTCCGAAGTGTATCCCAGACAAAACCACACTAATTTTTAAAGCACATTTTTGGGGGCTTGCATAGCTGAATTGGTAAATAACCATTTAATTCCATTTGTGGTATCTTTAGAGCATTTTACTGTTCATTTTGCTTAGAAAATTCTTACAGCTTGGTACTATTCAGCTTTGATTAGAATGAGTTTTCTACCGATGTAGAAAGAAACAGCTTTGTCACCATCATCGAGAAAGTGAGATTCTGTTGGGAAGGGTAAAGTATGTCTCAGTGATCTTGCTTTCAGCACAATGGAAGAAACAGATTCACATCCAGTGTACTCATCTGGTGCAGAATTTATTACCTAGAAGCCAAGAGAGAAGCACCTCACATTTACTCAGTTTTCATCCTCACTCCTATTTAGAGTTCTTTAGAAATAGACTCACTTCATTCTGAGGAGATGATATTGTTTTCCCAGACACTGAATTTAAAACAAACAAACAAACATTTTCAAGTTCCCTTGTTCTTAGGGATTTTTCCTCCCACTTTCACGGGATGCTTTACACTGTTCATCTAAGAAGGAACTTGGACGAATTTGCTTCTTACGAGCAGCACAGAATAATTAGGCAATTACCCTTGCGTCTAGAATCCACTGGGGGGGAAAAAGTGACAGAATTGCACAATGGGTTCATTATAAAACAGTGCAAAATAAAAACCTGAGCTTACCAGTTAAGTGGAAAACAGCTCAAAATGGACTGTAAGTGACTGCATGAAAGATGAAAGTAAAAATCATTTTCAGTAGAATGCCTTGGCTAGTCAATTGGGATCAGTGGTAATTGTTTCATTGAAAAGATGAGTTAATGAAAAAGGCAGTAAAACAGGGCAGTTATTAAAAATGATACAAGTTTACCTTAAACATTTTATTTTATATTAAATATATAAATGCTCATTCAGCAGTCCTTGGAGATAGCCCCATAGCGTTTTCTTTGATTTTGGTTGAACTGATTTGAATTCCTGCAGAAATCACACCCATGATCTATGATTTCTAATTTTGGTATCTTTAAGTGGAGCAGAACTTGAAGGATGTAAGCAATCTGAGTGCAGAATTCTTCTTGACTTTCTTGACATTTTCTCCTAATCTTCTGTGGTACAAGAACATACATCTTCAAAGGAGTATTTTTAGCCATTTACCTTTATCAGGTTTTTTTCAAGCCATTCAATCTATTTTTTCATAGAAATAATGACTCTCTCTTTTGCAGTTATGCTTGTGACTTCAAAAATAATTAAATTACGTAATTAAAATAACAAGTACAACTGGTATAAACAAGATTGGGGGCCTGTGTTAGTAGGAACAGAACCCCATTGCATGGACGGTCTGTGAGGGCATCCCAGCCATGTGGTCAGCATCCGGTAGGCATCTATCACATTCCTCTGTACAACAGAAGAAATAAAAAATAGTTGGTTAATTCAATTATTTGGATCCATAGATATCAGTAAAATAAAAGGAATGACTTTTTTATTTTTAAGAAAACTTTTATTTCAGAAGTTTTAGACTTACAGAAAAGTTGCAAAGTTGGTAGTACATGGAGTTCCCATATACCCCACATCCAGTTTTCCCTTACTTAGCATCTCACATGAGTGTGGTACATTTGTTACAATTAATGAACTCATACTGATGCATTGTTATTAATCCAAGTCTATACTTTATTAAGCTTTCATTAGTTTTTACTAATGAAAAACTAATGAAATGTTCTTTTTCTTTTCAGGGATTTCATCCAGGATACCTCATGACATTTAGTAGTCATGTCTCCTTAGGCTTCTCTAGATTGTGACGGTTTTGCAAACTTTTCTTGCTTTCGATGGCCTTGACAGCTGTGAGGGGCACCGGTCAAATGTTTTGTAGAACGTTCCTCAGTTTGGTTTTGTCTGACATTTTCTTCACGTTTAGCCTGGGCTTAGGGGTTTTTGTGGGGAAGATCCCAGAGGTAAAGTACCATTCTCGTCACATCATACGAAGGGCACCTCTCAATACGATCAATATAATTTATCACTGTTGATGTTGACCTTGATCACCTGACTGAGGTAGTGCAGTCAAGTGTCTCCTCCGCTGCATTTGTGTGATTTTTATACTCGGATGGTTTGCTACAGAGAAATGAGAACATGTGCAGGTAGGTGAATTCTTTCAACCGTGTTCTCTTCATGATAGAGTTAGATAGTTTGGCCTCTTTATGAGGATTTTGTGAGTAGCTGAAAGAAATGCACTTCATGTCATCTTAGCACTCCTACTGAATTCCAGTTTCGCTGTCTTGTTTCATGTTTCTTGAGCTTTAGTATCTAACTGAGGGAAACACAGGCTCCAAAGATGTTTTTTTGGCAGTGGTTTGGAAGGAAAATGGAACACTTTGGTTGTACAGTTGTGCTTTTTCAGTTGCACGATTCAGGATTTCAAGCTCGACTAAATGTGCCATTCCTTGGTTCAGTTTTATTTGAATCTGTGGTTAATGTTTTCTTGCAACTTAAAAGTTTTCTCACAACTCTTGGGTGCATTTAGCAGAAATGTATTGCGTACTTGATAATCACCTTGCAACATATCAGTGGATGACCAAGGCCAATTAAGCATTGATAAGTCCACTGTCCAATTGTAAACCATCCCTATGATGGAAAGTGATTCCAATACGGTGTAGAGAAAAGTTTTGCACTATTGGCCCAAGCTGCAACCACGACCTCTCATTTCTCATGCTTCACAGAAGAAGTTGCACAAAACCTGAGAAACAATCTTTTAATAAAGAATCAGACGCCTACACTATGCTAATCTATTGGAAACATTTTAATATAGAACACAAAGAGATCTCTAAACCTCAGAGACCATCTGTTGCCTTTTGTGGGCCTGGAGATTGTGAGGATGTTACACAAACTTCCTTTTACCCAGAGTTATATGGTGAGAATGTGAAAACTTTTCATTTTAGAATTGAAATTCATCTACCTTTCTTAAATAATAACGGTTTTCTAACTCTCAGAAAAGAACAGAAACACTGGTCCTGGCACTTTAAACTTAATCCTACGTTATCAATGTGAAAGGAAAATAAGGCTGAGGTCAATTCTCTTCAAGGTTTAATCTCCTGTAGCCCCAAAGGACTTTATTTTTCAACTTAATCTTGGCTGAATACAGAATGTATGCACCTGTTTTCCCAATATCTACACCACGTGGACAACCTCAGTGTGGACTTAATAACCTTGAGCAGATGAATGATGTGAACAGCTTACTGACCATTCAGACATTATCTTACCGTCCTATGTTGTTGTCTTGGTTCTTTGCCTATTGCCAGGGTATTTGCTTCCACTGATACCATAGTATGAAATGACACATTTTGGAAAGAAGCAGCATGGCACTGTGAAAACACCTTTGGAAGGGAAATCCTAAGACATTGGTTTTACAGTTCCCTCTGTCACTTCTAATTCTAAGATCTAAAGATCCTAACCTTTGACCTGTAGTTGCCTGGGCGAGATTGAGGGGACAATTATAACTGCTTTGCTTATCTTTAGGAAGGTAGTTTTAGGATCCAGTGGATGCTAATTGTGCAAATGCATTATAAACCACACAGTGCTGGAAAATCAAAGGAAAAGAAAGAATGGGAGTCTGCTAAATGGCAAGGGAAAGTCTACAGGAATCCTTTCTACCTACACCACTATTAGGTATCACAGTGCAGGGTGTGGTGAAGACCTGTGCTGTTAAAAAAAAGTGGACCTGAGGGACAGAGAAGAGAGTGAATTTATCCATAGTGTTGAGAACATCCCCATGCCTGAAGCTTAGATTACAAATGTACTTCAGCGGCATCAGAATTATGAGAATTACAGTTAGTTGTTTAACAAAAACCTGATGACAATAATCATGATGATTAAGAATCCACTATAGAAATTGGAAGTTGGACAACAGGACTTTTAAGGTTCTTCCTGGTTTTGAAATCCTCTGGATGGCCACTTACAATGATCAAGCCAATGACTTAAGCTGAAGTGAACCATAGACCAATGGGGGAAAAACAAATAAAAATAAATATTTTAAAATATTTTGAATAATATGCTTTCACATCTAAATAACTTCAGCTTTTAAGATGAGAACATTAATGGAGAGCTCACTGTGTGCCAGACGTTGTTCTCAGTGCCAACCTAATTCAGTAATCCTCACAGCCACCCAATGAGGTAGATGAGGAAACCAAGACACAAAGAGAAGGAATGACTTGACTGAGGTCATGCAGCTGGTTCTGGGGAACCAGAACTTGGACAGAGGCCATTGAACTATAAATATTAAACAAAAATGAAATTGGGAAGACGTCACTAATAGACTCGGGACAAAATAGCTATTTGGGCAATTGGGAAAATAGTGGAAATAAAAAAGGAAGAGGGGCTAACCAATTGACAGTTCAGAACCAGTAACTACTTAAATGTTCAAAGACAAATGACAGAATATAAGACAAGAGAATGCCATGGTATAAAAGGAAACATCCTGGAAATTAATATTTGGAATGTATTTATTTTTAAAGTTAATATTAGGTAGTGAATGGCAAATATTTAAACATTTTTTAAATAAGGCCATTCCAGTAGTTATCCTAATCATATTCAGGATATGTAGTTTTGTTTTGTTTTGTTTTTTTAATCTGTTTCTGAGGAAAGACGAGTGGAACACAAAGTTTAGTTATCCTAATCATATTCAGGATATGTAGTTTTGTTTTGTTTTTTTAATCTGTTTCTGAGGAAAGACGAGTGGAACACAAAGTTTAAGTCGTGGAGAAAAGGGCTTATTATTTTAAGTTTAATTCTTAATAGGAAAAGCATGTGATCATATTGAGTAAATATACTTTCTCACTGGCTTCAGTACTTTAGTTCATAACCAGACCATAACTTTATGTCATAAGATTTTGACTAAAGGAACCATTTGTGTTATGATAACATAAAAATCGCTATGTTCCATTTGTTAAGAATTCTGTTTCCTGGTATTGTAGATGTTGTTTATTTATTTCATACTTCAGGTTTCTACTTCTGCATTTCCCTCCCTGAATACTCATGAAAGATTGCTGCACCTGTGACACGTTGCATGATTGTTTCCCTCCTCTGTGTGCTCAATTTGTATATTATTGTATCATGACATTTTGAATCAAGAGCTGCTAGTTCCAAGCTGCCGTCAGCAGCCGATGCCCGAAATATTCACTGTAACACTTCTCAGCATGCGAGAGCACTTCAAATCACAGAGGTGGAATTTCCAGGCATTATTCTTTTCTTTGTTGCATATTATACAGCAGAAAGAATGCAAGACAAAGGGAGATTTATTAGAAAATAATGCCACGGGAAAATGTTGTAAAACATGCGAGTCACCGTTCGTGAAGGTCGTGAAATTCAGTACTGCTTTAGAGATACCGTCTCCGAGGCCTGCTCCCCTTTCTTTCTCTTTTCTCAGACGGTTTTCAAGTGGCGTGTTTTTGCAGTCTTTGATTACATTAAAGTGCAGACTATTTACACATCTGGAAGTAAGCAACACCCTCAGCAGAGAACCAGGAAATGAGATGTGGAGCTGATGTTTGCCTCAGAGGTGGCCCCTTTATGTTAACACGCTGGTCAAGACAAATGTAGTCCTCGTGGTAGGACCAGGGCAATGGCAGGCAAGGGAGGCTTTCTTTTCTAAAGAAGAACAATTAAAAAACAAATTCAGTAAGTGAGGTTCGTCATTTCCTAATATTGAGAGTGCTGAGCTTGCAACCACCAGCAAATTTCTAATACATTAATTCATTTTGCAAAGTGAATGCTGAGACCTGGTAGCCAACTGACAAGATGCCAGAAAATGTCACGGCAGAGAGGAGAGGGCCTTCAGTGGCATTTTTGGATACCTGACCTCCATCTGTCACCATCTTCTGGAGGAAGAAACACGGAGCCTGTTGATTGGGGAGTGAAGGGGAGATGGTTACCAGAGATGGAAAAGTAGGGTTAGTGAGGGGACTGCAATTTGTGGATTCTTTTTCTACTGCCTGAAAAACTGGGGGCTAATAATCTTCCCTCCCTTCGTGTCTGATTCTGGAGAGACTGTGAACAAAGGGCTGTGGAGGAGGGCATGTGTAGTTTTCATCTTAGCCTGTGAATACGTATCAAGTGCTCCCTTATCTCTGGTTTCTGCACAATGTCTAACAAAGAGGGCCAAGTGCCACACATGTCACTGGAAATTAACCAGCGCCATTGCTCTGGTCTACTGCACTCAGAAGAGGTGCCATGCCCAGACCACCCCTTGGCTCTCATTGTTGTCTTCTGCTTTACCTGCCCTGCCCTTCTTTACACAGATTGAATCCATATTTTAAAAAATGTATTCATATAGAGATGTCTTATATCCTGCTGCGTGTCAAGCCCATTGTTTTAGGTGAAGTGATTTCTTTTGTCTGGTACATAAGGTTTTGTTAACTTTTGACTTGGAAATCACAAACTCTTACCAAAGCCTTAAAGGAAAAGCTAAGAATTAATGTTTATTGAGTACTTAGTGTCTGATATCATAGTAAACACTTTATATATGAAAGCCTAGAACAAACTGATGTGCATGTCTTTTAAAAAAATAATAATCTACTCTTATCTGAGGAACCGGTTTAGGATACTGATCTCACATTTTCCTGTTGTATTTGAAATTCTGGAAGATAATAACATGAAATACTTACCGTCAAGAAGAATAATACATTTAAATCTCCTGCTTTGAAAATGGTCATAAATTTCCATATTTATTTTGCTCTGGAGTGTATATTGTAAAATGTTTGGCAGGTAAGATTTGACTTCTTTTAAACCCCATGAGTTTTTGCCAATTCATTTAAATTCGTAAAAGCAGTCCTTTTATTAACAACAACAACAAAGCCCCACAAGGCTTAGGCTTTCCTAGGTGGAGTATGATCAAGCCATTTTCAGAAATCCGTCAGCACGTTTCGGGTGTGACAACAGACTTCTGAATGGGAAGGCTAGTTCAGTATTGACCACTGATTCATGGTAAAAAATTAAATGCAAGCCAGAAGGAGGAATCTGCACCGGCTCTGGTCAGCTGGCCATTCTGCAGCTGTTGGGATTGGGTAAAAGGGGATCCAGGATCACCAGCCAGACTGGCTCTAACTCAGGTAACTGGAGAGTCAGCATTAATGTGCTGACTCATTGCAGTGACTCTGAAGCATTTCTCTCTTTTAAGTGCTTCCACATGTGTGCAGAGAGAAGGCTGAGTGGATGTCATATGGGCAAGTAGGAGGGGATCCTGGGGTCTTTCAGTCCCATTCGTGGTGGTCAGAACCAGAGGAGGGGAGGTCACCTGCTGAATCTGTCCAGCTGCACCATAGCTGCTAGTTTCTGAGCTCTGTCTTTTTTGTCAGCTTCATTTTTAGTATCTCATCCATCTTATTCAGATCAAGTCCTTGAAGTTCTTACTCAGTTTTCCCAGTGTAGCTTGACAGCATGTAGGACTCTTAGCTCCGTGCATAATTACCTGGTTCTAAAAAGCTTTATTTATCAGTCCATCTATTTTAATTTATGTTTGTGAATTTATTTACTTTGGTGAATAGATAAAAATTTCTTGAGACAGGGAAGAAATAAAGCTCCACTAGGCTTCTGTTAGTACTGCTGTGAAATCTTCCACACATTTTTTCTCCCAAACTTTCTGAACACACTAGCAAGTTCCTCTCTCTGTGTTCCACTGAGATCTTTAAATACACTTTCTCTGCTCTAAAAGTAAGGATCAAGCCAAGTGTATAAAATCCCCAGGGTGGTATCTGAAATCTGTAAACTTCAAAAGAAGAAAATGCTTAATATTAACTTTTAAATGATAGCTTACATAGGAAAGAAGATAATTCATAATGTTATTTTGAGTTATTGGGTAGTTAAATAATTTCAACAGTTTGTAGCTAAAAAGTTAGAGAATCTATATCAATTACTCTTTTTAGCAAAAGCATCTTTTTAGTACTTTTAGGGTCATGAACAAGAAAATATGCTGCTTACTGAAAAAAGACTATTGCTCAGTTTTAGTGTACTCTTTGTTTTGATTATTAGTGTTTTTGTGTGAAAGTGATACAAAGTGAAAAAGAATAATGTTATTTTTAAAAATGTTATTGGTTAAATAACTTATATTTGAATTCTGCAACATTTTAGGTTCCGCTGAGGGAAAATTATAAACTATCAATACATAAGCTTGCATAGGCACATAGAGCAGGTTTCACTAAGACAGGGTGGCTCTCTGCTGCTGCTGCGTCATCTCTGGGGCACAGTGGCTCCAGCAAGGGCTGGTGATGATGGCATAGGATGAAAACGATGTGATTTAAAGGTAGGATGTGGAGGAACAAGGCAGTAAAACTGCTAGGCGAGGGTGACAGTGGCCTTAGACCTAGCTCAGGGTTGTCCCCTATCACTCACTCTAGACAGAAGTTCAAGGCTACAGCCAAGTCTTGTGTATGCAGAGGAGCATCATGCTACATTGAGGCCGGGCTCAGGCACAGCACTAGAATTTAATGGAAAAGTTGGTAATTGGCACCAGAACAAAGTAGATCAGGTCCAGAGAGCCAAAGATGTGTGGTTCCTCTGAACCTTAGAGGTTGGTGACTGCTGCATCCAGAAGCTGGCCTGGAAAGGGAGCAGCTGTGACAGTTTGGATAATGAGCCGTGCAGCTAATTACCTTTCGACTTATTTAACCGAGCTTCGCTTTGACAACTCAGTCACTTTCGAAATATGCTGAACTTAATGGAGATGACTTAACCCTGTGAGGCTGGCATATTTTGGCCTCACTAGAGTCTTAGAGAAAGAGAGAGGAAAAAAAGGGTGCCAATAAATTTGCTTACCATAAATAAGATAATCACAGTGTTATGAGAACCGTAAGTTATTCAGCAGTGAATAATTTAATAAACATGTGTTAGGCACCAGCAGTGTCCAGAGAACTGTGCAAGGCCTGAAATGTGTCGGCAGATGAAAAGGGGATGCAGAATCTGTGCTTGTGGATTTTATGGTCAGAAGCAGAGGTCAGCAAAGTATGACCCATCACCAAGTGCTTTTGTAAGGAGAGCAAGCTAAGACTGAAAAAAAAATCTAAAGAAGACTAATATTTTGTGGTACATGAAAAATTATATGAAATTCAAATTTGGGCATACAGATATAGAAATATAGTTCTATTGGAACATAGTCACACTCATTCAATTACCTGTTGCCTATGGCTGTTTTCACATTATAATGGCCAACCTGAGTAATTAGAGACCTTTTGGTCCATAAAACCTAAAATATTTAGTATCTGACTCTTTCCCCAAAACGTTTGTCAATGGGTTTTCTAGTGGGGTAGAAAGACATGCATCAGATTATCACACCATTAAAATACACACGTGGTAAGTGCTGGGTAGGAAAGGTGTATAAATATATGTGAACTTGTATAATGGGACCTAGAAATGTAATGATGGTAAAGCAGACCCACGGTGGCTTTAATACATTCATCACTTTTTTAAAAAATTTAATTTGTTTTTGGCTGTGTTGGGTCTTCGTTGCGGTGCGTGGGCTTCTCATTGCGGTGGCTTCTCTTGTCGCGGAGCACAGGCTCTAGGCGCACAGGCTTCTGTGGTTGCAGCACACGGGCTCAGTAGTTGTGGCTTGCGGGCTCTAGGTCACAGGCTCAGTAGTCGTGGCACATGGACTTAGTTACTCTGCCGCGTGTGGGATCCTCCCGGACCAGGGCTCGAACCCATGTCCCCTGCGTTGGCAGGTGGACTCTCAACCACTGCGCCACCAGGGAAGTCCCCATTCATCACTTTATGTTAAATTATTTACAGGGCTCACAAGAGACCACACTGAAGGAGTGATAAACAAATTGTAATCGGTAACATAATTCTAGTAATACTAAGTGTTTAGGGGTTTCTGACTGAATACCTTCCAATCTGGTGTTGCAGGTTTGTAAGGCAAAAGGGCCAGAAATATTGAATAAGTTTAATAACAACATCCCGTAATTCTCAGGCCTTCACTGGCTACCCTTGGCACTTACTGGTACTGCAACTGAAAAAGAAAACCGACAAATTCACAGTATATTGAGAAAAATGTTGAAGGATAGTTACTTTTAAAAAAGAGAAAAGACAGCACCTGTTCATGTGTATGAAATGATGGAAATATATTGTGCTCCATAAATGGGCCAGAGGCGCTTATTTTTGTGTGATGAGGAGACTATTAAAAATTTATGAGAATAATACTTTTCTTCTGAAGGATTCAGAGTGTTTTTGCTCTAGTTCCCTGGATGTTATTATGGAATAGTAAACAAACAAACAAAAACCTACGTAAATATCTTAGTCTGCATTTAGAATGAATACGAAGCTGAATCAGTTGAATTCATCTTTGAACTTTGAATCAGTTTTCCCGTTAATTACTGAGAATTTGGGGATACGTGAGAATAAGGCTGTTCCCCCAGTTTTGTTAGATTGTTTTTGTAAGTTCACGATAGGCTTTAGTTTGCAGGCTTCTATGAACACAGATCACCTTATCAGTCTTTCCTGATCGCAACTGAGAGAAAAAAGCTACATAAAGTAAAATCATTGTTCCAGAGTGGTACTGATAGAAAAAAAAATGCTAGGGTAACATAGAAGAGCCTTTGAATTGTTAGATTCTTAGACAGATTCAACTTCAAAGGCTACTTTATTCTCTGATGCAAAGGTGTTTTTTTTTTTTTATCATCCATCCTCAAAAGATTTTAGTTCATTTGTGTGGCTTCAAGAGATTCTCATTTATTCATTGATCCAACAATTATCGAGTGCCCACAGTGTGCCAGGCATTGTGCCTGATAGGCACGGAATAACAGGACGATTAAAGTGAGTTCCCAGCATGTTCAAGTGCAAAAAGGTAAAAAGGTAAAAAGTGGAACTCCAGTGGCCAAGGAATCATCCTCCCAAAGATAAATTTTTGTAATGGGTTGAGCGGTCTAATAGCAGAAGGGCAGGGAGTGCTATTTTATGCATGCCAACAATCATTTAACAAGTCTCTTATTTTTAAAAATTCCATTTGATGAATTTTCATATGTTTTCTAGAGCCATTTATGTTAAGAGCCAGAAGATTTTAAAAATTAAACGTTCAGTGTTAGACATGTGATCAACTGAGATATTTTCTCATGATAGAGATATAAATTATGTGATCTGCTCTACAGTTCTGGTCTGAAATGTAAATAAAAACAAGTAGAAAACATTTGTTGGAGGAGAAGAAAAAGAAGATATGGCAGTATATACATCAATAGAGATGTTTTCACAAAGAATTACCAAAAGATTTGCAGGTCTACCTTTTAAACAGTTTCTATGAAATTGAGATGTTAATAGTTGTTATATCCCAAATAACGTTATAAACCAAGGCTCCTTCACATTTACCTTCACACTCTTAGCCTAACGCCAGACAGAGCACATGCACCTGTGTTGCTGCCTACATATGCAACATTTTCAGAAAGGTCCAAACAAAACAAAAATATATTTATGATAGGGACTTGGCAGCCTGGAGTTAGAAGCCTTCTTCCTGATTGCTATCACTATCGAAACTCAGATTTCTCTCTTGTTGTCAACTGTGTTTCAGAAAGAGGGAAAGCTTACCGAACAAAAGGTATGCCATACATCCTCGCTTGAAGGAAGGAAGAAAATATTTGCCTTCTCTAGAAATGAATCCCAGGGATTGTGTTCATAGTGTGGCTTTTATGGAATTACACAAAGCACCTTAGGTACATATTGTTAAATGTTATTTATTTAAAAGAACAAGCACTGATTATATTCATAATCGTTTTTCATACTACTGCAAAAGATTTCTGACTCAACGGTGAAGTAATTAATCAATAAAGATTTATTGAGCACTTTTTGTGCTCCAGAAATGAATAGGTTAGTGGAAGAAGTAGGGTAACACATAAATTATGATATTCATTGGTACCTTCATTAAGCAAATGTCCATTAGGCGTTTTGTACAAACAAACCTCGCGCATTATGAGTGATAGGGAGAAGTGACGCTACACTACATGGTCTTTGGTCACAGGGGTAAGTTGTCATGCAGAAGACCAAAACATATCAGTGAAATGGCTGACTGAGTGTAACATACAGTTAATAGATACAGTGGCTATTTAAGCCTTTAAAAGGAAAAGGGGGAAGAAGAACTTAATCAGCTCCTGTGTGATGGGGAAGGTTTGAGCAGCAGGAAATTTCTTTCAAGGGAAGGCAGATGAACAGTGGTAGGGAGAATAGAATAAGCAAAGACGGTGCAGGGAGTAAATGCTCACAATGCATTCAGGAGAGAGGATGTAAACACATCTGAATATTCAACAACTGTCTAGGATTCCAGGCCCCTTACATTAAAACATCTGTGGATGAGATTACTTAACTCCATCTAAGAGGTTGGAGCCTGCCCTATGCAATGAGACCAATTTTGCCCTCAGTCAGAGCATGTTCTAAGAACCAAGGGTTCAGGGTGGTTTTCCTTCCTTCTGCAGCTGTGTTACTTTGAACCCTGTTCCAGGAAGAATACTCTCTCCTTGGTCCTTGTTACCAACACCTTGCCTTGTATCACAATTCTGCAACTACAGTTCCGTTTGCCTTGAAGTATCTGCCTTGGCTTCATGTCCTATGTAACTGGCTGTTGTAATGCAGGGCAAATTACTTACCCTCTCTTTTCCTCCATTTTATCATTTGTAAATTGGAATAAAAACAGTTCCTACCTCATTAGAATTTATGTATTAAGAACATTTAGAACAGTGCCTGGAACTTACTAAGCACTATAAAAGTACAGAAAACTGTCAAAGTATTATGTTGGCTTGTTTACAAAGATTTGGCTTATCTATTCCCTGACTAAATAGAGATCTGAAAGAGTGGAGAATTTGTGAAGGAGATCATCAGAAATACTGGAATGTGGTGTACTCTCATAGTGACAAAATAGAGGAAAACTCAGGGCAAAGATTGTGTGATATTAATTCTTAGTGTAACAACCCAGGTTATTAGGAACCAGGTTTATTATTGATGTGATAAAAATGCCAACTAACATTTATCGCACCAATTCTTAGTTCCTCCTGTTTTTAGAAATGCACATATATAAATCATTCCAAGGAAGTTACTTTTCTAGGCTTTTTATTATCTTCAGAAAACAGCTACCATGAATATATTTCATATAACATACACAAACACAACGTGAAAGTTCTTCTTAATGAAGTAGTGACATGGCACTTGAAGCAGCATTCATAACCAAAAGCATAGTTTTAATCTGGGTACCAAGAACATTCATCAAATCACCAAAGGGATTATTATGGAGTTATGAATATTATCTTTGCTCTATGAATAATTTCCTCTGCCATCAGGAGGGTATAAGTTTGTAGTAATTTTTAAATGAATAAACGTGTTTAATTTTATGGTCCTCCAAGATTTATTTTCTTTTTTTCTTTCTTTCATGCCTTTGGTGACTCTCCCTGCCTTTTTTGCAAAATATGTGATATATACAGTTCAAACAAAATGGTCTCGCACACACACACACACACACACACACGCACACACAGCTAAAGACCTATAAACATTGTTTGCAATAGAAACAATATTTGTATTAATTATTTAGGGTCTTCCACACTCATCAGTTGGTAGGAAATGTCATTAAAATTTTTAAAATAGGATTGTTTGCATTTAAACAATGAATCGGCATTTGTGTTTGAAATCTCCATAGAAATGCTTTAGTTTTATGTTTCTGTTATTTTATAGCTGATGCACAAACTCACACGGGGACCTGTACTTGTAATCAATGCATAGGTATGTATTTAATCTAAAAAATTCACATTAAAATTAACACAGAAACTTAACTTCTTAAAATTTTAAAGGAGAAAAATACCTTACAGAGCATCTAGTCTAATTCCATTTTTAAAATGAGGAATTGTAATGAGAGGTAGCTGCACGGTTTATCCTCCTATTGTTCATATTATGAAGGGTTAAGCTTTAGCCAAAGTATAGATTACTGAAGTGTTTTTTTTTTTCCTTAGGACTTTGCCGTATTTATCGTTAGTACGTTCCTCCTTTATCCAGCAACCCTCAGTCATTACCTTACGTTGACAAATTTTATCGAGGATTTACATTTTATAGACTCGTTCATGGAGGTGATGATTAGATCAAGACAATCTTAGAAAGTTTTGTGATTGTTCTTTGTAAAAGAGTTAAGATTTGGAGACTCTCGGGTGGGCTACCTGAAATATATTTTTGTGTGTACAAGAGCTGTTTCCTAGAGTTTGAGATTCTACCAGGATATCATCTTGTTTCCGAGTACTGCTCTGTCATTGGAAAAGGAAAAAGCAAAATTGACTACAGTGTTTCCTGAAGCTCCAGTGCCAGGACTGTTTCTGTAACACCTCTTTACCCTTCACTGTTTTTTGGTCATAGAAACAGAATGTTAAAGACCATCTAGTTACACCCACTTTAAGCATGTAAAAGTATCAACAACTCTTGACTATCTTCCGGTGTTTTATACGCATGATTATTCTATTTAAACCAGTTAAATAATACTGCAGTGTGCATGTATTATCTTCAATTTACAGTGGAAAAATTGAGACTTGAAAAGTTTATTGACCCACCCAAGTTTACACTGTCAGTGAGTGGCATTCTGAAATTAAGGATTAGGAAATAAAATAAATGACTTAATGTCACTTAATGTCTCCCTTATGAATATATGCATTAGAGAAAAGTAACTTTCAGTGTAGAATGGTTGAAGTGGATAATGAGTTCAGAGATATATTTCAATGTAAATCTTTGAAAAAACTTATATTTCCTAAGAATGGTTGGAATCCACACTAAATCTGAAGGATATGGAAAAATAAAACTTACGGCAAAGTGTTGTTTTTCAGTGTGAACTTTTGGATAATGTGAGTAAGCACTTCCTTCTAGTTTGCTTAATATATGTCCCCTATAATTTCATTCACATTCATCAGGCCTCACCATTCACATTCAACATGTCACCACATGGGTTCTGTAGATATTGTAGCAGAGGTTGCTAGTAATTCTCCTCTCTCCATTCTCACCTTCTTTTACAGCAGTAGATATTCTAGCTGAGTGCTGGGCCATGACCTTAAAGACTATATTTCCCAGCCTTCCTTGCAGGTAGCTGTGTCATGTGATCAAGCCATACCCAACAGGATATGAGTGAAAATAGTGTGAATAATTTTCAGGGAATTTGCTTAAAACAGAAGTTGTAGTATGTCCACTTTTCTTTTCTCCATTGGATGGAACATGAGTGTGAGGGCTGGAGCTGGAGCAGTCATCTTAGGATATGAAATATTGCCTGTTGAGGACTGCAGAACAGCATGGTAGAAGGAGCCTGGTCCCTCACATCTTGGAACCACCATGTCCAGTTTGGACTGACTGCTTATCTCTCTCAAAGAGATCAACTTCTATCTAGAAGCCACTGCACATTTTTACATTGACAAGCCATATCCTAACCTTTTCAGATACTAATAAGTATGACTTGAGAGAAGGGATCCATAGACAAAAATTTACATAAACAAAGCTAGAAAGGTTTTTTTTTTTAAATTTTAGGACTTTTCAGAGCTCTTATTGGATGAGTGTTAGGGGTGAATCTCAAAAAGGAATTATGCAGTATTTCTAATTTTTTTATTGTGAAAATAATTTTTTAAATGGGACATCCTATGGATGTGGACTGCATTTTGAGAACTGCAACTTTAGGAAGCTCTTAGTGGCTAAGCTTAAGGTAAATGTTGAGGGTAGAACTTTGAGGGTAGAGGTAGGCACGAGGAAGTTTTGGTGTAGAGAGCCATTCAATTCAACATATTATTAGGGAACACCAAGAGTTGTGGAGATAGAGATACATTACTTTAGAAGGAAAATGAAATCAGTTATTATTGGAAGCACTATGATAACTATAACTATGACGTTAAGATAGATGAAATAATTTCTAAATAAGAGATGGCTCGGGTTGCTTATGTGATGAGCTATAATGAGAGAGGGATACACTCAGGACCAAGATTGGGATCCCTGATGTCTGCTGAATTTATATATGTGGAGCTTATTGGTCATCATATGGCTGGAAGAAGTTACAGTGTTTGCGTGCAAATGTACGATTTCGTTTCTTATTGTAGTTGTGAGAAATACCTGGTGGAGGAAGGATAAATCCTGGCCAGGTCATCCCTTGTTGCCTCCACTGGTTGAGACATACAGACCCTGAGATATTTGGAGAGACATCTCCAAATATTTGGATGGATGTGTGCCGCCTGCTTTTGGGAGTAGAGGTTTGAAGCTCAGAGAGGTGAGAAATCTTGGAGAAGTAGATTTGGAAGTCATTTTCAGTGACAGTTGAAGCATGGAGTATGTGTGAAATAAAAAGAAAAAACACAGGATAGGACTTGGGAAACAAAGCATTTAAGGCACTGGTGGAGGAAGGAGAGCTGTAGAATGACTGAGAAGTTAGGATCAGAGTAATAATGTGATGAATAGGAAAAACAGAGTCAGGGATTCCAACAAGGGAAGATTGTTAGTTTGGATAACTAGGAGGCTGTTGAAGACCATGGTGGAGTTGATCAGGTTGGAGAAGTAGGGGTGGGGGTTTGATTGCTCTGCTTTGAGGAATGGATGACCGTGAGGAGGGAGATGAGGTGGGGCCAGAACATGCTAGAATGCAGACAGGACACATTCTACTCTGCTGGGCTGCTGAATAGAGTTTTCCTGGGGAGGGTCACTCTGGCTTCCTCTTCACTGGACATTCTAGCTCCATAAAAGCTTCAAGGAGCAGTGACAGCACAGGCCACTGGGCGGCACTTACTATCTTCTGAGCCCACTCAGAGCCTGCATCCAGGAAACTCAGTTTTGATGCTACTCTATTTATAACCAATAAAAGGAATGTCTTACTTTTCATCAAAACAATGACTTGACTTCATTTAGAATGCATTTAAAATTACTTTTATTTACCTTTGTGAAAATATCACTCTTGAAAGCTCAAGCATTTGGAAAAAAAATAGAAACCCATAGCAAAAATAGACGAAATCCAAATTCAGTTCCCCAAGCACCTTGGAAAGTGCCTCTTTGTTCTGTTTCTTTTATGCCTGTTGACTGGAGATTACTTCTATTCATTCATGTAACCCTGGTGTTAGGTCCCTTTGGAATTTACATAGAGTTGACTCAAACTCCCAACTCCATTTTCTGTAGGAAGCTCAACATCCTCCCCACAATTTCTGCTATTTCCCAGGGACTCATGTTCTCATTTCCACCCCTAAAGCTGTTTTCATATTTCTGCTGACTCTAAATCTCATTTTTATCTCAGTGCCTGGAGCTATTCTTATTTCTCTGTCCATGTATATTCAAAAGTGAAACCAAGGGACTTTCCTGGTGGTGCAGTGGTTAAGAATCCGCCTGCCAATGCAGGGGACACAGGTTCGAACCCTGGTCCAGGAAGATTCCCACATGCCACGGAGGAACTAAGCCCATCCACCACAACTACCGAGCCCGCGTGCCATAACTACTGAAGCCCGTGCGCTTAGAGCCCATGCTCTGCAACAAGAGAAGCCACTGCAATGAGAAGCCCACGCACCGCAACGAACAGTAGCCCCCTCTCACCGCAACTAGAGAAAGCCCACGCTGAGCAACAAAGACCTAACTCAGCCAAAAATAAATAAATTTATTAAAAAAAGAAAAGTGAAATCAAAAGCACCATTCAAAGAATGCGTTGGTGTGTAATGGCTTTACTGAAGGTTTGCAGTGATGAAGGTAGTTTACCTCGAAGAACCAAACTCTGACTTGGTTAATAACTGAATGCCCTGACTTCCCTGCCACTTGGAATTTTTTTACCGACCTCCGTTTCTGCATGATCAAACCTTCTATTAAGTTGCTGTCTGCTGTCCCATCCACTCTCACTGATGACTTGCCTTCTTTCCTCTCTAGATGCCTCCTCCACCCTCCAGATCTTGTTAACATTTTATGGAGCAGTCAAGCTATGACTTGCTTTTGCTGTTTTCCCATAAAGCATTCCCCTTGGGTCACACTTCCCTGTGTAAAGCAGTCTATCCAGGTATTTTTCCTAAACAAAGATAGTTCTCTCCTTTAGGGGAACTCTGGTGCCAGCTGTTAAAATGACATTTTTTCAACATGCTGCATAATTTTAAAAAGATAAATATGTTATTTATTCTTCAGTGGCTGACGTTTGTGGATACTGCTGAAATAATTGCGTATTTTCCCTGCAGCCTGTGGTCTAAGTAGGGACTGTTATTTGAACAGAGTGAATAAAAGAAATAATCATAATTATTTAATATGTCCAGACCTGCATCCACAGTATACTCATAATATGCTTGTAATTGTTATTTACCATATGGAGAGCTTCCTCCCTGATATGTTAAATCATGCACAGAGTACTGCTTTAGGCCTGGCCCCTGAGCAATGTATCTCCAGATCACTCTGTCTACAGTAAGATGTAAACTCTGTAAACAATGAGCATAAATTTGGGAACAGACTCTGGAGGCATCCTGTGCATTTAGTGGGATAAAGGATGACTGGATATTTTCCAGGGGAGCCTAGGTACATTTCAAATGGAGTTCCTAAAGGATTTTATTCTGAATGAGATGTTAATAGTTATATCATAAAAGCTTAGATTTTAAACTGTGTTGTTTCTGAGAAGGCTTTTATTTTTATTTATTTGCTTTTTTGAAGTGAGCAAGGCAGAGCAAACAGTTACTTAATATGCATTAGCCTCTGTGCCAGCTGCTTTATATTGGCATTCGATTTCATCCTCATAATAACTCTGCGAGAGAGGTTAACATCACTGTTTTCAGATTAGAAATGGGGCACTTAGAGAGGTAAGTATCTCTCCTACGGTTGCATCCAGAGAAGAGTAGAGTTAGGATTCAACTCGGGTCCAACTCACCATGACAGTTCAGAATATGGAAATCACAATTCTCCATTACTCACTTCTTGAACTTAACGACTTTGTATTCCTATTCTTCTCTCAAAAAACATGAGCACGGCACTGTGTAATTCTACAAGAGGAGGGGTAAGACAAATGTCATTTGTAGGAAGAATAAAGCTGTCTCAGTGAAGGAGTTGAGTCACTGGGACAGTTTTCCTTTGTATTTTTTTCCCTTAAAATTGTTCGTTATCCAAATACATTAATATTCCTAAAGTGCTCTTTTTAAAAATGGGAAATATATTAAAATAGCATGCTTATTAAACACATGATCTTGTTCTTTAGGCAGATGGTATACTTACACAATTCAGAGCAGGGACCAGGGACTCTGGGTTTCGATGCTTGATCCATCCGGTGTTAGCTGTGTGACCTTAGAAAAATTAGAGGGTTTTCTCCGTGGTTTTCTCTTTCTTAGTTTCCCTTTCTCCTTAAAGATGGTAAAATATAAGAATAATTCTATCTTGTAGTTATTGTGAAGGTTAAAATGTGCAAATATATGGAAAGTGCTTAGAAGAGTGTTTGGTATACAGTAAGGGATCAATAAGTTTGTTATTATTAGTATTATAAGTTGATGAGGAATGATAGACAATAGTAATAAAGACATTCATATAAGACATAACTCACAGTTGGAACATTAAGAAGAAAACTCTGGCAACTGAACTGATTAAATATAACATGTACATTTTGTTAAAATATTGCTAATTGTAGTGTTACTTTAATAACCAAAAGGTGGAAATAACCTGAACCTCCAACAATAGAGAGATTAAGCTTATATATGATGGTAGCTACCAAGATATCATGTTTTCCACATAAATGTATTACATGCACAAAGGATTAAGATATTGTATTTAATTAATCTACATCTATCTATCTATCCATCCATCCATCCATCTGTCCATCTATCTATCTCTGTACATACATATATAAAGGACCAGATGGAAACACAGCCTTATGTTAAAAGCAGTAATCTTTCAATAAGTGATTACAGGTAATTTCCCCACCCCCTCCCACCCATTTTTCTTCCTCAAGTTCCCAGTACTTTCATAGTCATAAAACACCATTGAAATAAAATAAAATAAAAATTAACCCAGATGGTATATAAGCCACAAAATGCATACTGTATATTGTCACATCATCCTTCTTTCATAGACACTTTATGCACAGCCCCTGAAGGCAGGGCTTCAGACACATCCTGTGCTTATGTGGCTTCACAGTGGGTGCCATCATTACACTCTAGAGCACATGGGGCCAGACCTTCTGTATTTGGTCGAACGTGATTCCCTCTTTCACAGTTGTTTTTTCTTTCAATCATTTAGCTTAAAAATTAACAAATGAACATTATGATAGCAGCAGGGCAGAATTTTGCAGAGTAATACATTCCTTGGAGTTTAATGAAAATTTTTTTTGTACACAAAGTATATGTAGAATGAAGCTTACTTTGGGGGTCACGTGTCTAAAATCCTGCATTTTAGAGTATCTTGATCTTATTTTCTGAAGGAATGATGCATTTTGAACCTATGCTCATCCACCCACTGTTTAATCTACCCAGTCTGCTGATTAAATGCATTAGCTTATAAAAGAATAACTTTAGGAATGGCTAGGGACTGATGTCAACATATATTGCTATTTTGTTCACTCTTATCTTAGAAGCTGCCCTTTTAGAATTTTTAACTTGTCCACTGTTCATTCTCTGATGGGCAAACCCTTGAGCGTCAGGGGACAGCTGTCAATTAGCACTATCCTTCTTTACAAACCATTTTACCTCCCAAGCCTCTGTTTCTTCATCTGTGAAAAAAGGGACTCTTCAGACCCTTAGCCTGTGACCAGGAAGCTCTTTTAATGGACTGCAGACGTTAGTAGGATGTCAAAGGGACTTGAGCTGCATTTGTGTTATTTTACTAGAGTTCAGTCATGGAAACTGGTAGCAGAGCCCTTTAAGTTGAATGATGGCTGGGTTCCCACCTTGACTGCAGTTCTTGAAGGGGCTCTTCAAAGACTGTCAGCCCAAGAGAAGCATTTACTCTAGGAGTTCCATTTGGTTTGGGGCCAGTCACTTTTCGAAGTGAATTGGACAGATATAACCCCAGCCATGTACCATTTGCATTTAATACAGATAATGATGACCTGGACAGGGATAGTAAGGATGTAAAATTTAAAAGATACGTGCCTTACATTAGATCAGTTACATAAGTAGGCTAAGAAGTCACCGAGTGCAGGAGCACCTTTGTGGGTTCACCTTAGCAGATGCAAACGTGTGTCAGCGAAGAATTTGAGCAGCTGGAAAGTTAGTGGAAAAAGGGTATTCAGCATTCGACTCCCTTCCCTTTTCCCTTGATGAGATCTGGTAAATGACTGAAGATTTGAAAGGTCTTCCTTCTCCTGGGATCCTCCCCTGCGTGGGATGCTTTCCAGCAGGATAATGGAAGGCAACAGAGCAGAGCCTGGGGTTGGCCTCCGCTTGGACCTCTTCCCGGTCCCTCTCCCTGGGGAATGGAAGAGTGAGTCTCCAGGCTACAATAGACCGGTGGCGAGTTAAGTTTATGAAGAAGCTTCTAAATAACCCTGGTGGGCATGGCATGGAACCAACATGCTGCGTGTGCACTTGGAGGAGAGTATCGAGGCCACTGGACGTTGCCCACACGATGCGGGGAGATTGAGAGCGAAAGTTGATAGTGGGACAGTCTCTCCTAGAAGACACTGAGTGTGGCTTTTCTAAGTTTTGAATAACTTTCAGCTTAAATACAACTTTAGAATTAAACAGGAATGTATAAATTTAAGGCAAAGAGACATTGTGGTTATTTAAAATGGGAATATAAAGTCAATAATGATTTCTAAAATAGATTTTCTTGACAGTCATTCTAAAATAGAACTTCATAAACCACAAATTCTGTTGTCTAGCATCTGTTTAAAAATAAGGTTGATAAAATTGGCCATGTTCTGGTAGTGTGGCAGTCGATAAAATTAAAAGCTACAAAAATACCTGAACAGATAAAATAATTAAAATGAAAAAAGTCAGGCGAAGTATTACCCCTTGCATCATCTTTCTAGGTTGATACCCTCTAGCAAGCATCCTGGCTTCATAATCTATGCTTTTGCGCATCCACTAATTTTATATGGGTGACCATCAGTGCAGATACCCATAAACACGCTACCAAATTAGTCAAAGCCACATTCTTCTATTATTAATGGCACCTCTAAGACCTTGGAACCTCTAATTCTTTGCATCATTTACTGTCAACTTTAAAATGTCATGTTTGTAACTAAGCACATCATTCATGTGTTTCCAGTTGCTTATGTAAGGTACTGCCTAAATAGAAAATTCTCTAGAAACATTAAAGACCAGATACATACATCTCTTTGTAGCGTTTCAGAAAGAAGACTATGTATGCCATGACAGTTACTTGTTTTTTAGGCAACTTGAATAATGCATCGAAGGCTTTACAACTCTTCTAAAAAGGATAAATAATTCTTTGAACTGACAGTGAACAAACAGTCTTTTCAGAGCTGCAGAATTTTTGTTTGATGGCCTGCAGCGAATGTAATAAACTATAAGAAAGGCTCCATAATCTAAATATTTCAGTAGTTTGGAGAAGATTCTAAGAGATCTTTGCTTTTGATATAGCAATGATTAATTATATATAATATTACATATATACATATATTTCTAAGCTAGGCAGACAGAAATTTCCAGAAAACCCTAATTAGTATAACTCAGTAGTTAAAGTAAAAGCATGATAATTGAGACCTCAACCATGCAATGGTTTTAATTTATATCATCCCATGCAATCTTCCTCAGGACAACCTGGAGTCTCCATGTTACTAGTGGGAAAAAAAAAAATCTCAGTCCGAGTAATTTGCAGAAAACCATTCCATCGAGTCTGATACCAAAGTTCATAGTCATTCGTATCCCACAGTGCTTCTTAAAATAGTACATGTATTCCACGTTCATATTTGCACAGTAGTAAGATAGTAGGTCAAGAAGTGTGTGTGATGCAAGTTTTGTTTATTTTTTTTACTGTTTATTGCTCTTAAATCCAATTTGAGAATATGTTGACACGATATGATGATAGAATATGTCTGTCATCCTTCCTATCCCAGCCAAGGTCATTATTATCTGTGTTAGATTGTAACTGATACACAGCTGGGATTGTATCGGTTCAGTTCAATTTGCAAAGTGAATTTAGATAACTTAAAAGTTAATATGCCAAAAATCACTTTAAATAATTTTTCCTTTTTCCTAGTCTTGGGAAGATTTTACAGGGAGTTAAATTCAAGGCAGAAGAGTTTATTGGGCTAAGCAGAGGTGGTCATTGGGAAGGGAAATCTCCTTTGAGGGTCCAGAATTTGGATTCACATCGCAGCGCGGGATTTTAGAAGTGTCATTTCTGTTCTAAAACCTGGGAGTTTGTCAGTCACAGAAGTCTGAGACCCAAATTCTACATCTGCTGTTCTTTGCAAGGATCCCTGTAAGGCACTGGGATTATCACTGTGTTGTTTCCCAGTGGAGTGCCTTCCTCTCTGAGAGCTTAGCTCATTAATCTCAAATTCATTTTTACCTTCTTTACTTTTTGAATATTCCAAAAGTTATTTTTAATCTGAGGATTAGTAGAGGAATCCCTCTAGTTTTAATGCAGAATTTTCAGAGATTGTGAAAAAAGAGAAGGTAAATAACTCCTAGTCCGGACATCATGATTTAAATTCTTCATTAGACAGTATATTTTTAGTTTAATAAAAATACCAAGGATGAACCATTAATAATTTTAGAGTGAAAACAGAGATGTGTCGAGAGGCAGAGTCTTCTGCAAGGTGTTACAGAGACTGTTATCCATGAGGTCACACTGTGGAGAAAATAGTTCACCTTTGTCATTTAATGTGAAGACAGAGGACATATCAGCAAGCACTCAGGAGAAAATGCTTCAGAGGTATGCTGAGATTCTGTCTAGGCAACATAAAATCTTGTTCACATAGAATCAACATACATTTAATTATTGTGGATTTCACACGTATTTATGAGTTGAATGCTGTGATTACCATTATGTAAATTTATTAAATAATGATGAGTAAAAACAAAACGTCTGCATTGGGCATAAAGTATACAGGCATGTTTCCTGCACTTGTAGCTGAGAATCAGAGATGTAATACACCAAGTCAGACATGACCAGGATATGGGTTAAAGCAGTGGTTTTCAATATCTCCTCCACCCAAAGCTCCTTTTAGAGTATGTGTGTGTGTGTGTGTGTGTGTGTGTGTGTGTGTGTGTGTGTTGAAAGGGGTATTAAAGCTTGGTCTGTACAGAAAGAAAGGAAAGTTGAAGACTTTTAAGATGAGTAAAGTATTTCCTATGAATATACATCCTGGAAATATAGCTTGACCATAGATAAGCATTAAAAATCACTACTTTTTGCATATTAAATTTCAGGTGTTTTAAGTTAGTACACACAAAATATCTGTTACTAAAATGAAGAGATGAAGAACTAAGAATGTAACTATTTTTTACTCCATCCTTCTTTGTATCACAAAATTTACCTTTCAGCCAATGTGATGGTTACCTAATTTATCATGTGAGATAAATGAATGCCTTTGGTCATTTTGGTGGTAGGGCATTCTAAATCTTCTGAAAGGCACATCTGAACAGGTGGTACATCTTCAGATTTCCTCTTGGTGAAGGCTGTGCACAGAAAAGGAAATTACCTGTTGTGGATTAATTCAGTCTCATGCTGCTATTTCTTGTTCTCGTGAATTCTATTTCCTATAAACACCATTAGTTGACGGATCAGTGGCTTGCTATTATTAACCAGGTTAGGTGTATTTTTGAGTGTCCTTGTCCAAAAGTTACTCAGCACGGGTTTGAACCACACCATATGTCCAGTGTTGCTACATTTTTGTCAAGATAATGCAATGCAGCAGAGTCCTGTGCATTCCCCTCAGCTAAAAGGAAAGAAAGTCTTTGCCTTTTTCTAAGGGTAGGTAGGCGTTGGATTTAGTTCTCCTGTCACTGGTTTTTGTTTATCTCCTGACAGGTCTTAAGATATGATTTCAATCTGCTTTATTTTTAAAAATGTTCTTTGAACTCATCAGATATGTTTTAAAATTAAATCAAAATAGATTTAAAACTAGGAGAAAAATCTTTCTGATGAATTTGTCACCTTGTTTTAAAATGAGATGCACGTAGTACAATGGCTGAGGGAGTGGGGTCTCCTGTCGGTGTGACATAATTGAAGTTCTGGCTGTGTCACTCAATATCTGTGTCTTTGAGCTAGTTATTTAACATTCCTTTTCAGTTTTCCCATCTGTAAAACGGGGGGTAATCAATGTGTGCATTTTCTACTGCATAGCTTTGTGTGTGCATGTATTTGTGTGTGGAGTAAATGGGTTAACACATATGGAGTACTTAGAACAGTACTTTGTGTGTAGTTGCCATCCAGTAAATGCTAGCTAGTGTTATTACTGCTGATGCTGTTACCATGTATACTCATTTAGGAATATTTACTATGTACCTAGTTTGCGCCAAGCACTGGGTTTACAATGATGAAAAAAATGTATAGATCTTACATTTTACTGGTGGGAGACAAATAATAAACAAGAATATACAAGCCAAAAAGAAATCAAATAAGCAAACAATAGAAATGCATGAATTAACATGGGGTGATCTAATTGAAAGATGCGGGATGCTTTAGTCTATGAGTCTGTGACATAAACTCAGAATTTTTAAATAATAAAAATGAAGCCAAAAGAAGTTACAGGGGAAAAGCATTGGTGGCGGGTGGTGGGAAGAAGGAATGGCTTGAAGGAGTGGGCAAAGGGGAGAGAGTCAAAAAGGTTGTCCAAAGTTAGCATATGGAGAGCCGTTAGGCCAGGATAAGGAATCTGGATTTTGCTTTATATGCAACTGGAAGCCATTGGAGAGGAGAGACTGATCACATTTACGTTCTAAAATGATTCTTCTCAGTTATGAGTGGACCCTTGGGTTTGGACAAAAGAGGAAGCAGAGACCAGGCAGGAGACCCCCAGTGGGGGCCAGGTGAGAAACGATGGCAGCCTCGTCTAAGGAGGTGGGAGTTGAGATGGAAGAAAAGGAAATATCTGATTAATTTTTAGAATTATTTTTATGCCACGCCCTCTACTTGACAGCCTATCAGATGGGTATCCAAAAGTACTTGATGAAGACAGTCGTCACTCATCACATATTTATTGAACAACGGGATACTGTGCTAGTTATTAAACTTTTAGTCTGGTGGGGAAAATGGACACATAAGAATTCATATGATACAATGTGATAACGGTTTCAGTGCTTGTGAATCACTGGCACAGGCGCTCACAGGAGCTCACTTGTCTGGGGTTATTCACAAGAATTCACTGAAGAAATGGTATTTAATTGCAGCTTCAAATGATAGTTTGGAGTTTGCCATATTGAGAAATGGGCAGAAATGCGTCTGGGAGGAGAATTATGAACCAGTGTGACTGGAATATAGCAAATGGACAAGAGTGAGAATTATGAAGAGAAGGAGGCATATGATAGAGTTTTATTTTGCAGGAAAGAGAGAGTACTGGAGAACTGGCAAACAATATGAGATATTAAAAAAAGTTTTGACAAAGATTCAGAATTTAATCTGAGAAAAAAGTAAACCGGATACCAAATGAACCAATACTTTTATATCTTAACTTTAATTCTGATGAGAATTTACCACAAAATCAAGGGCAATTGATCAAATCATTCTTCCATGGAAAAAGATAAAAATGCTAATATATCTGCAGGGCATGTAGAGCTAATTAATTAATATGAATACATAAAGTTTTTCCATTATGAATCATGTCAACTACTTGTTGTACAAGAGTATGCATTCATTTCTTTTAACATATAGCATAAGCATGGAAGGAATACTTCAGTGTATTTATTCAATAGTAACAACAATAATACTGGTATTAAATGAAATTTATTCAAGATAAAAAATTTTTGAAAGAACTTTACAAAAAAATATGTACACGAACATTTGCTGTAAAATAACAAAGGACTAATGTATTTGCTCTATCATGAATTCATAACAATAAATAAGAAAAACATTAAGACAAATAAATGATCAAAGAGCTTGAACAGATAATCAGAAAGAAGGAAAAACAAGTAGGTAAGACATATAATGCAATGTAATGTATTTATATATAATATATGCATATGTACTTATATATTTACATGTCTATATATTTAACTTTCACTTGAAAGTGTGTAAGTTAAAATTCAACTTATATTTTTTATCAGATTAACTTCTTAGGAAGCAATTTGAAAATATTTATAAATATTCTTTAAAATTTACATATATTTGCTAAGTAATTCTGTTTGGTGAGAATCTATCCTAAGGAAATGAACCTAACTAGAAAAATATTTCTGTGTAATAATTATTTTGCAACCATAAAGAATTGAAAACAGCTTAAATTTCCAGCTACAAGGAAATGTTTTGGGCATCAATGGTAAACTCACTTCATGTAATATGATAGAGATTTTAAAATAAGATACGTGAAAAATATGCAGTAACATGGGGAAAGCTTCTGACATAAAATACAGTAAAAAATAAAAGTAATATTATGTTCAAGCTTAAAATATATCAACTGTCTTAGGCAGAGAGAGATTAAAATAAAAGCCATTTAGTATGTGGTTGTTTTTAGGTGAACAGATAATGGGTCATTTTTTTCTTTGAACGTTCCATATTTTCTTGAAGTAGCAAATAATTTTATAACATGTTTTATTTGAAAATTTACCCTTCTTTTGTCAGATGGTAGATTAATTCTATTTTAAATTTGTACAAAGTTGTCACCAGAGAATTTTTTTTACTTGATCAGGCACAGTGCTAGGTGCCAGTGGCCAGTGACCGTGAAAACCCATTCCTTGTCTGGGAGGCGTTCCCAGACTCAGGTGTGATCAGGTGCACACCCCTGCTCAGGTCTCTAGCTCATTGATGCCATTATAACCTTGGGGTTCTAAATGAGTGCTATCCATCCATTTTTTAAAAAGATTTCCAGGGTGGTCATTTGATTTACCCTAGAAACTCAGCACCTTCCCACTTCTGTCTGAACAAAATTCTCTATCATATAGTTTAAACTCATTTTTCCTAATACTGTCTTCATAAGAGATGTTGAAAAGTTGATCACATTCTTCATATAATAACCCGTCTAATATGAAAAGTAGAATTACATTCTCTATTGTCTTCCCAAAATAAGCTGCCTGTGCTTTCCATGTTGAGAGACATTTTTAGAGGTAATAAAAAGGACTTTGTTTTACACCTGTAGTCTATTGCTGATCCTTGCAGTTTGTGATATATTCACGGACATTGCCTTAACTGTTGAGTTCACATATGTCCAGTTGGGCTCTACCTGGCACTTCAGGGCTTTTGTTTTTCCTGATGAATTGGTTTTCGTTTTAATGCACATTTGTGCCTAACTTTTTACTGCCTGTTTCAGACCACATTTTGTGTATGAACCAAACGTGAGGCTTGAATTATGTTTTTCTCAGTTGAATGTTATTTGAACACTTAGAAGGTTCTGTCTCTCCAGATTGTTAATTATTAGGTGGTAGAGTATAAGAATCTAAAGCTTATCTCTCTAACATAAATGACATCTCTATCTTCTTGGTGACCCACTGAACCATCTTGCTATGGAAGCAATTAAATTGGTTGCTATGGCAAATTTATCATTAGACTTACCATAAGATTAGCCAGATTTTTGATGTAAATAGTTTTCTTAATTTGTCTCTATTTGAATAATATAGTGTGCTTTTCCTGGTATATTTAGTGACCTGAGGAACAGTGCTAGAAACTTCCAGATGACATTGGTAGTTTTTGTTTTTAATTTAAATGATTTAAATTATAAAATTAACATGTTCATCCTAAAAAGTTGAAACATGACAGGTCAGGAATGAAGAGTAAAATTCTTCTCCTCCTTCTTCCGTATTCCCTGTTTCCTTCGTTGGAACCTCTATTGAGATTTTCTTATACAGTTTATATATAATTTAGACATTTTTCTATGTAAACAACATTATATGTGTGTATAACGTAGTATTACTTATATAACTTTTATATAGTATCTACATATCTTGTTTTTAGACAAATGAGATCATTATTCTGCAGAGTTCTCTTTTCACTTAATTACAAAATCATGCAAAACTTTTCCCATTTGTCATTTTTAGATCTTTCTTATTGTTTTTCACAGCTACACATTATTCCTTTGTATGGATTATTATGAATATTCCACTGACCCTTAAAGAGTTAATTAGATTAACGAAAGAAATATTTCTTAAAATAAATGACTTGAAATTAAACAGTCATGCTTAATTTACAAAGAAACTACTCAGAAGTATAAAGACTGAATATTCTGGTGAAGTTATTGGACCTAGAGGAAAAAGGTGAAATTTCCGGTCAAAATTATTGTGTTAGAATGATGCCCATAAGTCAGGTTGAGTTCCTGCAATGTCCTGACCTAGACTGGCTGCTAGGGATGCAGTAACCAGCACAGACCGGACCTCCTCCTCAGAGTGCATACAGCTTGTGCCCATAAGGATGGTTGCTTTCAGTTTTTCACTATTGCAACGTTTTTCTCTTTTAAGAATTGATTTTCTCTCATTTACATTTCTTGTTTTCGTAAGTTTATTTGGTCCTATTCTAATGTCTTAGGATGCTGCATTTCATGATTTATTGCTTCCCTTCTGATCTATTCTTAGTTAAGTTGACTGTATTCTTTTTTGTGCTTTTTAGGGTATAAAAAAAATGCCAGCTGGACTAACTGGTCTCTTTTAGTGGTTTTTAAAATATTCTTAGATAATAAATTTGGATAATCATTTCTTGATTATTAACTTCATACAATTTCTCCCTGCCTTGAAAAATGAGACAGTCGTTAATGTTTACATTTTCCTTTACTTCATAATTTTAGGATTTTAAATTATTATTTTTACATTGTCAAGGATTATAACATTTGCATTCTATTCTGTAATTCCCATATTTATTCAGATATATTTTTTCATTTATATTGATTCAGCACTAATCTTTCATATAGCACACATGATTTATCATTTGGTTGGATATATATGTGTGTATATATGTATAAATACATATAATATTTATATGTATGGTATATAATCTTTTAAAGACTCACCAATAGATTCCTTATGTCTTTGAATGTCTAAAAATTCATTTCTTTTGTCTATATACTTGACTCAAAATCCTGGCAGAGTATAAAATTTGGGAGTCATATATTTTTTCACCTCTCCACTGTGTTGGACATTGAAAATTGACATGGACATGTCTAAGGTCTATCTGAAATGCTCCTGAATTTGCTTTTCCTAAATTACAGTGTGCTAAGCAGAGTGTCAGGTGCTGGAGGTACAAGGATGGAAAATTCTCTGACTCTCACTGAGAAGCTCCCAGAGTAGGATGTGGTCGAGTTCCAAGTCAGTTGTCTGACTTTCGGGCATCATTCTAACCCATTAGTTTTAACTGGAAATTTCACCTTTTTCTTCGAGGTCCAATAACTTCACCAGAATATTCAGTCTTTATACTTCTGAGTAATTTCTTTGTAAATTAAGCACGACTGTTTACTTTCAAGTCATTTATTTTAAGAAATATTTCTTTCATTAATCTAATTTTTTTCTTTTTCATTTTTTGTTTCCTTCAGGAATATCAACTTTCCACATTTGAAGGTTTTTTTCATCTTCTATGACAATTATTTTCTCTTCAATGTGTTTATCCTTTTATCCTTTAATTTTGTCTGATTTGCTAGAATGGGAGAGGAAGAGAGAAAGGCCATTTTTAAATTGTGTTTTGGTTATGAATTGGATTTCTTTTAATGTTTTTGAAAGACAAGTAAATATTAGAACTGTCTTTCTGGGACTTCCCTGGTGGTCCAGTGGTTAAGACTTTGCCTTCCAGTGCAGGGGGTGCAGGTTCGATCCCTGGTCGGGGAGCTAAGATCCCACATGCCTCACGGCCAAAAAAACCAAAACATAAAAACACAGAAGCAATATTGTAACAAGTTCAATAAAGACTTTAAAAATGGTCCACATCAAAAAAGTCTTTAAAAAGAGAGCTATTTTTTAAATTAATTTGTGGTGGGGGTCCAAGTTTCTTTGGATCACTGAGAGAAGAACATAGGACTGTGTGGGATGCCTTCCCTTTCCCACTGCAGTCTCCTCTTAGCTCTTCTTCGTCCTGCCTGGAAGGCCAGTCTTGACCTTTGACCAATGGGCAGCATTAGCAAGCAACCAGCAGGAAGTGAGGTTGGGGACTTCTTCCTCATACTGTCATCCTGAAGTGTCACTGTGGGCCAGCTGTGCCCCTTGACGAAAGGTCATAGCTTCTGTGAGAGGGGTCGTCTGACTCCAGGTTTGAATAATCACTTGCTGCCTTGCCCCTTTGGCTCAGGTGTGGTAGGAACCCTCTGATCCCCATCTTCAGTTCCAGGGTCCTGTTACTATCCCTTGTGGTTTCTATACGTCCTGCCTGGTCTCTTGTAAACAACGCCTCTATAGACTGCCTTCTCAAATTACCCAGTTGAAGTGTGTTGTTTTCTGCTGGAAGCCTGAATGATGCCGCAAGAGGCCCTTGGGCTTACTTGGTTTATATAAGTATTTTTATAGTGTCTGGAATTCCCCTAGAACAAACACAGATGGCCCGGTGGTCATATAGCTCAATCAGCTGAAATGGGCAGGACATTTATTTTTGGCCACCTTTCATGCTTTAAATGGAAGCCTGCATAATATTACTTCACAAAGTTAGAGAACTGCAAGTATGCCTCAATGTCAATAGTAGATACTAATTTTAGAGAAAGAGAGGAAAGAAAGGATGCAAACCTTTTCTGAGCATTGACTTTTTTTTTTTTTTTTGAGAAGGAGATAGCCAACCTTATCTTTATTTAATACAGATGTATTCATTAATTAAATCAGTTTGCCTCTTATAAAAGCCTTAGCCTATGAGCATGGTGTAAGATACTTCCACATCTTCATCAGAGGACAGTCCAGTGAGCAGACCACTATAATCCCTCCCTTTTTTATTAAAAAAATTTTTTTTAATAATTTTTATTGGGGTATAGTTGATTTACAATGTTGCATTAGTTTCAGGTGTACAGCAAAGTGAATCAGTTATACATATGTACATACTCTACTCTTTTTTAGATTCTTTTCCCATATAGGCCATTACAGAGTATTGAGAAGAGTTCCCTGTACTATACAGTGGGTCCTTATTAGTAATCTATTTTATATATAGTAGTGCATACATGTCTATCCAGATCTCCCAGTTTATCCCTCCCCCACTACCCCCAGCATCGATTTTGTGTTGGTGTCAGTTCTCTACATTTCATTATCCTATGTAATCCAAGTAAGACTCTCCTAAGAAAGGTATTTTTTCCTTCCTTTTATAGATGAGTGTCATGAAGTTTAGATGGTCTTAAGCTGTCCAACATCTCAGGAATGGTAAATGGCAGAGCTGATTCAAACTCTTTCTTAATCCATCAAACTTGGTTCCCTAAACCGACTGCACCTCAGAAGTACATAGGGAGCTCTTCTAAAAATCCAGAGGGCCAGGAGTAACCCAGAACCCAGAGTAGTACTGAAAAAAAAAAATCCTGCAGGGGTGCAGCCTGTGGGTATCTTTTTATAAGCCCCACTCACCCCCACCCCAGTGATTCTGATCACAGCCAGATTTGGAAAGACTGGGTTAAAGCTTCTGATGGGGTCTGCGTGTAAATGACAAACTTTTCTGGTTCTTGAACTTTTTGCTGTTACCTAAAACAGAGCCATATATACAAGAGATTAAATCATTATACCGTGTAAGAGTGTTTACTGTGATTTTCCCTCTAGGCTGTTTTTTTTTTGAATTCTGAATTTTAATAATAGTTCATGAATTAAAGGCAATTTTATATCCTGAAGCACTGTACTAGAAATATTTTTATCTTTACTAATACTTATTATCTAAAAACAGAATATTATTTCAGGTTCCATGAAAATCCACAGCATCAAACTATCAATACTGATAAAGTAAAAACCAAACTGTTAGGTATATGTTTTAATAAAAGTTGGCATAAAATGAGCATATCGGCATTTATTAATCTCATAATCTCTCTAATCTTCATGCACAACAGATATTATCTCCACTGCGAGTGCCTCTCATGTTTTTTGAAGAGTGAAGAAAACGTGATAGTATATAAACCCTTAGCACTTGGGACCGAATTTTTGTTATGTTCTTAAATCATAGTACCATGTAATTTTCACCGCCTATATTCCTTTTTTTTTTTTTTTAATTTTTAAAATTTATTTATTTATTTATAGGTTGTGTTGGGTCTTCGTTGCTGCACGCGGGCTTTCTCTAGTTGCGGCGAGCGGGGGCTACTCTTCCTTGCGGTGCACGGGCTTCTCATTGTGGTGGCTTTGCTTGTTGGGGAGCACGTGCTCTAGGCGCGTGGGCTTCAGTAGTTGTGGCTCACGGCCTCAGTAGTTGTGGCACACGGGCTCAGTAGTTGTGGCTCGCAGGCTCTAGAGTGCAGGCTCAGTAGTTGTGGCGCAGGGGCTTAGTTGCTCCACGGCATGTGGGATCTTCCTGGACCAGGGCTCGAACCCGTGTCCCCTGCATTGGCAGGCGGATTCTTAACCACTGTGCCACCAGGGAAGCCCTATATTCCCTTTTCCTATCTTTAAAATGAAAAGTCTTCTTTGCTTAACACCAGAGGAATATTTATCAAATCTCCTTTTAAAAAATAAATCACTGATTCCTAAGATGATATGGAGTGAAAGCATCAATAAAATACATGTAAAAGTGAACTATTTGGAGTCCTCATAAAAAGCCCAAATACCAATGAAAATGTGTTACTTCTGCATGTCCACTGCCTACCATATGCCTACCTCTTAGTAGGTGCTAAATTTTGGCTATAATTGGCTGTATTAGATTATTATTACATGATTTAATAAAAGAAGTCATGAAGTTTTCTTAGAGCTCCACTTAACATAAAAAATTATCACAAGTAATCATCCCTCCTAGGAATTTTAGAAAGACCATCTAAAATAAACAACTGCCTATTTAGAGACAGTAATGCTGAAAGATTCTCAGCAATAGGGATTGTAGCACCATTTTCCTTTATTATAGCTCCTCACAGGGACAGAATGAACATGGAATGAAAAGTAAAACTTTTTGAGTTTCGTCACTTGCAAGGGAGGGCCAAACAATAAAAGGTGGAAAATAACAATCTTGAATTTTTATTTCCATTTTAGATGGTAAGCTATTGCTTCTGAAAAGCTTTAGATTGTTTAATCTAAATATTTTATGTTAAGCATTTAAAATGTTTATTTTTGACGTATGAACCTTAAAATTTTTAATCCTGAGTATTTAAAATATTAAAAACAGTACAAGTCCTTCTTGTACTATCCTTGAAGGGCAGTTTTCCCCAACTATGTCATACTGAAGATCAGCCTCTGCTTTATAATGTTCAAATCTGTTTGTCCAGTGGAATTTACCCAGGCCTCAGCCCCAGCTGATACGGGGTGAGTGCATGAGCCCACTGCTTCTACGCAGCCTAACCTCAGGGGACTGAGATGAATACCAACCCTCCACGACTCCTGGTACCACTCGCTAATGAAGCCGTTCATCTCATCTGTGAGTTACTTAGGATGGTCACACCTACGAGGCCATGGGCAGAAAGAGTCCGCCATATCCCCGACCCAGCAAAACCTGTTGGTTACCCTCTATTTGCATGGTAATAATCTCCTCTTTATTTGAAATTCAAGAGAAAAAAAATCATTTTGTCTCTAATGAAAAAATCATTTTCAGGGATTTGTTATGAAAATCCCTGAAAATAGACTAAGGGTAATTTGAATTCTAGGAATACACTTGCAGATTTCTTTATGTGTGATATATTTATAGAAAATATTGGACATTGAAAGCTGATAGCCACCCTTGTTAGTAAGGAACCATTTAGTTATTATTTTTGAGGCCTGCTGTCATCTTTCTCTCCCAAGTTAGGGAAAAAAGGGGGTAGTGTAACGGGTTATTTTGGAATATGCAAGACATACGCTTCGCTTATGAGCTATAATTACATAGTGACATCTTGGGAACTGCTATTTGGGTGCTGGTTCCAGCAAATTTATTATTCTTTAAAGATGCTACATTCATATTGGTTTTCATTTACTTTTGTTTTTTTCTCATTTCTTTATAACTGAGAGCACAGTGATTGGTTTAAATATCTCAAAGATTTTTCTCTACAACCTGCAGCCGAGGCTGAATTAAAACTTTTTATACCAGCCAAGAAGCTAAGGGTAAATCTCCTTAAATGTTATGCAGAATCCTCTAATTGCCTCTTACAGAACTTGTGCTTTGTTTTTGGTGCTTAGTTGAGCCCTATTGTAGGACAGCCCTGACGGATCTTACCAGGCACCCTCTGCCCTTTTCCATTTTCCCCAGATACTGATCTAAACTAAAATTACATGCATTTTATTTGTAAAACAGTCTAAATTATCCATTTTTCAGATATTTTTGAGTGTCTCCTATGAACACAGTTCCTGCCCTTCAGTAGCTGACAGTGTATTGAGCAGAGACAGGGCGAGAGTTACAATGCCGGCACTATGGGAGCCCTGGGAGGGACTGCTCCCATCTCTGCAGGAGTTAGGAAGGGCTTCCTGGGGAAGTAACTTCTCTGCTGAGCCATGAGGTGAAAGAGGTGTTATTCAGAGAAGGGGAATGGGGCAGGGGAGAGCACAGGAAGCAGAGGTATCCCACATCTAACCACAGGAGATGAGAAAGGACTGGCTGCCCTGGGGACAGATCAAGTGGCTGGGTAGGATTCAGCCTATTTACAGAATGACTTAGAACATGGACAGTTATTTTCTTCTCCATCCCGGTGTCCATTCTACTTCTTGGCACTTTTAGTGCAATGGACAGTAGTTATGTGATACAGGGGGAAAACATTTTTATCTTTAGTGTGTTGTGGTGAATTGGAGAAGAGAAGCAACTACAGGCTTGCAGAGGGAATGAAAACATAGTGGTACTGTGATACTCCCCTTGGAACTGTCCAGAAAGCGAATGCAGAGTGGCTCAGGACAGCTCAGCAGACTGGCTCGCGGCCACCACCATGCTTGTGAGGTATCGCTTTGCTCAGTCTTCACTGGATACTGAACCAAACTTCCTGTTTTCCAGAAAGTGTGCTTGGGTTACCATAATCGTTGGTTTATTTTGTACTTGAGATAACTTGAGATTTAGTTTTTACTTGAGGTACAAATAACTGAGGATTTGAGTGTCATTTATGTATATACAGGTAATCAGGCTTCAACTGGTGTCTTAAAAATTTGCTTAAAATTTTTCTCTCCTGTCCTTTCCCCTCTTCTCCTGTTTCCTCCTTTACCCCCCTCTCTTCTTCCCTGCTTCTCTCCTCTACTTCCTTCTGCTTCCTCCCTCCCTCCCTCTCTCTCTGTCTCTCTCTCCACTAAGCATCAAGGACTTCTCTGGTGATGCACTCACTCTTACCAAATCTGCGAATTATAGATTGCTTGAAAAGGTGTCGGGCAGGGTGATCCTTGTAGAGAGGCGAGGGGCAGCTCCCTCCCCTCTGGACTGTCGTGCGGGCAGCAGTTACATTTTATGCTTTGCAAAGAAAAAAGTGTTTGTGATTTTTTTTTTTTTTTCCAGAGCAAAGACATAAAGCCCTGGAGCATGAAAGAAATATCATTGGAATCAGAAGCAGGTTCCTAGTCCTGGCCTCTGTCACAAGCCAGCTAGCTATGTGGTATCCTGGGTGACCTGTTTTAGCTATAAAATATAATATTGGACTATAGGAGATGTTCAGTGGTTTCTCTTTACTAGTCTATAATTCAAGTTTCATTCATTCATTTGCTCATTCATATAGCAAACATTTGTGGAGAAACTAGAATGTTTTGGGAGGAGTTTTAGGACTGAGGATTGTGAAGGCAGAAGAATTTTACCTTCAAAGAGCTATGTAGGGCTTCCCTGGTGGCGCAGTGGTTGAGAGTCCGCCTGCCGATGCAGGGGACACGGGTTCGTGCCCCAGTCTGGGAAGATCCCACATGCCGCGGAGCGGCTGGGCCCGTGAGCCATGGCCGCTGAGCCTGCACGTCCGGAGCCTGTGCTCTGCAACGAGAGAGGCCACAACAGTGAGAGGCCCGCGTACCGCAAAAAAAAAAAAAAAAAAAAAAAAAGAGCTATGTAGGGGGAGGGCTTCCCCAGGAGTGATAAGCCCAGAGATAAGCAAATATATATTGATAGTGGGAGAGGGTATGTGCTGTGAGAGAGGTGTACTCAGGTTGCTGTAAGAACAAGGATGGCGTTAGCTGATGGAGACTGGCGTCAGGAAGGTTTTACAAAGGAAGGGCTGCTAGGTGAGCCTTCCACTCTTAGGAGGGGGTGGGAGACCTTGCTGATGAAGGGGAGTATGGCCGTGGTGCCCTCGGGAACTGTGAGCCCTCAGTCTGTCCGCAGGGTCTGTGTGTGTTGATGAGGGCTGCACCTGAACCTGGACAGGCAGCGGCCAGCTGAGGCCAGATCCGCACGCTGGTTCTGGGTCTGCCATGCTTGCATCTTATCTGGAGAGTGGTGCTGGGCCACAGAAACCTTTCCGATAACGGGGTGCGATCCTTCTATTTGCCTTTCAGGACAATCTCTGTGTGCCTTGGAAGCAACATTTATCAAATGAGCAGATGAATGAGGAGAATGGTTTCTAACTTATTCAGATCATGTTCTGTTTTGAGAATATTATCTCCAGAAAAATGCATCTACAGGTGAATCTATATCTGTATAGTTGCAGGGGGCAGAGAGACCCCCTGAAGACCATCCAGGGTCACAGTGGATAAACTCCCTGTGCTAACATCGTATATTTACTTTTATTAATTTTATGTCAGTGGGATTTGTCCCAAAGCTGCTGAACTGATCCTGAAAATTTCATGTTATCGTTCTTATCCTCCATTCAATTAATGAAACCAAGAGCACATCTCTCACAATTTCATGTGTAGTCTCTCTGACATTATCCATGGCATAAAATAGGTGGAATAAATAATTCATTGAGACAGCTGTCACTGTAGGCGCTCAGGACAAGCTGGAGTCACCACTCCGCCGCCGTATGCCACCATACTCTTCCCATATGCGCCCAGTCTTCAGACGGAAGCTACAAGGAGGCAGGAGCTGCCACTGAAGCAGGGGTTTGGCAAATGATAGGCCAGCTCTTAGAGTCCTAGGCAGGTGGGCCAGTGTTTAGGCTCAAAAGGGAGCTAAGGCAGAGTAAGTGAGCTGAGGGCAGCGTGAGGGTGTGAAGAAAGAAAACAGCAGACTGGGCAAGCAGGAGTGGGGAGGCAAACAGGATCCGCGGCTGCCCCACTTCCTGATGCCACCTTGGGGGAGGGTACAGGAGCAAAGGAGTAGCACCCCTGCCCCATGCAGGGGCTGAAGTCACGGCTGTGCCCCCAGCTGTAGGCATAATTGTCTGGGGAACTGGAGCAGGGCGGGACCCCAGTTAACTGAACTTGAAGAGAAGAAAGGAGACTAAAAGGGATCTCCCCAGAAACACTGCACACTGGCAGTCTGGTCAGCATCCGTTATTTCTTTATGCAGCTATCCTTTCCTTGTGACCTAGTGGAAGCAATTGTGAAAACTGGAAGTAGAGGTGGAAAAAATACACATTTGTCACAAGATAAGTAGTCGGGGACTCTATTGATTAGAAATTCAGATGCACATGAAAAGGAAAAGGAAAAAGGAAAAGACCAAGATGACATCAAAACCATCAGTAGACTATTGAAATCATCCACTTCCAGTAACTACTGAAAGAATCTACTCCCAGAAAAATGTTATTCTGAACACTTATTCTTGGGTGTAATGAATTTCCATCTGGTGGTGGGTATTTTTATTCTAATGAGTAAATTGTATATATTCACCATCATTTACTCTAATGCCGTTGTCATGAGAAAAATGTCAATTCAAGCCAGCCAATGCTTAATTTTGCAGTAATCTTACTGTTTTTATTATGCCAATTATTATACAAGCCAACCCTCCCTTTTTCCTTATATACCAGGAAATGAGTTTGAAACAAACCCCTCAATTCGGATAGAAAGATGTTAATCTCATTTAAAATGCGAAGGCAAAGGAACGTTATTTTGCTGGGAAAAATACCATTTATTTTTTCAATAAATTTTCCGTTCATTCTTACTGTTTTATTCCAAACTACCTACATTTAATTTATAAACTTGATATTGCATAGCACATAATTTAAATCAAACTACATTCTACATAAGCTAATTTTATAGTATTATTAACAGTATCTTAACTTTAAATCAAGAAATGCTGCCCACTTACTAAGCTTGCTTATCTTATGCTCTAGCATGGGCAATTGCTAGTAAGTTATATATTAATTTAGACAAGATCTTGTGGAGGAAGTAAGTTCTGCTTAAGGTGTGGAAAATTCTGGAAGATTTATTAACTCTTTAGAACATCTAATGCAATGGTTCCCAAGAAAAGTTTGGGAAACATTCCTACAAAATTTGATGAGTTGCTGGGCACCTCTGTTTTTACTTCTTCTATTGTTACTCTTTTCTTTTTTTTTTTTTTTTTTTTCTCGGTACACGGGCCTCTCACCGTTGTGGCCTCTCCCGTTGCGGAGCACAGGCTCCGGATGCGCAGGCTCAGCGGCCATGGCTCACGGGCCCAGCCGCTCCACGGCACGTGGGATCCTCCCGGACCGGGGCACGAACCCGTGTCCCCTGCATCGGCAGGCGGACTCTCAACCACTGCGCCACCAGGGAAGCCCTACTCTTACTCTTAAAAGACCTCTTGGATGGGTGTGATCTGGGTTCTCATTCTTCTTTTCATTTTTTCCCCTCTCTTCCATCAGCTGGTACCATCCCTTCATGTTCTCAATCAAAATACCACTCAGTAATAATTTGGAGTTTGGTTGGGTGCTGCACCCAAACTGAGTTCCCAGATGGCAATTGAGTGGTCTTGGATCCTTCTCTAATCAATTATTATATTTTATTATAATTGTCAGATTCCAGTTTTATCTTCTAAAACCTACCTTCTCTACCAGAATCTGTCCCACATCAAGTATGCCTTGTAAAGGTGTCCTGATGTGGGAAAGTTTAGGGGACGTGTGCATTGATGTACTAAGAGTTAAGGTCCCAGATGAGTTTACTTAGTCACAAGATTAGCCCTTTAGAAACTAGGTGATGGCAGGTATTGTTTTCCTCTCTGAAGACTTGTGTTTTTAACCCAAGTAGACACATACTACATCAAGCAGTAATAGCCTCTGGTATTCCAGCAGGAGTTTCTGAGACAGAGGAAAGGCTCTGGTTTTTTTTTTTTTTTTTTCCACCTAATTGCCCACCAGAAGCAGAATTCCTTGATGAGATAATTACTTACTCACAGTTTATCCAGGAAATTACATTACTTTGTAATCTTGCCTCATTTACAAGCAAGGGTCAATCTTCCATCATAGACCTTTCTGATGGTATCTCTGCCTATGGGTTAGTAAGATACCTGACTGTACATGACAGTCTGTTTTCTTTCCTGTTTTAGAATCCTAATTTACTTCCTTAAATGGATTGTCTCCCTTTCAACACTGCTTTATTTCCTGTTCTTTGGTGTGTGTGTGTGTGTGTCTGTGTGTGTTTAATTGACTGAATGTAGCTCAGTAAAATTTTCCTATCACTGTATTTAATACCCAAAGATGGTTGGACATTTGTATTTGCTCTCGGTCCTGGTTTTTCATTCAGTCCCTTTCAAGCTCAAATTTTGCTCAACTTTGATCAGAATAAAGGCCCAAAGGAGTTACAGAATACAGGAGAATCATTTGCTTTTGCAGGAAGGCAGAAATGAAAGAGAAGTTCTGGGGTGGCCTCCACTGTCTTTCTGATTGACAAGGACAAAATGATTCCGTTTTAATTGATGGAAACAGAGCACTGAGAACGATGAACAGAATTAAAGGGGTTAGAATTTGAACTCTTGTTTCAAAGCAAGAACCATTGGGTAAATTTAAATGGAACTATCTCAGATGACCAGTGATTTTAGAGGTGTCACCCAGCTGTTTGCTGAAATGGTCTATTAATCATGAATTGAAAAAGAAAGCAAGTTGGTCAGTAGCATGCAGTCTCTACTATATTTTTTCTGGGACTTCAGCTACACCAGTGGTTCTCAGCTGGGAGCCATTTTGCTCTCCAGGGAACATTTGCAATGTCTGAGACGTTTTTGGTTGTTGTAACTGGGGTGTAGTGCTGCAAGAATCTATCTAGTGCGTAGGCTCCCACCACAGAGAATAATCTGGCCCTGAGTATCAGTAGTGCTGCAGCTGAGAAACCTTGAGCTATGACCAGATGTTAGGTGTCCCTGACTACTAGGCTCAGATAGAGGTCTTCTGGAGAGTTGCGGTCATCACTGCTCCTTAGGAATCTTAATAAAGTATGAAACTGCTCCTGGGTTTGGGTTATTTGGAGTGATTTAATATTTGGGGTTCCTGGGCCTTCCTGGCAGCTCCTGTAAACCCGATGCTGAGGAGTTTTAGGATCGTGGTTCAGATCCTGAGATCTGCCTGTAACCGATCTTCAGCTGTCGCCTTAGGACAGATCCAGAGCTCTGGCAGATCCCCTCTGTCGACTTTGCTTTCCTCCTGCATTTCAGGCAATTCTAGAACCCTCCCAGCAACCATGGGTTCTGAGTGTGTGTCGTGGGCACTCAGTACCAGCTTAACTAACAGCAGTATTAACTAGATTAACTTTATGAACGCAGCTATCTATTATGTATTTTTGGAAGTTTTTGGATTGTTTGGGAGGGGTCATTAATTTAATAAGCATTTTCTCCAAATAATGGAGAAATTCACCACCACCAGCATGGTCTCCCTTGCCCTCTACTGCTGGGGGTGGAAGTCCTTACTGCTCGGCAGGGGTGTTAACATGTGCAGTGTTTCATAGTCTGCCTTCGTCTGACCTTCATGATGTCAAAACATGAGGTGGGGGAAGGAATCTGCATCTTGTTTTTGTAGGAGGGGAGCAGAGACCTGTCTCAAGACAACGAATGGAAGCTTTTCAGGTTATTTCTAATCACCAGGGTTTCAGATTCAAGAAGTACTTGATACTTACTTTTTATTTATTTATTTATACAGTTTACAAAACTTTCATCTCTATTATTTCAAGTAAGACTCACCCTAGGAAGCAGGTATCATTATTTTCATCCCCATTTTATTGATGAGTTCCGTGGCAGAATCAGAACCTAAGTGCTGCTTCCCCCCCCCAGAAACTAGCAGCTCTCCTGTCTGTCCCCTTTACCAGAGAACACTACACTCACAACACTTCTGGTCATCAAGCGCGTGGAGGTTTTTCCCCACAACAAGCAAATCTCTGCGACACCGGCTGGATGTCCTGCCATTTAACCCAATTCGGAGACAGCATCAGATCCCACAGGCTACGGGCTCAGTCCCACAGGACTGGTCCCCTCACCCCCACTTCAGATGCTGGTAGCGCAGGGCATCTGCCCAGCTGGGTCTAGGTCAGAGGTTCCAGTGACCACCTCCTTGGGTTCAGCTGCTTTGCTGGAGCAGCTCACAGAACTCAGGGAAACACGTTTACCAGTTGATTAAAGAATATGATAAAGGGTCCAGATGAACATCCAGATGGGAGAGATTTGTAGGGCAGGGTGTGTGGGGAGGGGCGCACAGCTTCCAGCCCTCTCTGATCACACCCCTCTCCCAGCATCTCCATGTTCACCAACCTGGAAGCTCTCTGAACCCCCTACTACTGGGATTTTATGGAGGCTTCCTCACGTAGGCATGATCAATTATTAACTCTGTATCCAACCCCTCTCGCCTCTCTGGAGGGTAGGGGGTTGGGCTGAAAATTCCCAAGCTTCTAATCATGGCTTGGTTGTCCTGGTGACCAGCCTGCATCCAGGAGCCATCTAGAAGCCCACTCAGAGTCGCTGCATTAGCATACAAGATGCTCCTAGTGCGCTCTTATCACTTGGAATTTACAAGGGTTTAAGAGCTCTGTGCAAGGAATTGGGAGCAGAGACCAATATATATATATTTTCTCTTATCTCAAACCCGCTCTAGCTCTTCTCAGTGCCACCTACGTTTAGCAGGTGGCTCATTTTTTTCTATTTGATTGCAAATATGCATAATGCTTTTCCTAGTTCCCTTCTTTCCTAACGTGGTCCAGACAGATAGGATTAACTTCGTAGATATTATATTTAGGTGTCTGGGGTCAGTAATAAGTTGTGACCGGGCTAGTCTAGTATTACGTTGACTTAATTTTATCTATTGTGGGTCATAGCTTGTGTAGGCTGAGATGCAGAAGAACAGGTGAAATGAGTTTTGTGGGTGGGTAAATTTCAGTTCTGATTTATCAGTGATATTTAGATAATGGTACACTCTTGCCAGTAAAGGGAATATTGTTTGGCGATTAAAAGAGGCTTGGTAGAAGGACAGAATTAGCTAAATTATTTGGAGGATGCTGGAAGAGAAGCCTAAAAAACGTGTAAGGGGAGTGGCACCTAATACGGACTGAGGCACCAGTGCTACTGGGGTGACCGTCACTACAGCCTATGCCCCCGCCCCCAGGGTGCTCCCGGGTGGTTGGGACAAGGTGCCTGCCCTGGTAGGGCAGGCCTGTGAGTGCAGAGCTTAGCCAGTAGAGAAGCCCCACAGGCTCATGACTGGCTGACCACCCCCCGCACTGGATTTTAGCCCCACTCACCCCAGTCCTCAGTCCTTTTCGTGGTGCACAAGCTGTTTACCGTGTGCAGCAGCCCTGAGGTCTAAGGAAATACTGTTTCATCATGAGATCCCACTTCCTGACATTTTAGAAGATTGAATCTGGAAATGAATAAAACAAAAACCAACACCAACTGATAAGGTTCTTGGGTGATCAACAGAGCTTTCACAAAGGCTAGATCCTTAGCGCCCTCGCTCAGAGCTCGCCGACTATGACTGACAGCTGACAGATTGATTGCAAGCAAGGTAACAAAAGAAAGTATACAGCGGGCGCCCAAGCCATCAAAAGTCAGCAGCCTGGAGGGGACCGAGTCCCCCCACCCCAGTCTCCAAGGGCCTAGATGCTATACCAATAACATTCATGTTTATAATGGATACCCTGAGTAACAAAATCGCTGAATTATTTTCAGAGGTTTTATTTTTAAAAGCTGACGTTTTGAATGTTAAAATGTATAGGAGTGAGCTCTAGTTATCATGAAAATTCACTTATGTAGGTATTTGTCACATAAGTGAATTTATTATGCTTAATTTCTTGATGAGGTTAGTTAACCAGAGAATTGCAAAGCAAAGTACTATAACAATTATATTGTCATAACATTTTGTAAATAAAGGAATAACACTGTGTAGCTCATTCTTTAGAATGAACCATTAAATTATCAAATATTCCAAAAATGTTTTGGAGGTCGGGATTTCATAATATACTAAATATCTAGAATGATGTTTTAAAAAGTCTGTTCAATGAAATATTAGATTACAAGGATGCTAACTGGAGTTCTCGGAAAAAAATATTCCTTGGATAAGTAAATTTGGGAAATACTAGGATTAATGAAGTAAACACGCTTCTTTATTGCAGGGTTTTTCAGGAGTTTTAACATGTTAAAATGCATTTTGGAACATAATATGTAACCTGTGCCATGTGTATATATAAGCTCATGACTAAAACTCAACTCCGCTTTGTCCCTTTACACATCGGGTGGCGTGATCTCCTTCTCGCCTGGCTGGAGGATTGGATGAGGCCATGATGTTGGATCACTCTCAGGTGACAGCGTTCCTCTTGCTGTAAAAACAGACAATTCAAAAAGCATGTGCACAACATGTGAATAATTCCAGTTCTAAACAGGCGCCCTAACTCAGTCTTGGACTTCTCCCAGGTCAGGTGTGCTTCAGTTGGATGCCTGTCTCCCAGGAAAGGGTGGCTGCTGCCCCCTTGCTCAGCTCCTCCGTTTGGCAGCAGCCACTTACCTCCCTGGCAGGGTTGGGGGGGAGGTAAGAGGGTAATAAGACAGGTGTGGCCCAGCTCTGCTGCTTTCCCATCGTGTTGGCCCTTGTTCAAGCTCACCCTTCTCCCCTGATGGTGCTTGCGCAGGCTTTCCCTCCCAGAGTTGGCTTAACATGGAACACATGCTTCTTTCTTCGTGGAGGTGGTCTCTTCCCAGATCCTGGGCCACGATGGCTCCCACCTTGTTCTGCAGGGGTCTGCTCCCCCGTGAGGCTTACAGGGACGGGCCAAGGCCCCTTCTCGCTCCTGCCTGGCTCCTGCCTGGTCTAGGGGGAGTGCTCATGCTTCCCTGCCCCAATGAGTCTGGGAGCTCAGGTCACCCTGGGTCTGCCTTCAAAGAGGGCCGTCAGCCCTTCCCCCAGCCCATCCACAGTCATGGGTTCTGGAATCATTTCGGGTTTCTCACGAGGAAGAGGAGGGAATGCTACTGCATTCTCACTCTGAAGAAGTCCTCTTCAGACCTTTACTCTCACCATGGAGTTCAAGCGACATGGAAGAGCTTCTCAGGACCCTTGTCTTCCTCAACCCTGCTTAGGAATTGGGGGATGGGGTGGGGGGCTTTTGTGCCTTCCCCCACCCCACCCCGGCTACGTGAACGCCTCCAGGCTGGCAACTCGCCTGAAATGGGCTCAAGTGAAGTCTTGTTCTAACATCTGGTGTCATGCATTTTACCACAGAATATGCTCCTTAATACACACACACACACACACACACACACGCACGCACACACGCACACACGCACACGCTGTTCTCAGTACTCTACTGCAGTACTGTAACTACCTGAGTGGTTGGTGATTTTTCCCACTTAGCCTCCATTCTTCACTGTCTGCTGTACCCTTGATCCTCAGCTATTGCTACCATCATTCTGCAGAGCTGCTCTCTGCAGGATCACCAGTTTCTTTCTGGTTGCAGAATCCATTTGTCTTTCTCCGGTACTCACGCTCTCTGACCGGCTCAGAATTTTCTCATTCCATGGTAACAACAGTATACTATCAAGGTTCTCTTTACTTTTCTAAACATTTCTTCTTCACTGTCTCTTTCTTTCCCTTGCTCCCAAGGAAGGAAATAACAGGAGGATAAACTCTCAGCCCTTTGCTAGTTCTTCCTACCTTCTTGGAAATCTCAGGTGCTGCAAATCACCTTCAGGCCTTCATTTCCCTTCCGGCCTCCATTTCCACAGCTCCAGCCATCTGTGTCCCATGGACAGTACCTGTGTCTCTAGAGATGTGCTGCTGTTCCTTGAACTCTTCTCCAGAACTAAATTGTTTCTTTTCCTTCCTGGGCTCCCTCAGTTATCCCTGTTGTAGCAGTGGCACTGTTATCTGCCCCTGTCCGATCATCTAGGCTTGAAAGTTGATGTTTGGCAGCAGCTGCATTGCTTTCTATGTGGTCAGTCCGCAGGTCTCAACGGTTCTTTCCTTTAATGCTTCTTTCTCTTTTCTTCCCACTGCTCATCTTGTTCAGTCATTTTTTACATCACGAGAGACTAGACTGCACATTTTTCTTTGCTTCCCGTATGTCTTTCTGCAGGCAATATGTTTTGTATGTTTCACCTGAAATCATCCTAAAACACAGCTTTGATTCCATTAGTTCTTGGTTCAGAATAGATAGCTCACAATTTCCTGACAAATTAAGTGCAAATCTAACCTGCTATCCAAAGCTCTGTGTAATCTGTCCCCAGCCTTCCTCTGCCAACCTAGCCTCCACTTATTCCTTTCACAAGCCCTGGGCTAGAGTCACATTGGCCTGCTTGGTTTTATACTGAATTTATTAAGTCAGTTTCCCAGCTCTATCTTCTTGTTTGAGGCTTGAAAAATCTTAAGAGGGTATATGTTCCCTAAACTTCTGTAATAAGGCACATCTGCAACGTTGCCTCATTTTATCTGTTCCCTCATTTTACTTTAGTTGGTAAAGAAGTACACGTTAATAATTTCTAAGAGACAGGGACAGTGTTTTCTATTTCTTTCTATAGCCCATAATGCTGAATACAGTGCCCTGCAAATGGAGTACGTACAATTTAATATTGACTGATTAAAACATATGAGAGTCAGTCATAAATTGTCTAAGAAAGTTGGAAATGACATTTCCTCACTTTTCCCCAAGGATAACTGGGATTTGCGTTTTTCTGTATCCAAATTTGCTTTGCCTTCTCTGCCAGTGCCAACTCTATCTCTTTCAAGTGCCTTTGCAAATGAGTGTTTGCCAACTTGTCTTGATTTTAAAAAGTTGACGCAGTCACATTTGTGGAACATTGTTTGCTTCCCTTTGTTAGTTCAACATTTGAGGACTAATTGATATTTGAAAATCTTAATAACAACATTACCAGGACTGCAAGGTAGTGTAAGTTTTAATGTGGATGGTTCTTTGCTTTTTCAATTCTCACACTTAGTGTGATTAGTAACTTTTTTTGAGAGGGCATGTAGCAAAAGTAGTAGCTTAGAGATTAAGGAGAGATGAATCCCGGGAATAACTCTCTCTTTAGCCTGCTGGGTATCTTGGCCAAGTTACTTGACTTTTCTGTGCTTCAGTTCTTTCCTAAGACAAAGGAAAATGATAATATCCATCTGTTACATAATCTGTTTTAAAAAGAAAGGAAGAAAACAAAATATTTATAATGTTTTACACACTATTTTCAATTGCATGTTTTTTAAGAAGTAAGTAAGAAAATGGCATACAGTTTTAATTGATTGTAAGCTGCTAAATTAATGTTTTCCTTACTACACTTTTAAATTGGATAAAATGGATCTCTTGTGCACATGGGTTAGTCCCTGAATATTGAGCAAAAACCAAATTTAGGACATCAAATGACACTTTAAATCCATATCTCAAATCTCATATTTGTTTTCTGAGCATGAAAGGAGCCCCTAACACATGCAGTTGTTTATTAAATGATATAATGCTGTCAGGTGTTCATTTAGTCTAATGGATAGTTTGCTTTCAATAAACCTTAGCTATTATTCTCATTTTACACAAATTATTTTTCATGAGGGCCCTGTAGGAGTAAAAGCTAGAAAAAAACTATATCAAAATATTAATGGTAGTTAAGTTAGAGATTATGGGAAATTTTTTCTAATTCTAAGATGTTATTACTTATTTAGTTAATTCATTTCTTCATCTAGTAACCATTCTATCAGATGCCTGCTATATGCCGGGCACTTTGCCAAGCCCTTGTCATCCAAAATATGGATAAAACTAACATGGTCCCTTCCTTGGGGCAACTTAGTCTACGTTTTGTAAACACTCACCAGAAATACTTTAAAGAAAGTTCCAATAATTGTTCTCTATGTGTTCTAAGTAACTGATTCTTTTTTAAATTTTTATTTTGTTGTGGTTAGAACACTAACCACAAGATCTCTTCTCAACACATTTTTTTAAGTGTAAAATACATATTGTTGACTATGAGTACAATGTTGTACAGCAGGTCTCCAGAGCTTATTCATCTTGATAATTAACGGGCATAAAATTTCAGTTACGCAAGATTACTATGTTTTAATAGGTTCTAACAAAAGTGCTTATATTTACATATTGCTGCAAGGTTGACCAGACATACCTGCATTACTCTTCTGGAGCAATTCATACAGTAACCTTTAAGAGAGGTGGTTCAGGTAGCATCATGTCTATTTTTTAGACATGATTCAATAACTCACCCAAGCTTAGGCAGGCAGAAGAAAGCATTAGGGGTCACTTAAAGAAGGGGCACACACACACAAGGCCGATTTCTCTACTGGTTGGGATTTGTGAAGGGAAGATGAAATAAATATCTCTGGTGCCATTCCCTAAGCAGGAGATAACATATTTTCTTTCTTTCCTTTGACATTGATTAGAGATAGCTCATAGTTTCTACATTTTATATAATAAGGACAAATTGGTGGTTTTTCTGCCACGATTTTGAAGGGCTATCACTGTGAAGTTATTTCATTCCCTGGTTCAGATACATTAAACCTTTTTCCTCGTGCGCTTGTGTGTTCACGGAAACATGTTTCTTCCTTAGAGAGGACTCTTAGGTTATTCACAATAATGGACCAGTACCCTCAGCTTCTGTTGGGACTGGGGAATGGTCCCCTTCACTGCACCAGATCAGGCACATTTTACTGTTATTTTCAATATCCATTATTTGAGAAGAAAATATATTTAAACCAGTTGTGCCTCAGTAATCAATGAGTGATCACATGACACCCTAATTTGTAGGGTGGTTAAAAGATTCAGCTTGTTGCATGCCATAGCATGAAAAATCTGAAGGACTCAACATACTGCATGTAGATTCATCTGATAATTTTACACTCAGCTGTCTCATCTGTTGTTTTGCATAAGGCTTCAAAACTCTTTAGTTCGATAATGTAATTTTAAAGAATTTTTGTTACATTTAAAATTCTGTGTTTTAGTTCCTTGTTTCTTTTTTATTAGCTCACCCAGTGGTGTGTGTGAATTGGTCAAAAAGTAGAATTCTGAGTAACCAGGGAGGATGTGGGTGCTGCATAGGGAGAACCATTGTCTCCCTATTCCTGTGCATTGGGGGTGAGGCTTTCACCTCACACCCATACTGCAAGTTACACTTTTCAGTTAAAGAAGAACTCGGGACCAAATACAGAACCCCAAATGCAGAAGAATTCCGACCCAGTGCAGATCTAAACACTACACCAATTACAAGGAAATCCTGTCCCAAAGTAATAAGTACCAGCTTAGATTTTACAGAACACATGAAGGATGCAAACCTCCTTAGCAGCACTCTCATTAAACACTTAGAATTTAAAGGAAACTTTGAAGTAATTGTAGATAAAGAATTAGCATTTTCTAAATATAATGATGTGGGGCTTCTATGGGGAAGAAAACATCTCAGTGCAGACAGTATGGGATGAGATACAGGAGAGGCACTCAAGAGCATCATCTGAGTCTAGACAATCCAAAAAGAGGAACCAGAATGGGACTTGAAATGAAAGCATTCTCATCAGTGTGGTTGTTAAAGAATTTTATTATTTCAGTGATAAGGGCTGTTCTTTACAGCTGTTGTATATAAATATGTTTATTAATTAAAGGACTACCGCTAGTAGCTACACTCTTGCTGACAGCCTACTATTTACCATTTCTAGGCTGAACATTTATTATAACATCATGTGCTGGATTGTTTTATCCCTGTATTACATGCATTACGTTACATTAAGACTCAGAGAAATTAACTAACATGCCTAGTGTTTGTGAGGTCTTGTATTTAAACCATAGCCTGCCTTCCTTCTTTCCATTTTACCACACTGATACCCCCAGCTTATGTTATAGCAATAATTGGAAGTTGGTCCTTTTCCCTCCTTAATTAGTTTTAGTTAAATAATTCAATCAGTTGTTGTTATAAATAAATGTCAGGCCTAGACATTTATTTTTCACCAATGGCTTGGGTTTATAAAACTTAGATAATCTGTTTTGGACTTTAAAACTTTTTTGAGTTGCTAGAAGTTCATATTGAAATGTAGTTACTGCTGGAAAAGGTAGCATTTCTAAAGAGCAGAATTTGGTTGAACAAATTGATTTCTTTTGTATTTATTAAGGTAGTGATTAAACTGCAATGACAAAGAGACCCCATATGACTGTCATTTAAAGAAGATAGAAATTTATTTTTTTTAATGTAATAGTCCAGCCAATTTAGTTTGATAGCTTAGCTCTGCTTTGGGAGGTCATTCAGAGACCCAGGTTCTTTCCATATTGTTGCTCTGTCTCCTCTGGGCTTTGTCCTCATTTTCAAGGTTATAGCTGAGTCACTGTTATAACTCTGTCCTAGCTTGTGAGAAATGGGAGAAAGAATGGTAGAGTGCATCACCAAGCTTCAATGGCCAAGGTGTAGAAGTGGCATGTATTTCCACTCACTTCCACTGACAAGAACTTAGTCAGAACATGTCTCAGAGCAAAGGAGGCTGGGAAGCATGGTCTCTAGCTGTGCAGCCATGTGCCCAGGGCAAGAGTAGAGAACTGATTTGGAGGGAAAGCTAGCAGTCTGGCACACATTGGAAGGAACAGTACTCTAAAAAGGTAGGATTGGTTGAACAAATAGTTTTCCAAGCAAAATACTGAGCAAAGGACAAAGGTTAAGTATGCATAGTGGATATACCCAGAGGAGATGCTACCATGTCACTTCATGGTGTGGTCAGGGCTTGGCTCTGCCTGTTTTCAAGATTACAGATTTACGTGTTGTAAAGTATTAAATATATTTAAGATATAAATAAAAATTTAAATATTGTGCTTACATGTAATATTTTTTCTATTGCCTGAGGAATACTGGAGAAAGAAGAGATGGGGGCAAGATGGGCTAGGACCTCTGTGTGCTCAAAACTTCTTTCTGCAGTTTACAAATCTTTTACATGTATCTTATTTTATTTTAGCCTCCCAAACTAGGTTATTCTGATAATGCTCATTATACAAACGCTTTAGATTTGAAATGCAGGCCAATGAATGGAAGGGGCAGGGATTTGGTTTCCCATCACCAAAAGCCACTGTATCTGTCATTACTCCACTTTGGGGTCTTAGAGCCTGAAGAGATCGTTTAGTATATTTTCCATTTTGAGGTTGCCAGGAACAAAGATTATTTAAATCTTAAATACAAAGCAAGCAAAACTTACATGGCTTGTAGAAAATTATTTCCTAACTAAAAATAAGACTTCCTGGCAGGAGCTGTTTGCTGGATCAGAGCTTTCGGGATTCTCATTGGCAGAACCTTGTCTCCAGTGGTTTGTCTATCCTCATTGTGCTCTAAACAAACACTTTCCTTCTTCATTAAGTGGATTGTTCTGTAGGTAATGGGAGGACAGTTTGGCTGCTACTCATGGAAAGGATTTTTTTTTTAATAATGGAAAAAATAGACTATCTTCATCTTGAAGTTTTTGAGCTCAAATTAGCAAAGCAGGTGGACAAATGATATTTTCTCCGTAGTGTAACTCCAGTGGGATTCTGGAACTGTCTTTGTTAGTTGTCCCAGTTCCTTTTGATTGCTCCCCAACAAAGAAATCTGCATCTTTTAACTTGATTGTTGTTTCTTCTAAAGAGTCTTTTTTATGGCGGGGGAAGAACAGGGCTTCCATGTTTGGCTGCATGGGTTGTGTGGACAACCCTGGGACAGTGAAGATATCAAGTGACTCCTATGATTTCCGTGGACTGGGGTAAAGGCGTATGGAATTTGCAGTTGTACTTCATTTTTGAAGGATGGCTCATACGTGTGTGTAGTCTGTCCTCTCTATGTGACAGAAAAAAACAGATGTTGGATTCCCTGAGAGATGGAATCTTCTAGCAGGATGTGGAAGAGCGTCCCTTTCTCTGCAATCTTCCAGCCGTAGGTTATTATCAATCTGGTGGGAAATATAGACTCTAATTCTTCTAATCTGTATTTTCCTGATGACTGGTGAGATTGAAAATCTCTACCCATGTTCACCAGGCCTTTGCATTTCTTTTTTTTCCTGGGAATTATCTTTTCAGAAGCCTTGCCCATTTTTATATGTTGTTCCCCTTTCTCTTAATGATTTGTAGAAGTGCTTTTCCTGTTCTAGACCTTGGCCGTTTCACTACTATATATTTTGATAATATTTCCCCAATAAGAGGGTAAAATTTTTTCTTGCGTGTTGCTTCTTCCAGTGTCACTTATTTCCTACTGATGTTTGATTCTTCAATCCTTTTGGAATTTCCATATGTTATTCTGGGGTAGGGGTTTACCTTCCTTCTGCTTCTGTGTCCTCCACAGCAACTCTTAAAGAGTGGTCCCTAGATGGGGAGAACTGGGGCTGCAGCTGCCAGACTTGAAAACTGTGTGTTTTCTACGACGCTGCTCTGTGCAAAAAGGGGAACAAGGAAACAGATGCAGTGGGAGGCACAGAAAATTGGTCTGTTATTTCTACGGAGGCAGATATCCACTCTCAACCTTGCTGAAAAGATTGATTTTGGCTGGGCAGTGTTACAGGACAGGTAGGAAGGGAGAGTGTGCTTTTCAAGTGCAGATGAGCCCTTATTGTGTAAAGCTGAGCTGGGGAGAGCGTGGTTTTTGGAGCAGGGAGTAGCTGGGGCACCAGAATGACTGCATTTGGTTGGCCATATGCTTTTGCTTCTGTCTTGGATTAGGATTGCTGTAACCTCTGAGATATTTTATTTGTAACCTCTGAGTGCCAGTTCACAATCTTGCTGCGAGTTAGGTATGTTATCTATAAGAGGGATTTTCTTCCTCATGATGCTGATAAAAAAAATGATGATGCAGGTGCCAGGGGATGGCCAGCATTTCTGGCAATATCCCTGAGATAGGCTGTGCTGTGAGGTAAATGCATTGTGTTAAAGTTGCATTGTAAAACATCTGGAGAGTGTTTCTTTGAAAAAGTGAGTCTTTTCCTAATTAGAGTAAAATATCTTTTGTATTTTCCTTGTGAAATTATATTCTAGACTTTTCAATCTTAATGGTGTGCTTTGGGAACACTTTCTTGCTTCCATTGACATTTTGTAAAGGTGTATTTTCTTTCTTTCTTCCTCCCCTCGCCTCCCCTCTCCACCCCCCTCCCTTCCTTTCTTTCTTTCAGGATAGTGGATTTACAATGTCATGTTAGTTTCAGGTGTACAGCACAGTGATTCAGTTTATCTGTTTGTCTATCTATCATCTATCTATCTATCTCTATTCTTTTTCAGATTCTTTTCCCTTATAGGTTATTACAAAATATTGATTATAGTTCCTTGTTCTATACAATAGGTGAAAGGTGTATTTTCTTAAAGGAGAAGAGTTTCTTGTCCTCCTTTTGGAAGATATCCTGTTCTGAGTGGGTGAAGAATCAAAAATAATTAAGAAAATGTCAGAGGGACTGCAGTAAGAAAAGTGAATCCTAAATTATACGACACAATAAAAGTGTGTCCAGATTTTCTTGCTCATTCAGTGGCTCCATTTGTTTGGAGTAGTTCCAGAAACCATAGAAACCTCTTTTGGCTAAGAACTTCATTTCATATCTTCATCTGTTTTTTTTTTTTCAGCTTGCAGGTGATCACTGTGTTGCATGTGCAGCTAATGCTGTAAATGTAGACACCCAGTTTAGCAATTTAGTCAACCTCATTCAAATCCCAAAGCAGAAAATAGATCAGAGTCTTCCCTGAGCCTTGCTGCTCTGTGTGGTCTCTGGACCAGCGGCAGTAGTGTCACCTGGGAGCGTGCTGGGAATGCCCCACCCCAGACCTAGTGAATCAGAATCTGCATTTTTTTAAAGGATTAATGTTTGAGAAACACTGTTCTGCAGCACTAGTAGACCAAGCATCACTTGGATCTTATTATCTTTAGCTCATTTGAAAAATAGTACATCAGATACTCTTTGAACAGAAAAAATAGCCTAGCTTGGCCAGAATATGATGAGAAGGAAAAATCTACAGTAACCAGGAAATGGAAATGTATTCAGTGCAATAGCTAGCTCAGGGCTTTGCAGTCTGGCAGACCAGGGCTGGAATCCTGGTTTTGTGATTTCCCAGTTTCGTTACCAGGAAATAATTTCACGTCTTCTCTGCCCTCAGCTGAAATGAAGCATTCTGGTTCTCAGTTCTACAGTACTTTGACTGCACTGTCGCTTTCCACTATGTCAGGCTGATAAGCAAAATAGTTCATGGGCTACATAATTATATGCAGTCAGGCTATTCTTTTCAATAACTTACATTTTATTCTCTATGTACTGCCTTTCTAAGGGCAGAAACATAAACCAGACACATAGACATATAAATGAGCTAGGGGTAAGGGGAAATCTGTGTTTAAGCACTAATAGGTTATTTTAATAGTTTAAATTAACATTACTAAGTTTCCAACTAAATATTCTGCCAATTTTCTGTAAAAATGAATCAGTGACCCTGGCTGTCTCATCCTTGTCTCTTTCTAACTTGACTTCCTGTACTTTCCCCCTCTAACAATATGGGGAAATTTCTGATGAAGGTATGATGCTCTGACTCACTGACAAATTTAAAATTTTTACATTAGTATGAACTGTGTCCATAAATATATCTTATTCAGATTCTCTCTGAAATACCATCTGATTTAGATATGAGATATGTAAATGAATTTTCATTGAAAAAGATACAGTGCCAGGCGTGCTGATGAAATGCATATCTTTTGTAATTTAGAATAGCATCCTAGAAAGGAAATATCTCTGTGACTTAGGTGGAGGTAGAAAGACAGGGTATACAAAATAGTACAGAGGATGGAAACATTCATTATATTCTAAACATTTTAGTCTCTAGAAAATTGCCTGCAACCTGTTTTATCTTGAATTATGGCATTTGTCAGTCATCAGATAAATCTTTATCTCATTCTCTTAAAGCGTCACTTTTTATTTTCTTGTTAAATAATCTCCTCAGTATATCTCAGAATATTTTGACTTGGTGCAGCTTTTACAATATGAATTTCTTATGTCCCAATTATTTCACTTAGTAAGCATGGCACTTTAGTCAAGAGACAAATTTAATGATGATAAAGAAAATGTTGCCTATTATGTACAAGTCGGGCACATAAATGGTAATTAACTTGATTTAGGGGGAGTATAAAGAGCTGCATAATTAAAATTTAAGTAGATTTTAAAAACATGATTTTTCAGGTAATATGTGTCCCTAATACCAGTTTAGAGTGGATGCCAGCACACTGATTTCTCTATATATGTGGTTCAAAAATTTGCATATGAATCTATTATTATAACTCAAATCACTTTGCTATTGAATTCAACATTTTACTTTTAAAAGACTTGTTATTTTAGATTTGTAATTGTTGTTTGTTAATTTGAAGATTAGAGTTTTGTTAGTTTTGCACTGTGAAATTTTTACCTTGAAAAATTTTAGTTCTCGCACTCAAACAGTGTTTTAAAGCTTTACTGACTCTTGGAGTCTTTTCTATACACTGTTTGACTATAACAAATGTGATTCCAAATTCCACTGTACACCACTGGGGAGATATCAAACCTTTAACTTTTATAATTTATGAATAATATGCATTTAATGTGTCTGACACACATATATGTGTATATGTCAATAAAATATTTACATAACTTGAGAGAATAATTCTGAACTCTTTGAAGATAGAAATATAATATCTAGGCATTTCAGAAAAAAATGTTGAAAATCACCTACTGATTTTTTAATTTAATTAAAAAATTTTTATGTTTGTGTTAAGCTGCACATAACATAACAGGTACCATCTTAACCATTTTTATGTGTACAGTGTCATAGGATTAACTGCAGTCACATTGTGTGCAACCATCATCACGATCCACTTCCAGAACTCCTATCATCTTGCAAACTGAAGCTCTGCACCCATTAAACAACTCCCCATTTCCCCTCCTCCTAGCCCCTGGCCACTACTATTCCACCTTCTGTCTCTATTAATTTGATTATTCTAGGTACCTAGTGTAAATGGAATACTGTCTACTATTTTGTTGTCACATATGGAACTGCATAGTCTAATGGTTGAAGATGTTTAAAAACATAACAGGAAACCAATCAGAAACACATTAAAAGTCAGCATGATGTAAATGCAAGGTTGCAAGAATCCAGTTTCTCATGGACTTCCTTCTTTCGTGTGTCACCACCATTAAGCATAGTCGCTAGACTTTCTTTGAAACCGTGGAGGCAGAATGATATCAGAGAAGATTCTCACATCTGACTGTCCTTTCAGCTAAGAGGAGCTCAGGTATATTTCATCTACAAACTCAGGGGGTTGAACCAGGGATGATCTTCCAGGTTCATTCATTTTTTTCGGGAATTTGAGCTCTTCATTTTGCTAAGCTCTGTTGTAGGTGCTGGGGGTTCAGTGGCAGAAAGAACAGGTAAAGATCCCTGCCCTCTTGGAACTTTCACTCTAGTGGGGGAAGCCAGACAAAAAGTAAGCTAAATGTAAAAATGATACCGCATATTCAGTGGTGAGGCATGCTTTGGTAAAAAGTGAAGTGGAAAGGGGAAAGGGGATGGTATGAGGTAAGCCCAGAGAAGGGGTGAAACTCAGAGGGAGGGGTCCAGGGGCTATGTGGGTGTCTTCCACAGATGCAAGAGCACGTGTGGAAACCCGGAGTGGTGGCTGCTTGGTCCTGTCCAGGAACAGCAAGGACAGTGCTGTGGCAGAGTTGGGAGCTAGGGGGAGGTGGGAGGTGATGGATGAGGTCGGAGAGATGACGGAAGACCAAAGCGGATGGGACCTTGCAGTCAATTATACAGACTTTGACTGTTACTTGGAATGAGATGGGAGCCTCTGAAAGGTTTTTAGCAGAGCAGTGACTTGATCTGACATGTTTTGGAAGAGCTACTCTCACTGCTGAAGTGGGTGAGAGCAGAAGTAAGAGTGATGGGCAGGAGACTGTTGTGGAAATTCAGTTGATCTATATTCAGTGACTTGGAGCAAGACAGTTGCAATAGAGGTGGTCAACCATGGCTTGAAGGTAGAGACAGCAGGACTTGGCTAAAGATGAGGAAGCTGAGTTTGCAGTTTTTGGCCTGAGCACCTGGAAGGATGGAGCTGTCAGTCACTAAGGTGGGAAACTTCGAGAGAGCTGGCATGAGAGGGGAGATGCAGAGTTTGTTGAAATGATGAGCCTGTTCAATGTCCAGGTAGAGAGGAGGGGCAGGCAGCTGGTACCGAGAATGAGTGTGGTATCTTCAGGAGAGGAATTACTGTCATACTTACTACTTGCAGATGGAGAAACAGAGTTAGGTAGCACTTAGGTCATTTACCCAGGGACTTAGAGCCAGAAAGAGATGGAGATGGGTATCTGAATTCAGTCTCTTCTCTTAACTTCACTGGATGGAGGAGATCTTACTCCTTGCTCATTCTCTAATAGGTTCTCCTGAGTCATGAAATAGCCGTTGGACCGATCCTAGGAGTGAGAAGGGCATTTCTCTGGCTGCATTGTCAGTTAGTGAATACTTAAGAAGCAACAAAACTCTAAAGCAGCGTAATTAGGGTAGCTTCTATGTCTCAAACATTATGTCTTATAGTTCTTTACCTCTGTCTGTGGTGATACCTCCTCCATCAACCCCAACTCTGCCTTCCGCTCCGGCTTTAAATTCTTTCCTCTCATTTCTAAACATTTCTAGCTCATCCTTGTAGCTCACCTCTTGGCACTGCTGTTGTTCATGAAGGAGATTTTTCTGAGTTCACAGTGTGCCGGAAAGGCAGGGAAGATTACTTTTAAAAGAAATAAACGGATGAAAATGGAAAGTAGGGTACTTATGTTATGTGACCTTGATAAGCTATTGATTTGCAATCTGCCACTTTTTCCCCATCAATTTACAATTCAAGACTTTTAAAGAATGATTCGTATATTCTACGACATATTAAACTGGTATCTGAGAGAGGAAGAAAGAAACAAATGCATTTAGTGGCAATTCAGTTCACCAGATTGGCAGACATCAAAATATGATATTACAGAAGAAAAGAAGAAGGAAAATAATTTAGGGGAAAGAATATATTTTGCATAAATATACCCAAGGTCAGATTCTAACCACTGAGTTCCCCTAAGACCTTGAGTAAGTCACTTTAACTCTGAAAGTCTCTTCCTTTACCGGGTGAATAGGGATACCTTTTTACCCTCCTTTGGTTTGAATATTATGGAAATATTTATAAAATCTGGCTTTAGCCATCTCTAACTATACATTTATTTAATAAGCTTTAGCTTAGATTGTTGCATATATTTTTAATGCTCTCTACAAGTATTCTGATGGATTGCAAATAAATGCTCTGCTCCCATCTGCTCACGCAGAACTTGAGAAAAGTTAGAGGCTTTCAGGAATAACCAACACAAGTTCCTGCTGGACTAACTATCACAATAATAGAGATATTAAAGTGCAGGCACACTCCTTCTTGAATGCCCTTCATCCCTAACACCTGCTACTGTCTACAAGGGCCCCTTGAGTCACCTCCTCCATGAAGCCTTCTGAGGTCTACTCCCCAACAGTGGGGTTGGGCTGGCTGGGACCCGGGAGTCTGTGTAAATTAGCCACTCTTTCCTTTGTGCTCCCAGTATATCTTTTTTATTATTATTAATTTTTATTGGACTGTAGTTGCTTTACAATGTTGTGTTAGTTTCTGCAGTACAGCAGAATGAATCAGCTGTACGTGTACATATATCCCCTCTTTTTTGGATTTCCTTCCCATTTAGGTCACCACAGAGCACTGGGTAGAGTTCCCTGTGCTATACAGTCTGTTCTCATTAGTTATCTATTTTATACATAGTATCACTAGTGTATATATGTCAATCCCAATCTCCTAATTCATCCCAACCCCCCCCCCTTGGTATCCATACATTTGTTCTCTACGTCTGTGTCTCTATTTCTGCTTTACAAATAAGGTCATCGATATGATTTTTCTAGAGTCCTCATATATGTGTTAGTATATGATATTTGTTTTTCTCTTTCTGACTTACTTTACTCTGTATGCCAGTCTCTAGGTCCATCCACGTCTCTGCAAATGACCCAATTTTGTTCCTTTTTATGGCTGAGTAATATTCCATGGTATATATGTACCATATCTGCTTTATCTCTTCCTCTGTTGGTGGACATTTAGGTCGCTTCCATGTCCTGGCTATTGTAAATAGAGTTGCAGTGAACATTGGGGTACATGTGTCTTTTTAAATTATGGTTTTCTCCGGGTATATGCCCAGGAGTGGGATTGCTGGGTCATGTGGTAGTTCTATTTTTAGTTTTCTAAGGAACCTCCATACTGTTCCCCACAGTGGCTGTACCAATTTACATTTCCACCAACAGTGCAAGAGGGTTCCCTTTGCTCCACACCCTCTCTGTGTGCTCCCAGTATCTCTTTTTTAGAGCTCTATTTTAGAAGTCTTTTTTTTTTTCTATTTTGATTTGTAATTATGTGTTTCTGTTAGATTGTGAATGTTTTAAAGACAAAGGTTATGTTCAATAATTTTGGTTTATCAGAGAGTAGAACAATGCCTAGAATAGATAAATAACATATTATTGCATAACTGAAGGCTATTCAATATTTTTCTCATGTGATAAAGCCATTCACAGCACACTCAAACAATTCACCCCAACTTTACCTCTGATTTCTCCACTGTCCAAACCCAAAGTTCATCTGGCAAATTGGGAATTAAAACTCCTTTTCTTTATTTAGCCCTTAGCCTCCTATCATGGCTGTTAGCAACCACACATGTAGGTGTGGGAAGGGCAGAGTCTATTTTATTACACCGTGATGACCTCCTGAGAAGCCCTGTGGTTTGATAAAGAAAGAGATTCGAGAAAAGGAGGCTGAGAAGGAACGATTGGAGAGAGAGGAGGAAAACCAGAGAAGTGGAGTCCCCCAAGCCAAGAGAGCAGGGTGTTTTCAGGAAAAGACAGTTGCCAGTCAGTAAATCATGATTAATCACAACTGTACAATTTTTTTTTTTTTAATTTTTTGCGGTACGCGGGCCTCTCACTGTCGTGGCCTCTCCCGTTGCAGAGCACAGGCTCCGGACGCGCAGGCTCAGCGGCCATGGCTCACGGGCCCAGCCGCTCCGCGGCATGTGGGATCTTCCCGGACCAGGGCACGAACCCGTGTCCCCTGCATCGGCAGGCGGACTCTCAACCACTGCGCCACCAGGGAAGCCCAACTGTACAATCTTTGACAGCTGCCATTACCAGTAGCAAGAGGTAGTGGAAGGAAGGAATACTGGGCAAAGTGCCAGTTCATGGCCTCTTTACATCATCACGGCTCTCACTTCATCTGTGAAATGGGGATAGTGGTCATTCCTATGCCATTAGCTTGTCCTGGGGATGAAGGAATTCCCTGTATGGAGCCCTACGCATTGTCAGTGCTAAATAAATACTAGTTACTAATACTGTTGTTGTTGGTGTGAGCCAAATGAAATTAGTAAAATATAACTAGATATCATTGTGTAAGATTTTTGTTTCTAGCAAGCAAAGAACTTCCTGGGAGCGAGAACGCCCAAGCAGCACCCACTCTGGATCTTCCAGGCTTCAGGAGTAGTCGGACTCTGACAGCTCTCACCCGGGCTGCATAACCATTCAAGGTGCAGCCAAGAGGAGTAATGGGCAGGAAATGAAGGGATACGAGAAGGGCGTCAGTGAAGGAGAGACGTTCAAAGTCAGTAATCTTGAGAACAACATTTTGAAATCAACCCCAAATGTATTTGAGACTGTTCCTAAAAATATACTTAATGGCAGAGGGGGAGGTTTTATGTTTTAATATTCAGCTTGCAGAGGACAGTTGCACTATGTTTAGAAGGCGGCAGAGTGGAGCTGTTAAGAGCACACTTTTGGAGCCAGTAAAACCCAAGACAAGAATCCCAGCACTAGGACATATTTACTGTGTGATCATGGGTGCTTTCTTAACTTGTCTAAGCATTGGTTTTCTTCTCTGTTCAATGGGAGATATAATAGCTAACTCCCTGGACTGCTTTAAGGATGAAATTGTGTAATATTAGGAAAAAAACTTTGCAGAGGGCCTCGGGCATAGGAGAGGATCCATCAGAATAGATACTGCAGGATGATAGCATGTGATGGATGGATTGATGGATGGATGGATAGATAAATAGACCCTGTTTTCAACCCCAGGAAAATAGATATTAAGTACTAATTAGGCATTTCTAGTCTTAACTTTCCTTAATCACAAAAATCATCCAATTAATACTTCTGCGTAAGCAAAACCACCATTAGTGTCAGAATAGAAAGGGACACATTGAGACTTGAGTGGCTTAGAATTCTATTTATTTCATCTACACCATTTCTTAAGTGGCACCCCTGCCACATGGCAATGAATCTTAATTTTTTAAGCTCTCTTTGAACAACTAGAAAATACACTTGTGTTGGTAAAGAAGTAAAAGTGTCCAACATTCCTGAGGATAAATGTAGTAGGATAAAGGTAACATCATATTTGATGAAAAAAATCTTTGAAATAGGAAAATCTGCCATGAGGAAGCAGCAAAGAAAGTATGTTCCCATTTAGTCATTTTATAGTTAATAAACATGAATGAGAATGTTGGTCAACGTAAACTCTCAACAAGGAAGGTGGGCTGTTGCTCAATCAGCAGTGGAGGGTGTCATATGTGGAGCTTCCCTTTGTGAGTGTATTTCAATTAAAGAAATCTGGAAGTGTCTGTGAGTCAAAGATGTGGTGCAGGCAATATATGATGTAAAACAAAGGCGTGTGGTTTACGTAGCTCAGCAGACAAGTTGCCAGATGGTGGGTATGCTTGTTTGAATGGCACCCAAGACAAGAAAGTACCCACCTGTTACTCTGAGCACACAGTGGGCAGAATCCTAGATTTTCGCAACCCTTTCATTGATGACTCATTTTTTTAAATAAATGTTTCTCTATTACTTGTATCTATTACTCTAGGTTGCAGTAAGTCCTTTGGATAAGGCAGAGTATAAATAATATAATTTTATAAATAGACAAGGATTAGTAAAACATTTAAGTTAGAAGCAGATCTATGCCTGATATCAGATAGTTTTGTGTGATGTAGACCAGTGTTCATGGTGGCACGAATTTATGATTGTGTTTGTCAGACATTGTGATAGATATTGGGGTGGGGCGTGGGGGAGACAAAAACGTATAGGATATCATGTCTGCCCTCAACGAGATGGCAGCGTAGTATGGGAAGACAGTATGAAAAACGTAAGAACTGGCAAACACCCAAAATCTGTGTGATTAATTTTGGCTGGATGAGAGGTTAACTGAAGACTAGACATTTGAACAGCACATTGAGGAATGAATACGTAGATCTCCCCTTGCAGATGGAGAGACCAGGACATGCCAAGCTGAGAAAAAGCAAAAGCAAAATTCCATGAGGCAAGAGACTGTATGACACCCCAGAAGGAGCAGCCTGGAGGGACCCTAGTGTGGGCTGCATGGTGGACAGAATGGGAGGAAGATAATGACAGACCTTGAATGGTGTTGTAATAATGTAGGCTTTATTTTGAGAAAAATGGGAATCTCTTAAATGTTATTAAACTGGAGATAGAAAATAACCAGAGCTGAACTCTAGGGAGACACAGGCAGTAAGGCTGGAAAACAAGCCCTGGAACTGGAAATGGTAGAACATAGGAGTAAAGGAGAATTGGCTCCTAAATGTGTACTGGGAGAGCAAACGTGAATGACAGTATGGAGTTAAATAGGATTCTCTTGTTGCTGGCTTGGGTATCCAGGATGAAAGCCGGTGCCTTTAACCAAGATGGGGAACGCAGAAAGAGGCAAGGTTTGAGAAGGGAGTAGAGGAATGAAGGTGAGATGTGTGGTCAAAATTATAAGTTTAATTTTGTGGCTATTTATGAAGAAATGTTCTCAAAGTGTTAGAAATAAAGATTAGGTTTAAGTGGGCTGGCAGACACAGATTTGAGAATTATCTGAATTGCAGCAGTAATTGTAAGCCTGAGAGTAGATGATTTTGCCTTAAAAGATCAGGTGCGTTGAGAAGAAAAAGATCAAGAACAAAAACATAAGGAATAAGTACATTTCAGGAATGAGGATAGAAGTTTTAAAAGAAAGAAAACCCGAAGGAAATATTATTGCTGAAGTATTGAAGCTGCAGTGTTGTAGAACACTTCAAAAACATCACATTCCAAAATATTACATGTCATAAAAAGAACAATAGGATAAGAAATGAGAGAATATTGGAATATTGGGCATTATACAGATAATAGCAAGGGTAGTTTCAGCAGATAAACAGGATAATAAATTTATTTGTTTATTTATTTATTTTAACAGGATAAGAAATTTAAAATGAGCATAACTAGTTACTATTCTTTGAGCCCTTTCTTGGTGTCTGGTGTATTCATTCCAATCCTAATAGCACCTCAGTCATCAGCCCATTTTTCAGATGAGGAAACCGAAGCATGGAAAAATGAAACAACCTTATCAAGATCATATAGCCAGTAAATGACCAAGTTATGATTAAAACCCAGGCCATTTGGCTGCAGAGCTCAACTTTTTAAGCACAAATTGTAGTGACTTAAAGTCAGATGCAGTGTGTGCAGGTGTGCAGCCCGGGGCGGGGGTGAGGGGATCAGCCAGGTGGCTTCCTGACGTGCTATTACTTTGGGGAGATTAAAGCACACATGAGCTCTTGCATAATCGACTCTATGTCGATTGGGCAGAACCTGTAAGAGTTGACAGGAGCTTAAAGCAGACAAACAACACCACTCTTCCGTGGCTCCTGCTGCCACAAGTTGAAAGGTGTAAATATGAGACTACAACCCAAAGTCCCGGACTGTCTCAGTGATAGTTGCCTCAAGTTGCTAGTCACAATTTGTAAATTCTGTAACCAAACAAATGCATGGCAGAATGTTATTTTTCAGGGTAAGATGATTTACTTTATTACCTGTGTGAATTTCCTCAATATGCCTCCAAGAAGTGGTCCGGTTTGTAAAACAGCAAGAGAAAACCGAAGAGAAGACCTACTTTGCTGATCTGAAAGTAAAAAAAAAACATTATAGACTTTTTTGATTCAGTCTTTTAGTCTGTAATTTACTCCTATCCTTAGCGTGTACTCAGAGAGACTAACATCATCTATTAGAGGTGATTGAAAAAGTGCCAAATGAAAGGCAATTCTAAACTAGTTAACAGTAACATAGGTTTAGTGCGGGAAATAAATCTCTTATTTTGAACTGACAGAGAGGCATGCAGTTTGCATTAATAGAAAATTGTCTCCTTTGGAGATCATAAAATAAAGAGCTTGAAATTATGAGCTGGTCCAGGGTACCCACATATCTGGTCCGGCCCTGGATGAGCAAGTAGTAAAAATGGAGGTAACAGTTATGCGTTTAGAAATGTAGCACTGAAGAGATGTACATTGAAGTGCTGGGGACTTTGAGGGAAGGCAGGGTTGCAGGAAGATTCTTTGGGCTTGAAGGGCTTGTTCAGGGGCTGAGGCGGGCTTTCTGAGTCAAGAGGAAAGGCAGGTGGAGATAGTGGTAAGTGTGCTACCACTTACTACTTAAGAGCCAGCTCTTCTGCTGGGAATTGGGGGCCGAATTTGGACTTGGGAGTGGGAAGAGACTTGGAACTTTTCTGTGAAAAAGGAATCAATTAGAGTAAAATGTTTTTCTGTTCAGCATGAATGGCCAAGCTGCAGTTCTAAAGCACTAATTTCGATGAGTATGTGTTGAAATGAGTTTTTACTCTTCTCTGTGGATGCTGGGAGAGTGGAAATTATTAGTCGCTGAAGACATAGAACTGCATAAAAAATCGTCACTAGGAGATGGAGAATGTGCCAAAATTGAGCTAAAACGTTTCTGCTTTAAAGCATCTTTTAAGATAGCCATAATCATTGATCATCAAGGTATTTGCTCAGAGGGATAAAACTAGAGCTAGTGTTTGAGTTGTTGAGCCATGTCTTATTTTTGATATTAGATATGTTGCGTAGTATAGTTTGGTTAGACTCAGAGGTGTGAGGACGCTTAAAGCAGCTGATCTAATAGTTTAAAGTCTATTTGGTATATATATAGCACAAGTTGCCATCTACAAATAGTGTGTTCAGCAATTCTCGGTGCTTTTTAACATTACTTTTGTCTCAGTTTCAGTTGGGAAGGACCCTGAATCTTGCCTTCTCTTTGTCCTAGGACAACCTGTGGAAATGACAAATGGAATTCATTCATTCACCAAAGCAATGATCAAGTATCATATGATGGTGCAGGAAAGAGTTAATGCCCCAATGGCCCTGTACACAGCACAATTCAAATAATTTCTTATTTAGAAAAAGAACTCTCCTATAGAGATACCACCACAGAGGTGATTCTTAAATAATATTGGTTTAATACTAAAAACCTCCAATCTGGAGTGTCCTCTTAAGCTGTCTAGATCCTGTCAATATGACAAAGAGAGAGTGTCTTTTAATCCAAGGACTGTTTCGATGCGCACTAATGCGTGAGTACATTTTTAGAGATATATTTTCTAACTTCCAAATTTTTTTTCTGTTAATAATGGTGGGGGAATGTTACAGGATGAAAGTAGTTTTGATAACATTTTGCAACCAGACATTTTTCTTAGTTTCAGTATGTTTATATACGAAAAGAGAAGCCAGATGATAAAATCAAAGTGCCCATGCAGAGATTATGGTACCTCACCTTTCATTGTCCTGACAGCTGTAGCTCAGTGCAAGTTCTCATTACTGCTGTGTTATCCTATCATTTACAACAGAGCGAAAAATCAAAAAATTTTAATATAATGTATCCCAAAGTAGAACATTTTATACATTATGCTGGTGAACAACAGAAGCGAAATGTAGGCTAGATGTTGATGGAGATTGAAACAAGATACATGTGAATTATGACAATAGCTTTAAAAGATAGGGCAAAACACTGATGATTTAAAAATGTTTAAAAATTGTTTAAACATTTAAAAAAATGTTTAAAACTCTTTTGAAAGTGATGGAGCATGATAGATAACTGCCACTGTTGCCACTGTTGCAGAGTAGAAAAACAGAGAAAGTTATCAAAGATAGAAAAACTACTAGTAATTCTGGTCCCTTTCTTGATGTCCAGTAGCCATGACAACTGTCACTCTTGAGTCTACAAGCTCCTGTCTCTGTGCATTGCCTCTGCCCCCAGCCAAATACCTGTCTCTGTATCTAATCACTGATGTTATTTGCACTGAGTCACCAGTCACATCTTTTAGCAAAGGGTCTTGCCTACACCCTACTCCCACTCATACTGAATTCTGGTAAATGTGTGAATGTGTATGGCTTCACCGTTTTTCAAAGTTGGTCTTTCTCTAGATAATTTGGAACCTATATTTGGAACGTAGGAAATGAGGTTTTAAAGTGAAAACTAGCCTATTCTAGGATAGTTTAACTGACCCAGATAGCATCCCAATAGATGATGAAAGATCTAGTGAAAGCTGAGTGCTAAATAGCCCCCTCAAATATGGTTTAAATCTGTTTCCTCCATTTTCTCCTACATAGGGTCTTGGGCTGCCTTAATGGAGAAATTGTGCTTGGATTTTGGTATGTAGTCAGTACCTTTAAGAGGACTGTGTTCCTTTCTGATGCTGTATTTCAAGAAGGGCATAGATTAGAAGAGTATTTGGGGAGAATGGCTAAGATGCTCATTGATCCAGAGACCACATACCACAAGGATTACTCAAAGAAAACAGGACACATCCTGAGGAAGAAACGTCCCGAATGAGACATGCTTGCTGACCTCTATTTCAAATGAACAACCTCTAGATGTAGCAGAAGAAGCTATTCAGCTTTTCTCTTAATAAAAGGTTAGAACCAGTAAGCAGGAGGCACAAGGAGAGTGATTTCAGCTCGGAAGAGGATTCTCTAACAACCAGGGCCCCTCCCCTCTCTCAGGAGGCGGAGGTATTCAAGCACGGGCTGGCAAACCACTGGTCAGAATTTCTTAGCTGGGTACATGGCGGCAACACATGTCTTTTAAACAAAGCTTTCCACTTTCGAAACTGTATACCCTGCCAAACCAGTATTTGTGGATCATATGTGTGCCACATACTGTACTGATGCTGGGACATGCAGAGCTGAATATAGCATGGACCCTGCCCCAAAGTCTAGCAATCTAATCAGAAGGAATGACATGCATAAGACTAAGTATAATGTAGTGTTTAAGCGGTGTAATAACGGAGTAAACAAAGTCCTGAGGGCACCCAGGGGATAGCAGGTAATGAATTTAACAGCTGTTTATTACACACCTACCACGTGAGTGACCCATATTTTACTGTGCTCCATGCTCAGAGTGTAACTCTGAGGGCTGTTGTGACTCTGAAGGCTGTTATTATGGGGTGGGGAGGCTTTGGAAATCTACAGTAAGCTCTAGGGTTGTACCAGTTGTTGAGTACAAAAGAGTGTATTGCCAAAGATAAAGACAAACCATTTCTAGCTCCTGATCGTCTCCAAATCAGTGGTAAAAATTCCTGCTGCCTACACAACTAAGTGATTAGGATAGACAAGCAACCAACAGTTATTAGATGCCAAATATCTTCTAGTTAGTAGTGGGGTATAAAACAAAGGATACACATTCTGCCTTCAAGAAACTTGCAGTCTAGTTGGGAAAGTAAGCAATGATATGAGATAATTAAATAACAATTCTTTATTACGCCATAATTCTATGTTTGCAGTTGAACTTCAACCAACCATGACTAACTTACATTCCACCCCTTTGCAAGTTATCTGTTAATTCACAGACCGTATGGTTACATCTTCATTTATAAGCCATTTTCTCCGTGAGATATCATCCCCACCAACCCAGCACTCAAGTATATATTCCGAATGGCTGAAATGGTCATGCGTTAAGTTTCTGTGATGTACAGTCTTCTTGTGGCTCGTTGATGGATTTCGAGCCCCACCTTTTTAGATTCTCTTGAGAACAGGGATCTAGCCTTTTTTGGGGGAATCCCCTCAATGCTCAGAGCGGTGATAGGCAATAGGTTTAGAGTTAGCATCTGAAACTTCCTTGTTCTTTTACTCAGTGGTCTTGAAAGAACTATATTTTTATGAGTTTAACATTCTTCCTTTGTAATTAGTGGGTTTGGGTTCATTAGGTGATGGGGAGTTCTGATTTATTTCATAAAATTTCCATCTGAAAAAAACATTTTATCTCCAAATCTAGTTCTCTTCTGATAATAAGTGCTTCCATACTACAGTTGGATTAGAATCACATGGACGCGTTTGTAAAAGTTCTGTTCTTTAATTTTTGCACTGCTGGGGTATCTAGAGTTCATTGGACATTTTGGACATGAAAGACTAAGGACTCATCGGAAAATTTCATCCCAGAATCCACTGTATGTTTGCTCTCCTAGCATGACAAATGTTAATGCTGTCATAACCCATCTACGGAGAGAACTGTCTTCAATTTTATAGCTGTTATCTCAACACCCACAGTGCATTTCCTTATTTTACAGAGGTGGGGAGGAACGTTGGGGAGATTAAGTGATTTGTCTAAGATTATATGGCTTAAAGAAGGGCTGAGCTGAGACCAGCATGCAAGCTTTAGCTCTGGGCTCTCTCTTCCTCCATGCATAAACCATGATGTTAGCATGTATATCCTTATGCTATGGAATGTCCACGTGCTGTGAATTCAGTAGGGAAACACATTAGTCCATGGTCGCTGCAAACACTGTGTGAAGTGCCTCTTAGTGCCAAGTTACAGCAACTTACAAAACATCCTTTTGAAAAATGTATATACTACCTGGAAAAATTCTGCTGTGTTTTAGAACAAGAACATGATGCAATGTTTTACTCTTGTGTGTTAGTCACAGACAACTAAACAGGAGCTATATGGTAATTATATTAACCATCTCTAGTGACCTGAATTGTATTTTCCAAAAACCATAAGTAAAAATGCATTTAACATCTGGAAACTTCTAGATACTTTGCTCTCTTTCTTAAATTTCTGCATCTGTTTTTAGTAATGACTACAGAAAATAACGAATTTTGGATTTTATATGTAGGTCTAGAGTTTTCCTGCTGATGACTGAAGGTGAGGTATATTTAGAGGTTTTTTTGTTTTTTCTTTCTTTCAGAATCAATCTGGATTCTGAATTGTTTGTATAACACTTTTATTTACTTTCTTAAATGACAAATGTAGCCAAATATTTTTGTTAGGAGAATTACTAAAATTACTCCTCAGGTAGAAACATTTCTCTCTGCAGTGCTGGGTCATTTGATTTTAGAAGTTTAGAATTCAAAAAGACCAAGTAGGAAGAAACTTTAGATTCTCAACCAACTTTTAGATTTTATGCAATTGAAAATAAAAAGCCAAAAATGTAAGATCATTTGCCAAAAGCCATGCATTTATACTTTTCAAATGATTATTTATATTAACAATGTTGTTAACAAGATTAAATTAAGCTATAGCCAAGCTATAGAGTACAGGCAGTGTCCTAGGGTTAGGTTGGGTGAATAAATATTTCTTGAGAAGCTCTGAACATGGCTCAAGTTTAATCAAAAGGAAATCTTTTGCTTTGATTGCTATTGATAAATGGAATATTTATAAATGGAATGGAATATTTCCTGCCATATCTATAAACAGAGGATGTCACAGTCATCAACAATTTGCAACCCTCCAATGTGAGCCGGTGAGCCCTGAGGAAACTCAGGGCTGAAAAGAATACTTGCCATTTAGCAGCCATCAGACTGCAACCACTCCCTGCCGTGAGCCCTGAGGAAACTCAGGATGTGAAAATACAGGATACTGGCCCCTGACAGCTGAGGTGCACATCAAAGGAATGATTTCAGCGCGCCCAGACTCTTGCATCTTCCTATACGTAGAAGAGTGCTAAACTCCTTAACTTGAGATATCTGGTTTTCTTTAATTAACAATAATCTTTTTGACATTCCCGACTACCTGTCCTTTTGTTGCAAAATTCCTATATATCCTGGCTCCTCCCGTCGTCTGCTTGGAGCAGTTTCTCAGAGCTATCTGAAACGCTGTCTCCTGGGCTGCAGTCTTCATTTTGCCCCAAATAAAACTTAACTCGCAACTCTCACATTGCTCATTTTTTTAAAAGTCAACACTACATTGACTCTACTGTGATCATTGTGCTGGAGACATTTTATAGAATCCAGAGCTGTGGGTTGTGCGTTAGGGCTTGAGATATATAAACTGAGGGTTTTTTAATTCCAATTTCAGCAGCTGAACCCCGCCCACCAAAATGGTAATCCGGCCTTCCAATTACAGGAGGAAGTTAAGAGTAAACATTATAAATTCTTACCTGAAACACATTACTTCTTCTTTCATGATTGAGAACATCATGTCTCCAAGTTCCAAGCCAATCTCCACGACAAGTTCAGAGGGTTCAACTCTACAACCGATTTTAACAAGACTTGAAATGGAACAATCTCACTTGACAGTAGAAACCCTGGAGGGCACAAATTGGCATCAGGTCTTAAGTTAAGAATTCCTTCTTCAGTCTCTGGGATGCCCATTGCATGGAGGGAGCAGCCCTGTGGTGTTACTGTGAGGGAAAATGCCTCCATGTAAATTAGCAATGGGAAGATTCTAGAGGTGCTGGGAATGGACAGTCTCTAAAGCAACACTCAACAAAAAGCACAGTAGAGAAAAATGGTCTTTAATCTAACCAGTACAGCTCTTTTGAATCAGGGGAGAATTTGAAAAAGAAGGGCAACTGCGATGTTACGCAGGCATGACAAATAATGGATTAATCATGAATTTGCTCTTAACTGAAAAGATCAGCTTATAATCTCAGGTTTGTAAAATAAAGAGAAAAATTCTGCATGTTTATATTTCTACATACTCATGTATATATTCATATATGTCAGCATATTATCTTATCAGTAAGTATAAAGGTATGAATGAAAATGAAAACACAGCAAGATGGTAATTTTGGGTGGGAGGAGAGGAGGTGGTGGGTACCATGGGTGCAGAGGAAAGGAAAAGATGAAGAAGAGTGAGGGCCATTAGCATCCTAGCTTAACTTGATGCCTCTTAACATAAAATAAGCCTAAGCTCTGAATGATTTGATTTTTCCCTTAATATATAATATTTCCTTTCGTTTTAAATTTTTTGTGCCTTCCCAGAAGATTCTGAGCTCTTTAAAATTCAGCTAGGGATTCTACATATTCCAGTTACAACTTCCAAACCAAAAATTCTACCCTCACCTCTAATTCTAATTTCACACGCCCAGATATTCTCTACCAAGTACTGCAGGTCAGGCATGGGCCTGGTGTCCCTCTTGTAACCTTGGACAAGGGCCATCCTGATGTGATCAAAAATCTCTGTCTCAGTCCTATTTGCTGAACAAATAAGATGGAAAGAAACCCTTGCTTTGTGGGCCACGTTTTTTATTCAAGCAGAGCTCTGGCGTGGAGGAGAAAAATGGGGATTTGGTGGAAGTTCTGACTTCAGGCTGGGATTGATTTCCCCCAGGAATCGATACTGCGTTTGCAGAGTTAGGCAAAGCTGGAGCTGTTGAGGGCCCAAAGGCACATTGTGCTACTGGAAAATGGAACACATGAATGGCAGAGAGGGCTTTCTTGAAACAGGATCAGAATTCTGCTTCTGAGGAGAGTTTTCCTAAACCATTTTAAGTGCTAATTTTTGAACATTAGTTTTTACTCTGCAATATTGACTTGCCCTTTGCAGCTGTGGTTGGCTTGAGCGGGTCCTGAAACCTCGCTTTAGTCCTCCTGGCTTCACAGCTTCCTCTAATGAGCATGGTTTTCCAACCCTCCCACCGGCAGGCCTATAACTATGGGCTTCATCTGAGGCCAGCTCAGCTTGTAAGGCTCTACCAGTAGGACCTTGAATTTGCTGGTGCTGGCTGCATGTTGCTTTGTCTGTATAAGAGAAAGCGGGGTGACTTTTGACTTATTTATGAATTACCTTTATTTTTCTGAGTCAGTATTCTCTTTCCCTGAGTTTCATGGTTGCCACTCTTCTAGGAACTTAAATTCTAGTTTCAGGGCTTCCCTGGTGGCGCAGTGGTTGAGAGTCCGCCTGCTGATGCAGGGGACACGGGTTCGTGCCCCGGTCTGGGAGGATCCCACATGCCGCAGAGCGGCTGGGCCCATGAGCCATGGCCGCTGAGCCTGGGCATCTGGAGCCTGTGCTCCACAACGGGAGAGGCAACAACAGTGAGAGGCCCGCATACCACAAAAAAAAAAAAAAAAAAAAAATTCTAGTTTCAACACACAGAGTAGGCTTTTATTTGAAACCTGTTGAGAGAATGAAATGTTATTTCCTGAGTATAAAATGTCTACTTATCTCATTTTTAGCAAATTATTTCTTAAGACATGCAAATGATTTTTTGGCTCGTAATAAATTGAGGAATTCTCTGCACAATGGATTTAACACGGATGTTGGACTTGGAAATTTCTGTAAAAGACTCCTGTTTCCTTTAGAAGAGAAATGTCTTGCTCTGAAGGTTTTAGGAATGCCTTGTGTTTCTCCCCTGGTAGGAGATAGCAGGAAAACAGGTTTTTTTTCTAGTTATATGGTAAATTCAGTGCTTTAAAGTCTTCTAAGTGAACACGATATTTTCTACTTTGGGAATCAGTGGTTAGCCCATGTAGTTTTAAATTGCCATGGATTAAGAATGTTCATAGTCCAATTTTGCTTTGGCTATCACTCATATATATATATATATATATATATTTTTTTTTTTTTATCGCTCATATATTTTATCTCCAGTACTGAGAGTACTGTGTGATGTGATGAGAAGTGCACCACATAACACTGGCCAGTTCGTTACACGTGTCACCTCAACCCTGATATGTAATCACGATTGTCCCCGTTTTAAAGATGAGGAAATGGAGTTTGGGGAGATTTAAGTGACTTCTTTGAGGTCATTTGACTAGCAGGTGGTTGCAACCATTGAAGTCTGTTCTGTCTGGTTCAGTGGTTATTGTTTTCTTCCACTTCATCCTGCTTTCCCTCCAAGCTGCACTGAGAGCCTAGAATGAGGCACATCGGAGACCTGGGTTCCACACTGAGACAGTGACCACAGCACCAGAGAGCACTGTGTATCTCCAAGCCACATGATCGCCCCAGTTTCTCCTGCTGAGCTTGCACTGGTTTTTATGGTTTCTCTCCTTCCAGCTACTTAACTTATGCGCCGTTTAGTGTCCTGGCTCCTTTCTGCTCAGCTCGTCTTCTCTCGTGCCTTCAGTTCACAGGCCTGGATCTGTCTGGAACCTAAACCTTCAGCTCTGACTTTTACTTTTCGCTTTCCGGCTGCTCTAAGAACTTGAACAGTACAATGTCAGCTCAAACTCAGTCATGAATAAGAACAGTGCTTTAAGAGGAGGAGGCATATGGCTAAAATAATGTACATACCATCTCTATTCCCTCTCCACTCAGAAATAAAAATGATCAACTAACATGTGTTGAGTATTGTATATATAACCCGGTGCTTGAAAAAGCACTTTGAGATGATTCAGAAACTCACAGTTTGCTTTTGAAAAGTTCATCATCTCAAGAGGGATACAAAATGTTCTAATTGGAATTATATAAATAACCCAAACATACGTACACATACACAAACGGTATAGCACAGATGATAAATATGTTGCTGGTCATGGGGAAAGGTCTCAGGACAAAGATAAATGTGTGGTCGTTTAATCTGATTGTTGGGAACAAAAATTGTGTAACTAGAAAGGCTTGGGGACTGGGCATGATTTTTATTTGAGAGCACTGGCTGTCTAGGAGAGTTCTTTTTACCTTGTTGGAGCTCTGAGCCAATTTGCCTGAAACATATGTTGCATTTATATTTTCTTTTTAAGAAGTACAAGGAAAAAAATAAAGGAGTAAAAGCAGTGCCAACTTCTTCTTAAAAGACTATTTTAAAAAGCTGGAATCAAACCAGCGAATGTTAAGTATGTCTTATATTATCAGTCATTCTAACTCAACACTCAAGGGATACTGATGCACCCAGCTTCATGGAACGGGCTGACCCTCTCTGATGCCTTTTTCCTGCTCCGTGATTCCTCAGCATCAGTTCTGTGCAGCTGGACCAGGGGCGTGGGAGCAATTAACCTGTCAGTGTCTCCCATTTTCAGTGTATTATAATTTGCATGTGAACCAAAAAGAATTAAATTGCGAAACTTTCAACTTAATTTTCCTAGAAGAGTGAATAGTGATCTGCCTCTCCTTCACAGAATGTGGGTGGTGACATTCAGTTCCCACCAAAAAAATATATCTGTTTCCCACTCCTTTATTTATAGGTGAGTCATTCTTTCAGGATTTATGGGAGCTCTTCAGGCTGCTGAGTAAAAGAGTCTTTCCACACCAAGTATGAACAAGGCAGGCAGGAGAGAATATCTAGAACAGGCTTCTTCAACCTCGACACTATTGACATTTTGGGTTGGACGATTCTTTGTTTGGAGCTGTCATGTGCATTGTAAGATGTTGAGTAGCATCCCTGGCCTCTACCCACTAGATGATGGTAGCAGTCCCCAAGTGGTGACAATCAAAATTGTCCCCAGCAGTAGCCGAATATTCCCTGGGGGAAAGGAGGCAAAGACACTCCCAGCTGAGAACCCCTGATCTAGAAGTATATATGATAAACCATGAACTTCATAACAACTTAGTGGGAGGAGAAAATTCCAGATGGTTACCTGATTTCCATGGGGAGAGCTGAGGGCTCAGAATGATATTCAGAGAGTGTGAAGGATGAATTTAGCACATTGGGTGTTTTAGTCATGTTTACTGTGTGATGCCCAGTGTACTCCCATGATTTCATAGAAGACTGTGGACCCCTCTTGGAGCTACCCAATGACTCATCCCTTGGAAAGAAAACCTACCTTTTTTTTTTTTTTTTTTTAAATGCTTCTGCACCTTAAACGGTGGGCCCAATACTCAAATTAAGAATAAAAAAGAGACAATGAAATGACTCAATCATGGCTTCAAAATAAATGGAATCTTTTCTGATGACAATATTTCATCACTTGGTTGTAAATACTTTATGGCAAAAGAAGGGAATTAATGAGCAAGTGGAGAAAGTGGAAGGGTCTTCCCGAGGAGACCACAATGGGCAATATTGTGAATCCTGCTGATTGCAACTAAGTCCACATTTAGAGGTTGTGCCGTGCAACTCAAGGCTGTGAAGTAAAAGGTTAGGTCAAGGCTAAACCATTCCACCGTTACGGAGTCAAGGCTTGTTTCCTAGTTTGTCAGTCATTTCAGGAGAGGGACATCTTGTCTACAGGACCTGACTCTCGAGTACCGATCTGAATTCTCACCTGTGGTCTTTCTCAGGTGAAAGGCAGCATCAGTCTTTCCTCCTTTCTGAGGTTGGGGCATTCTAAACGAAGACTACTGGTACCTTAGGCAATAGAGTAATGCCTTCTAATTAAAGGAGATGGGAAGACTATGGGATGTTCTTCATCAGTACCATCTAGACAAGCTTGGTTACCTACACATTTCTTTGGTGCCTGGAGTACAGAGAGAGGAGTGTTAGACCCTAAGCTGGCTTGGCCGGCTGGCAGGCGGAAGCAGATGCCGTTGAGGCTGCTTGTTGGGGAAGGGGAATAAGGAATGATTCCATTTAAATTGTGGAGCCTGTTTCTTTTCACTCTTCAATGCCATCCTTCTGATTTATTGTTTTTTTAAATGAACATTGACAACAACAGTAATGATTAAATACGTACAGTAGTTCAGGGTTTCCAAAGAACTTCTTTTGGTTCTTGATTTACTGGGCAGTTACTCCAACAGATTCTTAACTTTACAGTCACTTGATGAATCTATTCATGGACCCCTAAAAATCACCTTGATATGTATGCTCCACGACATTTCTTTCACCTACCATTTGAATAATATTTTGATCCTATTCCTAGCCCTGCCACTAGCGGGGGAATGCAAAGTGCTTTGAGATCCACACGTGAAAGGAATGTTCTAGGAGGGTGAGGTTATTTTCTAAGCAAAGGTTTCTAAACACTTTCATTTGTATTTTCCCCCCAGTGTGAATTACTGTATTAACATATAGAAGCCCTTAATGGAAGATAAGTAAAGCTCTATTAATGTTTATGCTGTTTGTAAAAAGAGGTAATGGTAGAATTCCCCAGGCAGTTCATTTCATTTAATGTGTACTGATCCTTAAATTGCAAAGCAGGCTGGGTGAACCCTGGCTGCAGGCACGAATCTCCTGCTTAATGGGCTGCTTTAGAGCTCTTTTCTAAGAAATCTCCATCTCTGTCACTGTTTTCTTCAAGGTGTTGAATAATTTTAAAAGTGGCAGTTGCAACAATATGTAAAAAAAAAAAAAAAAAGCTGACAGCTGGCACCATTCAGCTTACTTTTCTGCCCTTTTCGTCGAAAGCTCAGACTGTTTTGCACCGCGGGGGGAAGTGGCGTTGCAGATTTTATTGGGATTTAGTGGAAGCATACTGCCTGGTTAGAATACAGACTCTTACCTGAGCAAAGGTATTTGCAAGCCTTGCTTGGCAGTCTGGTGCCAACCCATCTTGCTTCCACTACACCGACATATCTGTGCTGTTCGTTTTGAAGACGAAGATAGTTTGTTTTTTTCCCCTGTAATGGTCAGTGTTGTAATTAGTTCTTGTTAATCTGATAATAATGTCAGAATCATAATGCCCTTTTTTTTTCATTCAGTGCATATTCTCAAAGCTGTTCCCAGAGTATGTCACTTGTAGCCATAAAGCTGGCAAGAGAAAGAGAAGGATGATGTGACCTGTGACCTGCAGAAGCTTAAAGGTCTGGCGGTAGAGCAAAGGCATGTGATGAAACAACCCCAGAAAGTATCAGGTGGGGAGCGCTGCCGAGTGAAGATGTAGTTCTGGGCACTTAGGCTTGACAGTGCGAGGGATTTGTGGGCTGTTCTGGAGACTCTCCCTCCATGTGCTTCTGGCTTGGGAAGCAGGTTGACCTCCATTAGTGGTTTAAGAAAAAACACACAATTTAAAATAAACAACAACAACAAAAGTTTTGGAAGAAGCCTGAAACTGCTGAGAAGAAAGTCAACAGGAGCTGGTGTGGAATAAAATGCACAGAGGCTGATTCTGGGGAGGCACGTTGTGGAACCAGTTAGGGGACTGGAATTGGGGCCATCTGTTCACTTCCTGCTATAGTCTCTAACAAGAGAAACTCTGTAAATGAAGGGGCCCTAAATATTCTCTCAGAAAACATCTGAGCGGGCTTCCCCGGTGGCGCAGTGGTTGAGAGTCCGCCTGCCAATGCAGGGGACACGGGTTCGTGCCCCGGTCCGGGAAGATCCCACATGCCGCGGAGCGGCTGGGCCCGTGAGCCATGGCCGCTGAGCCTGCGCGTCCGGAGCCTGTGCTCCGCCACGGGAGAGGCCACGACAGTGAGAGGCCTGCGTACCGCAAAAAAAAAAAAAAAAAAAAAAAAGAAAACATCTGAGCAATGGTGAAAGGGAAATTTAAGCAAAATCAGAGTATTTGATTTAATAGAACAGGAATTAAGGACTGAAATGGAAAAAATAGGGCAAAATTATATGCTCATCAAATTGAACTAAGAAGCATTAATGACAAAAATAAGTCTCAAAATTGAAGTCCTTTTTCTGAAAATCAGTCCAAAATTCACCCTCAGCTGCTGGCCACCTGAATTGTGTCCTTCAAGAGCCCAAACTCTGTTTGGGAAATTGATCTGGGGTATGAACAGAGTCCTGTGTAACAATCTTGAATTCTTGGTATTAGAGTTTAAAAGAGCAACCAAATTTCATCGGAAAATTATTAAACAAAATTCAGTTTTAAAGTAGACTTGCAAGCCATGCTTCCTCTGGGCCTAGCAGATGCCTGGCACACAGGGGTCAAACGTGTTTACTGCATTCAAATGGCAAAAGAGATACTAAGCCTACATTGTGTGTCTGTGTGTTTTTCTATTCCTAACTTCAGAAAATTTCGCAAGTAATTGAACCAAAAGTCTGACTAGTTTCAAGCTAAAATGGCAGACACCAAAATAATCGTGAAAAATAATTCAAGGGAGTCATATTAACATGTAAATTCTGATTAGAATGAAGGGAACAAACAGATTTGAAATAGGGCAAGACATTCTTTAAAATGTTTTATTAGATAAGGCTGGGGTGAATCACACATTATAAGTAATGAATTTTGGGAGGAATAGGTAGTTATAAGGTTCTTGGAGCCTTATTAGGGTGTGTTGTTAATTTACCCTTTCTTCCTGTAAAGCAGTTTTGACCAATCTGTTTCTCAGCTTGACAAAACAATGAATGATTTTTATGTTGGTTATTTTTGCATTGTAATCGTAAGCTTTTCTTTTTTACTGAGATAGGGGTCTTGAGAGAGAAAGAGAGAGAGGAAGGGAGGAGGAGATAGAAGAAGAGGGAGAATAGGAGAAGGAGAAAATAAAGGAGTAAAGACAGTAAGAAAAAATAAACAAAGGTCAACGCTGAGATGAGGCTGCATTTCCTCCGGGTGACATCACTTAGGGGTTTGCCTCTGTCCCAAGACGTTCTCCACTTCCTAAGGCAAGAGTTACCTATTACAATAAAAAAGCACAGAACTGGGTTTCCAGTTTGTTTTGACTCAATACAATGCAGCATTTTGGCCCTCTTGATTTCCACCAGTTGGATTTTGTTCTACCTTGCGAAGGCCTCATTTTCCAGTGATAGTCTCTCCTAGATTGTTTTGGATGTGATCACTTTTTACTCCTTCGCTGTGTTGAATAGGGCTCTTAAAAAGCTTCCTTGACATTTAATGAAACATGTTTCTGTTGGTAGTTCTGAGGTGCTACATAGGCAATAGTTTCGGCTCACAGTTTATAATTATGAGTAGCTCAGTGTTGGGAGAGACGTTGAAATACAGGCTCTTTAAACTCTTTTGCCTTCCTACTCTCACCCCCAAAAAGTTTTGAAAACCTTTCTGCCCCTGGCACATTTTACGATGAAGCCTAAATTTTATATCATAGCTGCAAAGTATGTAATTTTTAATGTATTTTCAATATTTTAAAAATCAAAGATAACATCTCTCTTTTCAGAGTCACAATTGCATCTGGAAATTACAGTGATTTGTTAATCACCATTTTTCATTTAAAAAGCACACGAACAAGCTCTTCTCTGATGTTTGGAACATTTCCATCATTTCCTTTCCTCCATGAACTTGTATTTTCATTTAACTTCCCTTGCAGAACTTAAAGTAATCTATTCCTGAAAGCCTTTTGTTGATCACTCTTTCATACCTCTCTGTAATAAAAATATTTATATAACTTAAAAAATATTTTTTCTAAATTGGGTTCTCATTAGAATCATTGTTCAAAACAGCATAATTTGTAGATTTTATGGTTAATAAAAAAATAAAATTATGTTAAAATGCATGTCAAAGAAATGGATGGAGCTTTAAAAAAAAATCTCACTTATGTCTTGTATCTGGGGTGAGTTATTACTTATTGCTAGAATGAGAAAAGGATCAGCGTCAATTCTATTTTAATTTTTATAGTTTTAAGTGCTGAGAACACTTGTTCATATAAATAAGTTGATGAAAAGGTTTCTCCATCCTTCTTCTCTTCCCTGCATTGCATTAAAAAAAAATGCTTATTCTTTCTTGTTTAATAGATGCTTCTTTTTCATTGGCTAGGCACCCTTCAAGAGTATCTGAGGTCTTACAAGTTTGAATCAAGATTTCTATGGTTTGAAATCTGGCTTGGTGGTGCTTACTACAATGAAAAACCCTTTTTGTAGGCAATATCGTACTGTTCTTTCTAGATCCTTCCTTCAGATCAGAAGTACCGTCCCCAGATGTGCTGGCAACATGGGCCACTTATGGCTCGCAGCTCATTGGGAATTGCCCTCAGCTGCCGGGGAACTGCCCGCCGAGCTGCAGCCAGTGACTGGCTGGTGCAGAGACGCAAAGCCTGCCTTCAACTGGGGACAGATCTGCAGGGTCATCCCAGCTCCAGAGCTCCTTGTAGAATTGGCCTGAGCTTCAGAGGTTTTTGTTCTGCCCAATGCTGCCTCCCTCACTTCCTTGTAGGTGTATTCCTGGGAGCACCTCTCAAGCTCCACTTGACTCTCTGAATCTGTTCCCAGGAAACTCATTGTGAAACACACATTCATTAACTTGCACTTTAAGAGTGTGACTCTGCAGAAGGCAGTTTAAAAATCACTCAATTTGGGGTGGAAATGATACAGTGGGTTTATTTCACTTGCTGTGGTTATTTTTTTTCTAAATTTATTTATTTATTTTTGGCCGCGTTGGGTCTTCATTGTGGTGCGCGGGCTTCTCACTGCGGTGGCTTCTCTCGTTGCAGAGCACGGGCTCTAGGTGCGTGGGCTTCAGTAGTTGTGGCACATGGGCTCAGTAGTTGTGGCTCTCGGGCTCTAGAGCAGAGTCTCAGTCAGTAGTTGTGGCGCACGGGCTTAGTTGCTCCGTGGCATGTGGGATCTTCCCGGACCAGGGCTCGAACCCGTGTCCCCTGCATTGGCAGGCAGATTCTCAACCACTGCACCACCAGGAAGACTCCTTGTTGTGGGTATTTTTGATGGTATCTTTTTTGTAATGTTTATGGTATGAAATATCTATATTCAACAGGAGGACAGCTGTTGAAAATATGACCTACCTTAATAAATACTCTCCTTGATAATTTCCTAATGAGCCAAAATTACTTGGGTTATGTCTTTTGGATTATCTGTTTTCATTCTGGTTTGAGAGGTAGGATAAACTCGAGTGTGCAGTATACTCAAATTTAAGACTTTGATAATCCCCCAATTTAAAATGCTTCAGTAACAACTATGTTGTTGTTAAAGACTTGCTTTCTGAAAGAGAACATACAGAAACATACACATAATCCTCAGTAGCGTGGAGCCTGGGGAAAAGCTAACTACGGTTTATGAATAATGCAAAATTTTGCTGTTTATGCCATTTCCATCTGTTGTGTGCATGATATTTATGATATTCACCAGATAAACTGATAGGAATGTGTGACCTGCTAATATGTGTATTTTTAAAAGCTTTAATTACTGTTTTTTATGGAAGAATGATGTCATGTACTCTGACTCCAGGGATATGAGGATTAGGAAATAAAACAGCAACACAAGCAACACAGACAATTTTGAACATCCAGGCATTTTATTTTTAATGAGTGACACTTGATTTGTGTCTCCTCACATTCCAGGATCTCCAAATACTTCCAGCACTGTTTCTGGTTGCCTTTTAGATGGCTCAGAAGGAGAAATGGGTGTGAATGCAGTGATTCCACCTTTCCACTAGCGCTGCTTCTCCATGGCTGTGTGTTGACTCATCCGAATGAGGAGCGTTAACTTTTTGTAGTTTTCAAAGGCCATCTTAACCTTGGAACTTATCTTGGAAATTAAGGTTTTAATGAAGTGACAGTTCCTAGAGAAAACAGAAAGACACGTTTTATTCTCCATAAACCGAAGGCACAATCCCACCAAAGAAAATTTTGTTAGCACTATAATCTGTAGATTTTTTGAGTTACCACAGTGGTGACGAGTGGGAAGTAGTCCTGACAGCAGAACCAGCTTCTATCGCTGGGTGAGAACAATCACCAGTTCACTGTGTGACTACAGGCAGGTAGTTCAGCCTCTCTGAACTTCACCATTGTTAACTAGAAAAATGCAAGGTTTGGACTAGGTAATTTCAAACATTCTTTCATCACAGACATTTTTAAGAACCTTATATACACTTGATTTTCACCTTCAAAGCCTTCATTATGGGCTCTAGGTCCATGGACACTAATTTTTATAAAAACTGATTCTCCTTTCTTTCTTAAAGGGATATATTGCAAAAATGGTTAAATGCTTTGTTATTTTTTCTTCATCTAAATGCCTTTCAGACGTTTTGACTTCCCCTCCTTTTCTCTCTCTGTTCCTCTCTCTTTGGTTGGAGGGATCGTTAAAATAATTTGCAGCCTGCTTCCTCCCATTTCGGGGCTAATCCTAGTAGTCTGGAAAGAGGTCAATTGCTTATTTTCAAATCTGGCTTTCTTTGATGACTGTCTTATGACAGTTTTCCTGAGTTGAGAGACTTAAGAGGCATAAGAGGGCTTCTTGGAAGCGTTCACATTACCTGAATTGAGAAAATATGAAATCAGAGGTGTTGGGGGGAAGATTTGTATCTGACCATTTCATCAAATACAGCTTGTCGTGAATCTTTGACATTTAGGTAGTCTGTAGTGTGATCTAAGATAAGACAGTGCCCCAAATATTTCTTCCATCCTTCCCCAAATTATAGCAAATACTAATATTCTTTAGACCTAGCAACATCCTCTTTTTTTTTTTTTTTTTTTTTTTTTTTTGCGGTACGCGGGCCTCTCACTGTTGTGGCCTCTCCCGTTGCGGAGCACAGGCTACGGATGCACAGGCTCAGCGGCCATGGCTCACGGGCCCAGCCGCTCAGCGGCATGTGGGATCTTCCCGGACCGGGGCACGAACCCATGTCCCCTGCACTGGCAGGCAGACTCTCAACCACTGCGCCACCAGGGAAGCCCGCAACATCCTCTTTGAGAAATTAAGCACGCTCTATTAATGTGTAGGAGTGTGTGTGTGTGTGTGTGTGTGTGTGTGTGTTGAAGTTTTACTGGGTTGAATTCAGTACTTTACTGTCATTCCAACACCTAAATGAGTTTATACTTTGACCCTTGTAGCCTCCACAGGTGGGTTCTTTAGGTACTTTCTGGGGGAAGCAAAGTCCAACGGAGAGGTCTGTGTATGTCCATTGGGACAGTTGGGTGGGTGATAATCCTCACTGCCTTGAACATGAGTGTACTAGTCACTGCTTGCCAGGTACCCACTTCCCACTTCCCGTATTGGGTGTGCTCCTTCAGTCTTTTGAAGACACACTGGATTACAATACAAATTTAGTCAATTTGTTCCTGAAGGTTTCCTTTGGTCTCTCAACCCTTACTTGGGGGAGAGACAGCAGTATGCTGTCGTGTTTCTCTCCCTTTCTGAAGACCCTTTGTACCCTTTCTAATCTAGTGTCCCCCATTCTGGGGGACTCTTTCCTATGAAGTCCAGGTCACCAGTTTCTTCCTGTGACATAGATTCCTCCCCCTCTGACCTTGGAAGGCAAATGGAGATCAGAGATCATATACTATACTTTATATCTCCCACAGCACAATATATGTTACATATATAGTGTCTGGAGTCTGTGTTCCAAACCTCTGGTACTTTTCATTAACTATGACAATGGTAATAGTTATTACTGAGGGTTTTTATTTTTTGTGCCTTGTTTTCTGTTAAGCATGTCACATGCATCATCTCATTTAGTTTTTCCATCAACTCTGTAAGGTCGCTATTAGAAACAATCCCCATTTTATAGATGGAAACACCAAGACTCACAGAGATTAAATAACTCACTTGAGTTAGTGCACATGCATGTGTATATACACACACATACACAAACACCAATGCCACACACAGAGCCCTTCTTCTCTCAGTTTCTGGTACTCCATAAATAGGAGGGAAGGAAGCCCTTCTGTACTGTCTTCACGATGGGGTGGAGTGTCTGCAGAGAAGGCAAATACTTCCAGTCTGATTTGCATCCATTTTTTCCCCTGAAGAACAAAACCAGCCTACTCTGTTCCTAGGCTTTCCTGACTCGTGAAGTGAGGTGTAGCACAGAGAGGTGGTAGGAGGTGGGGGTGTTTGCTTCATCCACCCCAAATCTTAACTGAGACATCTGAGAGGTGGAGAGGAGAGTCAGGAGGGGAGGGTGTGTGCCTCCTGGGAAAATCCAACTAAGTGGGTCAAGGAAAAGCTGTCTGGGACAAACTTCAGGTAGTGTGACAAGCTTGGCAGAGCGAGTCAAGCTACCTACCTGCCAAACTTACGTACATCCTGTGGAACCTGACTTTTATTTATTGTTGCCACGGATTCAATTTGCCCTGTTCTAACTGAGAGCTGTAATTGGAGCCACAGTGGAAGTCCATGTTCTGCAAGACTAGAGACCTTACCCATGGACAGGACCTGGCTATCCAGTCTTTTCCACTGAGCATAGCTAAGCTAGTTGTTCCAACAGAAGCCACTTATCTAATAACATGAAAAGTGCATAGTAGGTAAGAATTAAGCTTTAATTAGCAGTTGTTTCCAGTTGTGCAAACTTTAATGGGTGGGAGGGGCAAATGGGCTCATTGAGGTAAACTGTATTTGTCCTCATGTAAATTGGTGTCAAAACTTGTGTTAATTGGGAGGAAAAAATAAGGAATCGCAACCCAATTCCACAAGAAAAAATTAGACTCCATGAAATACACTTAAAAGCAAAGCAGGCAAGTGTTTAAAATAAACTGTTTCAATGGATTTAAACAAAAATAATATAAGCATCCTAGTTTTGAGACTTCTAGATTTCAATTATAATAAATATAATTTAATTCCACTAATGTTCTCTCACTGGTCTCATTCTTTATTAAAATCAATAAATTATGTCATATATTTCAAAGAGGTAGTAGATGCCTGTTAAATTGTAACAAGCATATGGGAAGAGAGAGCCATCCAGTGTCTCTCTGCAGAGGCAGTGACCTAATTGCTTTATTTTCCTAGAGTTATGCAGAATTGTATTTTTTCTTCTGAAAATTATACCCCAAATTTGCATAAATGTCATCCAATTTGAGACTCCTTAATATAATTTTAAAAAGCAGATTCTCTTTCCTCACCACCCAGCCCTTTTGGGGGCTGCCTCACTTCATTAGTTTTCGATCTGTACTTGGGAAATGCAAACTGATTTGTTACGGTATTTGCTTAAGCAAAACATAACTCAGTAGGCAGATACACTGTTATCAGAGCAAAGGAAAACCCATGCCTCTCACAGTGTCAAACTGAAGTAGAATTTGCCTCAGGCTCTTGGTTAATTTGGTGGCAGGTCTCCATAACCTTGCTGGGATGGGGGCGCTTTCTCAGTCTTGGACGCACTTAGGGAGATCCTAATCTGGTTGTTAGTTATCTATGGTGAAATCAAAGGAATTTCGGGGAGGCCTGCGGTAATGTTTGTGTCAGTACTGCCCCCAAAGCTCGATAAAGAGGCCCATTAGCTCCTTTTCCCATTCTCCAACTCTCAGAGAATTTTGGGAAGAGCGTTAAAAAAATGATCAGCATTGTGATATTCTGACTCTGAGCCCTTCTGTTGCTGGTGGTCCGAGTAATGCCATGAGTTTAGAAATGGAAATTTTGCCAAATTGTCGACTGCTTAAGGATAGCACTTCTCTGCAAATATTTTTGAAGGTCCAGAATTACAAGTGAAAAACAAGAACTCCAAAAACACGGAGGTGAGACCTTTTCTAAGATGAGTTTGCCCTCACCGGGAAGCTTGTAGTGTCAGCAACTAGCAACAACAGTGCTAGGATGATAAAGTTTAACTCTGGGAAAGAGCTAAAAAGGATTTTTTTTCCAATGCAGCAGAATACGGTCTGGCATAAAAAAAATGTTTTCCATGTAATATTAACAATAGTAAAGCAGTGGTGGTACGAGTAGGTTCGTGATTTCTCCTTCTGCCCTCTGGCCACCTCCCTCGCTCATCGTGTTCCCAGACACTTATGTGAAGTATCATAACCTTGCCTCTTGCTAATGAGACTCCTTTCCTTGTAGGTGAGTGAGAACAAATGCTATCAACTTCCACACTGCCCCTGCTAGTCAATGTCTGCACACTGACAGGCTCTTTGGACCAACTGAGTGTTCCAGGGACCGTGGTAACTTTTCCTGGTGCATTGGCTTAGAGGAGGCACAGCTGGTCATGTTGTCTGTCACCAGTGACAGACGTAGGGAAGTGTTACTCTTTAGTTTTCAACGCTACCTCTCTGTATTTGTCCCTCACTCTTCTCTTTAGTTTCGGGATCACAGCTGTGCCAGGTTAATATTTTTGTAAACACTTTCCCCCACCATCTTCTCCACTTTATCTTAACAGTCCTGCACAATCGCTCATCATTCAAGCTCTGTACTATCCAAGATTTAGCATCCCCTAAACTCTTGCTAAAGAATCAGATGCATGTGTTCAAAAGACATTTCAGGATGCCTGGAAAGGATGTTCAGAGATAACAGAAGAGAGAATTAAGATTATGATATTACACCTCAGAGAATTTTTTTTAGCCAAACCCGATGCTTAAGGAATTTGTAAGTCTTTTGGAGGGAAATGAAGAAGATGGTGGCTGCTTGTGTGTGTGTGTGTGTGAGTGTGTGTGTACAATTAGGCATTGTCTCTTCCTGTGAACTGTGTATGTTCACTAATATAGTTTATTAATCCATTAGGTGTGTTTATTATTCTCTTCCAACCCTCTCCATATTCTCTATGCTTGTCCAGTTGGGTGCTCTCTTAAAGTGGAGATGGATTCAAAGGTACCTGTTATATTTACTATGATGGAGAGATTGTCTGCTAGATCTTAAGTTTCAGCATTTGCATTTTAAACTTTCCTGAGGAGACACTTGATAAAGAAGACATTAGTTTGTTTCTTAATGTGTGGCCTTCTCAGTGCTGTTGTTTATCTGCCCGCATCTTCAAGCTGTCAGGAATGTTTTGAATTGCAGTGACACCCTCCAAATGTGGTTGATACTCCACCCACTTGGTGCTATCCACAAACAGTGAGTACATTCTCTGAGTGTCATTAGGAAAAATGAAGTCCGATTCATCAGGGAAAAAGCTGACAGAACAGCTTGATTGAAAAAAGTCTCAAACGAGAATTTGGAGATTTGCATTTGCCCTGGACTAGTTGCCTGGTAGCTGGTGTATTTCTCTAGCCTTTACATTTTTCCAGTGGATAATCTGGGAAGAATGATTTTTTTCCGAGGGGACCTGGAAAAATTCTTATTCAAGTATTTTTGAGGATTATTTATTGTGTATATCATTATGCTAGAACCTAAGAAGGTTATCAGCAAAAAAGGTTGCTACCCTCTAGGAATCCAGCATCTAGCTATCTGTATCTGTGTCTCTAACCCTGTATCTGTCTCTCTATCTACCAGTTAAGACACGTTAATGATTTTTTTACCTCTTTATAAAATTTTATAATTTTCCAAGCTATTATATGTGTGTACAAAATAATATGTATGTGTATACTCATGTATAAATATTGTATAAGGACTAAATAAAGTATACCTTATGAAATTATATGTATATAGACATATGCATATATTTATTTATATTTATACATGTACGTGTGTGTATTTATAATTTCATTTAATCCTTATAGCATCCTTAATGACTCCACATCGTAAATGAAAACCCTGAGGCCACATGACATCATGTAAGTAAAACTAGGGTTTCACATGGGTCTCTGGATTCTAAGCCCTGTGGTCTTTCTATTGAAGCATAATTTCTTCTCTTAAACTAGTGTGAGGATGAGTCTCCAACGTGTAATATAAGTGGAAGGCTTGCTTGGAGAAGGTGGGGCTTGAGGAAAGCCTTGGACATGCAGAAGAAAAGGGGATCTTGGACAGGGAGAGGAACATGCTCTAGAGTTTGGAATGTGACATGTTGAGGAAGAAGGATAAAGAAACTTACTCAGTGTTTTTAAATGGAAATAGTAAGATCTCTTGTTTTAGTACATGGGGTCTGAATGTGGAGGGGGTGTGAGTTTGGATTTTTTCTGAAGAATTTGAGTGACTGCACCACGGTGCAGGGTGAATAGCACGTTAGGAAGGTTGGGGGGACTCTCCATGGACTAGGTTACAGCCTGGAGTCAGAGAGATGAGTTATAGGACTTTCGCAGCAGTGGGAAAAGGTGTAAAATAAATAAGGCTGGATAATAAGGACCTTTTGAAGGATTTGGTAATCTGTCAGCTAGTTTAGTGTTAAGCATTGGCATTCTAGCTCCACTGCTAACTAGCTTTGTGACCCGGACAAGTGATAATAGTTCCTGCTTCATCTGGTTGTTCTGAAGATAAATTAAACAATCCACATAGAGCTAATCCTAACCCAGTACCTAGCATTTAGAAAACACTCCTTAAACATACATGAGATTTGTATTTGTAACTATTATTAGAGGTAAAGTTGCAGGAGGTGAGATTTGAAAGGATGACATATTATACAGAGAGTTTTAATTCCTGGAAGGAATAAAGTTCTATTAAACCCAGACACTAGACCGTTTCCACTAATAAGCAATCAATACCTGCCTTCTCTTTGGACAAGACTTATCTTAATTTGGATGAACCGTTTCTACCTGATGCAATCTTAGTGACTCATGACAAAGATAATAAAACTGAGAATCACCTACACATCTTACGAATCTTAAGAGGTATGTAGTCGTGGAATAATGTTTCATGTTCTTGAGTCAGTTCCTTGTATATTTCAGGACCTTTGTCACTGTTGCGACATTTAGACATAAGAGGATAATTTGGGGTTTCACTGAGGAGACTTTAGATCTAGAGTTTCGCAAAGAGTGAGAGTTTGGCTAAGTGCCTTCCGTTGCTCAGTGAGATTAAACCCTGAAGCCCTAGGGAGAGGCTAAGGATGTCTGTTAGTTGTGTTGGAGGCTGCATGAGAATGGCGTCCAGGAAGGGTGGGCCAGCTCCTCTCATCCCACAGGGTCGGCATTTTAAGGTTCTTTAAAGCATTTGAATAATCGAATCACTTTGGCAGATTTTCCTCTCAATATTTAAATGACAGTCAATTCCAGGAGTACTATTTAAAAAGTCCAAAAGGATATGGAATTTGTCAGGCAGAGCAGAAATCCTCTCTGGTCTTCAGAAGGAAGAACTAAAATTACTACACCCCCATTTCTCCACTCAGAAGGATGCTGTGTTCAATTTCAGTAAGAATAGCCCCGCTGCGTTTTGCAGTTCTGTCTTCTGTGGCTTCTTGCTAAAGGTGATTTGAGGAATAGGCTGCTGCCAATAGAATATAATGTTGGTGGAAGCAGAAAGGCCCCACCTGCCTGAAATATCCACTCTTTGAATCATTAACAGTGGCTGGGTCATCCTTTCTAGAAAAAATTCATGTGTCATATTTTACGCTGATGTGGATTGATTTGTCCTAGAATTATATATTTGGAAGATACCACTGTAGTCTAACTTCCTCTTCCAGTTGGGATAATACACCCTTAGCCTTGGAAGACCGTGTTCTTTGCTTTGATTCTTATCTCTCACTGAGCCTTGGCTCTTCTTGGTGACTCAAGAAAGCGCTGTGGTTTGCTGCTGCCGCTGCCCCCAAGGTCTACCTTGAATGGGTGAGTTTCAGCAAAACCTCACTGGAAGGGAGTGTGATTGAAAAGAAGATGATGCCAGCTGTGAGTCAGGGTGTGTGGGTGGATGAGAAAGCTGGGAATGAGAAAAGAGCTGGTGAGAGGACTCTGGAGGGAATAGAAGTAAAAATTGCTGACTTCACCGTGATGTCCGAGGCCATTTCTCCCAGGACAAATGTTTTACAATGTTGGCTCCTATCCATTGAGAAGTTTCCCATTGATAAAGACCCCCCTCCATCAGGAGTGGGCTACTGTGTGCCCTGAGGCTTTTCTGTCTTCTGATTTTGAGAGACCTAAACTAATTTCGTACTGACCTAAAGCTACTTTGGAATGGGCTGTCGGGAGACTGTTTTGAAAACACACTTACGGTAATATATTTCGTTTATATAGTATAACGTTTATATAGTATATCTGTATGTGCACTATGCTATATATGTATAATTACATATAAATGGATATTATTTATTTTATCGTTTATAGACATATATTATTTTATTATCTATAAAGTATATAGATAAACATACATTTATACATTATATATTCATTTATCTTAAGGGAAGTGGGGGATTTATTTCATATGGGATGGGCATCTAAAATCACAGAATTTTAAAGGTACAAGTTTACCTTCCTCCTTTTACAAACAAAGAAACTGAGGGCCAGGAGAGTAGAGTGACTTGGCCAAGGTCTTAGGAAAAGGCAGAACCTTAACTAAAACTCACGTTGCTCTCTGCAAGCCCGGACACCCTCCCACACGATCCTGAGTCTAGAGCAGTGGTTCCTGGTGTCAGTGGAAGTGCGAGGCTGGGGCTCTTGCCAGTGCGTCCTAAGGGTGATTCTGAGCTGTTCCCCCTGTAACTCTGACTTGATGTCCATTGTGGAAGGACCAAATAGAGACACGTTAAGAAGTAATTGGCCACCTCACAGAGAGTGGGACAAGTGGGCCTGCCTTGTAAGACAGCTCTGAGCAGTGTCTGGCTTCCAGGTTATGTCATAGGCACATTCACCAGGACCAGAAGCTTTAGCTCAGTGCCTTCCAATAGCATCCAACAGCAATAGCCACATACGTAATTTTGTAGTAGTGATTTTAAAAGTAAAGAGAAACAGGTAAAATTACTGTTCATAAAATATTTTTTCAACCCCATTCCTCTAAATAAAAAAAAAGGAATTGGCCTAGAGAGTATAATAAAACTTCAGTAGGAGAACTACACAAGGCTAATTTGCTATCAAATGCAAATGAATACATGGTCTTGCAATGGTCTACCCATCACTGTGTTCCTGACCAAGCAACCTAGAGGTTCCTTAGGAAAGGGGAAGAAGGGTCTTTCCCTTCTACTTTCTCTCCCATTCCCTGAGACCACTAGCCCCTGCCTTGCTTTAAGGTTATTCTGTAAGGGCAGGAGAAACAGAGTCTGTGCTCAGTTATGAACTGTTTCAAAGATAAACCCCTATCTCTCCCTTTACGAGAGGCTGTTTATGGGATGTCTTCCACTACCAGGCAATCTGACAACCCTGCTGTTTGGATAACAATGCTGTGCAGGAAGGATCTTTTTTCTTCCCTGAGTCTTTTTGCTAGAGTCCAAATTTCTTCACAATTGAGTCCTTTCTTTCTCCTGCCCCTGCCCACTCCTGTTAGCTGTTCTGGGAAAAACAGCAAATGAGTTTAACATTTGCAGCCAGTGGCTGGAGGCCACAAGACCAGGACACTTAACATGATACGGTTAGCTTTGTTTCAAATTAAAATTGGAGCCAGTTATGTCTTAATTCTCTTGTCTAGACCATTGTCACGGCTGTAAATTACCATCCTAATGGCCATTGAATGGTTTTTAATGACCTTGCCAAAACATTATTTGCCAATCCTACAAACTTTCTGAACATGCTGTTTAGTTTATCCTAATTAATCTATTAGGAGACGACATATACATCCTGCTTCCTCTCTCCAAAGTGACATTTGTGGATTCAGTTCCTTTCTCTTGGTAATGCTACTGTGTAAACTCACTACTGATCTAATTCTGTCTTCTGTGTGTCTGCAACAAATTTAATCAGAAAAATCATTATCCAAATGTGATGTTCTTCTTTCTGTGTTTGAGACAGTGGTTGTTTCCTCTGTAGATTTTTGGTGGTTCCTCTTATGTGATTAACAGCTGTTAACATATATTTTGTTCAGGGTAGAGTTCATAGTTCATTGAATAGTCTGCTAATAACTGTATGCAAAACTGAGTTTAAATGAACTCTTTTCAAAGAACAACTTGAAAGAGTTCAAAATGCTCAGGAGACAGGTCTCTGTACCTAAAGGCTTGTCTCCAAAGTATGTAAGCACAGTCTTTAAACCAATGTGAGAAAGAAACCAATTCGCCTTAGAATGTGTGGGTCAGCTAATTGTATAGTTATAAGCTCAGCTAATATCTAAATTGCCTATACCATGCGTGCCCGAGCACTCGCTCATGCGTGTAGGGGGAGTACAGTAAGTTAAGGAAGTAGGGAGGGAGAGCAGATACCAAAAGGCATCAAGAAGGTGTCTAAGATCCTGGTTGCAGGACTTCAGTTACTCTAGTTATCTGCAAAGAATGTTCTTGTCCTTTCTTCCTGGGGAACGCGGAGCCATCTTTTGTGTTTTTCCCTCTTCTTTTACCAAAGCACCTTGCACACAGCTCTTTATGTTGCAAAATGTGATCTGAAGAGTAGAGACATTGACACTGCTAGTGCCTAAAAAAATCAAAGGTCCTGGTTTTGAATTCTATTTTTGCTACTTTTCTTCTTAGCTGGGTAACTTTTGGCAGGCTTCCTTGTCTCCCTGTGCTTGATTTTCTTCATCTGAAAATTGGGGATAAAAATAGTACCTGCTTCATAAGATTTTTGTAAAGGTTAATCTTACCTGTTATCATCATCATAACCATAGTCATATTCATGGCCCTATTGCCATTATTTAACACACTATTTTTTCAATTAAGTAAAATTAATGTTTTCTCTTCTCAACCAACCTCACAGTTCCCCCCAATGTTTTTATTTAAACGAACATATTATTTATGTACCATAAAATCCACCCTTTCAGAAGTGTACAATTCAGTGGCATTTACTATATTCACAAAGCTGTGCAAACATCCTAATTTCAGAAAATTTTTATCATTCCAGAAAAAAAAAAGCTTTCCCCATTAGTAGTCACTCTTTATTCCCCCATTCATTCCCCAGCCCCTGGCAACCATGGATCTAATTGATATCTGGATTTGCCTACAGTGGACATTGCGTGTAATGAAATCATGCAATATGTGGTCTTTTTTGTGTGACTTCTTTCACTGAGCATAATGTTTTCACGGTTCATCCCTGTTGTAGCATGTATGAATATTTCATTCCTTTTTATGGATGAATAGTGGTCTATCAAATGGATATACTACATTTTATTTATTTAGCCGTTCATCCGTTGATGGACATTTGCATTTCCCCTGCATTTTGTCTATTATGAATAATGCTGCTGTGAACATTTATTTACAAGTTTTTGTGCAGACACATGTTTTTAATTACCTTGGGTATAAACTTGGAGTGGGATTGCTGAGTCATAGAGTCATAAACTCTATGTTAAAATTTTAGAGGAATTGCCAAACTGTTTTCCAAAGTAGCTGCCCCATTTTATTTTCCCACCAACAGTGTGTGAGGATTTCTATTTTTCCACGTCCTTGCCAATAATTGCTAGTAACTGTCTTTTTGATTAGAGATATCCTAGTGGTGTAAAGTTTTTTTGTTTCTTTTGCAATTCCTTAATGCCTAATGATTTTGATCATCTTTTCATGTGCTTATTTATCATTTCTATATCATCCTTGGAGAAATGTCTATTTAAATCATTTGTCTATTTTTTTTAAACTTAGGTCATTTGTCTTTTTATTGTTGAGTTGTAAGAGTTCTTTCAATATTCATTTTACAAGAAATATGAGACCAGTAGACATATAATTTGCAAATATTTTCTTCTGTTCCATGGGAGAAATGTCTTTTCACTTTTATTATGGTGTTCTTTGAAGTACAAAGGTTTTTAATTTTTTTTTTTTTTTTTTTTTGCGGTACGCGGGCCTCTCACTGTTGTGGCCTCTCCCATTGCACAGGCTCCGGACACGCAGGCTCAGTGGCCATGGCTCTCGGGCCTAGCCGCTCCACGGCATGTGGGATCTTCCCGGACCAGGGCACGAACCCATGTCCCTTGCATCGGCAGGCGGACTCTCAACCACTGCGCCACCAGGGAAACCCCAAAGATTTTTAATTTTGATGAAGTTCAGCTTATCAGTTTTTTTCTCTTGTTGCTAGTGCTTTGGTGTCATATCTAAGAAACTATTGCCCAATCTAAGGTCATGAAGAATTACCTCTGTGTTTTCTTTTAAGAGATTTATAGTTTTAGCTCTGGCATTTAGGTCTTTGATGCATTTTGCATTGTTTTTTGTATGTAGTGTGAGGTAGGGGTCCAACTTCATTATTTTGCACGTGGACGTCAGTTGTCCAAGGAACAAATATTGAGAAGACTATTAATTGTTCATTGAATTGTCTTTGCATCCTTGTCCAAATCAATTGATCATAAATGTCAGGGTTTATTTCTGGACTCTCAGTTCTATTCCATTGGTCTTTATGTCTGTCCTTATGCCAATAACACATTGTCATGATTATTTTAGCTTTATATAGTACATTTAGAAATCTAGAAAGGTGAGTCCTCAACTATTTTCACCTTTTTCAAGATTGTTTTGGCTCTTTTGGGTCCTTTGCATTTCCATATGAATTTTAGGATCAGCTTGTCAAATTATGCAAGGAAACCAGGTCAGATTTTGATAGGAATTGTGTCAAATCTGTAGATCAGTTTGGGGAGTATTTCAATCTTAATAATAGTAGGTCTTCTGATTCTTGAAAGTGCATGTCTTTCCATTTATTTAAGTCTTCTTCAGTTTCTTTCAATGATGCTTTGTAGATTTTAGTGAACAAGTTTTACACTTTGTTAACTGTATTCCTAAGTATTTTATTCTTTTTGATGCTGTTATAAATGGAATTCTATTGTTAAATTCAGTTTTTGTAGTGTTCCTAGCTAGTGTGTAGAAACACATCTGATTTTTAATTTGGATCTTGTATCTTGCAACTTCGATGAACTTGTTTATCAGTTTTAATAGATTTTTAGTGGATTCCTTATGATTTTCTGAATACAAGATCATGTCATATCTGAATATAAATAGTTTTACTTCTTCCTTTCCAATCTGGATGACTTTATTTTCTTGTGTAATTGCACCACCTTGAACCTCCAGTACAGCGTTGAGTAGAAGTGATGAGCGTGGATATCCTTCTCTTCTTCCTTGTCTTATGGGAGAATCTTTCAGTCTTTCACCTTAACTATGATGTTGTTTGTGGGTTTTTCATGATCTTCATTAGGTTGAGGAAGTTCCTTTCATTTCTAATTCATAAGGTATATGGTCTGCAATTTTTTTGGAGGGGGGAGGTCTTTTTTGTTTTTATATTAGTAACACTTGCCCTATAGGATGATTGGGAAGTGTTCTGTTCTCTTCTTTTTTTTTTTTTTTTTTTGAAAGTTTTTGTGAAGGATTCATGTTCTTTAAACATACGGTGGAATTCATTGGGGAAGCCATTAGGGCCTGGGATTCTTTGTGGAAAGTTTTTTTGATTACTAATGCAGTCTCCTTATTTGTTACAGGTCTATTCAGATTTTCTGTTTCTTCTTGAGTCAGTTTTATTAGTTTGTATCTTTTGATAATTTGCCTATTTCACCTGGGTTAGCTAATTTTTTGGCATACAGTGGTTCATAATATTCCCTTATAACCCTTTTTATTCCCTACAACAGTGGTTCATAATATTCCCTTATAATCCCGGTAGTATTGCCCTTTCTTTCACTAATGATTTTAGTAGTTCAGTCTTCTCTCTTCTTGGTCAGTCTAATGGTTTTTCAAAGAACCAACTTTGTTTTTCTTGATTTTTTCTTTTTTTTTTCTACTCTCTATTTCATTTATTTCAGACCTAATCTTTCTTATTTCTTTTTTTTTCTTCATGGTTTGGATTTAGTTTGCTCTTCTTTTTCTAGATTCTTAAGGTAGGAAGTTAGGTTTTTGATGTGAGATCTTTCTTCTTTTTAATATAGACATTTACAGGTATAAATTTCAATCTAAGCATTCATTTAGCTAAATCTCAAAAGTTTTGGTATGTTTTGTTTTCATTTCATTGTCTTAAATTATTTTCTAATGTCCTTGAACTTTCTTTGGTACATTGGTTATTTAGGAATGTGTTTTTAGATTTCTACATATTTGTGAATTTCCCAAATTCCTTCTGCTATTAATTTCTAACTTCATTTCATTGTGGTCAGGTAACATACTTCACATGACTTCAATCCTTTTAAATTTATAAAGACTATTTTATCCTGGGGAATGTTCCATGTGCACTTGAGAAAAATTTGTATTTTAATGTTCTTAAAAGGACTGTTCTATGTATGACTGTTGGGTCGAGCTGTTTCATAGTATTATTCAAGTCTTTTATTTCCTTGTTGGCTTTTGCCAATTTGGTCTGTTATTGAAGTCTCCAACTATTATTGCTGAATTGTTTATTCTCCCTTTGATTCTGTAAGTTTTTGCTTCACTCATTTTCAGGATCTGTTGTTAGGTGCATATGTTCCTATAAATGTTGTGTCTTCTTGATGGATTGACACTTTTATCCTTATAAAATGTCCTTCTTTGTCTCTAGTAACAATTTTTGTCTTAAAGTCTATTTTGTCTGAGAGTAGTGTAGCCACTCTAGCTCTCTTCTTGTTACAGTTTGTGTGGCATATCTTTTCTCATCCTTTTATTTTTAAACTATGTGTGACTTTAATCTAAAATGTGTCTCTAGTAGACAGTATATAATTGGTTCATGTTTGTCTTTTCATTCTGCCAATCTCTGCCTTTTGATTGCAGTTTATTTTATTTACATTTTGTGTAATTACTAATAAGGTAGATTTACCATTTTTCTACTCGTGTTCTATATGTCTTTTTTCTCTATTTCTCCATTACTTTATTTTGTGCTAAATAAATCTTTTCTACTTTAGCATTTTAATTTCTTTATTGTTTCTTTTATTATATTTTAAGTTGTTTTCTTAATGAGGATTACAGTTGACATCTTAATCTTAACAATTTAGTTTGGGTCAATACCAACTTAATGTCAGTAGTATACAAAACTTTGCTGCTATACGGCTCCATTCCCTCCCCCATCTTTGTACTCTTATACATTATAAATATAAATATTTATACACTGTAAGTCCATCAACACAGTTTTATAATTGTTGAGTTAAAATATCTTTCAAATAAAATAGGAGAAAAAAGTTATAAACCAAAAGTACAGTTATCTTGACTTTTATATTTATATATCTATATTAACTTTACTGCTACTCTTAATATTTCTACATTTGGATTCTATTTATTGTCTAGTGCCCTATTATTTCAGTCTGGACGACTCCCTTTGGTATTTCTTACAGGGAGCTCTATGAGCAGTATATTATCTCAGTTTATCTGGTAATATCTTGATTTTGCCTTCATTTTTGAAGAATAGTTTTGCTAGCATAGAATTATCGATTGATAGTATTTTTCTTCAGTATTTTGATTATGTCATCTCCTAGTCTCCATTATTTCTGATGAGAAATCAGCTATTAATCTGGTTTCTGTGTTGGAGAATGCTTTCAATTTCCTGGTAGGCAGTTAAAAATTCTGCCTTAGCCTTCACTTCTTGCTTTCTCAGAGCCTCAAGGTCAGCAAGAGTTGAGAGAGTAGGGCTTTCTCAGGTCTTTTGGTCTTTCCACTTTCTGCACATGTGTGTGGACTTGTAGATTCCCAGTAATATGCTGGAACTTTTCAAAGTCCTTGTTACGGCCTGAATGTTTGTGTCTCCCCACTCAACCTTCATATTTGTATATTGAAACTCTACTCCCCAGTGTGATGGTGTTTGGAGAAATGGCCTTTGGGAGGTAATTATGGATATGAGGCCATGAGGGTGCGGCTCTCATGATGAAATTAGTGACTTTTTTTAGAAGAGACACCAGACAGCTTGTTCCTTTCTTTCTCTGTGTGCATGCATCGAGGAAAGGCCATGTGAGCACATGACAAGAAAACAGCCATCTACAAGCAAGGAAAAAGAGTTCTCACCAAAACCTAAGCATGCTGGCATCTTATCTTGAACTTGCAGTTTCCAGAATTCTGAGAGATAAATGTCTGTTGTTAAAACACCCAGCCTATTTTAATGGCAGTCTGAGCAGGCTGAGACATGTCCCTTTGGTCAGCTTCTTGTAGCAGCTTTCTGAGGTAGCTCTGATGTTAAACAATTACCCTTGATTGTTTTTGACAAATGCCCTGAGGGAAGATTGTTTGCAGTGAATGATCTCTGAGACAGGCCAAAGAAAGGCAGTCCTGGTAGTGGAGGTTTCCAGGAAACCAGACAGGTCAGATGATAGCTGGTAGTGGTGCTTTTGGGGAGCTTTGAACCTTTCTGCCCTCTCCAATGGCTGCTGGTTTTCACATTTATCATGTGTGCAAAGCTCTTGTTTTGCAAGGCTACTGTGGAGCTGGGGAGAGAGGATGGGAATAGGGCAAGTTAAAACACCACTGTTCTTGTTGAGATTCAGCTGATTTTCTTCAATAAACATTCCTTGGATTCCTCTGTTGGCTAATTTCCAGAGTTCTTAAAAAGTTGATTTTAACATTATTGTTAGTCTTCTCATTGCTTTTATGAAGGAGAATATTTTTAAAGGTCTTTACTGCAACATTCCTGCAGGGCTCTCACACCCAATGAATTTTTTGTTTGTTTGTTTGTTTGTTTTGCGGCACGCGGGCCTCCCACTGCTGTGGCCTCTCGTGCTGCGGAGCACAGGCTCCGGACGCGCAGGCCCAGCGGCCATGGCTCACGGGACCAGCCGCTCCGCGGCATGTGGGATCTTCCCGGACCGGGGCACGAACCCGTGTCCCCTGCATCGGCAGGCGGACTCTCAACCACTGCGCCACCAGGGAAGCCCCCCAATGAATTTTTAATGAGTATATTGTCAACTGAAAAAAAATGCATAGCCCTAAAGTTGAGAATTACGTTTTTGTTTGTTTTTTTGGCCACACCTCACGGCTTGCGGGATCTTAGTTCCCTGACCAGGGATTGAACCCAGGCCACGGACAGTGAAGGCACTGAGTCCTAACCACTGGACCACCAGGGAATTCCTGAGAATTATGTTTTATTCAGTGGACTTGCTGAGGACTTAATCCCTGGAGGCAGCTTCTCAGCTCTGAGGGACTGCTCTAAAGAGGTGAGGGAGGAACCAGGATACATTGGAGCTTTTGCAACAAAAACCAGGTAGTGGGAACATCAAAAGATTACTATTAATTAAAGAAAACCAGACATTTCACGTTAATAAATTTAGCACTTTTCTATGTATGGGAAGATGCAAGTCTGGGCTCCCTGAAATCATTCCTTTGATATGCACCTTAACTGTCTAGGGCCACTATCCTGTTTTTCTCCATCCTGAATCCCCTCAGGATGCACAGTTGGGGGTGGCTACAGTGGCTGACAGCTTGATGACCTCAACATCCTTTGTTTATTGATATGGCAGGTGACATTTTTCATCCACAATATGAACTAAATGGACTTTGTGGTTTTCTTTCCAACGTTGATTTTTTTTTTTTTTTTTGCGGTATGCATGCCTCTCACTCTGTGGCCTCTCCCGTTGCGGAGCACAGGCTCCGGACGCGCAGGCTCAGCGGCCATGGCTCATGGGCCCAACCGCTCTGCGGCATGTGGTATCCTCCCGGACCAGGGCACGAACCCGCGTCCCCTGCATCAGCAGGCGGACTCTCAACCACTGCGCCACCAGGGAAGCCCTCCAACATTGATTTTATACTTCTCTGTGAATATGAAGTTGGGTTGGAGATGATCCCACCCTCAGATCCAGAGGTAATCCCTGATTGTTCTAATCCAGCATTTTCAACCTTGATGCTATTGACATTTTGGGTTCAATAATTGAGCTGTGAGGGGCTGTCCTGTGCTTTGTAGGGTATTTAACAGCATCCCTGTACTCCACCCACTGGCTGCCAGTAACACCCTCCCAGGTGTGACAGCCACAGAGTTGTCCAGACATTGCCAAATGTCTCCTGCAGGGAAAAACTGCCCTGGTTGAGAACACCGTTCTAACCATATTAATATAGTCTCATTCTTTTAGACACAAAAGTTGATTCAGGTAAACAAGGCTTAAGTTCTAAAACACATGGAAATTCCATGATCACAATTAGTGGTTCAAGAACGGAGGTGTAACCAATTCAAGAACAGGAGATATGAGGGAAGGTTGCTGCAAACTGCTGGAGGAAAAGTTTCCTTCTTTCTCCTTCAAGGTTGAGTTGTGTGAGGATGTAAAATCCACTGGATGTTCAGCCTTAACATGAAGCTAAAATGGTACATAATGTGTACATAATGGTACAACATTTAGAGTTATTATTAAGACACAAATTAGGCCTATGCCATGATCTTTGCTTTTCTTCTTTATTTTTTTAAATTTTATTTTTGGCTGCGTTGGGTCTTCATTGCTGCCTGTGGGCTTTCTCTAGTTGCAGTGAGTGGGGGCTACTCTTTGCTGCAGCGTGCAGGCTTCTCATTGCAGTGGCTTCTCTTGTTGCGGAGCACGGGCTCTAGGCGCGTGGGCTTCAGTCGTTGCGGTGTGTGGGCTCAGTAGTTGTGGCTCACAGGCTTAGTTGCTCTGCGGCATGTGGGATCTTCCTGGACCAGGGATCGAACCTGTGTTCCCTGCCTTGGCAGGTGGATTCTTAACCACTGTGCCACTAGGGAAGTCCTGATCTTTGCTTTTCATGTGAGAACTATTTAAGCTAAAATTTCTGAACTTAAATATGTTACAGAAAGTTGTAAGGGATTGTACCACCGTAGTCTGTCTCTCTTAAATCCAATCCCTCCTTTTCATAGAACTTCAACTCTCTAGTTCCCATTTTGCCTCTTAAGTCTTTTTTTAAAAATATATTTATTATTTTTTTTAATTTTATAAATTTATTTTTTTATTTTTAAATTTATTTTTATTTTTGGCTGTGTTGGGTCTTTGTTGCTGCTCTCAGGTTTTCTCTAGTTGCAGCAAGCGGGGGCTACTCTTTGTTGTGGTGCATGGGCTTCTCATTGCGGTGGCTTCTCTTGTTGTGGAGCACGGGCTCTAGGCACGCAGGCTCAGTAGTTGTGGCTCATGGGCTCTAGAGCGCAGGCTCAATAGTTGTGGTGCACGGGCTTAGTTGCTCTGCAGTATGTGGGACCTTTCTGGACCAGGGCTCGAACCTGTGTCTCCTGCATTGGCAGGCGGATTCTTAATCACTGCACCACCAGGGAAACCCTTAAGTCTTAATTGATTAATTGAAACACTTTTCCTGAAATGCCCTCTCTCTTTTTACGTCTCTCCATTCAGCTCATCCTACCATCCTCAGTTATCTTTCCAAAGTACACCTCTGATTTTATCACTACCCCACTGAAAAAGTTTCAAAGCTTTCTTACTGTCTACATGTTAAACCCAGTATCTCAGCCTGTTTTTCAGTTTGACTAGAATCAACTTTTCAAACCTATCAGCTTCTACTTTTCTTCTAAGATCTAAACTTTAACCCAGTCAGGGTGTTCACCATTTCCACAGCAGTCTATTTTCTGTCTCTGTGAATTTTCTTATGCTATGTTTCACACTAGAATGTTCAAAGTAATTATTGTAATGAAAATATGTAGCCTTTATTGCTTTTACTGAGCACCACCCCTGTGCCAGATACTGTACTTTATCTCATTTAATTCTCCAAAACAAAAACAAAACAACTTATTGCTACTTCTATTTAGCCTTCTGACACATAAAAGGAAATTATAGCTTGGAGAGGTTAAATAACTTCCCAAGGTCACAAAGATATTAATTGAAAAAACTGCACCTTAAACTTGGATCTTTTCAACTGACCATATTCATGTTCTTAACCACAAAACTATATTGTTTTATCTTTGCTCCTCTTTCTTTTCCCTCTCCTCTCTTTCTCTGTTGGAATTCTGATGTTTTCTCGTCCAAATTTATATGCCAGTTCATCCATAACACATATCCCAGTCTTCTAGTCGAGTAAGTCTTTCCCTTCTATAACCTCTTACTGCACCCAACACAGTGCCTAGTATATCATGATAGATAGCCAGTATATATTTTACATAAAGGAGATGGATAAATAAAACTTTGAACATAAGTGTCTTGATCTTTTATTTCATTACTGATGTAAAGAGAAAAATCAAAAGTGTGCAGTATTTTTCAGATAATAGGCACTTAATAACTATTGGTTAAATTGAATGAATTGCTGAAAATTGAATACATCAGCTTTTGGGGGGTCTGTTTTTCTCTGTGCTTCCTTTATGCAGACCGTAGCTCTGGATATAAGAGCAAGCTCTTGAGGCATCTACCACATATATGTGGAAGGTCCATTACTTTTTGTGTTACTGTGCAAGTGAGTAGGCCTGGAGGTCTATTTATTTGGCAGTTAACAGAGGGAAAAGGCATCAGCCTTAAATATGTGCAGGGGAGTTTGGAATTTCCAGCCATGTAAACAACTGTAACTGAGGCTTTCCTTCCACAGAGAAGCCGTTTTATAGGCCATCATGATGAAAACAAATGTGCTTCCATGGTATGTCTGTTTTGCCTGTCTCCCAGTGAGTGTGGTATTTAAGAAGATCAAGGGCAGGGCCCTAAGGTGGAAAAGGGAAGAAAAAGAAGTTAGGAAAGAGAAGAAGATAATGGACGAGAATGAAGACTAGACTAAATTAGCTGCCAGAACGGCCAACCTGGGGATGCTATTGCTGATTCTGCTGGCCTGAGTCAGCATCACATAAATCAATCCGTCCGAGCGGGCTGGACGCGGCACCCCAACAGTCCTATTCGCCTCAGGGATCCTAGCATTCCACTTTATGAAAAACGTCACAGAGTATGTAGACTTAGTTCACAATGTAGGTGCTAGAGTTTCTCAAATGGGGCTGTATAAACATTTTCCTAGTGCCTGTGTGTAACTCGAGAAGATGATCAACTTTATAATTCCCATTTTGCTTGTAGTCTACAAAGAGCGACGTAAGCATGTTCCAGATCATCTGGGGCTCATAATGGTCATGCAGTTTCAGTCCGCACATTTTCTATTGGACCGATCGTATGATTAGCACGAGGGGATGCTGTTTGTCTGTCTTAGGTTAAAGAAGACTCGAGTTGTCCTCCATACGTAAGCCAGGCATGTATCTGCACGTGTTCCACACGTGCACTGCATACATGACGGAAATGCGTGCCTACATGTGCCCACCTGGGCGCCGCTTGTATAACTCAGGCATGCACCATACCAGTGGGGATTTCATAGAAGTTTGAACAGAGAAAAACATTGAGAAAATTGTGTTTCTAGACATGTCAGACTTTGTGCATGTGTACTTTCATATTCATACCAAGAATAGTTGTTTAGTTTCAGCAATGTAGTCCTTCACGTTAATGTTATTATTTTTCATACTATTTTTGTAGTTTTCTTTGCTTTTAACTTACAAGTTAATTTTAGCTTTATAGTTGTAAACAAGCCATAAGGATAAGGCAAGCAGTTTATACGTAGTTTTATACATTAATATTGTCATAAAAATAATTTGTTAACATTTGCAGTTAATGAGAGAATGTTTTTCTTTAAATAGGCTCTTGACATTACTTAAGTTTGCAAAACACTGTATCATTCTATACTGAAGTGCATGTAAGTCCTAATCCGTTGGCCCCGATGAGTTATTTTAGGGAAGATAATGTTTATGTTATCCAGGTATATATTATGCTTACTAATGGCAATATTCCATTTACTATTATGGTAACTGTGATCTCTCTGTTTTGTAAACTGTCAGCTTTACTTATTGAATCACATTTTCTTTCACCTAGAAAAAAATTACACCATTTTAAAACTCGTAATTTCTTGAGGCTGTGTTCAACGTATTGTGTCCAGGCTAAGAACTTTTTCGAGAGTTGGTCAACAAAGTTTACATTTAATCTTTCCTTCATTTGAATAAATATGGCATGTTCGTTGAGTAAGAAGCCCTGTCAAAGCCTTTTACCCTGCTTTCTTGTGAAAGAATTAAAATAATAACTTCACAACCTATACTCACTTCTACATATATTATCTCATATTGTCAGAATAATGTGGCAGGGACCATATCATTTCCACTCAATAGATGACAAACGTGCAAGTCAAGTGGAGTGATTTGTCCCTTTCATAAACCTGGGAGATCTAGCTCTGAATGCAGGTGCTCTGGTTTCAAACCTAAGGCTCCTTTCATTGAATAAAATATAAACTAACTTTTGGATAGAAATTGAATTATTAATAGAAATTAAAAAAAAAAAAAAGGATCTCCTTGGTGGTCCAGTGGTTAAGACTTTGCACTTCCAATGCAGGGGGTGCAGGTTCAATCCCTGGTCAGGGAACTAAGATCCCACAAGCTGCAAGGCACAGCCAAAAATAAATAAAGAAAAATTAAAAAAAAAAAAAGAAATTGAATTATCTAGGGAAGATATAATATTAATACATATGGAAATCTTTGAAGATAAATTTCTTATTCTACATTGGACGTGGTTGTTGATTATTATTTTTATTGTTATTGCTACATATATATTTTTACTGAGATATAATTGACATGACATTATATTAGTTTCAGGTATACAGCATGTTTGATGTATGTACATATTGTGAAATGATCATCACAATATATCTAGTTAACATCACTATTATTGTTATGGTTACTGTACTGTTATTATTGTTTCATTCAAAAATATATGTATAGTATTATGGAATGCTACTCAGCCATAAAAAAGAATGAAATAATGCAATCTGCAGAAACATGGATGGGCCTAGAGATTATCATACTAAGTAAGTCAGAGAAGATAAATATCATATGATATAACTTATATGTGGAGTCTAAAAAAAATGATACAGATGAACTTGTTTACAAAACAGAAATAGACTCACAAAGGTGGAAAACAAACTTGTGGTTATCAAAGGGGATAGTGAGGGGTGGGGTAGATAAATTAGAAGATTGGGATTAACATATACGCACTAAACAACAAGGACCTACTGTATAGCACAGGGAACTGTATTCAAAATCTTGCAATAACCTATAATGGAAAAGAATCTGAAAAAGAATATATATCTGTATATATAACTGAATCACCTTGGGTGTGTGTGTGTGTGTGTGTGTGTGTATATATATATATATATATATATATATATATATATATATTTCTGCTGACTACCAAAAAGGATTTAGATAAAACACAGTACCATACAACAGATCCTTTAACTCAGGTTGAAATACAAAAGTCAAGTAATAGAGGAAGAAGATAAGGAGAAAATAAAATTTTTAAAAGTTCTCTGCTGAAAAAGTTAAAGGACCACGGCCTAAAATTTTGTTCTTGATTATATTAAGATATAATCAAACATTAATGTGAAGGACTACATTGTTTGCTGAAACTAAACTTAATCAAATGCATTGGAACTCTAAAGACTTTTACAGAGAGAAAACCTTTTCTTTCCCTAACTTCTAAGAAATTTATTTCAGGTGGAATGACTTTAAGAAGCATCTTGGAAGAAAGCGTAGCCTGGGTATATCGCAAAGCTTTAGTTCTGTTAGGTAACTATTCAGTTAAAATAAACCTGAAAAATGAACATGAAAAATGCCACATTATGTGGCATATAGTTTGAAAGAGAGGTTTAGAAAGCTTTTTCTCCTAGAAATAGCTCCCTCTTCAATAATTTATGTTGCCACCTCTTCTCTTCCCACTGTCTCATGGCCTTTCTGAAAAACATTAATAAAATTATTTTTCCACCGAACATTTTCTTATCTTTTCAAGGACATAAGACCTCAGAACTGTGAAAGAAAATGGAGGAGAACTGTTTCCTTTTATCCTTTGTTTTCTTATGATGGTAATTTTTACCTTTATGTCCTTTCTGAGCTTAAAGATAATGCATGTGCTCTTAGAAAATTTGGAAAAATATGAAGAATCAGGAGATGTGTGTTCATAATTCCAGCAATAGTAATCTGGTATATTTTTCTCAAGAAATTTTTAGCTTGTGTGAGAACATACGCTTTCTTTACTTGACATTTTTAATGTTATTAAATTTCCCCATGTTATTGAAAAACCTTCATTTTTAATGGCTACAGAGTATTCCACCATATGGCTATATTCTGGCTTTTTTTTTTTTTTTTCTGTACGCAGGCCTCTCACTGCTGTGGCCTTTCCCGTCACGGAGCACAGGCTCCGGACGCACAGGCTCCGGACGCACAGGCTCAGTGGCCATGGCTCACAGGCCCAGCCGCTCCACGGCATGTGGGATCCTCCCGTACCGGGGCACGAACCCACGTCCCTGCATTGGCAGGCGGACTCTCAACCACTGCGCCACCAGGGAAGCCCTATTCTGGCTTTTTAAAACATCCTGTTAATATTGAACACTTGGGGGGCTTCCAATTTCTCCCTGGGTTACTGAACGTCTGTACATCACTTTTTGTGGGCATTTTGGTGTATCTCCTTATAACTAATTACCTTATGATAGTTTCTAAAAAGGATTAATAAGTCAAAAGATAATGCACATTCTAAATTATTTTTATAACTGTCACCAAATTAATTTTCAAACTCTCGTCCCAATTTACGCTTCCTTCACTAATGTCTGAATGTATCTATTCGCTGTGCCCTCAACTGCATTGATGGTCTCCTTTTAATTCTCTGTTCCTTTGATAGGCAAACACTGCATCACATTGATTTAATCTGTGCTGTTAACAAATGATGGGCCATTTGTTTTGCTCATATTTACTGGCCATTTATCTTCTTGTTTTGAAAACTGTCTAAATCATCTTCTTATCTCACTTATCAATTATCACCACTCTACCTCAGAAAAATAGAATCATTTCAATCTTAGAGATTTAGAGCCGGAATGAGCACGGTCCAGCTGCTCCCATACACGTGAGTCTAGATAGATTAAGGATCTCGACGACAAGCTTTGGATAATTAGTGACATGTGCCTCTATGCCTCCTGCCTGTCTTTATCCCCCCCCACCCTTCCTTTTACTTTTTCTCTCCTTTTCTTCCATGCATCTTTCCTCACCATTTTGTTCTCCCCTCGATTTAAAACTGCTGACATCCTTGTAGTAAACTGAGGTTAGTAAGCTTCCTGTGCGTCTCTGGAAATAGGAGTCAGTACTTTGCCTTTGTTCCAGGTTGTCTCATGTGTCACGCTGTCCTTCCTTTACATGTTTCCACTGCCCTAGGACAGTTCCACTGTGCACACCTACAAGGTGCCTGTGCATATAGCACGGGCTCCTTTACTGAGCCGCCTTTGGACAGAAACCTCACTGATGAACAAGAGTCTTACAGAACCGTGCAAAGAAGGCTAAGCATCTGTGTGCTTTCTCAGTTCGCCCTCCCAGCAGCCCCACAAAGGGCAGCTGTGCTCCTTTTGTTGGATCTGAGCTCTTGAAAACCGTGGGCCACCTATGTTAGCCTGTTTTCCCACCATCGCATAGCTAGTGAGGAGAGTGGATCTGAACCTAAGTCTGTCTGATCCTGACGACCATGCGCGGCTTCTCTGCTGTGTTTCTTCATCTCTCTGGCAGTGGGGGAGGACTTCTCCGCTTGTGCCTGCTCTCCGCTCAAGAGGTACACAAACAGCCTCACGTGGGGTGGGATTGAGTGGGGTGGGCTGCGATGAGCGGGGAGGAAAGAAAATGCCAAAGGCCCCTTCTGTTCTGACCCCAAATGACTGAGTTCACTGAGGACCAGGGTCAAGTCTAGGTCTTCTGTTCCCAGCCCGTGGTAGATACCAAAGAGCTACTAGTGATTACTGAATGAGAGATGCTTTTCTTTAAGCTACCATCTTCTTGCAGATAAAAGTGGGGTTATCTAGTCTGTAGAGCAGGGACAAGCTGGTAATGCTTACCCCCTTCCTTCGTGACTCAGCCTGTCTTCGGCAATCCATCTAGGCCTCTTAACCTCCAGTTCTTCAGAATGAGGCTGCCAAGTTCCAGGTGGTGTGATTAAGATTGAATAAGTTTTGAACTCTTTGAACAGATGATTGATAAGGAAGAACAGTGTTTTTTTTAACTTTACTGGTGATCTAATTTGGAATTCTGAATTCTGAAGAAATCCATACAGGAATGAATTCTGAACATATTATAGGTGAATGTCATCTTTCAAATAGGAACACACTTATTCCCAGTCCTGGACATTCCCACCAAACACATGACTTTTATTTAATGCTAGCAGTGTCAGTGCTACCAGCCACCTGCTGGTAGGAATAGTGTGTTACCCATCTCTCTGGGATAATGGGCTTGCATATGTTTCTGGAAATTGAAGTCAGAACTTGCCTTTGTTCCAGGTTATCTAATATCTCTTTCTGATTCTTGACTCATATGTTTGCTGTCCCAACTGCACTATGGTGTCACATCACAAACTTCCCAAATGAATTTTAAAAATGAATAAATATAGTAAGAGTGGGTATGTTTCTTTTAATTCCTTTTGAGAGCCACAATTATACAACTCTTTGCAATAAATCTGCTTCTCTAATCTGAACCTCAATAAACTACTCAACAAGAAATATTGAGAAATGAAAGATCTACACTTTAAGTACAGACCTTTCTTGACTTACAGTGGGATTATGTCCTGATCAGCCCATCCTAAGTCAAAAATATTCTAAGTCAAAAATGCATCTAATACATGTAACCTAATGAACGTTATAGCTGAGCCTCGCTTACCTTAGACACGCTCAGAACACTTACATCAGCCTACAGTTGGACAAATTGTCTAGCTTAAAGCCTATTTTATAATAAATGTGTTGAGCATTCCATGCAATTTATTGATCAGTTTACTGAAAGTGAAAAACAGAATGGCTGTCTGGGTACAGAATGGCTGTAAGTGTATTGGTTGTTGACCCTCGTGATCACATGCCTCACTGCCTCTGGCCAGCATCACGACGACCTTACCGTGTATTGCTAGCCCAGGAAAATATCAAAATTCAAAATTCGAAGTAGTTTCTACTGAATGCATATCGCTTTCACAAGTCAAAAAATTGCAAGTCAGACCATCAGGACCATCTGTATTTTCCTTTTGACAAACTTGAAACTTGCTAAATTCAAAACTAGGGGTCAGCAAACTTTGTAAAGTGCCAGATAGAGAACATTTTAGGCTTCATGAGCCAAGATAAAAAAATCGAAGACATTATGTAGGTATAAGAGAAAAAACAAATTTACCCAAAATTTGGTGAAATTCATATGATAACAATAACAATAATAACCTATAGACATATAGGTTATATGTTAACCTATAGACCTATAAAAAAATTGTACTCAATTATCATTGTTAACATGTGGTTTAATTGGGATTGAAAATCAGTGTTCCCTATCATCAAATTGATTGCAAATCTGGAAACATCCCTCTGAGCTATGAGTCACACCGAAACAGGTAGAGAGTTGGATTTGACCTACAGGCTGCATCTTGCTGACTCTTCCTTTAAACAAAATATTATATAAGTCAAAACCTACTAGAGTGTTACTAAAAATGCCATACAGTGTAATGATAAACATGATTTGAAAAATACGTTAGAAATTATAGTCCTAGTCAGGATGGGCTACATCTAAGGGAGTGACCTACACGGCATAATGGACCCTTTTGGGTAGTTTGAACAAAGTTTCCAGATTTAGGACGCTTAATATTTATCACTGATTTATTTCAAAGGAATTCTAGTATCCTACTGCCTGTGTATATTTCTCTAGGCTAATATATATATAACCCAGCAAAGAATTTCCTATTTCATATATTACATGCATTCTTCTTGGGCAGTTACTAGTAAGCAGGATAATATGACCAGGCTTCTAATTTAGGAAAAACACTAACTGGTAAAAGCATATTTCTTTTATGATATGACTCATCTTAAATGATATTGACAAACTTCAATATTTGAGCAGAATTACAGCGTGGAAATGATATAAACAATCTTAATGATTAACACGCATACTGTCAACAGAAAAACATCATCAATTTCAGATAAGTTATCTTTCAAATAAGGAAATTATACCCGTTGACTTTTAAATGGCTAGCCCATGGTTCTGCCTTGGAGGTCAATGTTAAATGACCTCTCTCTCAATAGATTTCCATAGGAAGTCTATAACCTTTTGTCAGAAACACACTTGGTTTTTCTTTGCATTAGTAATAAAATGAGAAGTTAAGGAGCTAACTGGGATGGGAAATGTTAAGTAGGGATGAAGAGTGATCATATTTATAAATCTGATCAAGTTTCGCCAGCAGATCTATTTTAGAATCCATATTTTATAAAGAAATGCACCAACCATAGAGGTATTTTGAAAGGGGATATAAGATCAATGGTCTGCTTGATCCCATTCATAAGGCTTTCTTGAGGGAGGAATTATATTGTTCACAATTTTACTTATATTTTTGGACTCTTAAACTTATTACTAAGTTTCACTCTTGAGAGTTATCATAGAAGAGTGGTAAATAACATGGTCTTTGGAGCCAGACTTCATGAGTTTAAATTTCACATGTACTCTGTCCTAGCAGGTCACTTAACCTCTTTAAGTCTTGATTTACTTCACTGTGAAATGAGTATAAAGACAATCCCTAAGTATAACATGTTCAGGAGAGTGTCTGGCGAGTAATAAAATTATATAAGTGCTATTTGTTTGTTTATTATTATTATCAATAGCAGTAGTTTAAAAGTAGTAGTGTTGATGGTGGTGGTAGTAATAAGATGCCATTTATTAGTGAACATATCTGTTAAGAAATGTGGAAGCCAGGGCTAGTATAAGATTATGGAATCCCCAAACCATTAAGCATAGAATTAGGTAGCTTGAGAAACCCTGGCTTATCATGGAAACACTTGAACCAGGACTGAAGGAAGTCTGCTGGTCACACTGTCACCAGGACCAGGAGCATGCTGGGAGGTAGAGGCAGAGATCAGGTATTCTCTGCAGTTCCTGGGATAGCACTGAGTCTAGGGGCAACCCGGGTATTTCTCAATCACACCATCTTTCTTTTCCTTTAATTTTTTTTTTTTTTTTTTTTTTTTTTTGCGGTACGCGGGCCTCTCACTGTTGTGGCCTCTCCCGTTGCGGAGCACAGGCTCCGGACGCGCAGGCTCAGCGGCCATGGCTCACGGGCCCAGCCGCTCCACAGCATGTGGGATCCTCCCGGACCGGGGCACGAACCCGTGTCCCCTGCATTGGCAGGTGGACTCTCAACCACTGCGCCATGAGGGAAGCCCCTTTTCATTTAATTTTTAAAATATGTTATTGAACTATAGTCGATTTACAATGTTATGATAATTTCTTCTGTACAGCAAAGTGACTCATTTATACATATATATATTCTTTTTCATATTCTTTTCCATTATGATTTATCACAGGATGTTGACTATAGTTCCCTGTGCTGTACAGTAGGACCTTGCTGTTTATCTATCCTGTATATACTAGTTTGCATCTGCTCATGCCAAACTCCCAATCTCTCCCTCCCTCATCCCTCTCCCTCTTGGCAAGCACAAGTCTGTCGCTATGCCTGTGAGTCTGTTTCTGTTTCGTAGACATGTTCCTTTGTGTCACGTTTTAGATTCCACATGTAAGTGATATCATATGGTATTTGTCTTTCTCTTTCTGACTTACTTGCTTAGTATGATAATCTCTAGGTCCAAACATGTTGCTGCAAATGGCATTATTTCATTCTTTTTTATGGCTGAGTAATATTCCATTGTATATATGTATTATACCACATCTTCTTTATCCATTCGTCTCAATGGACATTTAGGTTGTTTCCGTGTCTTGGCTATTGTAAATAGTGCTGCTGTGAACACAGGCATGCATTTATCTTTTTGAATTATAGTTTTGTCTGGATATATGCCCAGGAGTGGGATTGCTGGATCATACAGCAACTGTATTTTTAGTTTTTTGAGGAACCACCATACTGTTTTCCATAAGTGGCTGCAGTGGTACCCTATTTCTTTATCACTTGCTGTCGGAAGCCCAAGGGAGCGTGGGGACTTCATGTCACAAACCCACTTCTGTGCTATTTGATCTGTGGTTACACTTTTGCCGTTGGCTGCGTTACCAAATTCCATTCTGCAGGCTGTATTTGGGATTTCTTTTAGCCTTCACTCCTTCTTTTTTTTCTTTTTTTATGTCCTTCCCTAAGATAGCTCCCTCAGTATCTCTTCCTCATCACTGCTTACTGTTCCCACAATATCAAGTCCCCAAGGGATACATAGCTCCCTGATTACAAACAGGGAATCAGATAACATCTTTGCATTTGGGTTTAAATTATAATGGTAAATGCAATTTTAAAATTAGAGTTAAAATAACTAATGGGTGAGTATTAAGTAGTTTATTGGAAAGCTGGGGGAGCTTGAGTGAAACTGGTGTCTTACATCACCAAAGTCAGTTTTTAGTGGCCATGGGGGCAGTGTTTTACACGACGGGAGGATTATGATTCTGTTTACAGAGCTTTGGTCTTCCAACCTTCTGAGCCGTAGTAGTGTTTCCGTAATCCCCATTGGTAGCTGCTTTCCTTGCTGCAGTCTCACTTTGCTCTCGTCAAGCTCCTGAAGCAGAGCAGGGCGCTGGGCTTTGGGCATTCTCAAAGTCAAGACTCTGGGCTAGGTTAGGTGGATGGATCAGTCAAGACATCAGGGAAGCCAGGGAAGCTGATCAAGGAGGCTTTGGCCCTATATTTATGCTGGAGACGAGGGTGTGATGCCAGGGGATTGCTGATTTAGGCCATCCACATGAGTTGTGATGTCCGCTGTGATCAGGGGAAGCCTGGGGAATGAGCTGAGAGAGACACGTGCTGTGTGTTGGAAGGGATGGACCAGCATCAGGGCTTGTGTTATTTTCATATATGCTTGTTAGGGTATGATTAAATCTTGTCTATTTTCTTTAGCAACAGATTTAAAGGAGTACAGTGATATCAACTTTTATGTAGAAATTGTGAAATGATGGGCCCTTCTGAGATGGGGTTTTTTTCTTTATCATTTCTTCTGTGTCACACCAGCCTTGAATAGCTCTTGGTAATAGACTCCCCCTTCAGTGAATGCAGGATTTCAATGAGCCATAAGGTCCCTAAGAAAAAGCTCAAGCAGACTGCAAGGGGTTTGCTTTTTTTTTTTTTCTGTGAAGAACTCGCTGACAGAACAGTTTAGAATAGATTTGGTGCACAGACATTGGCAGATGCCAAATCAGAAAGAGGCAATACAGAAAAGGAATGGTGTGTCTGAAAAATGGTGGTCACTGTCGCACATATTAATTGAAAAAGCTAGTGATTTTCCTTGAGAAAAAGAAAGGATCACTGCATTATTCTTCCTGTAAAATGAGGAGCCTGCAATCTAGAGACTGACCGCCACACCAGGAACCAGTAGAAAGGACTCTAGGACTGAAACCACTGACATCGTTTGAACTTAGCTTGGCTCCTGTCAGGCGTGGCACGGCTTCCTGAGGGATCCACTACCTGGACTCAAGGTCAGGCTGTCTTCTCTACCCTATGAATTTAATGAGAAAAGTATCTATTTTCTAGAAAATTTGAATCTTTCAAATTTGTTTATTATTGAACTCTAAACTCCATAAAGACATATTTCCCACTGGACGAGTCCCTTGGTAAGAATCAGCAGGTATGTTTTGGATTTGAACTACGTAGATCCCAGGGCTTGTGCACACTTCACCATGTGGGCATTAATCCATCAACTCCATCATTTTTCCATTGCTGTTCTTATGAAACAGTGAATGCTTTGCTCAGAGATGACCTTTCTTTTTTTAAGACTGACAAAGCAACAGCACATGGAAAGCACTGAAAATGAGGGGACAATACATTATAGAGTTTGCAACTATTTAAAAATATTCATGTACACAGTACTTCAAATAATATATGTTTTTATTCCCAGTTTTTGCTTATGTTGGAGCTACTGGATGCTTTGGATTAAGTAGATCCAAATAGATAAAGTATTATCCAATGCTGGGATACAGCTGATGTGCCCCAGTTTGACCATCCTGCTACTTCACAGCCAGCAGATCTGGCTGGTTTCCATGTCTACCTGTTGTTAAACAGTGAGTATCACTCATGCTTGGTAACTGACTAACAAAGGCTAAAAAATTTTCCTGATGATACTTATAGGTTACATGCTAGGTTATCCAAGTGTGCCCTTGGGTTTCAGAGCCTCGCTATTTTGCCCCAGATTAGCAGGATGACCTCCAGTTCCAGGCAAAAAGTCTAAGTGTATTGAAGGAGAAAATGTCCCTCTTGTGTGAACAAAAAGGGCCTTTCAGACTGATGCTCTTCAGTTGTGGGTTGAACACAGGGGAGAGAGCTGTGCAGAGAAGCTGAGCTGGCTGGGCAGCAGCCACAGGGTGCCCTTAAGACAGGAGGTGATTCAAGGAGAGAGTGTCCAAGGACAGAGCAAAGGCATATTAGGAGGTTTCGGAACATATTTCCAGAATGACTGACCAAAGTTCTCCAGCCGATTCAGATCCAGGCAAGGGGAGCATATGTGTACATCACCATGTAACTGGACTAGATTCTAAGCTACTCTCAATCCTCCCTCCTTTCTTCATCAAAACACCCCAATTCTATCTCTTAAACCCTGCCTTTTCTTGTGCCTGCCCCCTTCCGCCCAGCAACCTTCTAAGGGTTCGTAATCGTGGGTACCCTAAAAAAACAATATTGAGGGTCAATCATTCCAAGGTAGACTGGGGAGAGACTGGGTTATATGAGTAGAACAGATTTGTTTTAAACCACTGTTAAGAATTGATTGAATATTGAATATTTACATTTTTTTCTTCCTCAAATTAAAAAAAAATTTATTATTGGAGTATAGCTGCTTTACAGTGTTGTGTTAGTTTCTGCTGTACAGCAAAGTGAATCAGTTACACATATACATATGTCCCGTCTTTTTTGGATTTCCTTCCCATTTAGGTCACCACAAAGTGTTGAGTAGAGTTCCCTGTGCTCTACAGTAGGTTCTCATTAGTTATCTATTTTATACATAGTAGTGTACACATGTCAATCCCAATCTCCCAACACATCCCACCCCCACTTTCCCCCTTGGTATCCATAAGTTTGTTCTCTACATCTGTGTCTCTATTTCTGCTTTGCACATAAGTTCATCTGTACCATTTTTCTAGATTCCACATATAAGTGATATTATACAATATTTGTTTTCCTCTTTCTGACTTACTTCACTCTGTACGACAGTCTCTAGGTCCATCCACATTTCTGCAAATGGCACTATTTCGTTCCTTTTTATGGCTGAGTAATATTCCATTGTATATATGTACCACATCTTCTTTATCCATTCCTCTGCTGATGGAAATTTAGGTTGCTTCCATGTCCTGGCTTTGTAGATAGCGCTGCAATGAACATTGGATGCATGTATCTTTTTGAATTATGGTTTTCTCCAGGTATATGCCCAGGAGTGGGATTGCTGGGTCGTATGGTAGTTCTAGTTTTAGTTGTTTGAGGAACCTCCATGCTGTTCTCCATAGTGGCTGTATCAATTTACATCCCCATCAACAGTGCAAGAGGGTTCCCTTTTCTCCACACCCTCTCCAGCATTTATTGTTTGTAGACTTTTTGATGCTGGCCATTCTGACCAGTGTGAGGTGATACCTCATTGTAGTTTTGATTTGCATTTCTCTAATAATTAGTGAAGTTGAGCATCTTTTCATGTGTTTGCTGCCCATCTGTATGTCTTCTTTGGGGAAATGTCTATTTAGGTCTTCTGCCCACTTTTTCGTTGGGTTGTTCCTTTTTTTGATATTGAGCTGCATGAACTGTTTCCTGAAATTTGATATAGGTATTTTATGATTATGTCTTAGAAACATATAAGTTTAAGTTTAAAAAGTAAATAAACAGTTAACACGTTTTTTGCAAAATTTATTTTGAAATCTCTTTAAAAAGTGCAGTGAAAAAACAGAAAACTGAAAGATTTTGTGTTTTCGTTTACTGAAGAATTGTTGGAGGGTGGGCAATGTCCAGTCATCAACATATGGGGGTATCTTGTACTGTTTCTTCAGCGAATAGCAACCCTTATCAAAAACTGGCATTAAAAATGTTTTACTGACTGTCAACATAAATCTTTTCCAATATGAATATCTTTTATTCAACTGCACATATAATTATTTTGAGCATAAACAAAGGAACTTTCTTTTGAAAAATTATTGTTGCTTGCAATGATTTTATTCATTTTTGTACAAATAACTAAGTATTTTCCAGCAAGATTAAAATGAGAAATGAAAGACATTAAGGCTTGCTGTTTTTATTTTCTTATGTTTGTTCATTTGCTAAAAATGAAGGTTAGACTTTTAGTCTCTTCCTGGAAAGATTTTCTAAAGGAAAACTTAATTCGAACAAAGAAACTTCCTTTTATACCTAGATGAAGGGTCTGTTGTTAGAAGTTCCCTTATCATTTGTCATTTCTGATGAATTTAAGTGCTTCAGTGTCTGGACTTCTTGAAGACACTGTCAGCAAGTATCTTTCTGAACGCTTCACTGTGCAATCATTCATTCATCAGCTCAGTTGCTGTTCTGTTGCTGTTCTCGGGAGTAGTGAGTGATCACTACTCTCCCGAGTAATAAAATCACTACTATCCCGAAGAATCACGGCTGATTCTTCCTCTTTAAAGACTGACATAGGGACAGCACAGGTAGACACTGGTCTGAAAATGAGGGGGTCAATTAATGCATTACATCTTTCTGCAGGTATTATTTACAGTGTCCATGTCCACATTGCCTCAAATATGTATTTATATCCTGAGTTTATGCTTATTTTTGAACTATAGGATGCTTTAAATTGCTATCATTCTATGGTTTCATTTTCATTAAAATAACTTTAACAAAACCAATCACATTTAAAATTCTTGTTTGCATTTTTTAAAAACTTCCATGGTTAATGATTTTAAAACAATGCTTTTGTTTTTTTGTTATTCACTGTGCTTTGTGAGTTATTCACACAAAGACTTCTGCAAGATAAGTGGTTAAAAAGGGTAGATGCAAAGAATCCGGAAGTTACAGCAAACATATTATAAGATGCAGGTATGGATTAGCTCTGAGGAGGACGGAAGCAAAACAGTCCACACTTTCTGCTATTGCAGAGGCTTACCTTTGGTTTGTACAGTCTGGAAGAATATAAGCCCCTGGTAGCTAAATTTCACTGAAGGGGTTTTGTTTTGTTTTTAAAAATAATTGCTGAGGAACATCTTGGCCGACCTATAGTTTCATGATAACAAAAGATGCCCTATGTTCTTGGTCACTGTAACTCTTTCACTGAACCTCAATGCTGAACTGATGGTAAGATAAATGCTTTTGTGATGGGAGATGTGTTTAGAAATATCACACTGTGCTGAGCCTGCTGCATTTGTCTGTAAGTGGCTTTCTCTCTCTGCTAAACCAGGACAGCCGTCTGCTTGGGTGCAGGACAGAAGTAGTAGCATTGCTGCAAAAGGATGGGGTGGAGGGGGAGGGGGAGGACAGCAGCAGGGAGAAGAAGGCAGTGAGAAAAAGGGGAGCTGATGTTCCCTACATAGGACTTTTGTGTCGTCATCAACATAATGGGCCTGAAAGCCATCATTTATCAGAAAAGAAAATTACGATCTTAATACCCTTACCTTCTCCTTTATGAGCTGACAGTATCATAGCGTTTTACTGACTGCTCAGTGACGGAGGAGGATATGCCACAGAAGGGATGGAGAGCCCTTGCCGCCTGCTTCCGGCCCCGGCTCTGTTATAGGATGAATGGCGGCAAGGACTCCCCGCCCACCCATAACATGCTGTCAGCCACACACCCACAGGGGCATTTACGTTTTATAGCCTAGAACTAGTTAGTTTTGAGTTAGTTAGTGGCTGTTCAACTTGGCAGCCACTAACTACATGTAGCTATATACATTTAAATTTAATTTTAAACATTCAGTTCCTCAGTCTCCCTTGCCGCACTTCAAGGGCCCCATGGCCACTTGTGGCCAGTGGTTACCCTGTTGGATGGAGTGGCTCTAGAACGTCTCCATCATCACCGAGAGTTCTACTAGATGGTGACACTCTTCCCATGGGGAAGCGGATTTCCTGAAAGAACTTCCTCCTATTGACTGGGAGAAAGGTTACCCAATTAGATTACTTTTGATTGGGGCTTTTTAAGCAGCATTAGATCAGTTAATAGGAAACAAAAATACTATTTTTTTTTGGGGGGGGCACATCTTTGAGCAGCAGTGTGAATTTGCAGATTTGGTCCTATAACTCTAAAGAGTTGAATTATTTCTTTTCTCAGCAGTGGGGCTTTTGTTGGTACTTTTGCTATCTGGAATGTCTTATGGGCTGGTGCTTAGCGATGACTGCCTCTCCCTTTGTAACTTCCCATCTGGGGCTTATGATTTCTGTTGCACTTGGTACAACACGTAAGAAACACGTAAGGTTTGGTCTGATCATCGGTCCCAGTCCTGTCCTCAGGGGCCTGAGTGAAACTGGCTGCTAACTCAAGGACAGGGAGGCTGGGAGGGGTGACCACGTGTTGGGTGGGAGGGGTGAGTGGGAGGCTGGAAACAGTAGGAAGTGAGAGCTCTGGGACTGAGGGTATTAGGAAAATGTGTGGAAGCAAAACCGAGGGCAAAACAGCTCTCAAGAGAGGGTGTGAAAGAGCCCAGCCTATGAATGAGAGCAGGCTTCCTGGCTTAAAGGCATAGACCCTTCAGCGTAATCAAGTTGTCTAAAGATGATATACCTTGCTTAAGTCCAAAGATAGGACTTGGGATGAATGATAGAGCAGAGCTCTCAGTCTCTCAGAGAAGAAGAGAGTAAACTGCGAGTATGTATTTTTTCTTCCCTCTCTCTGTGTTGTTCCGGATACAGTGGAGCATCGAACTCTCTTCAGTTCTCCATCTGACTTTCCCGACTGTATCCAAGTGCCTTAAGCTCATGGGTCATCAGCAGCTCGCACTGCCCCGGACCTTCCTTGGCACAGAGTGCGTTTGCCGACAAACAGTTCAGGAAGGGAGTAGACATTTGTCCGGGGCTGTTTCTGTCCTGGGAGTCTCCTCTGTTTCCTTTCCGAGGCTCTCTGCAGTGTATTCACTGGGTGTGGCTGGTCTCCTTTGCTCATCTAGAAAGCCCCCCTATGCTGGCCCAGCTGTGAATAGCAAGGGTCAGACTTCAGCATATATGTGACCATGTTGGTGCCCTCAGCCTTGGTCAGGGTAAACTGAGGACCATGGGCCCAAGGGAAAAAGAGCTTAAGAGTTCCATCCCCTCTTCTCTGGATTCTTTTTTAAAAAGTTGCTAGACTGACTCTCCCTCTGGAGAACATTGTAGTCTGAGAAAAACAAACAAAAGGTGATAAGATCCTGCCTAAATCAATTTTAAGGCAGATTTTCCCAGCAATAAAATACTAATTTATTTTAAAGGAAGAGCATTTGTGCCTGTGGTTTATAAGGAGGTTAGAATAAGAAATCCAGCTCTTCTTGTGCTATGTGCGTTGGATTCATACAGGCTTTCTTAAAGTATTCTTCAGTTCCTACAGACAGTTTCACCACCTTAAGCAAGGACAGCTCTGAAACTCACTCTTTCGACTCCATAGCCCGTCCTGATGCAGCCCCAAGAAAAGAATGAACTGCATCAATGCCATATTTCCCCCACACTGTGGAGGTCTTATCAAACATGTGCTCATTGCTTTAAAAATAATAAAATGTGTGGCTCCCTTTTACGCAGTTTTCCTTTTTTTCCCCTCTTCTTTCTTTCGTTCTTTCTTTTATTTTGGCATGATAGAGAAGGCAGCTGCTTTTTTCCATGCAAGCAAATATGTCTCATTTTCCTTTTTCTTTTTCACTCATCTGGCCTATCTTAGTTCAGCAGTAGGGTGATAGTTTATTATTCAGGCTGATTTTCAGTTACGAGTGTTTCTGCAGCCAGATTAGACACTCAGATTTTCAGAACACATTTTGCCCAAGTTCCTCTGGGTGCAGAGTCCTTCTTCTGCAGCCCAGTTCTCCTAGGAGGGAACAACATCGATTATTAGAGCTGAAGCCTCTAATTCAACATTTAAAGGAATGGGTTACACAAAAGGAAAAATAGTATGCGGTGGAAAATTGGGTCACATTAAAAAAAGAAAAAAACCTTATCTCTGCTCACAGCGTATCCAAATTGTGTCAGAATTAGTAGTAATGTCAAAGTTAAGGACACATGAATGTCAATTTCCTGAGAATCATGATTGAGGGAGGAGACGACCAGCATAATATTCATTGTAAGTGCTGATAGCTGAGTTAGAGGTCAGTATTATTTTTATTATAAATTACCAGGTCCTGTGTACTTGAAAATGTGGCTTATATCATTAAAATCAGACCACTCATAGAATAAAGGACAGATAATTTTCCTTTTAACTATGATATAGAAAAGACCCTTGGCATTTGAGAAATTGAAATTTGCCTACCGTGCATTTTGAGTGTGACCTCAAAATCCCATCATATATGGTGACTTGGATCTTTGTTGAGACCTAAATTTGAATCTTGAGTCCTCCCAGCCTGGTACAGAGGAACAAGCCTCTTAGCCTTAAATGACTGTCATGCATCATCCTCTCAATTGTGCTTTACTGGTTTGCTACACTAGTTTCCTTGAGCCTCCCGAGTACTTAAAAGCCATATTTTCTTTACAGGGGAAAAAAAGCAAGCTTCAAGTAGGCAGCCTACTCTTGGGTACCAGAGATGGAAGCCACACTCAGAAAGCGAGGGCATTTTTGATTGTGGCTGTTCATCAAAGTTCCCAGGAGACAGCTATTGTAAATATGAATGTCTGCACACTTTCCTAAGACCTGTGCATGTAGCAGTGAGGTGGGGAGAAGGGGCCACACAGGGCAAGTGTTAGGTTCAAGCCCCGCTTTTTAAGTCTGATCGTTAAGAGGCATGTGCTATCCTTGTGTGCCATTTTGTTTCCGCCTGAGTGCCTAAGTGAGAGGCGCAGACCTTCAACTTTAGAAAAGTACAGAGATTCACTGGTTCACTGACTTATTCACTCACTTAACAACTGATTCCCTGAGCAAGCGCCTGCTGTATGCAGACCCTGTGCTAGGCGCTAAGAATGCAGTGGTGAGCAAATAGCTCTCCAGGAGGGGTGCTTACAGTTCATTAGGGAGAGAGTTGTTAATTAAATAGGTGCAGACCGTAGAATTTCACAGTTATGAGAACCTTGAAAGGTGATCCCAGGGAGCTATGAATGACATGGTGACAGACCAGTTGACGCGGTGTTGGGATTGGACACTAATATTGAAGAATGCGTGCAATTTAATGAGACATTGGGGGTTTGAAATCTTTGTCCTGTGGATCCATTTTCTGAAGGATTGCAATATATGACCTTTTATTCTCTTACAAATTGATTCCTCCTTAAATATGTTCAGCATCTTCCAAACCGTATTTTGAAAACGCAGAAACAAAAAAGATCTGGCACTTAAGTTTCTAATATTTTCATGAGGATTCTCTAACAGATTTTTCAAAGTTCAAGGCTTTTTGGAACTGAAGTCTCACATGTATATAGTTGTTAAATCAATGGGTTCAATGTATCACTTATTTTTCAGGCTTCCTATTTACTTACTCTTCAGGTAGAGAAATAGAAAAAAGATTAATCCATGTATATGATTCACACAGGCACGTGGAAATTAGAACTTCCAGACCCAGTGGGTTTTTTTTTGTTTGTTTGTTTGTTTTTGTTTTAGTTTAAAAGGTAAACTATGAAAGGTTCTGCTTGGATTTTCAGCAGCAGTAGATTTAAAGAAAAAAGTCTGAGTATGCATGCCAAAAAAATCCAGTCATGGGTGGCTTCTTTCCAGTGAATGTGAGCAAATCTTATGTTTTAATTAAAGGAAAATGCTGGCCTGGGACTTGGTACCATATTATTTCAATAGGTACAGCCTGAAGTATCCATTAATTTGTTCTGTCTTTGTCAGCCTCTTAGTGCCCAGCTTCTGTCACATGTCCTTTGGAAGGCCGCCTCCACACAGTTGACTCTGCGTATTCACAGCAGTTATGTTCTGACTAGGTGCTTCCAGCACTAAGTTAGGGAATCCTTCACCACTGTGTCTAGGGGAGACACAGGGATAGGGTTCCTGTGAGCCTCTGCTCACACCATTTTCATCAACCGATTAATACATAACCTTGTTTTCTGTGTGTTTCCGTTTAAAGACACCTTATTTAATATGTATTCATTAATATTGAACTCACAGCCACCAGCATTAAACTCATGCCTGCGCAGAGATTATCTAACAGGTATTTTCTCCGTAATCACATCACAGCCTTCCTGGGCTCAGGAACACACCTGACAGCACTTCAGCACCACGCTTCGGGGTGGCGGGGGGCATTTAAACAGTGAAATCACCAACAAAAAGCACAAGAATGCAGAAAACGTGGCACTAAGCAGACTGTGAAAAGGACACTTGTTTACAGCATCAGCTGAAACCCAGCTTAGCCTCAGCTGGGGGTGAGCACAGCCATCAGTGTCTCAAATTTTTCTCCACTCTGCACACGGCTGTGAATGACTGTGAAGCCAATATTCATTCTGGGGGTTCCAGTACATTTTTAAATACATGTTAGTGAGTGGGTAAATATGCAAATACAGACTCTGCAATTGATGAGAGTCCACTGTATTCCTTTCCCCCCCCCTATTTTTACCATCATCATTCTGATGTAGGTCCTGGTCAGTAAATTCTGGATTGCTGCAAACCCCTCATTACTCTCCCCTGCCTTGTCTTTCATTTATTCTTCCCTCTTGCTGCCACTAGATTAACCTTTTCAATTTCTTTGTTGCTGTTACCACCTTTCTCAAATTTTAAACTTTTCAAATGAAATAAAATCTTGTCCTGGCATTCAAGGACTCTCTGGTCTTACACACTTTTTTCATTTTATATCCCACTTCTCCTAGACCAGCGTTGTCCATTATAACTTTCTTCAATGACGAAAATGTTCTATACCTGCACTGAATCAGCACCTGAGACTGCTGAGCGCTCAAACCATGGCTAGTGTAGCTGAGGAACTGCTGAACTATTATGGCTGGTAACACTCAGGCTCAACACAGACGCCAACTGCTTAAGAGTGGGCTGCTTGCTATGTCCTGAAAGTGATTTGCAGATTTCCTTTCTTGCCTTTGCCTGTATAGCTTCTCCCTCTCCCTGTTCCCCAACCTGGTCTTTATTTCCTACCCTCTTCATTTTTCCCTTTTCACATTCCACCTTGAGGGGCACCATCCATGACCACCCTATTCAGGCGGAGGAAGGGATTTCTATGCTTTCTGAATTCCCAAAGATATTGTTTTGTTTCATGTCATCTCTTCCTAACGTAATTGCAAAGTCTCTATGGGTGAGAACTGGTCCTCATAAACATAGTGTCTAATATTCAAGCAGATGTCCAATAAATACCTATTGATCAATTGTCAGCAGTGCTTTGCAGCACAAGAAAATAGGATAAATAAAATGTATGCTGTTTGGGGATTGTAGAAGTCAGGATAGGCTAGGAACAAAAAGACACCCAGGTCTCTTTAGCCTACAGAGACAGAGATTTATTTCTTGCTCACACCCCATACTCCTTATAACCTGACTGTGGCTCTATCCAGGGTCTCTGCTAATTGATCAGCATCTTAAAACTTCTGCCAGTAAGTGACATGTGACCTTTTTTCGGCCAAAGCAAGTTGCCTGGCTGCTGCTGGGGTCAATAGGGAGGGAATATACGACCCTTCTGCATGGAGGCCATCAGAACAGTTGGCAAAAAGTCATGTAATCTACAGCAGGAATCAGATGTCTAAATTACGCTCTATTTTCCCTCTGTGTTTGGAATGGCTCCACTAACCCATCTCTCTGCATCTCTCCCTGCTCCAGACTATCCTTTAGGTAGCATCCAGAATGTTCTCCAGGGGTGCAAAGGTCGTTTCATCACCCTGCACAAAAGCCTTTGAAGGCTCCCCCTTTTGTATATGAAAATCCTCAACTCCTAAGCATGGTACTTGTGAATCTTCATAATCCAGCCTCCTCTTGGTCATGTTCGCACTATCCATGCTATGCTTTTGTGCTGCTGAATTGCTTATCTTTGGCCCCAGCCAGATCACCTACTAGAATGCTTGTACCTGATAACCATCCTCAGAGACCCAGCCCAAAATGACTTCTAAGAATTATTGCCAGCAACCCTGCCAAGAGATTTGTACCCTCACTGGTGCTTCTGTGAGACAGAAATGCTATCTCTGGTTAGATAGCATTGCTTAAACTGAAAGTTTTCATGGGTTTACTAGCCGTCCTCCCACTTGCTCTAAAAGTCCCTTAATCGCAGACTCCTGGAACTGCTTTACGCATGTGTATAAGCTTGGTGCCTAGTACGGTGTCTATCACAGCAGGTGCTTAATTTAAATATCCTTCCTCTATGGGAGATGAATAGCAAAATTCCTTATCTGGAAAGCATGGCATATGATGCAGGATTTTGTACTTGGTGTGTGATAGATACCTCCTTGCTAGAGGGTAATTTATAAAATTCAAGTAGAATGAGTTTAATACCCATAAACTATCCAGGTGCTCTTATTTGCCATCACAGATATAATTTATCTGTGAAAGGTCATTTTATGGAATTGGGCAAAGAAACATTTAAAAGTATTTACACTTATTGAAGTTGTGGCTGTGGGTTTGGTACTTGATGAACTTTTTATAAAAAGAAAATCAAATGTTTCATATATTGGTGGAAGCTTTATGAATCCATTCATATGAAATATGTGGATGTATGTTAACAGCATAGATATTTATTTAGAGGCATTTTCAAAGCAGATAGGTTCCTCTAAGATTAGAAATATTGTTTATTTTATCCTTATTGTCTTTACCATTAACCTACATACAAATGGGAGAGACACTGCTAAGCACAGCTACTGGCCAGAGGAAAATTACCCAGGTTTATAACATCCCCCCAGAAAAGTCTTTAATGAACATACAATAGAGAGAAGCTGGGCAGCCCCTCACACACAAAGCTGGGGCACAAACGTAGTTCATATAGGGGCATGTTTTTGACTGTTTTCTACCCACAAGAGAAACCCAGGGAACCATAACTATGGCTTCCCAGGTAATTTAACATCTCTATTATTTCCATTTTTCTTTTCTATTTTTTAAAAAATTTTATTTATTAATTTTTTATATAGCAGGTTCTTAATAGTTATCTATTTTATACATATTAGTGTATATAATTTCCATTTTTCAATCCAAGTTCACTCTCAGTTAACAAAGTCTCATGTTACATTGGGAGATGCCAGAAACTTTATGGGTTATATTCAGAGATCAGGTCTTCTGTCCAGGAAGACATGCAGTGTTACTAATACTATAAACTTGATCAGCTCTTTTGGTTCAAGCCTTTGGGATACTTTTAATGATGCAAAGTGCTCATTTGTAAGACTAGATATTAGTCTCTATCTACTGGCATTAAAAGAATTGATTTTAATGTAATGTTCGTTTATAATAATTGCCTTGGAAATTTGCTCTCTGGGCTTCATAATGCCAAAGACCAGAATAGCTCATGGCTGCTTTTGCCAAAAATCTGTTTTTCTAAAAGCTTTCTCTTCAATTGCTTTCCAGTAAATGTATTCCTGTGATCCATTCTTATAATTTATCACAAAATGCCTAAAATAGCAGGCTTTGTTCAGCCCCTGATCAAGAGATTCTGCATTTGCTGAAACTTCAGTTGCCATTTAAAACAGCACTTGTTTGAAAAGCTGAAATGTGCCAGTAACTAGCTTTCACAGAGCTCCGAGTTAGGACACGTGCAACTGACTCTAGTCCCTTGGGTTAGTATCTCTTAAAAAACAAGAGATAAGATACCTAAAAATGCTTGTAATTAAGATGTCTTACATGTGACAGATATTCATTGTTTCATTTAGCTTTTGCATTTAGATTCTAAGTTCTAGCCTCGTATTAATAAATCAGAAATTACTCATAGAGATATTCTTAAACCACTATACTTTGGGATGAAGGGAAAAGGCAAATACAACTATTTTACGTGATGAGCAGATGAAAATCACTGTCCACAGTGAGCAGTAACATTCACTCATTCATTCGTTCTCAAAATATATTTTTTTTATTATCTTCTAGGGGCAACGTGCTGGGAATACAGTGATTAATTAAAGCCCTCACAGAGCTTAGAGTCTGACTGAGGAGGTTTTTTTTTACGTTTATCGATTGCTGCAAATGACTTTTATAAAGGCTTTAAAGAGACATAATTCACATACCATATAGTTCACTCATTTAAAGTATACAATTCAAAGAGTTTTAGCATATTCATACAGTTGTACAACCATTACCGTAATCAATTTTCAGAACATTTTCATCACCCCCAAAAGAAACTCTGTATCCATTGGCAGTCATTCCCAATTTCCCTTCAACCTCGACTGAGGAATTCTTAAGTTTCTATTATCTGTATTCTTTTTCTTGGGATAATATGATTAATGGAAAGTTGGTTGCATCAAATATTGATATTTACAATGAAAACATTATTAAATAAAAAGAATTCCTGAGAAGCTCCCCTCAATTATTTTCCTTCATTTGCGAAGACAAGACTACATCAACTGTTTAACTGTTGTCTGTCCTGAGTGAGATTTGCTCCCTGGAAGGGCGTGTTTGCTGCTTTCCCATCTCTTTGGCCAGACGGAGAGCAGGCATAAAGTGGTGACAAGAAAGGCACAGTTACATGAGTGGCAATGGAACAGCAGGCTTAATCTTCCCTTGAGAATGGCAGGAATTCCTTGTTTAGAGTGAGGAAAACCTCCCACAAAACAGATGTGGAGTTCTGATAGCTGCCCTTCCTTTCCTCCTTTCTTCCCTCTTAATTTATTTTTATATTTTCTTTTACTCATTAATTCATTCCTTCAAAACTTTTAACGCCTAATAAGTTGTGGAAGACACTTTTGCCTTAGTTATCCATTTGGGTTTTATGAGGAATAGTTTTTACTACACTCTCCTTCCTTCGTCCTCTTCTTTCTCTTAGGAATACCCTCTGTTGATTTTCCTCTCTTGTTTTTCTCTATGTCGATCTTAACTGTCAGTATCACTTTTAATACCTTCCAAGCAGAAATGCATGCATGGTTTGATGTGGTTTTGAAGACTGTCCAACTGAAGCACTGAAGTTTAGTTTTAAGTGCCTTTGTTGAGTCATAATTCAACTCCCTTCAAGCTAGAGCTGGGTGTAAAGGTTGGAAGAGGATCTTTACCAGTTGTTCTACCACCTTGCAACCACTTTTTTTGCCACCCCAAGTAGATATGCATTATAATGTTCACACACCCCGAATCACATCCTTGCAGTGCCCAACAGTGAGCATCCTAGGTGTCTTTCCTGCCTTTCAGCATCCAGGCTTCTTCTCCAAGCCCTGCCATCCCTCAAATTCTCCCTTCTCCTATTCTAGTGGCTTTGGGGTTGTTGATCTTGAGGGGATTGCAGTGTTTCTAATGAAAGGGAATTCTCTCCCTGCCTGTGGGGTATGTTTTCATCTTCCCAAAGCCAGGTGGGAGGAGTTCCAGGAGAAGCCCTCATCAAGTATAGGACATCTTCCAAATAGGAGAGATGATATCTCATTCCCTAGTTGGGTATCAGTGAAAGTGGAGACTAGCTCATGCATCTCTCGATCTTCCTCAGGTGGGGAGTGGGGGGAGAGAGCTGGATGTAGGGGAGGGACAGGCTTAAGTCAGGTGCAGCAGCAGGGAAGCCAGCCCTCTCCTGCTATGTGTCTTGGCAAAGATGCTGATTTTTCTGGAGGTGAACTGGATGGTGTTGGGGGGTAGCCAGGCTTGAGCTGTTTTGCTATGACAATATGTAGGGGGCTGTCCCTGGGAGAAGAGACCATAGCATCAAGAAACAGTGGGTGGACCATACGTGGCAGGACCTGAGGAGAGTGGGAGATGTGGAGGGGTACCAGGTGTCCCACCTCAGGGAGCTGTGCGTGGGGAATCTCTCAGAAGAGCTTGCATATATGTTGCCTTCAGTTGCCTGCAAGGACTGACAAGGAAAGGACCAAAAATGCACTCATCCCTCCGTCCCTCCTTGAAGCCCTCCTATTGGAGCCTAAAAGAGTGAGGAGGAAAAGGGTGTGTCCAGAGCAGGGCATCCTGTGCAGGGGGAGGGAAAGCTTTAACTGGAGGTGAGACTGGAGTTTTAAATTGGTCTGGACTAAGTTTTAATGACCAAATATTCTACCCAGCAGGAGAGGAGGATTTGACATAGCATATTTAGTAATATTGATTAGGAAAATGCAAAACTGTTTAAAGGGTATATATCATTGAGATGAGATACTTCAGTAAACTGTTTATAAGTAAATGGGTTCTACTTTTCTTAGTACCTGACAGAGAAAACTTTTAATTGTAAAATTTAAAAGAGGAAATAAAGCCTTAATAGAAATTCCGTCAATATTGACTGTATTTTGCAATTGGTACTTAATCAAATGTGTGTTAAATTCTGTTGTGGGTCAGGTCCCAGGCAGGTGTTTGGTGTACAAAATAAAAAAGGTAGGATCTCATAAAGCAATAAGCACATAATTATGCTACAATTTGATGGGTGCTGTAACAGAGAAATGAACAATTAGCCACATCTCTGATTTTATTGCTGAAGTGTCTTCTGAAGCTCTAAAATGCCATTGTTGGCATGATTTTCTGCAAACCCATTTACGAATAATGGAGAAGAGTTATAATTTTCTTTTGGGAACTAAATTTAAGCTACAATTAATAAGGAATTATACCATCCATTCCTCAATTCTTTACTCTGTACTGATGTTATGTTCTTCCTGCTACCCCTTCTCTCCATTTGGAGAAAACCTATTTCTCCTCTGAGGCCCAGTTAAAATGCCAAAACCACGAAGACTTCCTTGATGGTGTCAGATTCATTTAATGCCTTTTTTTGCCTTTCTAGTATTTGTTCACATCACTAATTATCACATTTGCCATAATCTATTATGGCTAGTCTTGCATATGTACATAAGAAAACATATTTGCAAACTCCTTAAATTTTATTAATGGGAACTATTACAGTTTTGATTGATACTTAATGTTTCCCCAGTCCAGTCACTCTGACTCACAGCACACAAGTTCTGAATCAACTTGTAAATCCTCAAGTCCAACTTGGAACCCTTAAAGTGGAGTCGCTGTTTAATCTCTGAGATTTAACTGTATTTACATTCTTGTTATTTCACGGACACCAACTAGCACAGGAGCAAAAGCAGGGATGTTGAGGTTGTACAGATCCTGCCTTGGCTGTTACCTCTTTAGAGATTGGTTCCATTTCCTCAGAACTAGAATAGAATAGGGAGAAGAACAATGCCCACCCCAGAGGACTGTTGGGAGGATTAGGTAAGGTCGTGCTCATAATTTCTTAACATAGTGCCCGGACATTAAGTAGCAGTTTTTTTATAATTCCTCCTTAGGGTATTTGTGACTCCTCTTTCTCTCTCATTCTCTGAGATTAGTTGGATTTCCAACTAAAGAAAGGAGAACTAGGTTCACGGGTGTACTCCATATGCAAACTTGCGTTCATGCCCTTTTCCCCACCCTCCCAGTGCCCTCAGTGGAGAAGGAATATGGAAGCCACTACAAGACTGCAAACCCTAATCTACAGAGTGGTAACTGTGTTCCTTAAAAGAGTACCAAACACTCCCGGCGTTCTATTTTGAAAACATGAGCTTCATTCACATTTTAGCCTACAATTGGGCTTGGGCTAATGATTGCAATCTAGCAGTGTATGTTTAACTCCTCAAGACAGAATTTGTCTTCAAGAAAATGAGTAGAAAGCTGTAGAAAATGAATTTGCTTTTTCCATGGTGCTTTCCCCAGTCCAGTCACCCTGACTCACAGTATACACGTTTCAACTTGTAAATCCTCAAGTCCAGCTTGGAATCCTTAAAGTGGAGTCGCTGTTTAACATCTTGCTTCTCAAGATGGTGATAGTTTACATTACCATTTCACCTACTGTGCCTCCTCTGATCCATATGAACCCTGTAAAAGAGGCAGGGCTGAGAGGATTAACCACCTGTTGTACACGAAAAGTCCACCTCCAAGAGGTTGGCAGTTTGTCCAAGAGCATGCAAGAAACAAATGACAGATTTGGGGATATAATCCAGACCTTATGACCCAAGAATAAAGTTCCTTATATTTTTATAATGTGCTATCATTGTAGAGATCAGTTGCTGTCACCTTTTCTCAGAGAAAAATACACATGTGTATCGGGTGGGGGAGGTACATATGAAATTCGAGTTCTTTTTCATTCTCCGTCAGTTCCCTTCTCTTTGATGCCCTTTCTCCCTCTTCCAGCCTCTCTCAGATTTTGAGAAAATGTCAAGTATGTTTGGAAAGCCTTTGTCTTTCTTGAGATCATTCTGAATACAGTTAATCACTTCTTATTTAGGAGAACCTCAGGTTAATGTACCTGGAAACAAGGCGAGCAGGGACATCTCTGCTCACAGCAGCTTCCGCTGGAGCCGTGCAACGCCTGATCTGAGCAGGGATCTGGGACCGCTGTGGTAGAGGTGAAGGAGGAGGGTGAGGTCACCTAGAAAGGCAAAAAGTGGTTTCCCAAGCAGCACCGAATAGGCCTCTTGAACAACCCCCTCACATCTTTTAAAATTAAATGTTCAGCAGAACTTGAAACATTAGTAGATTAACATGTCAATACATTTTCCACATCACTGCATAAAGCTAAGCTCTAAGAATAAAATGCACTGTTTAGGTATATTTTAACAGACTAAAAAAATTATAGGTGAAGGCAGAACATCATAACTTGAAAAAGATCTTTCTATTTTGGAATTGCGTTTTAGCTATTCATGGAACCCAGATCTGAGCTCTAAAAAGTTTCCTGACATCAGTGTTATGGTCTGAATTGTGTTATGCCCAAATTAATACGTTGAGTTCCTAAATCCCAGTGCCTCAGAAATGCAGTTGGGTTTGGAGAAAATTTCCTTAGAGAGGAAATTAAGTTAAAGTGAGGCTGTTAGGGTGGGCCTGAATTCAGTTATGACTGTTGTCCTTATTAAGAGGAGGAGAGGAAGACACCGGCGCACAGAGGGGAGATGGCGTGCAGACACAGGGAAAAGATGGCCACGTAAAAGCCAGGAGAGGGGCCTCAGAAGAAACCAACCCCGCTGACACCTTGATCTCAGACTTCTAGCCTCTTGACTTTAAGAAAATAAATTTCTGTCCTTTAAGCCTTTAAGTGGTTCTTTGTTAACGTCAGTCCTAGCAGACTGAGACAGTAGTGAGCGGGCTTAGGAGTTTTGCCAGGTCTTCAATTTCCAATGAAATGACAAAGAAAGGTTATCAGCAGTAGTGCCAACCTCGCTGTGGTGAAGAAAACCACCATTTTTATTCTCAGGGGTAGAAACCCAGCATTTGCGTCCCTGAGTGTGGAGTTTAACACTGTATGTAAATGTCCGTACTTTCATGCTGTGTGCTGGGCAGTGTGAAGAAGTAGCCGCTGGGGAATCGGAATTCGCTTAAAGACCCTGTGAGCTGTGTGGACTTCCTGGATGTTTTCTCATTAGTAAAACGGGCTGATTAATGTGTTGTAAGATTGTTGTGAGAAATAAGTGAGCTAATGGCTATGAAACTCCGCACCATATAAACGACAGAGTTATATAAATGTAACTGTTATATAATAATGTGAGTCATTATTTCACGTGGACCCTTTAGTTGAAGGAAAAAGTAGAACTGGAGGCATTTGAAGCTCAACTCATCTTCAGCGTGTGATTTAACATTAGTAGGGAGGTTAAATTCCCTCATCTTTTCTTTGACTTTTTAACTGAGGCTTAAGATGGCAGTGGAAGGGTCCCAGGAAAGGTGAGAGAAAATGGGGTCCACAGCCTTGCTCTGGATGAGCTAGCACCCCAGAATCACATAATCCACGTGGCCCACAGCTGCCACTTCCATTTGGGTTTAGAGATTGATCCATGAGTTATAGCTCATTCCAGTGGAGCAGAATCACAGAGCTTGGCAGTTCCCCTCATGGTGACCTGTCTCTTTGTGCTCTATTATAATGAAACCTCAGATTCATGGAGTTTTCCAATAGTGTTTCTTTCTCTGCCCCACCACATAGTAGGGAAAAAATTTTTTCACTGATATAAGCTCATCAAAAAAAATCTTTTAAAATGCAAAAGAGCTCAATTAATAAAAAAGTATAACCCCTCCCCCCCAATTCTGTTGCCCACTGCTAATGTACCCTTTCCCCTTACATTCTCCACAGCCTTTCCTTGGCTAAACTGAAAACTTCAACGAGGCAGTTTCTCAGTCTCAACACTCCTGACATTTGGGGCTATATAATTATTTGTTGTGGGGACTGCCCTGTGCTTTGCGGGCTGTTTAGCAGCATCCATGGTCTCTACCTACAAGGTTCCACAGTAGCAAATCCTCTCCCCCATTTGTGATAGCCAACAATGTCTTCAGACATTGCTGAACATCCTCTGGGGGGAAAGATTGCCCGTAACTGAAGAGCACTGGTCTAGATCAAGGGAACGATGCTTGGAGGAGTCTCAGAGAAGAGTGTGAGAATGAGATGAGCAGGTTGCTGAGGTGAGAACAAACTCTATCTGCCCCTCAGCCCTCCTCCCTGCCCAGTGCTGTCACTGTCCTTTACTGCCTGACTCCTTGACCTGTCACATCTAAGGGAGGCAAGAAGAATGGGGAACGAGGAGACAAAGATGACTACGGAGCATGGAGAGAGAGTGGTGACTTGGAAGAATATATGTGAGAATGGCGGGCACATGGAGAAGCCAGTGCCTTAGAGAAGTAAGGGAACAGTTTCCATTATGTCATTAGTCTTTACATTAAATCCTTGTAGCACTTCTTCCAGGTGGGTATAACCTTCCCTACCTCCTATCACAATATTTACTGCTGCTGTTGGAAAAACAATCAAACAAAACATGCTCTAGAGAGCATAGACTGTTAGGACACCCAAAGACTGTAGACCATCCAGCCACACCTCTGCCTTCACTGATGAGCCCTGGGCAGGTCACTGATGCTAAGGGACTTGCTTGCAGGCACCCAGATGGTTGAACCAGGACCACAGAAAATTTCCCCTTTCCCTGGTCAGTGCTCTTTCCAACATCTGCTGCTGCTTAAACCAGGGAAGCATTTTCCCTTCAATTCAGAATGTTGTGAGATACTCCAGTTCATATATCTTAATGAGGCTGTTCTTTTGCGTGTATACATATGATGGTTTTTGTATCTGAGTTGATTTATAAACTTCTCAAGGAAGTTTACACATTTTAGTCCTACACTGTTTATCATGACTGAGTAGAGGTTGTAGAACGGGGGCCTGTGATTTTCTATTATCCTCAGTGAAGGAAAGAAGAGCAGACATATCAGAGTAGAGCTCTCTTCATTACCCCATTCCGTAACTTGATTTACAAGGCCTTCCCAGACCTGACCGGGGCTGCTTTTGCCGTGTTATCTCCATCTGTCTTGTCCTGCCTGCCACGGTGCCTTTGTCCTTGTCATCCCACCCAACCCCCCATATTCCCCTCTCCCTCCAGCTGTCAAATGAAAGTCTCCTTTCAAACAGATTTCAAATCTAATCTCCCCCTGGCGTGCGTCCTGCCCACTTGACACCAACATGATGTTGCGTTTTGAGTTTCTGTATTAGTGTTTCCCAGAGTGTGCTCTGCGGAACACCAGGTCGGAGAGATGCTCTCTGATGTAGTGTGTGCCTTGGTGTGAGCACGCATGTCCGTCTTCAATCTCGCTCTCTCACAGAGTTCCATGTGTAGTTGTGTAATAAAGTCTTCAAGAAGTGTTATGGTACAGAGATGTCTTTGACTTGCTTTATCTTATCCTCTCTAGAACTCATTTGCCATCTGTATTAGTCAGGGTTCTTCTGAGGGAGAATCATTAGGACAAAAATAGATATATAAGAGGAGACTTTATGGGGATTGGCTTAGGTGAATATGGAGGCTGAGAAATCCCACCATGTGCTGTCTGCACACAGGAGAACCAGGAAGCCTGGTGGTATAATTCAGTGTGAGTCCAAAGATTTGAGAACCAGGGGAGCCGATGGGATGGGGTGGGTAGGGTGGAAGGGGTGTCTCCTGGTGTAAGTCCTGGAGTCTGAAGGTCTGAGAACCAGGAACTGTGATGTCTAGGAGCAGAAGGGTGTCTCAGCTCAAGAAGAGAGAGGATTCTCCCTTGCTCTACCCTTTTGTTCTCTTCAAGGCCTCCAGTGGACTGGATTATGCCCACATTGATGAGGGCAGAAGACTTAGTCTCCCAACTCAAATGCTAATCTCTCCAGAAATACCCTCACAGACACGCTCAGAAATAATGTTTTACCCGCTACCTGGGCATCTCCTAGCCCAGTCAAGTTGACACAGAAAATTAACCATCACAACATTTTTTTAAAAAGCAATACCTATTAGTAGTTAAAGAAACTTGTGTTTCTTAGAATTCACCGTAGGAGACATCACTTTATATGAATAAATGTTTCAAACACTTATCTGGGAATCAGTTGTTTTAATTAATGACATGCTGCCTTAGACATTTCTATTTTGACTAAATTACATTATTTTAAGTAGTAAGATAATCCAAGTAAAGCACTTAGCACGTAGCCTGACACACAGTGAGCTGCGATTTTCTGTATCTCCATAATCCATTTTCCACATCCTAATATACATAAAAATGTGCGTGGGGAGGGGACTACACTGCAGGACACTTAAGTATGAGACTTTAGAAAGCAACTGAACAGAAGAAAAGCAAATACTTTACATACGGTACAACTTTCATTTTCCATGCAAGGACTGTTGACACATTATGCGTTAGAGCCTTGGAAGCACTATGCTTGGAAAACATTTTAATTCAGGTATATTAAATAAAGGTTTTGCTAAAAATTGCATACCTCCCAGGTATGGGAGAGTTGCTGCATTTTGGGCATTTGCCAAGTTTTGAAGAGTACTTATTAGTCATACTGTGTGTGCGCACGGCAGTTATCGGAAAACATAGCCTAGCATACAGGATGGACTAAAACCTGCACACTTCTTTTCCTTAAAATTAACAAGAAAATCATTTTTGTCTGGTGAAAGCTTCTCAGTAGAGCAAGTGACAGATTAGTGACAGAAATGGAAATTAAGTGAAGTTTGACTTCTTCACTCCTTTCAGCCTCTTTTTAACCCCTCCCCTTTCCGAGATCCAGGCAGATCCACCACCCTGGGCCCCAAGGGCTCTGGGCTCCTATGCTGAAATATTTGCATTTTCAAAAGTCTAGGTAGGTAGACCAGTGATTAGTACAAAAGAAGGACATTTTTGATGATGATATTTTTGATATGTATAGGAGAGGTGGTTTTTATTTTTATTTATTTATCTATTTGGCTGCATTGGGTCTTAGCTGCGGCACACGGGATTCTTCAGTTGTGGCATGTGGGCTCTAGTTCCCTGACCAGGGATCGAACCCAGGCCCCCTGCATTGGGAGCGCGGAGTCTTAGCCACTGCACCACCAGGGAAGTCCGAGGAGGGGTGGTTTTTAAAAACTGTCCTTTTGGTAATCTTTCAAAGCACTCCACTGCAGTGGTATTGACCACACGCTAATGACATGTCTGGGTATGGGGTCTGTCTCGCTTTGTGCCACATAAGCTCCCTGAAAGTAGACCCTGTCTATTCATCTTTATGTCACAACCCCTAACCAGTGTGTGGCACATAGAAATGCTGAATACCTGATTTGCACTGTAAACATATATACCTGCATATTCGTAAGGCCTGGCCCGCCTTCCCGAGAAGTCTGTGAATCTTACCTGGTCAAACACAGGGCAGAAGAAAATGTGACCTAGAGTTCAGAAGACCCACATTTGAATCCTGTCAGTTACTTCTTGGCTCATTTTGGGTCAGTTGCTTTTTCTCATCTGCTAATAAAGGGTCTTGCCTAGATATGAATAAGATACTTTTCAATACATATTTTTCTAAGTATTTTCAGTAAATATTTGTCTAAGTGTGATCTAAAATAATTCAACAAAATATCTTATAGCCACTAAATCGTACTGTAATTCGTTCTAGGGGTTGGCTCGTGGGTGCTATTTATAGCAACTCAGATTTGGTCAGTTTGCATCACGGGTAACTCTTCTGGTGTCAGAGTTTATTTTTTTTTTAATTTTTTATTGAAGTACAGTTGATTTACAATGTGTTAGTTTCTGGTGTACAGTACAGTGATTCAGGTGTATGTATATTCTTTTTCATTATGGCTTATTATAGGATATTGAATATAGTTCCCTGTGCTATACAGTAGGACCTTGTTGTTGGTCTATTTTTTATATAGTATTTTGTATCTGCTAATCCCAAGCTCCTAATTTATCCCTCCCACACAGTGTCAGAGTTTAAACCAAAACCCAATCACAGAAGCTAAAATAGAACCAAGTGTTGGTCATTAAGTTTCCATCAGTGCTTTGGACTTTGTTCTTTTCCCTCCTGGCCACTGTTATTTTTATGTGATAGTCTCTTCTGCCTTTTGCACAAGTCATTTTCGTTAATACTCTTCTCGAGTGAGTCAGGTCATTAGGGCTGGTTTGAAAATATATTTTATTCTTTTTATTTGAAGCTCATGCTTTTGCTTTGTGGAGTTGAACGTAGGCAGTCATTTGGAGGATTCTTATTATTATCCAAGCAGCATGTTGTGGTTGACAGAGCAGTGGCCCGGGAGGTAAGGGATTTAGAATTGGGTTCTGATGGTGTCACTAAATAGCTCTACTGATGTAAATTACATCATGTCATTGGGCCTCCATTTTCTCGCTTATAAAGAGCTTGGAAAAGAGTATTTTCTAGCTGCAATACTTATTCCTCTATAATCCTGTCATAGAGGCAGTGTCTAGAGTATTTGTTGAAGGAATTAGGGAATTAATGAGATATTGCTGAGTTTGGGTTCTCTAGCAGACATCAAACCTAGAAAAGAGGCCATCTTTCTTAATGTGTTAACGGGCAAATACCATTATCGTGCCATATTTACGATTATGTTAGAACGAATATGACTTTGGTGCTCATCCCATAAAATGCCTTCGGAACCACAAAAATCAACAGTCACCTTCGTTAGCTAGCTACTTCTGCAAGGCCCTACCCAGAGCTACTAGGTCAGTCTAAACTACCATGTACTGCATGCATATAAATTGCATATCACACTGTAAACGGTAAAATAAAACAGAACAAAACCCTTTTTCCCCATTGGCATTGATAGTCAACATGAAGTGACTTTGGACAAGCAACCAGGAAGGTTTTATGACTCATAGGAACAAGACTTGTAGAATGAAAAAGTTCATGAGTCATTGAATTCAGTAATGTGCTTTGCTTATCAGAGTGCTAGGTTGGACTTGCTCTTTTATGCCATACTCACTACTTTTTCCTTTGGCGTCTAAGTAGAACATTATTGAAAAATAAATAGGGATGATTTTGCAAGGGTGTTTTCTGATTTGTTTCTTTCACTATAAATGGATGTCATTTCTCTTGTACTCAAATAAAATAATGTTAATGTATTTCTCTAAACACTCTCCATTTTGGCAGGGTTTCCCGTTCCAAAAATGCATCAGGGTAACCAAATAATTTTATTAATGCACCAATAATTCCTGAGGTGGTTTGGGGACCTTATGTAGCTCTGGGGAGAAGGTATATTACTTCAGCTGTTTATGAGTACCGTGAAAACTCATGACTTTGGAGCATAAAGACATTAACAGTTATAACTGATCCATTGAGGGAAATTTCACATTTAGAAATTTGGGTCATAGGATTTAACGTATTTTCAAAATGAAAAATTAGAATACCCAACTCAAATTGGCTTAAATGTAATTAAGAAGGCAGAAGGCAGGGAAGTTCTAGAGTTGGTTAATCCAGCAGTTTCCTGACATTCATCTAGGATCTAGTTTTTCATCTTTCATCCCTGCCACCTGGGGTGGATTGGCCTCTACCCTCGTGATTGCAATATGGTTGGAGCATATTCAGGTGTCACCTAACAATGTCCAAAGCGTACCCATCCCTAGTAGAACTTCTCACATAGCTCATTGGCCAGCATTGGATCTCATGCCCATTCCTGAATGAGTCATTTGCAAGGAAAAGTAATGACCATGATTGTCTTGATGCAATCAGCATTCACATAGTCGCACTAGGGAGGGCTTAATCTCCTCCAGCTGTACGATTCATACTCCTACTCACAGTATCTTGAACAAAATCGAGGTTCTTTTAGAATTGAAAAGAAGAGATAATGGCTGTTGGCAACAAGATCATCTGTCACACTTGTCAAATAACCTAACAAAATCCAGGACTGTTCATTTCGGGATTTTGTTGTCATATATTACTGGGGAATTACTCGGTAGTCATATATTTATTTGACTTAAAAATAAATAGTAGATGAGAGAGTTCATTGTTAACATGATTTAATGTTTCTGATTTAGATCATATTTTTAGAATTCTTTTTCCTTTTATGTTCGTGTGCTGTTTATTCAGATGGAAACAGTTGGAAGTACATGTACTTTTGATGTTGTTTACTTAAGCTTTGAGCTGCATGATATCAAGAGTAGAGAACAAAATGTGATGGGTTGAGTATCGCACTGACTTGATGAATGCTGAACTTATGAATACACGTGCCTTAGCTAGGGTGCTTAGGTAGGTAGAGAATAGTGGGTATGGAAATTGATATCATTCCATGTTGACCATCCAATGACCATAATGGGCAATATTTATAATCTCACTTAGAGGTTTTCAGTTCGTGCTTCATGAAATAATACGGAGATTGTGAGGAGATGCTTCAGAGATTCTGCTAACACTGTTTTTGAACATATTTCAAAGCATATCTTTAAAATGTATTGAAAACTATAATAAATATCACAGTAATGCATAATATATACAATTTTAATGTGTTGGAGATCATCAGCCAGTTAAATTATTTTGGGGGGCAAGCCTCTTAATAAATGACCCTGGACATAACCGTATATAATTGATTTTCTTATAAGCTGTGATTAATTACAAAAGTTGTGACTTTACACTAGTTCATTCTTCTTAGGCTTGCACATGTCATGTGTATAAAAATGGTACAATTGCTGCTACAGTATATGTATGCCTTGCTTAACTGAATGCCGGCCAAGGCTTAGGCAATTTGTGTCATAGGCTATGTAATACCATTAACTTATTGCAGTGTAGATGGTTATGTGCATATTAAAGGTTTCGGGTATTTGTCTTTTGTGTTTATGACGATGTATTAGTTTACTAGGGCTTCTATACCAAAGTAACATAGATTGAGTGGCATAAACAGCAATTTATTTTCTTACAGTTCTGGAGGCTGGAAGTCTGAGGTCAGGGAACCAACATGGTTGGGTTCTGGTGAAGGCCCTCTTCCTGGCTTGCAGATCCCGACTTCTCACTGTGTGCTTGCATGGTGGGTTGAGAGAGAGAAAAAGAGAGTGGTCTCTGGTGTTTCTTCTTATGAGGGCTCTCATGCCATCATGTGAGTCCCATCCTCATAACTTCATCTAAACGAAATACCATAACATTGGGGGTTAGGGCTTCCACATATGAATTTTGGAGTGACACAAACATTTAATCCACAGCAGATGACAAAGAATTATACCAGATGATGGATATTGTAATGAATCAATTTTTAGAGAAAAATTTTCCCGTCAGTCTTCTCAGAGGCTCCTGGATCACTGTCATTGAAGAATATTCTGTTTACAAGGCAAACTGTTAAAAAACTATTACAGTTTACAAGTACTAACTTGAATGATTCAGGATTTTTCCAGTTCTCCACAACTAAGATCCAATACAGAAGTAAACTGGAGGAATAGACAGAAGGAAAGTTGTAGTTTATTTCAAATTTTCTTATAAATATGGACCCTATTTTCATTTAACTTCAAAAATACCTGTCATAAGCATGTATATATACACAATAAATTTATATTAATAAAATCCTTGAACCGTTTTATATGCTAGACTTCTACTGATGATTTCTTTTCAATAAAACTTTCAGTGTAGAACAATATATATACTGATGTAATCAAGTGTTTTAGAAAGAAAATCATGGATAATGGTGAAGAAAAATAGAGCCCACCAGAGACTAAGTTGCAACTTAAGATCGGTGTGTATTGTTTTGTTCCTTAATCGTAAGATGCATGATACATACTGCTGTGGTTTTAAGACTTGAGGGCATTTCTCATGATGATCTGAACCACTTCTACTCTGTAAGAAGCTATTTAGAAATAAACACTGCTGTCTTACAGGACCTAGGTAATCCTATGGAGTCCATAAACTCAGGTGCTCCAGGTGTGACAGCAAGGACAGAGGAGGTACAAAGACCCTCCAGGCTAGATACTCAAGGCTCTGGAGGGAACCATGCTGCCCCCTGTTGGCTGCACTCTCCATGGGCATCTCTGTTATCTCCCTAGGGTCCTCCTGTCTCCTTCTTCTCTTTGCTTTGGGATTTGTTAGGGAAATTAGATCCTAAGTCCTCCGTCCTCCCGTTTTTCTAGAACCATGCTAAACTCTACCAATGCATGGATTGTTGGCCTTTACCGCCACATGAGATCCATTCTGCGCAAAAGAGAGGCAGTTTTTGTCTTGCTTTTTGGGAGCAGAGATCTTAAACACGGTGATCTTTGGGATTCAAAAATAATTTTGAGGTCATTTGAGGTCAATATGACTGTATCAAGTTAAGTAGAAGCATGGGTTAAAGCTTGACTGTTTAAAGATGATTCTCAAATCCAGACACTACTTGGCATATAGAAACTTCTTTTGGTCTCTTCAATGGGTCACTTTCTTGTAATATTAATGTGTAGAATGAGAAACAAGAGGGTCTTTTTCTTTTTTTTTTTTCCTGAGGAAGGATGAAATTGGTAATATTTTAGTAGATGGTCATGATTAGTTTGCAAATGTTTGCTGTACCCCTCAGTGTTTCTCTGGAAGGCTTGTTGACATTATATATATATATATCAATACATATACACACTTATATATAACTTACTAACATATATTAACACATGTTTGTCTATATAACATTATTAACATTATGTATACATATACCCTCTGGTATATGTGTCATATATTTACACACACACACACACACAAGTGAAAAAGTCTGTGTAGGGGGAGTAATAGTTCTTCTTCTGTCATGTGGAAGTAGTTTGTGCCTCCCTCCCCATACCTCTGAAAACCATTATACGAAAGAAATCCTATAGGACAAAGCATTTGGTGGAGGAAACTCTACCCTGGGGCTCAGATTTGGAGACAAGCTCTTGCTAAGAAAGGATACTTACTTAGTACTCCGTGGATGCCCATCAGTGGGAGGATAAATGGGTATTTGTGTCATAATCGCCATTTCCTGTGGATCTGTCCAGATTATGGGGATGAACCATGGTGGAATCTTAAGGTGGCATCAGGAGGAAAGTAACAAAACCTGAAGCAAGAAAGGAGACAAGATTGGAGTATGAGAAAACATTTTCAGAAGGTATCAGATTTGTTGCTTGTGGGACAGAACATTAAACAAAGAATAAAAATATGCTTTTTCAAAGAGCAGCATTGGAAGGGACTAAGCTGAGTGATTCTATGAAAATCTATAACTCCTTGTTTATAACTTTTAAAATTTGTGTTGTAGAGACATTTCAGTAAAATGAAGGCAACCTACATTTTGATACATTTTTGATGCTACCTGCGAATTAATGACCTGAAACGTATCAGGAGGAAAAATTAAGATGTAAAAGGCATAGAAACTACCAACCTATCACAAAAGTGGCACTTTCACGCTCATCACTAAGTCAAATCATTATACCGTCACTTCACTACCCTTTCTGTACCTTCAAAGCATAACAGCAGACTTTGTTCTCAGTTTGTCATATTTTTTTTCTTGTTTTTATTTCCGGTAGAATCACTGGTTCTAGAAAAGCCCTCTTCCTTATAAAATAACCAAAAACAAATCAAGGGAGACATCACACCTATCCATAGTTATTAGTACTTGTCAAACATCCAGGATGACAAGATGAGGAAGGAGTGTGTGCTTTTTCTGGAGAAGTTGGGTTACTTTTATTTCTTTCTTTCTTTTTTGTTTTTAAAGAGTAAAACAGCTCTTGAAGTTGGAGGTATTCTGCAAGTGTGACTCAAACACAGTATTGTGTGAAGATAGCAACCAAATCATATCCTATTTTTACCACAGTGCCTCATTTGCTAAGAAGAGAGGCAATGTATATCTGACTTAACAAGATTTAGAATCGGTTTTGTGAACTGTATTGTGCTTGATGGTTTTAGGAGTAACTCTAAGCATCCTAAGTGTGGTTTAGGCAACTATGAACAGTTTTGCCAATTTGTGACATTTTTACCATGTTGCTGTAGCAGTATTTTTATGTTACCATATTTTTCGATAGTCATTTAACTTCAATAATTTTGTATATGTCTAAATTTTTATGAGCCATTGATATTTTTTATACTCCTCGTACATGAATACTTTTGGGGAGAGAAAGAGGGAGGGGGAGAGAACATAACAAAATGGTCCATGGTTACATGTGAGTATGTTTTGATTTTTCTTCTCAGATTTAAGGAAAACATGCGATATCTACATATCTTAGTTCAGTCACTATCCCAAGTGCGGAATTTCCTCATTTTCAAGACCTTTCTTTTCCCACAGAAAGTCTTACTTGTGCCCTCTAGTGGTAGATGCATAAATTTTTGCAGTAAGTTAGAGAAACCTGACTTATTTTTCTTTGAGTGCATAATGATTCAGCATCTAAATAACTAAGTAATAATGCTAACACATAGAGAAAAATCTCATGTAACTGAGCTTGATATATTTTCAAAATGCATCAGAATTATGTATTGGAAAAATAAATCCACCATTTATCTAGCTAGAGAAAGTTCTTAGATCACAAAAATGTATTTCCCCATGACGTTTATGGTCCATTTGTCCAGCAAATGCTGTGATGCTTTGAGGAAAAGTAAGCACATTTTCCACCAATGCATTTTCTCTTTTTAGAATCCACCTTATAAAGACTGTTCTAAATTGCGGCATTAATCCATAACCTGTTTCTTATTTTTGTGTTGATGAGTATCCTTAAAGAGCTGCATGAAAAAGGAAGCTGTCTTGTTTAACGTGGCAAGAATTGACTCTGACAGAAAATACCCACATAGAACTGGATCCTGGCCTCGTGGCTCTACTAGACTTCTGCTGGGTTGATGCTTATTCTTCCTCTTCTTCCTGAAACTCCCACTACCTCCATTTGGAACATCCATTTTCTTACATGACCAAAGTTGATGGGTCCAGGAACGAACTCATTTTCCAAACCAAGCCAGCTAGGATCCTCTCCTGGGGTTTTTGACACTAGAACTGAGAAAGGGAGTAAGTCTCTTTCTAGTACAGGAGGCCCTCCGACATAGAGAAAATGTCGACGGCCATATTTACTGCTAGATTTTAGTAAGAGATGGGGAGTCAAAGATGGGGAAAAAAGTCTGGGTGACATTTCTACTCCTGGTTTCTACTTTTACTGAGATCCAGCTGTCTGCCCTTCCCATAATCCTGCATGTTGTTTTATTTTTCTGCTTTTTGGGGTTTTTTTCTGTTGTTTAATCCATCCTTGGATTTTGTAATGCAATAAATTGTTAGTTTCCCTTAGGTAAGTTTGATTTTCAGTTTAGCTTTGATCGCTTTTCACCAGACTAGTATGATAATACTGGGTACACTGTCAGTTTTTCTGCTCAAATTTTCTCATAACCCAGTTTATGGAGGGAGCATTGAGTGGGAAATTGAGTTTCTGTGAAAGTGGCAGAAAATTGTGACCTCTTCTTTAGTATGGGGGTTTATCAAGTCTAATTTCTACTCCTTTACCCCCTAATTAGAAGCACCCTATCTCTTTTTTAAATATATAGTGTATTCCTACTTTTTCACTCTCGCTTACAGGACTACATAATAACTAAGTTACAGGCACACTAGAGTCCATTCACAGCAATGTGTTACCTCTCCTGGTAATTTTTCAGCCTTTTATCTCTAAAATTCAGGAATGATAAACTTTGTCTTCTTTTGAAGTAATTTTTGAACGTAGATTGTGTGAAGTATAGAAACCTTTGGGTGAGTTGAGGGCATAACTTCTTTTGCTTTTGAAATGATCCAACATCCCACTTTGCGTCTAGTACAGAGAATAACATTGATAAGTTTGGGTGAAATATAGAGCAATATTTATTGAGTGTTATACGCTAGATGCTGCGTAATCATTTTATTTGTATTAAGTTTTAATTTTTACAATATCTTTTCAAGGCCTCCATTATTTTCCCCATTATAGATAAGCAACTGTGGAGAATTTGCCCAGCCCTGTTTCCAAATATTTCTACCCAGTCATTGTTTTCCTCCAAAGCACCACATGTGGATGATTGATCAGTTTAGAGGGGTCTTGAAGAGTTTGCCCTAAAGCTGTCACCATAAAGTTGATGTTGCTTTAAGATGTGGATATAATAAAATTTTTGTGAAAATGTCACTCCACTAAGGTTAATACAAGACAGTTACAATAGAATGAAACTATTATGCAGATTAGATTCTCTTGAAAGAAAAGCCATGCTTACCCGTGACTTGGTTTATAGCAGGCTATCAGGCTGAGACTGAAAGGATGAATTAGTTCCCATAGCTGGCCAGCCTTGAGAGCCAGCCCGCTGTTAAATGCTTTGTGGGGCAGAGACTTCCCAGTCTTTGCTTATTTCCTCCCATAACTAACTACACTTCAGTGGTTTCACTCCTCTGCCCCAGTACCCTCTCACTCTGGTAATTTAGAGCCTGTTCTGAGTTCCTTTCTTCCCATCTTTACCTCGAATCCTTCTGCCCCAACCCCTTAACAATAATCAAGCCATCACTCATGGGGTATATCTCCTGGAACATACCCGGTGATGACAGCGGACAGCTTCTCTGGATTAACAATGATCATCTTAACATTTGTTAATCACTTTACTAAGCATTTAACATATTTTGTCTCTAATTTTCACACCAGCTCTACAAGGTAGGTGCTTTTTCCATTTCATAGATGAGGGAACTGAGACTCAAATGAGCTATGAGCTTTCAAACTCCTCCAGTTTCCAACGTGGAAGAACCAAGATTCACACTCAGGGCTGTTCAACACAGGGACTGTTCTGTCTTGATAATGGTAATCACCTCTGCTTTTTTTTTTTTTTTAATTTATTTTATTTTATTTATTTATTTTTGGCTGCGTTGGGTCTTTGCTGCTGCGCGTGGGCTTTCTCTAGTTGCAGTGAGCGGGGGCTGCTCTTCGTTGCGGTGTGTGGGCTTCTCATTGCGGTGGCTTCTCTTGTTGCGGAGCACAGGCTCTAGGCATGTGGGCTTCAGTAGTTGTGGCACACGGGCTCAGCAGTTGTGGCTCGCGGGCTCTAGAGCGGAGGCTCAGTAGTTGTGGCGCACGGGCTTAGTTGCTTGCGACATGTGGGATCTTCTCAGACCAGGAATTGCATCCGTGTCCCCTGCATTGGCAGGCGGATTCTTAAGCACTGCGCCACCAGGGAAGTCCCACCTCTGCTTTCAGAAAAGGTCACAGGTGACATCTGAACGCACTGCATAGATGGAGCTCACAGCCAGGCTGTCAAAGGGAATTCTACATATTGGGGAATAAGAACCATGTGACCTTTGTCTTACAAGATGAATAGTGATAAATGATTCAGAAGCACATGGACCTTGGGAAGATTTGAGTTTGATCATAGATCTTGGAAAAATTATAAAGTAAGGATTGAAAAACTAAAAAGTGGTTTAGCATATTAAAAACAATATCAGTTACAGCCATTTATGTAAGCTGCTTACCTTTTATGCATAATTCCCGTGTTTCACGGTAACTATGCTTCATTTAATGGCACAAGCCATCCTTGGGTTTACTGCTAGGAATCAGCTGCCTTTGAAGTGGGCCCTTGTACCCTATTCAGAAACGAGTGTCTGGTGTCTTTCTGCTCTGGAGGGCAGGCACCCAGTTCTCCAGTGTTTTTTCCCTGTAAACATGTAGGTTATTTTCCTTAATTCCCACATTGTAGCAAACAATGAGAAGTTATGGAAGTGTTTCAGGGTAATGGGGACAGAAGGACGGCAGAAGGAATATCTCACACTTTCTGTCCTTCATGCTACCTTGCTCATCTTGGGACCTGCTCCATGTGGCGGCGGCAGTCCCCTTTCCACCATAAGGAGTCCTCAGGATCGCAGTGTCTGGGTCAACGTGAAATCCCAGTCCCAGACCAAGTATTTTTGTCCCTCGTTACCCCAGCCTAAGGCCCCCCTCCCACGTCACCATATATTATCCCAGGACTGACAAATTTCACTGATTAACGCTGACACCATTATTCCTTTCGGACAAAAGCCTCACCCTGCCTGAGGGTTGTGACCTGACCTACGGCCCTAATAAGACAATAACACAATGGTACAACATCTGTACAATTTTCAAGATTTGTGTTATTAGATTTGAAGGGTACTGATGTGTGGTGACTGTACAATCCATTCCCCAAATCAAGACATTCTGAGAGTGGAATCAAGGCTATTATTAACTATGCTAGGACAGTAAACAAAAAATGGGGTGTATGCATCACCCTACAGATTTGGGGTGTTAATAGTCCACAACAGGTGGGATTGCACCAAACTTGAGTCCTTTCCTTCCCAAGGACTCCTCATTTAGTGTTTAAAAAGAGTGGAGTCCAGTCTTATCCAGACACATCAAGCATCTGAACAGATAACTTGGTTGCATATTATTTTATTATGACGGAGCAATCCACGATCTAGACAACTATATGATGCCTCCAGGTCTTCCTGCTCAAATAATTTTTTTGTTTATCCAGAGAAAGCACTATTTGGTCATAAGTTTTAGTTTTTAGCCTTTGTCAGTTATCTTGATTTAGTTGCCAAGAGAGAAAGATGCCTGAGGTGAGGTTGCTTCAACATAAATACATTGTGACCATTGGAAAAACAATTGAAAAATCAAGCTTATTAAAGAATGCCAGATAGAAGAGAAATGGCTGTATACCTGTATAATCGCACAGTGAACCGATGGCACCACATTAGCATCCAAAAACTTAGCAGAGTTTAGAACTGACCTCATTGCTGTTTCTAAAATATAATGGGCAGAGTGGCCTAATTTCAGATTCTTCATCATTGTGACAAATTTTGTAAATGTAGTTTGCCTGAGGAATCTAATGTCCCAGGGCTTACCCTCACTGTGATCAAGTCTCCAGACCTGGTCCATTAGCCAAGTATGGGAGGCAGGAAGGGAATGACTCTGAAGCATTAATTTATTTTTATGTGGAATAAGCCCAATGTAAGTGAGCTCGTTCAAATAGCAATCATAGAGAAGGATATGTTACTTTTTTGTTTTTTGTGGTTTGGTTTTTACTTTTTGGCTAACTGGACACAGTAAGTTTTCTTATTAACACCAGTCATCGTTACTTTGAATTATTTCATGTGTTCGAGCCTGTGGACTCACCTTGTCAACCTGAGCTGTTTTTTCTTCGAATTTATTTATTTAAATCTCTGGTCTGGTTTATAGCTAGGCTTGCTGCCGACGTTGATCCTCGGAAAACTAATTCTTCCTGAAGGACCATTCTGGTCGCTATAGTGCTTTTTGCAGTTAAAGCTTTTTGAGTAAGAGGGCCCATTTTCAAGCAAAGCTGTGGCTGTACCGGAGCTGATTATTTTCTGTGGATTTTTTTCCTACTGCTAACACGGAAAACAGGTTAGTATAACAGCCACGAGCGCAGACTTGTAATGAGACTGCCTGAGTTCAGCCTTCAGCTCTCAGTGTGACCTTGGGCCTGCTACTTGAACTTTCTGTGCCTCAGTTTTCTCATCTATAAAACAGGAGTAATAACGATAATAATAGTGTCTACTGTATAAGGTCGCTGTATTGCATGACCTAAAACACATATAGTGGTTAATACAGTATTCGGAGTCTGATAAGTATCACCTGTCAGCGTTTGCATTCCAGATATGAGTAAAATTTTTATTGTTAAGATGCAAAATGCTACAAATGGAGGGTTGAATTTTAAAATCTATCATTGGATAAAGAGTTCTGGGTCATACTATGATATATTTCACTTTTGGAGATCTTAGTTCTTTCGGAGGACACAGCTCTGCAAAGCAAAGGCATTGACACGTGTAAAATAAAAGAATTACAGCCAAAGTCTTATTTAAAATTCCCCTGGAAATGAGCTTCAAATCCCACATGTAGAAAAGTACTGTTTACAGGCAGTTTTCCAAATATCATAGGCTCCGTTATAGAGCTGCCATCCAAAGTCCTAGTACCTTATTCATTTTTAACTCTTGTCATGCTACTTGTAATAAGAACAGCCATTTAAAGGAATTCAAATGAAAATTCAGCTTTAGCTCAGGTAAAGTTTTCATGTAATTACTTTCCCGTGCGTGCAGTATTTGTCCACATGACATGTAGAAACTAAATGCTGTGGAGCTTTTTCATGGTGCAAGTGGGCTTCATTTTATTTTATTTTATTATTATTATTTTTTTGCGGTACGCGGGCCTCTCACTGTTGTGGCCTCTCCCATTGCGGAGCACAGGCTCCAGACGCGCAGGCTTAGCAGCCATGGCTCACGGGCCCAGCCGCTCCGCGGCACGTGGGATCTTCCTGGACCGGGGCACGAACCCGTGTCCCCTGCATTGGCAGGCGGACTCTCAACCACTGCGCCACCAGGGAAGCCCGGGCTTCATTTTAGATATGACTTGGCACCAGGTCTCAGTTCGGTCAGATGGAAGCAAAGATCCTAAGAAGAGACAACTGTCACGTTTTTCTGGTTTGTGTGGAAACAGGACTTTCTAGGACTTTTCTTCTCTGATTTGCTCATTCAGAGACACTTGGCCTGAGGATACATTGAAGAGGTTTGAGTTGAAGGATTTAGTAGGTCCAGGAAACATTTGTGCCAACAGAGATTTTTCTTTTCTTTAATGTTAAAATTCTTAATTTAAGCAACTTTGTAAAAAGATAATCACAAACCATTAATTTTGAGTTCCTCCATTTCAGATGCCATTTCAGTCATTATTAAGGAACATTCATGACTTCATAGTGTTGAGTTTCAGCATGGTGCCCCAAACAGCCACTATCAATTAGCCCAGCTTGTCACTTGAGAGGAAACCCCTTTGCCACGTTATGCTGTAAGTTTGTTCCCGCAATTTCTACACCAAGGTGATTAAGATGATTAACTCTGTCACGTGCAAAGGCATAAGTCCTAAGGCAGGCTAAATAATATTTGATGCCTATAATTACTTTAAATACTGAGTTCCATGGGAGTATATATCTGTACCTGTGGGAAGATGCCAATCATAGGCGCTGCTTTTCCGTCCATTAGACTTGATTACCTGGAGGTGGCAGATATATGCTTGTGTCATTCTCTGAGCACATTCAGTAAAACTCACAGCATGGCCCCCTTCATAATGCAGTGCACCTGCATTTTTCTGATGAGATTTTCGTCTTCATGCAGGCAGGGCTATGTCTTATTTGTCTGTATTTGAAACTCAAGGTTTAGCCCGGTGCCTTGTTCAAGGCCTACAGACAACATATGTGTTTAGATGTAATAAACACTACATCGAGAGAAGAAAGATGACAAAATAAACAGAATTTTTTGCTCATGGTTTTGTTTTTGATGCTTCAGACATATGCTTACTACCCGCATCTTTCAGAAAGAGATCAAGGAAAGCTGTCTTCCCATAACAGATAGTAAGGAAACACGTAAACAGTCCATTCCCTGTGTACACGGGCTAGGCTGTCCTGTGCTCATGACATGGGTATTAACCTCCACCTGCTGAAACCAGGGAATTCTAAACAAGGCAGCCCCTGGCTGATGCTGCTGTATGACAGAAGCTAAAAACACACTTCTCAGGAGCCTGAATGAAACTGTTGACTAATTAATACTGCTTCAAGTCAATTGTCAGCTACCAATTAATGGATTAAAGATGTTGGGACTGTTTTAACTAGATTATCAATCTAGGGAATCGCGATTGATACATTAGAATTAATGTTCTTTTCTTTCTTTGGGAAATCCTGCCTTCTCAATTTCCATTTCTATATAAATCTCTTAGTTTATATGTTATTCTCTATACGAGTCTTTTATCATATATTCAATCTTCTACAGTATATGTGGGTTATATATATATATATATATTTCCATAATATATACATTTCTATAATACCTATGCACACATGGACACATATATACAAATATTATAGAAAACTGATTGGCATGGTCTAAATTATGATCCATGTAATAAGACTTGCATAAGTGTGATTCTCTTTTATTCCTTAAAGTGTAAACAACCATATATGTATATATCTATTTCTTTACAGATTTGTTTAATTAGGAGAAGAAATCTCAACCTGGTCATATTATTCTAAATTTTATATAATAACTATGAGCAAAGAACTATTTGGAATAGTTTGGCAGATTAAAAGCACTACAGACATAGAATCACAAATAAAAATAATTATTTTAAAATAACCCTTCCATTAAAATATTATAGTGCTGCACCGGTGGGAAATTGTTGATGGAAAATAAATGTGTTGAGGGTAGAAAATATTGGTCAGTGATTCATTTCAATGTAATTGTAGGGGATAGAGTAGAAAGGCCTTCTGTTTTGATGGTTTTGATAGCAGATGTTTCAAAGCTCCCTGCTGGCTATGTTTTCAGGGATAAATGTAACTGCTCAAATGGAAATGTATTTAGGTCAACAAAACACCTGAAAGTCTTTTTAACAGTTCTACCAAATGTTTCATTGGTCACTTTTAGGTTTAAATAAAGGCTAAGTAATGTGATCTGTAGCCCAAATAAACCCTCTTAGGAGACAGAAAAACTGCTTATAACTTTTAAATAAAGAATTCCTAGAGTCTGTGTATATACATCTATCTGTCTGTCATCTGTTTCTTTAATTTGGACCTCAGATTGAAATGATCATGGCTTGACTTTACTAGGTCTATGTGAAAAAACTGTCTTTGTATGGTCCTTTATCTATCTATCTATCTATCTATCTAATCTATCATTATCTATCACCTGTATCTATGACCTATCCAATTTATCCAATCTATCACCTGTCTACTTACTCCTTGTTATTTTCCCCTAATATGCACATTAACTGTCCTTAAATACGCCAATATGTAGTGTTTTGTGTATATATGTTTTAAATTTACAAAACTAGTATTGTGCTATAGATTTTTGTCTTTGTTTTCTTTCATTGTTGTCTGTTTTATGTCTTGCCATGTTGCTTCTCTCTTCTGAGTACTATTCTAAAATGGGCTACCAGTATATTCTACCATTTGGCTCCCTACTATTGTAATGGTTTTGAGAACAGGACCCTGGGGCTAACTCCAATTCCCCACTGTCACATAAAAGTCCATGGCACACATTTCACCCACGTCCCTGATGAAATTTGTGAGAATATCTCTGGGATATATATCCAGGAGGGCGCCTGCTGCATCTTAAGGCAAACAAATTCTTAATTTCATAAATCCTGCCAGTTTGGTTTCCAGAATGGCTACACAATGTTATATCCACACATACAGAGCTCTTGACTCCTGATGTCTTTACTGACAGTTAATAATGTCAACTTTTTAAAATTCTACTATTTTGATGTATCTAATGTGTTGTTTCATTATTTATCATTGTTGTAATTTGTGTTTCTGTGATTACTAGTGAGCTTGAGCATGTAGTTCTGTCCTAAGTACTGGGAGAAATACAAAACAAGATGTGGGATGTAGTCTAACTGAGAACATGTTTGAAGATCAGAAAAATAATATAAAAACAAATTAGCAATCTATGGCCTTAAATACTATAGGATTTTGGAGTATGAGATTATTCTGTGTTGTAGTGTTTGACTGAGGCTTCATATAGAAAATGGGATCTTGATATTGTGACAATTTTGAGAAAAGGAACTCATTACAGGCCAGATAATATGAGTGAGATCAAGAAGGCGAGCATGAGGTGAGCATATGTCTGGGAAGGTGAGGAGACCAGACTGGGGAGAGCAGTGATGACACACCTTTTGCATTCCACTGAAATGCCTCCTTCTGATTAATTAGGGATTGTGATCCTGGTTAATAATGAAAGTTGTATTGGATAGAAATGTCATAATTTTAATTTATTTATTAAACACTTTGTGGGTGAAAGGACCCAGTGGAACAAAATCTCAATCCATTCTCAAGGAGCCTCAGTCTTGGGAGGAGATGATTAGAAAAAAAGTAGTGGGGATAGAGTCGGGGGCTGCAGGAGCACAGATCCCCAAACAATAGCGGTCAGATCAGCCTTCCCAGAGGAAGTGATGCCTAAATACAGACCTTGAGGATGATACAGAATTAGCAAAGCAAAGCAGGACATGGAGAAAGAAGATGTGAGGAAAGAGAAGATGCTCAAGGCAGAAGTAACAGCATGAACAAGAGCCTGCACTTCAGGGACTGACACCTGTGGTACAGCCAGAGAATAAGTACAAGGTTAGAGGGTGGAAAAAAGAAAGAGGGGGAAATTCCTGGAGATCAGGTGGTAAAAGGTCTGCTATACTTTGCTAAGGAGCTTGGAATTTATCTTGAACAGAGCAACGAATGAAGAGCCAGGGTCTAGCATTAAGCCACAGTGACATGACCAGAGTGGGTCCAGATTGTAAAATCAGTTTCTGGATACTCTGTAGTGAAAGAATGGAATGAGGCAAACCAGCAGCAATGAGGACTCTTGGGTGACCGATAGTCGTGGCTCAAAACACAGAGCCCAAGCATTACAGGAGAGTAGAGTGGATATGATCTAAATATATGAAGCGGGCAGATGAGATAGATGTGTCGGGATGAAAGGAAAGGGAAGTATCAAGACCTCTCTGGCCTGAGAAAACAAGGGAATGATGATACTAGCCACAGAGACAGGGAATTGAGAGTGAAGAGCAGGTTTGGGTGAGAAGCAAATAACCTAATCCTCATGCAAGCTTTCCCCAGAGATCTGAGAACAATCATAAAATTGCATAGCTTCAGAGTTCTTGTTAAAAGTTAAAGGTTGTTTTTTTTGTTGTTCTCCTTTCTTTTATTTTTATTTAAAAGTTTTTTCTATTTTTTATTGAAATATAGATGATTTATAATAATATATTAGTTTCAGTTGCACAGCATAGTGATTCAATTTCTTTATAGATTATATGCCATTAAAACTTATTACAAAATAATGGCTATAATTCCTTGTACTGTACAATATATCCTTGTTGCTTATCTATTTTATATATAGGAGGCTGTATCTCTTAATCCTCCATGCCTACCTTGCCCCTCCCCCCTTCCTTCCCCTCACTGGTAGCCACTAGTTTGTATTCTGTATCTGTGAGTCTCTGTTTTGCTATATACATTTGTTTGTTTTATTTCTTAGATTCTAAAACTAAGTGATATCATACAGTATTTTTCTTTCTCTGTATGACATATTTCACCAAGTATAGTATTCTTTAGGTCCATCCATGTTGTTGTAAATGGCAGAATTTCATTCCCTTTTATGGCTGAGTAATATTGAACATATATGACATCTTCTTTATCCATTCATTTGTTAGTAGACACTTGGGTTGCTTGCATATTGTGGCTATTGTAAATAGTGTTGCTGTGAACACTGAGTGCGTGTACCTTTTTGAATTAGTGTTTACGTGTGTGGCTGCACCAATTTACATTCCCCCCAATAGTGTGCAACGATTACCTTTTTTCCACATCCTCACCACATACGCTATTTGTAGATTTTTTGATGATAGCCATTCTGACAGGTAGGAGGTGATATCTCTTTCTTTTAATTTGCATTTCTCTAATAATTAGTGATGTTGAGCGTCTTTTTATGTGCCTGTTAACCATTGGTACGTCTTTGGAAAAACGTCTATCCAGGTTTTCTGCTGATTTTCTGTTTATTTTTTTTTGATATTGAGTCGTATGAGCTGTTTATATATTTTGGATATTAACCTCTTGTTGGTCAAATCATTTGCAAATATTTTCTCCCATTCAGTAGGTGGTCTTTTCATTTTGTTGATTGTTTCCATTGCCGTGCAAACCCTTTTAAGTTTAATTAAATCCTATTTGCTTAATTTTGCTCTTATTTATTTTGCCTTAGGACAGATCCAAAAAAATATTGATGCGATTTATGTCATTTAAGTTCAAACACGTTCTAAAAGATTTACATTTTCAATGTCATATTTCATATATCTGTTAACTGTTTATTAAAGTTACAGTTGCTTTTACATTAAAAAAAAATCTTTGTACTAGCTCATTTAAGTAGTTGATCCTCAGCCTTTACTACATATTTGCCTTTCCTGGTGGGATTTTCCCTTTCCTATAGATTCTTACTTATTTTCCACTTAGAGAAGACCCTTTAACAGTTATTTCAGAGTAGGTTTAATATTGATAAACTCTTTAAGTTTTTGCTTGTCTGAGAAGTTCTTTATCTTTCCTTCTGTTCTAAATGATAATCCTGCTGGGTAGAGTATCCTAGGTTGCAGGTTTTTCCCTTTCAGCACTTTGAATATATCATGCCACTCCCTTCTGGCCTGCAAAATTTCTGCAGAGAAATCACCTGATAGCCTTATAGGGATTCCCTTGTATATGACTCCTGGTTTTTCTCTTGCTGCCTTCAGAAATCTCTCATTATCTTTAACTCTTGTCATTTTAATTATGTTTCTTGGTATCGGTCTGTTTGAGTTCATCTTGAGACCCTCTGTGCTTCCTTCCTGTACTTGGATATTTGTTTCCTTCTTCAGGTTTGGGAAGTTTTCAGCCATAATTTTATCAAATACATTTTTGATCCCCTTTTGTCTCTCTTCTTCTGGGGCCCCTATAATGTGAATGTTGGTATGCTTACTGCTATCCAAGAGATCTCTTAAACTGTTCTCATTTTTAAAATTTGTTTTTCATTTTGCTGTTGATTGGGTGATTCCCATTATTCTATCTTCCAGATCACTTATGCATTCTTCTCTGTCACTTAGTTTGCTATTCATTGCTTCTAATGTGTTTTATTTCAGTTACTGAATTCTTCATTCTGATTGGATCGTTACCATTTTCTTCTTCCTTGTTAAAATTATCACTGTGTTCATCTATCCTTTTCCCCAATTCAGTTAACATTCTTATTACTAATGCTTTGAATTCTTTGGTAAATTATTTTTTTTGTTTTATTATTTATTTTTTAAGGGGTTTTCTCTTGCTCTTCAACTGAGAGCAGTTCCTCTGCCATTTCATTTTGCTTAACTTTATCTGACTTTATAAAGTTAGGTGAGACAGTTACCTATTGCAGTCTTGAAGGTGTGTCCTTATGTGGGAGCATTCCTATACAGAGTGCGTGTGCCTAGTGCCTTTGCGGGAGGGCTGGATTTGATGTGGACACCAGTCACGTCTTTCCTAAGGATATGCTGGCCACTATCACCTTGGTAGGAGGTAGGGCTGCAGATGGCGGGGCTAGAACTGGAGCCAGGTGTGAGATGGGGCTTCCCCCCTGCTCAGTGGCCATCACTGCCCCATCGGGGCGGGGTCTGATCCCAAGTTGCAGGAGCAGAAGCCCTGAGGGTCGGCCTGAGCTGGCTCTGTTCCCTTTAAGTGTGTGCTTTCCCTTGTCCCAGCCCTGGCACGCTTTCCCCAGAGCGGGGGAGTGCTGAAGCAAGGCGGGCTCTTGCTTGTGTCAGCTGCAGACAGAGGTTTGAGCTGCCTCCTATGTGCTGCCTGTGCAGGGGCCAGCAACTGTTTCCCTCGTTCTGCGCAGACACAGCCGCAGGTCCAAGTCCCCCCTGTTCCTCGCAGCTGATCACACCCCCAAGCCTCAGCTGCCTCAGCCCTGTTGTGGAGCGGCGCCACAGGGCAGCTGGGGCCCACGTGGACTCGTGGTGTGTGTGAGCTCTGGTGGACTGAGCGCCGTCAGAGCTCTGGGCTGCTTCTGATGCACTGCTTGAGTAAGCGTCAATAACGGCACTGCCGCTCGCTCTCCCCGCCCCCAGATGCCGCCCAGGACCCAGGCGCCTCTGCTTCCCACGGCTAAGCTTTCTCCCTGGTCATGGCAGCCCCAGATCCGTGAATAAGTGAAGGTGGAGCGTCTGCTTGGCCTGGGTTGGGGTGGGCTTGGAGGCAGTCACAGGATGCCGGCAACCACTGGGGCAGTCCTCAGTCCAAACTCTCCGCCCTGCCCCAGGGGCCAATCAGCGTACACACTTCTCACAAGTAGAGGCCCGGCTTCCCCCAGGCCTCCTGTTTAGTCCCAGCAGTCCTCTAGACAGCCAAGGGGGCTCGTCTTCCGTGTAGGATCCCAGGACTGGGACACCCAATCTGTGGCTTGAACTGCACACTCCCCTGGACGGGTCTCTGCTCATGTAATCTCCCTTTTCTTCTGATTCCTCTCCCAGGGGCACAGGTCCCGACAAGATCACTTTTCTTGCCTTCCTACCTGATTACTTGTGTATCTTTCTTATAGCCTTGGTTGTACCGGAGTCTTTCTGCCAGTTTCCAGTAAGTTTTCCGTGAGAAATGTCCCACGTGTAGATGTATTTTTTTTTTTTTTTTCTTTTTGCGGTACACGGGCCTCTCACTGTTGTGGCCTCTCCCTCCGCGGAGCACAGGCTCTGGATGCGCAGGCTCAGCGGCCATGGCTCACGGGCCCAGCCGCTCCGCGGCATGTGGGATCTTCCCGGACTGGGGCACGAACCCGTGTCCCCCGCGTCGGCAAGCGGACTCCCAACCACTGCGCCACCAGGGAAGCCCTAGATGTATTTTTGATGTGTTCATGGAGGGAAGTGAATTCTGAGTTCTCCTACTCTGCCATCTTGATCGATTTCCTAGAGGTTTCATATTAACCTGTTTCACCTTCCACACCACACCATCAGTTGCCGAAAGGAAAATTAGACGATAAAGATTTGTTAAAATACTGTTATGCGTATTATACTATACTACGCGAAATCTATTATACAAAGAAACAGTTCAAATCCATTTTATAATTCTATAATAGGAAGTAAGGCTCATCGAGCAAATAGTTTTTCAAGTACTTATTTCCTTTATTGGGTACAAAGGCCACCTTTCCTGTCCTGCCATCCAGCAGTCTTCTGGAGGGAAGATCTCCAGAGCCAGAATGGCTAGTGTCCAATGGCTGATGGATACACACATACATCAACAGGTATAATGAACCAACGTTTTCTTTCTAACTGTACTAACTTGAGGACTAGTTTTCACACATCAGTAAGTGAAGTGTTTTGTTTATTACTCTTTGAGAAGTAGTGCTATGATTCTAAATGATAATGCATAGCAGAATGTTAACAACGGCTATCTGTAGGCTGAGGAATTATGAATAACTTTCTTATACTTTTCTAAGTTTTCTAACATTTTTACTATGAGTATAAATTATTTTTATAATATGTCTCCACCCATAATAAGAAAAGTCAATAAAGCTTTCCAGTGTGGCCAAAAAAACCCCAAAACTAATCGGCTAATGAATTGGAGAACTAGCTTGACAACCTTAGCAAAAGAAGTTATTATTCAGAATACAATGGGGATAGTTTGATCAAGTTTACATATTAAACAGTAATATCTGAGGGTTTAGTTTACCAAAAGAAGAAGGAATCAATAGTTTAAAAATTTTAAAAAGAGATGAACTAAAAACAATAGCAACATCTCATGGAAATATATGGTTATTATATTCTATTTTGAATTATGGGAATTTCATGTAGTTTGCTGAACTTTATAAACTTAACCTGGAGAAACTGAGGCATGTTCTGAATACTAAAGTAGTAAGTATTTCTAGAGCAAAGGGTAAAGGAATTATTGTTTTTAAATACAGAGAAAAAGAAGCTAAAAATAACATTTACTATCATAAACTTTTTTTTTATAAGTTTATTTATTTTTTAAATTTTTGGTTGTGTTGGGTCTTTATTGCTGTGCACGGGCTTTCTCTAGTTGCGGCGAGCAGGGGCTACTTTTCATTGCGGTGCGTGGGCTTCTCATTGCAGTGGCTTCTCTTATTGCAGAGCACGAGCTCTAGGCACGTGGGCTTCAGTAGTCGTGGCACGTGGGTGTAGAGCGCAGGCTCAGTAGTTGTGGTGCACAGAGGCTAGTTGTTGCGCAGCACGTGGGATCTTCCTGCAGCAGGGCTCAAACCTGTGTCCGCTACACTGGCAGGCAGATTCTTAACTGCTGTGCCACCAGGGAGGTCTCTACCATCATAAACTTTCTATTCCTAAAATGGATGCCAAAGAATTTTTTTTCTCTGAACACATTATAAACACAGAAAATGGAGCAAAAACAAATGGGCTCAAGAGAAAGCTAGAGATGGTAAAAAAAGGTAAAAGGAAAATATGGGAAACCTCAAACTGGTAAAAGCAAGGAATGTGCTAGCTCTCCAGCTCTTGGAAGAGAAGAGAAAAAAATCTGTCCAGCATATCAGAGAACTGAACAGATGACCACTACAAAATGTTTCTAGATCTGATGCTATGCTGGTGTATTCTAAGAGTAAAAGGATTTCTGCTTTCCCTTTTGTTTTAAATCTCTTTAATTTCAGCAAATGCCAAAAAATCTATTGGTATAGAAAATTGGCCTTTTCCTCCCTAATTTCATAGCTGGGTGTTCCATAATCTTCTACTTTTTCTGTAACAGAACCTCAGTATGGCCACACCTCAACATTTCTCTCTTCTTGGGAGTATAATTATCTCCATTTTATTTTTGTTTATATAGTCATTTAAAATTTTTTTGGCTGTGCCGAATGGCACATGGGATCTTAGCTCCTCGACCAGGGATCGAGCCCCACACCCCTTGCATTGGAAGCGCAGAGTCTTCACCACTGCACTGCCAGGGAAGTCCAATTATCTCCATTTTAGTGGTCAAAATTAATGTTCTTTTAAAAAATTCCACCTAATTTTCCATTCTATAAATTACATTTTCGTATACTATCTTTTGTCCCAGATCCACACTTTCCAGAGTCCACAGTAATTTTTCCAGGTTTCTTTTAGTAACCTAGTTAGTACTTTCAAATGGGACAGCTTTTTAATTCTTAGTGATTGTTAATTAATATTACTTTCTATTCTTCGCTCTTTTTATAACACATACCTTGTTCCCAGAACTTACCTGAGGATGAACAGTTCTATTTCTTGCCATTTTCATGTCACCATTCTTTCTTATTCCTGCCCCAGTGCTCTTCCCTGGATTTTGGAGAATAAGGCTGGAGAGTACCTTTTATCAACATGTAAATCTACATCTAATTCTATAGGTACTTTGCATTCTGGAGAAGTCTTGAGTTATCTTAAGCGTGGCAGTATTTTCATTAACTAAGGTCAATGTGTGTATCTTTCTAGGTCTGAAGCACTTCCACTTTAAAATATTCAATTCACACAAAGGATCGTTGTTCTTGTTTCATGCTTATTACGTGTATAGGCTTGCAGGAGTTTTTAAAAAATAAATCAAACACCGTGAGTCTCAGCATACAAAGAATTTAAAATCTCCTTTGGGCTGGGGTGGTGGATGTATCAAAAATCAGTTACCTCAAAAACGTGATGACATCAGCTACATAAGATGCAAAAACTCTTTTAAAAATGTAGAGCAATATGAAAGTAGAAAAATAATGGGGATCATGGATCCTATATAGGGGCTTTGAAAGCTTCATATTATTTGAATTTGGAAACTCAAGCAAAGCTTTGATTATCTGGCTATTAAAAATTTTGTTTATTACCATTTCTATTTTGTCCACCACTTGATGTTCTGAATGATTGTGTCTCTTGAGAAAAATCAATTTTTATTTAATCTTTCTCTCTGGACTAGCTTCCTGTATCAGCAGCATTATATGCATTTAAATTAATTGCTCTCATTCTTTAATATCTTATTCTTAAGCAAAAGTTCATGTTCTAACTTCATTCAATTATTGATTAACCTTGCATTCTTCCTCCTACCATCTTCGTCATTTTACTTAGCAAAGTGCTTAAGAGAAAATGTAACTTCTTCTCAATCTAGTAGCAGACATGGTCGGCTGCATATGACCTAGAAAATTCTGTTGCAGAACCTGATTTTATGACCTTCCACAAGTTCTTTAATCTTTCTGTGCTTTGGTTTCAGTATTCTTACCGATAAGCTACTTGAAATAGAGGTGTCATCTTAATTAGTTCATTCTTACCAGGCTCTATCTATCTACAGCTCTCCAGCTATCTATCATCTATCTATGTACCTGTCTGTCATCTTTTCCTCTCCCTCCTCATTCTTCCTCTTCCTCATCTCTCTATATAATTTTTTTGTAAGGGCTATATTCCTTAGAACCAAATCACAGTTAATTTGATTACTTGGGGCCTGAGGCATTCTGGTTACATGAATTTAATGGATGACTCAGCATCATTTGGTAGGTAGGAGGATGGGCTTTACAGTCAGACACCCTAAGTTCAAACACATGCCACCTCTATGGACTCCAGCAATTTAATTAAACTTTCTCCTTAGCTTCTGTAAAGTGGAAATAACTCTATCTCAGAGTTATTTGGGGGGTCAAATGCATTAATAAAGATGAAACATTTAAAAGAGAACTTGGAACATTTAAGTCTTCAACCAATATTTGCCATTGTCATTATTGAAAATATTTATTTCGAAAGTAATTTTAATAATCTTTCTAAAACCAAAATGTTCACTTTCCTGCCAGATTATATGCAATCTAGGGGATATAACTACATCTTTTTCTTACCATCAAAATGCTTATAAAAAGTTGTGTTTTGATTTTCAGCAATGTAAAATGCTACCAAATAATCAAGGTTCATAACAACTGAAAAATATCCATTGAATTTAGCAGTAAGGTGAAAACTAGAAATCTTGTAGGGAGATCACCTTAAGAGGTAAAAAGTGCTTTCCCCAGTGAACATATGGAAAGACTCACCATGTACAGTGAGAGACTCCTGCTATCATCATATCTGTAAAAGAGGAAAAAATGGATGTAGGCAAATGAGATTTAGGGGCTCATTGTCAGGAAACTGTGAGATGAAGGGTTAAGGTACCAGCTGTATGTCTGATGGTGGGGACGGGATGTGCTGAGAGTTTCCAGAGAATGAAGGAAATTTGAAAAGCTATAATGGGTAAGAGAGTGTGCCAACTGAAACCAGAAGTCCTGCTACCAGTATGTGGACTGAATATAAAAATAACAGCCTGGTATATTACTGGGAAACTAGAAAATTCCAAAATATATAGAAGTCATCAGTGTGTTAGCTGACATTTTGCTTGGGTGAGCTTGTGAATAAATTAAACTGCTTTTTAATCTGTTGTTTGAAATGCAAAAACATCCTAGGAGAACAGAACTCATGATGCTAATATAGCCTGTGGATTTGTTGCAATTGCAAACACTATTTCAGTCATTAATGGCTTCTCATTTTGTCTTGGTCGATTTACGTTTGATTGCATTCAATTGAAATACAACTTTTAAATGCCAAAAATGGTTCCCTTGGCAAAAAAACAGTTTTCTTAAACCCCCTAAGACAAGCTATACTGACAACTTTATTTATGTTAGACGTTGAGAATTTGATGTTTAGTTACCTTTAAGCCCGAAGAGATTAGGAGCTTGATGATATTCACAGCCCGTTAGCTGTGTTCTGAACCCACCTGATAAAGCAAAAGTGGTTCCATTACCTTCTTGGTCTGAATTCAAAGACATCCTCTCCAGTCTTATAGGAGTATTTGGGTGTGTACAATTTATACATTTAAGAAAATTTTCAGGGAAAATGGAGGATGTGTTAATTAACATAAGCAAACATTTCTACCTGAATACTCAACAATCTATAGCATATAGTTTTCAGCAACAAAATATGATCACAAATGAAAATTAAAAAAATTTTCTTGGGAAATAAGACTCCAAGGATTCAATTTTTCTCCTGTGCTAATTTATCATTATAACTATTAGTAGTAAACAATGAACCAAAATAGGATCCTTTAAAATATTTTTGTGATTACTGATAAATAGATTTTTTTTTGGTAAATAGAAAAACTAAGTTTGTTAGGTGTTCATATCTTCCTAAGATGAACGGGGTGAGAGTGGTGAAGGTACGGTCCCTTGGGCAAAAGGAGATTTTTGCCAACACCAGTATTTTGGATTGTCTCTTGACCAGATTTTCTGTTGCTAGGCAATGTACCACAGTAATGTTCCTGGTCAGTGAAAGGTATGCTTTTCCTTTGTGAAGTTGGGGAAGCCCGTTTGTGGGAGGGGGAGGTGGGCAAGCAGATTAGAGTGGGCATGAGACCCCCCAGACAGGTGCTGTCTGAGGCAGGAGAATTTTGGAAGGAGTTCCCATGGAGGCTGAGGATTTGGACTCCGATTCCCTTAAACCATCAATTCCTGAGTACCTTGGAAAGTGCTTGCGTATGCCCTGGGATACGCATTCCCTAATTTATTTTTATTTTTTAAAAAATTTATTGTAGTATAGTTGATTTACAATGTTGCATTAGTTTTAGGTGTACAACAAAGTGAATCAGTTGTACATATATATATATATCCACTCTTTTTTAGATTCTTTTCCCCATATAGGCCATTACAGAGTATTGAGTAGAGTTCCCTGTGCTATACAGTAGGTCCTTATGAGTTATCTATTTTATATATAGTAGTGTGTATAGATCACTTCTCTATGGTACATAAGCCACAAGGCAATGCCATGCTGTACTGTCAAATCTCTTACAGCTATTATCACTACTAACCAATTGTTCTAAAAGCCTCATTTCAACCAGGGCCCTGGAAGGAGTCTTTGTCGGAAGTGGGTGAGGCAGAAGATTATCTGAGAACTCACACCTGTGCTGCTTGCAAAATTATTTTATCTTCTGGTGAAAGTTACTGTCCAATAGGACCAAGTATATCTACGTTTTCTCCCTGTTCCCCTGGATCCCAGCTTCTGAATCCCTCAAACAGACAGAACTCTCTCTGATAGATCTGTCTGTTGTAAAACTATACACTTACTGACATGTTTAAATCATAATTTTCATAATGACCTCACAGCTTAGCCATACACTTGGGGCTCTCACTATACTAGATTTTTAGTTTCTTGGTGGTTTTCTTAAGTTTTTTTTTTTTTTTTTTGCTGTACGCGGGCCTCTCACTGCCATGGCCTCTCCCGTTGCGGAGCACAGGCTCCGGACGCGCAGGCCCAGCAGCCATGGCTCACAGGCCCAGCTGCTCCGTGGCATGTGGGATCCTCCCGGACCGGGGCACGAACCTGTGTCCCCTGCATCGGCAGGCAGACTCTCAACCACTGCGCCACCAGGGAAGCCCTCTTAAGTTTTTTATTCAGTTGTTTAATGCTGTTGCTTTCCATATCTATCCTATATCCTCCCCCCACTGCATTTTATACTTATGTGCATTTGCAGTTTTCTGTGTCACCTCTCTTCTTGATGAATCATCTCCTGGTGGGATTTTGTTTGTCTATCCAAAGATCTGCTTTATGGCGAGCTGAAGAAGTGGCTTCCTCAGGAAGGCAGCCTGAAGATTTGACCCAAGCAAGGCACCAGGAGGTCTGAGGAGCTGTCTTTCGGACTTGGAGATGCCAAGTCAAGTGAGGTTGGGTGGCAGGAAGGTGGGGTATGGAGGGAGAGGGCAAGGCACAGCGCTGGCTGTACAGTCACTGTCTGTACAGTATCACATGGAAGCTTCTTAAAAATACTAATGCTCAAGCCTCATCCCAACTAATTTGAATCTTTGTGAGTGGAACCTCATGTCTGTATTTCTTCTGGCTTTTTATGATGAAAAATTCCAAACATACAGAAGAGTTTAAAAACTGGAAAATAAACATCTTTATTCACTATTCAGTTTTGATAATCGTTAACATTTTCTTCTATTTGGGATATGTACATGCATGCATGGGAACTCATGTATGTGTGCACACACACATTTAATATATAACATTTATATATATGTATAAATTTACATGTATAAATCTATAAATATATCAAGAGATAAACTTGTCAATATATCTATAAATATATAAATAAATTATATATAAATGTATATATGATATATATCTTCATCTAATGTGATCATATGTCATTAGTCTTCCTAATAAACTCCATGTCACCTAGTATTCCGTCTATATTCGGATTTCTGTCTTGTTTTTCCTAGCTATTTTCAATCCAGGATCCAATCAGATTTCATACATTGCATCTGGTTATTGTGTCTCATTAGTCTCTCCCAATCTAGAACTGTCTCCCTGACTCCTCCCCACCCCATGGTATTGTCTGTTTAAAAGAACTCTCCAGTTGTCTTGATCAGTACCCACATTCGAGATTGATCTGAGTGCTTTCTCAAAGTATTTGCTAATTTGTTCCTCTACCCTTGTATTCCCTATAAGAAGGACGTTAAGGCTGATGCTTGATTAGATTCAGATGAATTAGATTCCGTTTTTTGTCAAGGATGCCTCATAGGTGATGCTGTGGACTTCATACTGCAACACATCAGAGGCCCATGAAGTCACTATTATTGATGCTTAAGGTGATGACTGTCAGATCTTCCTTTAATATAGACCTCAGCATCCAATGACGATCCTTGCCTGAATCAACTCTTTCATTGATTTCATTAAGGGTTGTAGAATTTGAGTTCTAATTCTATGATTCTTCTACCTTCATTAACTCCAACTAGGTGAACTACACTCACTCCAAAAAAGGTAGGGTAAAGGTTTAGTTATCTTCCTTTTATTACCAATGTCCAGAGAAAGGGTGTGTAACACTTATATCTCGTGGTTGTAAATGAATTGATTTTTAGTTTCCTTTTTTGGTATAACTGTGAGTTCACATATTTTATTTAGTTTACATGTTATAATCAAATATAGCATTACTTTAAAATTTTGTTTTTTCAGACTTGCTCAGTGGGAGTCCCTTTAAGTCCACCCACGAGTCCTTCTGAAAAGCCCCCACTAGTGTTTGAATAATTATTTGTTTTGTGGCATCTTTAAATTTTCCCAAAATAGATAGATCTGCTGTTTATCCAAGAATCTCAGGATCCTTTGAGCGTGGAACATAGATAATAACCAATATCCGGGTGATGGAGGTTCTCATTCTGCTGGAGTATTAATTGTCAGAATTAGAAAAAATTAATTTTAATCAAGTCAATGCTTTAATATTACAGGGTTTTTCTTAACTTCTTTGTTTCTCTCTCTAGCATTTACAATCTTGGTCCCTAATAACAGTATATTTACTTACTCTATTATACAAATATAATAATTTGAAAATTCCAATTGCAATGTATACTACCAACACTAAAACTATGGTTAATATTTTCATATCAGGGTTTCTTTTATCTTGAATGTATACTCAGAGTCTTGTGTTAAAAAGTTGCTTGAAATAATTTTCTTTTCCGATTAGTTACTGATTTGGCATACAGTTGTGTTCATTTATTATATTTTATATTTTGAATATACCCACTTTGCTAAAAATCAAAATTATATATAAAGGTCCACACAGAGAATTACTTCTTCCCCAGTCCTCTCTACTTCATTCCTGCTTCCCCATTAATAACCGTTTTGATTAGTTTGTGAATAGCGTCTGCTATTTTGTACTTGTGGTGCTATGTCCTCAAGGTAGATTTCTACCCTTAGTATCAGTATTGTTAAAAGCTCTCCAAGTGATGCTACTGGGAAGCTGGGTTGAGCATTCCTGGAATAAAAGTTAGGATTGGAAATGAGCTGACTTAAAAGTTAGGTGTGTAGAACCACAGAGACATCTGCAGTCCAGGTATCAAAGGCAAAAAGCATGGTGTGAGCCGGGAAGAGGGGAGCATGACAGGGCATCATGAAGTATAAGGATGAAGGCAGGTAAAGAGTAGAATCAAGTAAACAGACAAGAAACTCAGAAAGATCTAATGTGGAGAGCAGAGCAGCCCCTGCAAAGACAAAGCCAGTCATGGCAAGAAAGAAACTATAGAAACCAGAAAGGCAGGCTAGGTAAGTAGAAAAACACACAAGAAGCTCCAAACTGAAAGAAGCTGAAAAAGACCTTGGGAACTGAGGCAAACAGTTGGCACAGCTAGAAACTCTTTCTTTTAAGAGAGCAACCAGCCCCTCAGTTGCGCTAACGTGAGTTCCTCAAGAATAGAAAAGTGGGAGAAAAGTAGGAGAGCCTGCCTATAGGTGGGGAGGCGGGATGTGATGATGCTGAGTGGAAAGGCCCAAGTCACTGTTTGGAGGTAAGGCAGGGCTGTGTGGACCCATGAAGAGATGAACTGGATTTTTAAAGAGATTTTTTGTAATTCAGTGGCATTAATTACATTGACAAATGTACAACCATTCCAACTATCTATTTCTAAAACTTTTTTATCACCCCAAACAGAATCTCTGTTCCCATTAAACAATAACTCTGCATTCCTTCTGCCCTCTGGCCCTGGTGACCTCTAATTTACTTTAGGTCTCTTTAATTTGCATATTATAGAACCTCATATAAGTGGAATCATGCAGTATGGCTGGCTTATTTCAGTTAACATAATGTCTTCAGGGTTCGTCTGTGCTGTGTCCTGTATCGCAACTTTATTCCTTTCTAATGGCTGAATAATTGTCTATGGTATACACACACACACATATCCATTTCCACCTTTTGGTTATTGTGAATAATTCTTCTATGAGCATTGGCCTCCAAGGATCTGTTCGAGTCCCTGCTTTCAATTCCTTTAGGTATATACCTAGAAGTAGGATTACTGACCATATAGGAGTTCTATGTTTAATTTATTTGAGGAACTTCCAAACTGATTTCCATAGCAGCTGTACCATTTTCAGTTCCCACCAGCAATTCACAACAGATCCAATTTCTGTACATCATTGCCAATGCTTACTGGTTTCCATTTTTTTGATAATAGTCATCCTATTGGGTATGAGATGGTAAACTCTGCTTTTTGAACAATGGTATTATTCCTGATTATTTGTTTCTAACACTGCAGTGGTGTGGATATGATAAGACCGTGGTAAGCACAGACAGAGGAGGAGGAAGAGCTACTGGGGCAGGAAGGAAGAACCATAGGTACAGCATCACCTGTGTAACAAAATCTGCTCCCCAGGACAGCCTCTAAGAGGAAGCCTCCTCCTCCAGTGTGCCATTTGTGCTTAAGTAGCTGTGCTGTCATCACCCTGGGAATAAAGAAAGGCACAGCCTTCTGAATTCACATGCCTGGTGGGCAGTGTATTCTCCACATTCATTTTTCCAATAGTATCCTTTCCTGCTATTTTTGTCTGCCCAATTCAGACTAGACAATGAAATGTTCTAATGCACACAGACAATATTCAATAAGGTCTCCTGTAGTGTCTGGTGCAATGAATGGTAGCTAAATAGATACGTGCATGAATGAATAAGTGAGAGGGAAGCTCAACTTATGAGATTAAATTGTCGGTGCATGACCTCTTGTTTTTTAAGCAGCCTAATCAGCTGAGACACTGATTTCCTCCCATGCTGTAACAGACACTGTCAGGCTCTTTCATCTCCCTTTGGTTTTACCACTTCAGGGCTAATTTCCAATGACCAGTATCTGCATTTCTTTGCCTGAGGAAGGTCACTTTGGTGGTCCTCTCTAAGCAATAGGGAATTAGTATCATTGCCTCTTCTCCAGTGGCCCTTATGGACCAATGAAGGACCAGAATCGGTGTACAAAAACCCCAGTTCCCTTACTCCTTGGGTGGGATGCATGTATATGCTCGACACCAGTGTTACAGAAAGTGAGGTCCTTGGACCGGCAGCGCCAGCCTCACCTGGGGGGATTGTCAGGCATGCTCATGTTGAGCCCCACCTCACACCTACTAACTCAGGATGCCTGGGGATGGGGCCCAGGAATTTGTGTTTTAACAGGCTCTCCAGGAGATCCTTGTGCAAGACAGCTTGAGGCTTGCTGCTGGCCACCGCTTCCCAGAGCTTCCTTTGGAATTGAGCTCCAGCCTTCCAAGCTGGTAGCTGTCCTGAGAACACTGTCCCCATCAGATGCCTTCCTGTCCCTACATCACTTCTCCTTTCTGCACTTGCTACTTCCTTCATCTCTCAAATAAACTACTTGTACCTGAACCCTTGTCTCCAGCTTGGCTCCTGGTGGAACCCATACAAGTCACCCCTTCCAGTCATGTCTTCCTTCTTTGACTGGATTACTTGTATCGTTTTTATTCCCTTCTAGATCAATCGAACTTCCAATCTCAAATCGTCATTTTTTTTTTTGGCCCCTTGATGGTTGAAGGGTCAGGGTTCTGTTTGGCCTGGACCAGGTTTCTTCTCAGCTCGAGGTAAAACCAGCTGTCCTCCCAGTCAGATGAACCCCAACATGCTGGCTGCGGTGCCAATGATATTCCCTGCCTTTTCTTGAATGTCTGTTTCTTGCAGTGTGGTAGCCTAGGTAGTAACTTTCCTGTAATTGTATTCCCTTTACTATTGATACTGGTGAAATTTGAAGACATAGGGCCTAAATATAATAGTTTTCTTCTGTGTAAATCCATCTTAACTTTACCGTCAGCATCTTCTTATTCCTGGCTCTGGGGTGATGGGGTGCATGGGTCAAGATACTCATCTCCTGGTCTTGTATTTACTTCTGTCAGTGGTTCTCAAACGTGGCTACAAATTGGTATTAGCCGTTGGGTTTTAACAAACAGCAAGGCGATTCTGAACCAGTAGGTCTGGGGATGGCTGTGGATGTGTGTATTTTGAAAAAATTCCACAGGTAATTCTGACTCAAAACTTTAGGTAGACTTAGTGTAGACTAGTGATACATCCACAATTGAAGGCTAATTATGATAATCTGGCAACTGCTGTGTTGGACAGTAAATGATCCCCAGGGATCTTTGTGGTTTGAGGACAGGTTCATATTCTGCTATGCCCCTTCCAGGACAGAGCTGCAGGATTTGCCAGTGTCCTACCCCTGAAGGATGTGCACATGCCACAGAGGGGCAGGTTAGGGGGTGGAGATAGGGATGAAGAGAAGCCCTTGTCTAGAATCCTAATGAGCACAGTACCCAGACCAAACAGAAAGATCCTCTGTCAGGCCAGTTCTGATCTTTTCCATTGTTATACCAGCAACTCCAATTTTTACAATATATCATTCATCCCTCAGTGGAGAGACATAGCTTGTTAATGTAACTTAGATTCTTGCAATTAGTAAATGAAAATTATTTGTCATTAGATCTGTTCATGCTGCTAATTGAATTTTCTGGTGAAAGTCAGTCAAAATAATTTTCTGCCATAGAATGTCACATCCTAAACTAAATAGATGTCAGTGATGGTGTAGCTAAAGGTCTGATCTTTCTGTAGAATTGTGAGCTACTTTTGTAAGACTGCAAGAACTATACCTTATAGGGCATTGTGTCCCAAGTCTCTGGAATTCTGGACTCGAAGTTGGAAGACCTCAGTGAGAGGACCATGACCAAATTGCTCAAGTTTGATAAATCTGTTTTCTCATCTGAAAATGAGGAATATGTTATACTTACCCTGTAGGTTATTATGAGGATCAGAAATGAAAGTATGAAGTACGGAAATTATAAAGTGCTGCACAAGTTTTAAAATAAAATAATTTAGCACATCAATTTATATTATAATTATAAGAATAATTATTATTAAGGATGTTTTTAAAATAACCCAGAACCACTCCTGTTTAATAACATCACCCCCAAGATAATTTGAGCAACTTCCACGTGCCTAGAGCAGAGTGGGCACTCAGTAAATGTGGATTGAATGAATAAATGAATGTTTATTTCAAGACCTGGATTTTGAAGTAGAGTAAATATACTTTTCAAATGATCTAATAATCTTCTGAGAAAGGAATCAGTACAGAACTTGCAGGTGTGGGGCTTCCCTGGTGGCGCAGTGGTTGAGAGTCTGCCTGCCAATGCAGGGGACACGGGTTCGTGCCCCGGTCCGGGAAGATCCCACATGCCGCAGAGCGGCTGGGCCCGTGAGCCATGGCCGCTGAGCCTGCGCGTCCGGAGCCTGTGCTCCACAACGGGGAGAGGCCACAACAGTGAGAGGCCCACGTACCGCAAAACAAATAAACAAACAAAACAAAACAAAACAAAGAAACTCGCAGGTGATGTGTAGGAATTCCACATATGAGGTGTGACTCCAAGCTGGTTTCTAGGTTTTTTGGGACTAGTGGGTGGTGGGAGTGAAAGAGGAGACCCACAGATCCTCACCATGGCCCCAATGTGTAGATTCATGTCTGCTAGTTTGAGCTCAGGAGCCTGACCACGTGGCTTGAAACCTGACCTCTACACCTACTCTCTGGGTCAGTCACTGTAAGTCACCCTTCTGTGCCTCAGTTTCCTCACCTCTAAAAAGGAGATAATAATAGTAATACCTCCCCCAGGGCTGAGGGGGATTAAATGAGATAATAAGTATAAAGTACTAGAACAGTACCAATCCACAATAAGTGCTCAATAAAGGGTAGTGATTATTTTTACAAATTGGATTTGCCTTATCTTGGATTTTATTTGTGCAATGGACTAAATGTATAGCCTAAACTACAGAACTGAGGATAACATGAGAATTAAATAGAGAAAATACAAACTTAACTTTTTTAAGTGTAGGGACTATTTCTAAAGAAATTTTTAGTTCTTGCCTGACATATGAGATAATAAGATGCAAAGTTATTAAGAGTCAAGTCAGGCTGTGATTATCTGTCTAATGATAGATATCCTGTGCCAGGTGTATTACATACAGGTGTCATTTAATACCCAGAGTGACCTATAAAGTAGGGAGTTATCATCCCCAAATTAGGTAGGTACATACAAGGGAAGGTTCAGAGAGGTTGAATACCCTTTCCAAGAGCAAGGCTAGTAAATGACAGTATTCAAAACTCTCAAGATTGTACTACTTTTGCTATACCAAGTTCATTCTAGTTAAAAAAAAATGCATGATCTAAAATCATTTGGATTTTATTTGAAAGCTTTTTTTCATACATATGAATATAAATCCTTAAAATGTGCTGTGTCTTCTTTCTGAACTGGCTATATGTTCAGTTAGGGGAGATCAATATTTGGAGAAAATGCTCAGCCCTTTGGGGAAAGCAAAGAGAGAATATTTACTATCAGTATCTTGAAAAAGTATTAACACACTGAAAAAGGCTAAGGTCCTTACAATTTCTTTCAAAATGATTTCACATTTTATATCTGTATGGGGTTTTGAATATACTGTATTTATGGCAATAATTATATGGGTGAACTACACCTAGAATTCTTTATGCTCCCTAGGCATAAATTGTGGGAACAACCATACCTCTGCTTTGGTTCAGTTTATTACAACAATCTGGAAGAAACATGTTACTCATTTGTTTGATACTAAACTGGATGGAACTGATTACCCATATAAAAGATAAAAGCAGAAACGAAAATGCTATTAGTAGAACAAGGCAGAAAAAGTTACTGCTGTACAAAGAATTTCTGCTAGGAAATTTGGAGTTATGGTAAGGTATTCAGTGGTTAAAAGCCATAAAGGCATGAGAGCAAAAATAGGAAGAGGAAGGACTTTTGTTAGAAAAATAACCAAATATGTAATGAAGATTTTCAAAGAAATCTGCTATCATGTTTTAAAACTCTTTGCCAGACATAAGACGATGCCTCTAAAATGAGGTTATTGAAGTTCCTGACTTGGTTGTATAGCTTGAAATCAAGCAGAAGTTCTACTCTGGAGGATTTATCTCCACCCTTCCCCCTTGACATTTGTTTGCGTTTGAAACACCAAAGGAAGATTCTTTATTTGCATAAAAATTATGTGGGGCATTCTCACAAATTTCAGCCTCATTCAATCCAAGCAATTTTAGAGCACACCAAAGTGTAATAGATTTGTGTTTTAATGTGTTTAATGCAGACACGTTTAGAATTAGTTTTGAATTATATTTTAAAAATCCTCATTATACCATAACAAGTATCTAAAAAATGACCAAGAATGAAGAATTTATATATGTCATATATATAATGTTATAATATGTCCCACCAGAGAGTTTATAAACTATCCCAAAAATAAGAACTATAGAAGCATCCCTAAGATTGGATCCAAGTTTAGACCACAGTTAAGTACTTTACCTGTTCAATACTTTGGCATTTCTACATTTTGGTGTATGTAGAGTTGAGGTTTTGGGAAGGGCATCCTGACTAATACAATTAGCAACTGAACAACCCCTTCTAGTTTTGGAATTTATTTGAATCTCCCCGCCTCCATTTTCCACTAAGGATGCTTTCTTCTACTTCATTTCTCCCAAATCCACGATCATCACCCATTTCACTTTCTCCACCAAAATCTTTGCTAACTAAATTCATCTTACTTTGATCTCTCATTCTTTCTACTCAGCACATAAAGCCCTAAGCATTTTGGGTTTGGTGATATATTTGTCCAACTGGTTTCATTTTAACTTGTGGGTTTTTTTTGCGTTCTAAATAGACTGACTGTAAGCTCCTGGAGAATTTTTGTTTGTTTGTTTCTCTTTTGTTTTAATTATTTTTTGTTGAGCCTATGAAATCCTTAAGACATGACACAGTCTTGGTATATAGTAAGCATTCAATAATTGCTATTATTATTGCTATTATTCACCACAAGTAAGAGTATATTTTACATTTAACTCTGCCCAAAGCACTGTGCTAAGTTTTGAGGATATCAAAGGGCATGAGGCACAGTTGTGGCTATGATGGATTTGAATCAGTAGAAGAGAGAGAATCAGAACCCCAAACCTAGATCCACCAGTGGATGTGTGTGTCCAGTTCCATGTACATGCCAAGACGTGGTAGTAGCTGGGGAATATGGAGAAAACAGTGATTGCCGGAGAGTAAGAAGGTCATGAGAGAGAGTGGCATGGACATATATACACTACCAAACGTAAAATAGATAGCTAGTGGGAAGCAGCCGCATAGCACAGGGAGATCAGCTCGGTGCTTTGTGACCACCTAGAGAGGTAGGATAGGGAGGGTGGGAGGGAGACGCAAGAGGGAGGAGATATGGGGATATATGTATATGTATAGCTGATTCACTTTGTTATAAAGCAGAAACTAACACACCACTGTAAAGCAATTATACTCCAATAAAGATGTTAAAAAAAAAAGATTATGGATTCTGATATGTAAATCTTTATCTTTCTGTAATGCTAATTGATAGTAGAGTGCCTTACATTTCCAAAAGAATATTTTATCAAGTATTCTTAAAGTTCTCGCTTAAAGAAATTACCAAAAAATCTTATGATTTAAACTTTAATTATAATTGACTTTGAATGAAAGTTATCTGGGGTTACACAGTGGCTAATTTTCTGGAGACTCTGATTTTTTTGAGAATATGATGAAAGACCTTTTCCCTAGAAAAAAATGTGTACACATGCATGGAGACATATAACTTTACATATATACATATTCATATGTATGTACATACATACAATTTCGGGGGATTCGTGACCGTAATGGAGTCTAGCTGAAAAGCCTCTGTTTTAACTTTCTTTCCCCTGTCAGTGATTTCAAAGATGAGTCATATTGGAAGGTCTTTGACATTATACATAATGTGAAACAATATTGTGTTAAATTGAAAACCATATTGTGTTATTAAGTCAACGAGGGTCTTTTCTTTAAAACCTTCTGGTCCCATTTGTTTCTTGACAAACCAGGCAGATCATAGGAAAAATGAAATCGTCCCTCTAAGAATGGAAGACCCCACATATGTGAACAAGGGTTATACAATTAAATGTGCAAATTACATGTATACACCTACACATAAACTTACACACACACACACAAACGCTATTCATCTATACATTTTCACCTATACATACATACTGGTTTAAATATATACCTAACCATGGGGGAGATTAAAACACAGAACCTGTTTTCAGGGCTAATAATCTTTACAAAGAGCTGATAAAATATCTGCATGGTTCAGAGATATCCAATTTGATACCAGATTTCATTTTTTGAACACAAATCTCTTTTTAGCAAATATTTCTAATCCTTTGCCGCTGTCTACTGCTACACAGTTCTGTCTTCCAGATCTCGTGTTAGGAATACAAGTATGTGTAAGATGCAGTTTACTTAGGCAAACTAATGAGAAGTAAACAGATGATAGCTAAAACAGGGGACTATCCAGATCACCTGTTGTAATAAGTAGGAAAATTTGGGTGGTTCGTAAATAAGAAAGTTACATGTGTTACACAAATTTATGATGTGGAAAGAAAATAAGGAAAACTGTACTGATTTTCCCCCAAATTGATACAATAGATGAAAATTTAAAATCTATCTAGAGCACCAAATAAGTTTGATCATTTTCAAAGAGGAAAAACGTGGCATACACTATGTAATTCATATTTAATGAATTCATATTTAATGTATTACTATTTAATGTAATTCAATTTAACATCACTATTTAGTCTAAATAATTTTAAAATGTCCTGAATAAATGCTATAAAAATATATTTATATAGTCCATTAAAGTCATTAAGAATATTTTATATGTACTGAATTCCCAAATGAGATTGATGTCTTTTTGATAAACTACACAAGGGAACTCTGTCTTTAGTTCTAAGAAAGGCAAACATTCCCCCTTTGCTTCAGCATACCTGTGATGCAGTCAAACTGTAAGTCTGTTTTCTGAGCATGTCTTATAATTTCTGCTGCACATGTGCCTTTCCTTATGAAGTTCAGTCTTCCTGGAATGCCACCTTTTTCTTCTTCGACTTCTAAAATTAAGCTCCATCTTTAAAGTAAGTCTAAATGCCAGCTATTTCACTAAGATACTGTTGCTTCTCTTTCTTGCATCAACTATACACAAACACACATTAACACTTATATCTCCCTTTATGCATTAAATCATAACAAGTGTTTGGAAGTATCTAGGGCATAGTAAGTGCTCAATAAATATAACCCTTTCCTTTATTCTCTTCCTCTGTGGCTAGTTGCCTTGTTTCCTCATCTTTGAAAACCCCGTAGTGCTCAAAATGTGTATTGAATTGAGTTGAATTTTACTCACTATAAAAAGTGTCAAGATGGAATCGGGCAAATCAAAACAAACAAAAAAACTTTACAGGTGTCTTTCCTTAGAGTTCAAACCTGCCACTTCGATATTTTTTTTTATTGGAGTATAATTGCTTTACAGTGTTGTGTTAGTTTCTGCCATACAGTGAAGTGAATCAGCTATACGTATACATCTCTCCCCTCCCTCTTGGACCTCCCTCCTACCCCATCACACCCATCTAGGTCATCACAGAGCACCGAGCTGAGCTCCCTGCGCTATATAGCAGGTTCCCACTAGCTATCTATTATACACATGGTAGTGTATTTCTGTCAAACCTAATCTCCCAGTTCATCCCACCCACCCTTTCCCCCACTGTGACCACACATCCGTTCTCTACATCTGCATCTCTATTCCTGCCCTGCAAATAGGTTCTGACCTGAGCTTCAAATATTGTGCTACTCATTTAATTCCATAGCAACTTGCCAACAGTACTGTGGAACCAGATTTCAAAGCGGTCAGCATCTAGGACAGTTTGCCAAAGTTCTGTACCTATCTCTGTTTCAGATTCATTTTTATGAAAGTTGTCCCTAAACTGTGTCTCTTACATAAAATACAATCAATGAGTGCTCATCAAATTGAAGTTCAGAAGTGGATAAAATCTGCTAAATTTCCCAAATGATGTATTACAAGGTGTGCTAGAGCCTATCAAGAGAGAAAATCAGCAGGACATGAATGTGTGTTGCTTGCATTTTGAAACAGTCCACGCTATAGATGAATTTCTAAAATGGTTCTGTGAGCTTTTCAGATTATTCTCAGTACAGGTGTGGGCCACCTGGTTCATTTTCCTCACTCACAACTAGTACTTACTTTAATGGAACGTGATTTTTGGCATAAATAAAGATGAAATGAATATACAGTTAACTACTTGTTAACTAAAAGTCATATTTCCCCTATGTTCTCAAGAAAGCATGTAAGCATATTTTCTCTTATACCAGCCCCGCTGGAAATATTGGAAGCTACCATAAACACAAATGGAAATGTTTGCATACGACTGTTTACCTTGTGATCATGTTCTTTGGGGTAAAGCTTTATCAGTTGTTAAGACTGATTTAACTTTAGATCCTTTATATTCTTAGTGGTCATGCAAATGGGTTTGTGTATCTTGGCATAAATCACTCTGCATTACATTGGCTTACTGAACATAAAAATATTCAAGTTAAATATTTTTTAGTAAAGGAAGTTCTGTTTCTCTAGAAAAAAATTTTTGAACCTCATCACTTTTGAGATGCTTCTCTTTAGTAATCCCGTGATCCAGTGTCAAATCTGTTGATCTGTTTGAATGTAAAATGCTAAGGTAGAGACCCTGTAATCAATGTATTTACTACAGTCTGGAATCTCACCATCCTCAAAGAATGTTTACTGAAGATGCAAACTATTGATTGTAATATGTGGCGATATGTGCTGGCACTTACGATTATTAATAGGTGATGACATTGACCATTTAAAGTTAAATACGTTCTGTATTGAATCCAGTATTGTGATATTCTGACTGCCTAACTCATCTGGCTGAGTGCACTGAAATGATGTGAAAATTGGGTTTACAAAATGACAGGCAGTTCCCGCTTAATTTCTTCCACTTAAAAAACTACTGGTTCTGGATGACTGAATGTATTGCGAGAACCAGCATGTCAGCCAAGCCCTGTTGGAAAAACAAAATAAATGAAATAGGCCTCATGTCCCAGTTAGCTATATTTAACACTGTAATATTTCACACTTTTAGAAATCTACTCTCCAATATTGCAGAAAAGCTCTCCATCAAAGCTACTGATTATCAGTGGTAAAAATACCTGGAGATGTTTCAGAATTTCTAGCAGTCAGGGATTCAAAAACATTTACAATCAAACTAGATTTTTTTCACCGTCTTGTCAAATATTGGGAGGCATGAAAATGGAATAAAATAGGTCAGTGGTTCTTCATGAAAAAAATTTAATTGCCTCCAATAGAGGGCAACCATGGTCAGTTAAATGATCAGGGGAAAATACCTAGTTATTCCTCTAGACCTACTTAATACTGGCAGCAAATTTCTTCATTTCTCTTAGAAAAAAAGACCCAAAGACCTTGCCTGAAATAATGGAAAAATACTTCACTTTCGATCAAAATGTGAGGTTCTAACCTCCAGCAGCAGATCATAATACAGTGCCTTCAGGACACAACCATTAGTTTACTGACATTTTGAAATGAGCCAACTAGCCACATTTTTCTAAGTTCTTTAGCAAATGTCCTTTCAATAAAAATAGCATGGCAACAGTTCGGTGGAGCAGAACCTCCTTACATTAAAAAAATTGATACTTTCTTTGCATGAGTTATATCTTGCTACACACTCTGTACTTAGGTTTTGGATAAGATCCTTGCTGTAACCTAATTTGAATGCTGAAAATGTGTTTTACTCTTGATTTAATCCCTAAATATCCCTTTGAGTTTGTAAATAGGACACTGGTGCAGGGCTTGTGACTTTAGGGGCAAAAGAGGGCTTTCATGCTGGTGGCTGCTGAAATTTCACCCTTTCTCTTAAGGTTTTTAATGTTGCTAGAATGCAAATACCTTTGGGAAAGAGAGCTCTTAAATTACCAGTCTCCTCAAGCCAGGGATAAATGAATAAAGGCCACTAGTTGTGTGACCTACAGCAAGTTACTGCAGTTTTCTACCGAAAGTTTTCCTACCTGTAAAATGTAATAAGGACAGAATTCACAATGACTGTGAGTTACTATTAATGGAAACATTGTGAGGATTAAATGCGTACTTGCTTAGGTCACTGCTTGCAAGTACTGCGTGTTTGGTAGAAGTTGGTTGTTACCATTTTCATTCTTATTGAAACTTCTTTGCAATATCAGTAGAAGTCCAGAGCTTAGCTCATGGTATAATCGTGTTTTTGGTGAATGTAACTATGATAGTGGTGCTAATGACTGGCTTAGGGAAAGAATGGAACCAGAAGGTTCCTTAGTATATACTTGGGTATGTTAATGATAAACACATTGTTTTACAGTTTGGACTGGTCATTCCTGCTTGATGACCTATTGTTTTTTTGGTAGGAGACAGTGGGAGGGGAGGGGGCATTACAGGGATGACAAACAATAAAAATAAAGTAGTAAATGGGAAGATCACCGAAGTAGGGAGTTGGAGAAAAGAGAATGAACCTTAGCCTCTGTCACCAACTTGCTGGATGGCCAGAGTAGATGTCCCTGGATCCCAGTGATGCAGAAGGACCTTTACGGAGCTAATAATCTGGATTCCAAGATGGTTGGTGACTTTCGCATTATCCTATGGCTGAGAATGGCAGAAAGAGTATACAACAGGCAGGTGAGGACCTAAAATTCTGCCTACTCAGGTCAAGGACCTCTAAAACAGTGCTTTCCAACTTAAAGTGCATGTAGACCACGTGGAGACCTTGTTAAAACGCAGACTCTCCTTCAGCAGGTCTGAGTTGGGGTCGCTAATTTGCATTTCTAGCAAGTTTCCAGGTGATGCTAATGCTGCCTATGTGAGGACCACAGTTTGAGTGGCTCTGCCTCAAAACACTGATTTTGTTGTTGTTGTTGTTAAAAGAAGCAGATCAAGTCTGGAAGGAACTGAAAACATGTTTTTACTCATAACCTGAGGCTCTTTGAACCTTTAGACAAAGAGCATGGATTCAGTTGATAACAAACGAATCCTGAGTAATGACTTCAGAGCGTATCCAAGTACCAGCATCTTGGTCTCCGGAAATTAGTCAAAATGCTTGAGTCCATCTTAAGGTAAACCTTTTCCTTCTGCTCTGTAAGGCTTGTGATCTAAAACTGTGTGGTGATTTTACCCTGTGAGAAAGTTAATGTTTCTCTGCTTCTAGAGCTTTCATTTTCTCCCAGAGCAGAGGTATTTTTTGCAGTTCTTGAGCTGTGAGCCCATGATTTACCACTGGGATTCATTCTCTTGCTTGGTTGTTTTACAGAGTTTAATCAAGGATCTTTACCTATTCTTCCTGTCAATCTCTTCTTATTTTGCCCCCTCCTACTCAGCAAATTGCATCGGATTTTCAAGGATGGCAAATAGACCTTCAGTGGTACTCTGAAAAATTGACTTTTTTGGAGAAATAATATTTTGCCGGGCAGATTTCACAGTGATTCCCTTGTGATTTAGATATTTTTCTGTAGTTCTTTTACTCTGCCTTGGCAGTGCACTAGGACGAGGACCTGCAGGCTTGGGAGCTGGCCCGTGTCCCCAACCCCTGAGGACACCGCAGGGAGAAAGGTTGCTCTCTAAGATTGCAGAGACAGTTTCCTGGGAAGGTCACTAGATGGGGATGGGGAAGTGGGAGGAGACCTATATACGACTTACTTCTCTGCTACTATGTGACTGTCTAAATATCAGTTCCCCCATCTGTGATATGGGGTAATAATACCTGTTTTACTTACACAGAGGGTCAGAAGGATAATATGAAAAATGCATATAAAAGTTTGTCATTAATGTGTATACAAATGAATTATTATTAGTATTTGTGCTGCATCGGAGATTCCATCACTCACTGGCTTGTCTGAATTATTTTAATATTCAGTGGCCGAGCAGAGTTCCATGTGATCTTTTTTTTTTCTTTCACATTTTCTAATTTTTTTTTTTTTTTTTTTTGCTGTACATGGGCCTCTCACTGTTGTGGCCTCTCCCGTTGTGCAGCACAGGCTCTGGATGCACAGACTCAGCGGCCATGGCTCATGGGCCCAGCCGCTCCACGGCATGTGGGATCTTCCCGGACCGGGGCACGAACCCGTGTCCCCAGCATCGGCAGGCGGACTCTCAACCACTGTGCCACCAGGGAAGCCCAACGTTTTCTAATTCTTTTAATTGATCATCAAGGATGATGAAGTCACTGGCAAAACAGTGCTCTTCTGCCCCTCAAGGTTTTCCCTCAGGAGGAGGCTGGGCAAAAGCTCTAACCCCCAACTTTGCTGCTTACAAGAAATTACCACAAAGTTTTCCCACTTTTAGTATCAAGGTAACAATAGTTCTCAACAAAGAGCATGCCCATTAGCATTGCTTGTTAGAATACCACAAGTATTTTGTCATAATGGTAAGGAACCTACTTCTAGCCCCATTAAATATCTTGGTGGCTTTTGGCAAGGAAACACCTTTCACTGCTATTTCTTCTTACCTTTTGTTCTTGTTACTTCTGGTTTAGAGTTCCTTTAAAATGGTTTAACTGGGAGCATTGAGGAAATAGCTACTTATGTTATTTGTGCAAAATAAATCACTCATGCCCAGTTTATTAGATCAGTTTTTAGTAGGGTTTGTCTTTCGTCCCTTGAAAGGGTGCTCTGCACGATAAGGGTTTGGCGACTTTCTTCTGTTGGGGGTTGTCTGTCACAAAGGAAACGTTGGTAGAATGTTGACAGTTACTACTTCTAAGGGACTATGTTGTATGCCTGATTTTCATTCATCAACAAATTTTTATATGCTCTGAAAATGCACTTTGCTTTAGAAAAAACACAAGTATGTTTGAGATTAAGAGCAGGTGTGCTCTATTGCCTTTTAAAGACTGTCCATAATCCTTATGTTTGGCAGACAACTAAAAAAGACTTAAATTGTGAATTTAGGCCACATTCCTTTTTGTCAGGTGTGTCTATGATGTGTCTGTTTGCTTATTTTACCTTTGGATTTCTCTGCATTCAGAAGAAATTGTTTACCCTATCATATTATATAATTATAGGGAAAGGACCAACTATAGTCACATTTACTGGTTTATTTATTTTATCATGTTCCCAAATAACCTTTTTCTGGATAAAAAGGTCATTGCTAGAAGGCCAGAGGCTAAGTAGAAGGGACATGAAAGGTTACCTGTTACAGAAATAAGAAGAGTGAGCTGTGTGACTTTGGGCCAATGGCTTTACCTTTCTAAGCTGAGGGTTACTCATCTTTAAGATATAGATTGTAGGGCTTCCCTGGCGGCGCAGTGGTTGAGAGTCCGCCTGCCGATGCAGGGGACACGGGTTTGTGCCCGGGTCTGGGAAGATCCCACATGCTGCGGAGCGGCTGGGCCTGTGAGCCATGGCCGCTGAGCCTGCGTGTCCGGAGCCTGTGCTCCGCAATGGGAGAGACCACAGCAGTGAGAGGCCCGCGTACTGAAAAAAAAAAAAAAAAAAAAAGATATAGATTGTATATCTTATAGGGCTGAGGGGGCACATCGGAGACGTCAGTATTCAGCTCACACCTTGTGTCTGACCTCCTCTTGTCTTAGTAATTTTTAATAGCAGCAACATTTTTAACATCTCTCGCTTTCTGAGCAAATTCTTGCTTGTTTCACGGTTCAGTATCTAAATCTCATCAAGCTAATTATCATGCACAGTGTATTTGTAGAAATATTTCAATAGAATGTAGCAAGAATAAATCCTGAATTGCTGTAAATGCAATGTATTTCTGAACTCACATACTGCCTGAACATCAAAACATGGAAGTTATCTGTAAATTGCTGAAAAAAAAATCCACACACATGGTTCTGCGGCATTTGCTCAGGAAAAACCAATAGATGCTCTGTAAGAAACAAATCTTAGAAGATGATCTCAGTGTTACATCTGGGTATATCAGCCATATTATCATTCTAAGTGTGAATATCCAGGGACATGCCTTTCTGGAAATGGGTTATTAAACAAAAAAAGCAAATTGGCGACAGACTGTCTGCTTGTTTTCTGTATAGAGACTCAGGGTGCGTGAGGCGGAAAGGAAGCTCTTGTTTGTTACCGATGATGGTACACAGAGCTAGGGTCGGTGGGGCGTTAAGGCAGTTGCATCGAATGTGCAGAATTAGAGCAGGTTCATTTGCAGAAGCACAGGTAATGCTGGAGATGGGAGTCAGGCCTCACCCCAGTGAGGGGGAGGGCAACACATGACTCTACAGATGCGATTCGGGCTACATTGGGAGCTCTAGTGCATTCCAGTAAGTGGCTGCTGTCCCAGGCTCAAGCTCCTGTTCAGCAGTTTCCTTTCGGCTGACTGCTCGTTGTGATGAGTGGACGTGGGGCTCTGGGCTCACAGCTTGGACCCAGACTTCAGTCGGCTGTGAGCTTGACACACAAGGCAGTTGTTATTCTCCCATTGCCTCTGTTCTGTTCACACTGCATGGCTTCAAACGCTCCTGGGAGTGTTATTTGACAGATGTGCTCTAGGACAAAAACATTCTCCTGTGAAGGAGGCGAGGTGGGTAATTTGGCAATGGGAAGATGGAAAACCATTTCAGTCATTTTACATCCCACAGAGAGTTTCTGATGTCAACAGTTTGGCCCTCAGCTCCAAAGTTGCTTTTGTAACTGAGCGCTGTCGGGTTGGTCTAAGACATCAGGCTCTTAACAACTTGGATCATAAAGAATGTGGCAGTGTCAGCCCAGTCTGTTTTGCTGCTCACTGTAAGGGGATATGATAAATGTATCTGAGTTGGCACTACGATCAAGTAGACAAAAGAATTCATTAAGTTCACCATAAATGTGTCTAGAAGCATATTGGAAAACTAGTCATCCTAGATGGATTCACCAAGTGACAGTAGATTTCTAACACTGGCTCTGACCATCTGGGGAAATTTGGAAAATGCTCAATTCTGAATCTTTCTGTTCTGAAGACCTTAGCCATTTTAGAACAGGCAGCACGTGACTATATTTTGAAAAGAACATGCCGACCATCTACAGATTTAAGGTAGTCAGAATTGCAAAGCAACAAATGTTTGTCTTAGGCATTTTGAGGCAACTATCCAGGATTTTGGAGTTCCACGTGGGAGGTATTTTTTTCAAGAACACAGCTTTTTTGGTCTTATGACCCAATTCTATAGTCAGTGAAAAGATTATGCTCTCCGATTGTTTGCCTGAGGCAGACAGAAGCCATTTTACTACAAGTACAGGGTTTATATGAGAGCAGACTCAACGTACTCATATGCTATTGTCTATAAAAACAGGCAGGCATAGACACTGGCAATGGACATAGATTAGTCTAGCTTCACATGTATCTTGTGGGTGATTTCTTAATTTTTAAAATTTCTCATTATTCAAACAAGGTCCTGGCTTACGCTTGGTCCAGTTTCTTCCCTTCCTGGCATCGAGGAAGCCTGCATTTCCTGGTTAGTTGTCTTCTGCACCCACCCTCCGCTCAGAAAGAATAGCTCAGGGATGGTGAGTGGCAACTTGAAGTCCAATAGCTGTGGGTTGGAAACCTGCCACTGACAGCCGGAAACTGCATGTCCTTGGAAAAGTCAGGTACCTTCTCTGAGTCTCTCAAAGTCCTGAGAGGTAAAACAGGGGAAATCACCTCCTTCCTTGGTGATTCCGACGTGTAAATAAAATCACAGATGGAAACTTGGGAGTACACTCCCTGGCTCATATTAGGTTTTCAATGACTGTTGCGTGTTCTTAATCAAACTTTTCAAATGGGGGTGACCATCGTCCAACTCAGGGTTTTTTGGGGTTTGTTTGTTTGCTTTAGAATGAAAATTAGTAAACATCAGGATGACAAGCATAAATCAGGACTGTCCTTTACATGCCAGGCCATCGATCACCATTCTTCAAGGAGGTCTGATCTCCACTTCGAATGTCTGCATGAAGTGAGAGCTTCACCGTTAGTTTATCTTTGCCAGTCATCTGGACAGAAGTTTCACCTGACCATCTGCATTTATAATTTTGTTTCTTTTCACTTGACTAGCCTTCTTCTATAAATTGTCATTCATTTCTGGTTTTACAGATATTTCTTGAGCTAACCTTTGCTAAAATACATTGTTATTTCTACTTTACCCTAATAACTCTGATTTAATATATTTGATATACTCATATACAAAGTGACGTATCCCAACTCTAACAATTTTGAATAAGATACAAAGACGATAATAACGAATTTATACCAAAGAAGTAAAGTTATGTGTGTAATTTGTACTCAATGTGTATATATCTGTGTCCACACCAGTAGATCTCCAGAGTGAAAATACACATGTATACTGACCATATGTATAGATACACGTGTGAGTTCTCACTCAGCTCCACCTGCACTTTTAGGGCTCCCTGACCTAGCCTCATGCTGCCCATCATTCATAACACTTTTGCCATATAACATCTTTGTTAAGATTTTGAACTACTATATCTTTCTTTTCCTTTCTCGAACTATACATTACCTTTCTGGTGTCCTGTGCTAGGGCTCTCCAGGGCGACTAATCATATTCACTCAGGATCCGATGTAGCTGGACCAAGGCGTTTGCATACGATAATATTTTATGCGTTAATATTATTACTGTTACCTGATATGTTAATATTATGTATTAGTTTTATTTCCTATTGAAATTGGCATATATTAATTTAAAAGTATATCCATAGGTGGTCAATAATTTATTTTAGTGTGTTACCCCTCCAAGAAAAACTCTTCATTTCAACTCAGACTTTCAGACTTCTGTCAAGTGCAAAGAAATATGAGGGGAGGTTCTGTCCACGTGGAAGTCCAATTGGGTGAGTTGCCCCTCGACTCACTTCGTAAAGGAAATTGCCTCGCCTGCCTCTTACAAGCAGACCTCAGAGATATTGTGGGTTTGGTTCCAGACCAGCACAGTAAAGCAAATATCACAATAAAGCAAGTCACACGAATTTAATGTTTCCCAGTGTGTATAAAATTTATGTCTACACTATACTGTAGTCTTTAGTGTGCAATGGCATTATGTCTTAAAAAACAATGTACATACCTTCTGTAAAAAATAATGCTGTTGGGGACTTCCCTGGAGGTCCAGTGGTTAAGACTCCACGCCCCCAATTCAGGGGGCACAGATTCGATCCCTGGTTGGGGAACTAAGATCCCGCATGCTGCATGGTGCAGCCAATAAATAAATGAATAATGCTGTTGGAAAAATGGTGCTGATAGACTTGCTCAGTGCAGGGTTGCCACAAACCTTCATTTTGTAAAAAAAAAAACACCAATACTCAATGTCTGCAAAGCACGATGAAGTGAAGTGCGATCAAACGAGGTATGCCTGTGTTGCCTTTCTTGGTTCTCAACAGATGTGGCTTTAGAGGGTGTAGTTCCGGTTGCCCGCGGCTGAGAGAAGGGCACCGGCACTGAGTGTCCAGGGTGGGAGGCTTTAGATGTACAGCAAAGCCTGACTGTCCTGCACGAGTTTTCAACGTCTCCCGTGACTGTATTTTATGTAGAAACACAAAGTGTTTTTTAACCATTTTAAGAAATGGGCTGAATTTCCCAGGAATGAAACTGTAAATTAGGGGAGATGATAGTTTGTTTTGCTGAGCACATCGTAAAGAGTTGTTCACCATCTTTGAAAGTGGCATCATCAAAGGCAATGCTGCTTATGGCTTTTTGATCACTGATGTGTCGTCCTCTTATCAGCCAGTATCTGTGGCGATTGTATTTATGGTCATTTTATGTGTATATATAAACACACTGTTAGTCCTTATTTTAAATGTTTGAATAAAAAAGAAATCATTTTAACAATCTTCAGTAGAGGTAGCGTCAGAGTCCGGTCAGGAGAGAGAAATGACAACAGATATTTGAACAGAGAAACTTTAAAGCATTCTTACTAAAAAGCTGTCAGCTGGTAACTTAAAAGGTTAAAAAGAAATGCTAAGGTACCCTGGAAATAGCAGCTTAAGGAAGCAGCTACCACCACTAGGGAACAAAGGGAAAAACGTAGAAACTTCGAGGCAAGACCCTGTGAAGCCCAAACTCAGACCTCTAGGGAGAAGGGTGGCGGGACTGGTGCTGGTGTTTCTGAGCTCAGAGGAGGGGTCATGAAACTGGGATCCAGACCTCTGATGAAGGAACGATGGCTGGCTGGTGTCTGAGGGAAGTGGGTCCGTGAAGCTGCTTCTCTAAGTGTGGACAAATCCACAAACTGTGTTCAGGTTCCACCAAGGAAAGGCTCTGCAGCTGATGACGTATGGCAGGGTGAGGCTCACAGGAGCCCTAGGCAGCCAAGAGGCTCCCCAGTGGGAGATGGGAGGAGCATCTTCCTTCTGCGACTTTCCTCTTCCTTCTCCAGCTTTGAGGTCTCCAGTGCGCCTAGAGGCAGATCCCAACGGGGAGAAACTTGGCCAAGCAGAGATGGGGTTTGGGGACCCAGCAACACAAAGCAGAACTTGGGATCGAATAAGTTTGGAACTGAGAGACAATGAATTAGTAAGTGGTACACTTGGCGATTGTCTTACATCTCCTGAATACAAACTTGCTCGTTATAATCATGTCTTTTAGTATAGTTATACCTAGGCATTTGTGTATTATAATACATTAAATGTATTTAAATACACATATACATATTATAATATATGTAATATACATAAATATAAATACATATAGTGTATGTTTTGGGTTGGCCAAAAAATTCGTTTGGGTTTTTCCATACGATGTTACGGAAAACCCTAACGAACTTTTTGGCTAACCCAATATTTGTTTCCTGTTCTTTTATATTACATAATCCTATTACATTGATTTAAATTGTGTTTAGAGAGAAATAATAATTTCATTTCAGGAGAGCAAAGGAGACATTATAAAATATTTGTTACAAAAAGTGGGTATTGAGTCTCCTAGTATTAAGACCCCCTGTCTTGGTTTGATGCTATAATATCCATTTGGACTCTAGACTGTCAGCTTCTCGCCAGCTCAGCGTGACAGGCCATCTACTCTCAGCTACAAGGCTTGTGTAGGAAAAGGACCTCACGTGCTTTTACGTTCTGACCACACTGCAGACACCCTCTCATAGTTGGCATCCGTGGATCTTTTTTTTTGGAATGGGCATGCTGTAATGGAGATGTGAATCCCAGCCATCATTCTGGTTGTCCCCAGGTTTTTAGGGCTACTTCTAAGGGTCATGAAGGCACACGTGGGGAGTGACATTCTCTACCACTGCCACCTCGGCCAGTGGCAGAATTTTGAGTGCCCATCGCAGTCAAGGCCTGGGCTTTTTATGAAAATTATATTCAAAAACAATGGTTACCAGTTGTTGAGCTTCTGCAGCAGTTGGTGACTCTGTTAGGGGTTATAAGCACAATGTTATCTACCTACAACAATTTCTAAGTAGTAAATATTATCCCCATTTTATAGATGTGGTCATTGATGCAGAGACCTTGGGACTTTCCTAAGACAACCCAGCTCCATTCCATTTTGTACAACTTATAACTTCCTTTCACTCTGCTTCCTTGTAGCAATGCATGATACAAACTCATTATTTGTGAGAGGTTATTTTTGCAAACAGTACAATTACTTGACAGATTAATTGACACTAATTAACTGAAAGAGTCAATAAATTCATAATATAAATGCCTGATACATAGTAGAGTCTCAGTAAATATCTGTTGTATATATATGAGTATATTGTTAAAACATGTTTGTTGTAATGATAATACTCAAATTGATCCATTTTGACCTTGAGCGCATCATCTATCCAGTTTTTCTAAAAGGCCAGATGTGCATAATAAAGCCAATTACCCAACAGTAGAAAATGATTTTTTTTTTAAGAGGGTCTCCTTGTCATTTGAGCTTCAGGCAAATGGAATTTCAAAACACAAGAGAAAAAGAGACAATGCCCTGCCAATGACAGTTATTCCCAGAGAGTTTCCAAGTATAAAATCTTGGACACAAAATAAAGAGTACTTTCACATCTATATAGTGCAGAAAAGAGTTGCTTTGAAGACAAAGCCAGTAATTAAAATGAACAGAAGCAATTATGTGATTGATAAATCTCTTGTCTCAGCCACTCAGGAAATCAGACTTATCAAAACTACCATCGTTTTCTGTTTCTTTTTTAAGCTTCAGTGAAGCAGAATCATTTTTGAAGACTTGATGTCATGATGAACATTTTGTTCATAGCCACCTTACATAATACTGAACATAGTTGTAGATAGAGAGGACTTTTGTAATCGAATACCAAATATAGACTTCCTTGAAAGTAAAGCTTGGGGAAAATGTGGAACGCTTAGGCAGTAACACTTACCAGAATCGCACTCTTCTGGCTGGCTGGTAAAATCAGCTAACCGCTAAAAATACTAGCATCAGTTTTCAAAACATTTTATCCAGATGTATTAATGTTCCTTCCGATTGCATTGCACGGCATGAAAGGAAGCACATCTTGCTGAAATAGGCACTTATTTTATTTGAGCTTGGCTTTCCTCTGACCAAAATATCAGATATTAGGTTGAATGTCTGCCACTGCCCTCTTCTGGATAAAATATAATACATTTACAGAGATGATCTACCTTTTTCACCTCTGGGCTAAACAATTTCTCCTTCAACTTTGAGAAGGGAAACAAATGATAATAGAAATACAATTTGGTTTTGTTGTGAACATAAAGGATGCACTATACTCACTGCATTCCAGCGAACGTGAACAAATATTTAAAATATATTACCTTGGTACTCAATTAGTTTTCCCTACAGTCTTGAAAACGTCACTCTAAAATTAAGATTGTATTCTGAATTCTGTATCTATTTAGGCAGATATATTTATCTTTTACAAATATTTTCAATAGTTAGAGTTGAAAGAGGTTTGACCATTAATGTTTTATGGAGGCAAAATCTTGACATCATTGTGACTTGGGTCCAAATTCTTGTTAGAGCTTCAGTTTCCTAAGCTGGAACTATAAATCAAAAAACATATACTTTATTTGATAATTGTGAAAATTAAATGAGCTTATGCATGAAGCACTTATCTTTGTACCTGACCTATGGTATTTTCTAAATACAGTATCTGTAATTCAAATGTTGGCGCATTTAGTGTTGTCCCAGAGGTCTCTGAGACTGTCTTCAGTTCTTTTCATTCTTTTTTCTTTATTCTGTTCCTTGGCAGTTATTTCCACTATTCTATCTTCCAGCTCACTTATTCGTGCTTCTGCCTCATTTATTCTGCTATTGATTCCTTCTAGTGTATTTTTCATTTCAGTTATTGTGTTGTTTATCACTGTTTGTTCGTTCTTTAGTTCTTCCAGGTCCTTGTTAAACATTTCTTGTATTTTCTCGATCCGTGCCTCCATTCTGTTTCCAAGATTTTGGATCATCTTTACTATCATTACACTGAGTTCTTTTTCAGGTAGTTTGCCTATTTCCTCTTCATTTATTTGGTCTTGTAGGTTTTCACCTTGCTCCTTTGTCTGTAACATATTTTTTTGTTGTCTCATTTTTTTGGATGGTTGAGGCTGTGTTCCTATCTTGCTGGTTGTTTGGCCTGAGGCGTCCAGCACTGGAGTTTGCAGGCATTTGGGTGGAGCCGGGTAATGATGCTGAGATGAGGACCTCTGGGAGAGCCTTTATTAAAACACAGCATTTCTAACACTTGATAAAATATCAGGAGAAACTTAGTCTCTGGCTCATTTCAGGTTGACAGTTGAGTCAAGCTGTTATTATATATACAAATTACGTGTTAGCTGCGTGCTCTGGAGAAATGAACCCAAACAAGAATGGAAAACAAACCCACTTACTAAAGTGTGACTTTGGGCATGTGGCCCATTCCGTCTGTGCCTTAGTACCTCTTTATGTAAAATGGGAATACTAGTTTCAAATTCATATGTTAGATGTGAATATTAGTGAGAGATCTAATACAGAGTAAGTGTTCAGTGTACGTTAATTCTCCATATTATTTTTACACACATGTGGAGAAGTAGCAAAGCCATGGGCTTTGAAATCAAACATCTGTATAAATATCATCTTCTATACTTGTTTCTGAAATTGACATTTCCATCCATAAGATGGTTGTCGTGAGTATTAAAAGAGTTGTGTGCAAAATGCTTAGTGTGTGTAGTGTCTGATGCAGAGAAGGTGCAGAGCATATAAAAAAACAACTTCTAATACCATTTTTGCCTACCACCTGCTTTGTGCCAGACCCTGTGTTCGGAGCTAAAATCTCTAATTCTCACTAGGTCCAGGCAAGGTAGTCATGAGGAAACCTTGCTCAGGTCTCACTGCTAGGAAGCCCTTAAATTGCATTAATTCTTCTCTTCTTTTCCTTCTTTGATGTTTCACCTACACTGGGCTGCATACTATTTCCGGTTGCACAGATTTTCACACTTTAGGGCCCACCAGTGTATATCATTTCCAAAAATGCACAATGATGTTTTCCAACTCCAGTCCCATCAACTTGAACCACTCCTGTGGCCTAGTTCATGAGCCACCTAATCTGATGAACTAAATTATGGCAGGGTTGTTTTTGGGTCTGTGTGCTCCTCCCCCAGAAATGACACATTTGCCTCCTAAAGTCTGGCTCCTTTGGCCTCAGATCCTACAAGTCAGGCTCATAGAGGAACTTTCAGATAGCACAGAAGGTCAGCCATGGAAGTCTTTGGGGAGTGTTGTGACTCCAAATTTACCCCACATCATCAGACCAACCCCTGTCTAAGCTGCCTTGACTCACCCTGTGTAACTCTGCAGAGTTTCAAAAGCTTAACACACAGCTTCATGTATGTTAACCCATCTTCAAAGGTAGTTACAATTGCACGTGTTGAATTTCAATCAAAGTAGGTAGATTATCTGGGCCTGGAATCAGAATGGGAGGAAAGTAAAAGAATGAATTTATTATCTGATATACAGCAGTCTTCACATATGTGAATTCTGAGATTTAAAAAAAAAAAAGATATATATATATCTCCTTGTTTTTTGTTGTTGTTGCTGTTGATTTTTAATTTTCTTGAGAAAGTCACTTACATTCTCATGTGTAAAATGACGAGATTTGATGAAATAAGGTGTGCAGTACCACTCAATTCTAAAAGTCTATATTTAATTTGAATTGAAATTAACTAGCAAATTGCATTTAAAGTTGAGATCAACCACTGCTCATGAAAATTGGGTTTAAGAAAAGCATTGTCTTTAGTTTTTAGTCAAGACTCGTCATTCAGCACAGCTCCACATTCAGAGCCCTTCTAACTATTGATTAATCTCTACATGGGTTTGCAAAATAGTAACCTGTCCTTTTGCCTGCTTTAGGGACCTTGGATAATAAACACATACTAAACAACAATTTATGTTTAGCCACAATTTAATGGGTCTGGGAAAATATCAGAAGCTTGATTGTCAAGACAGCTACTAAAACAAAATTCCAGGAGTAGAAATTAAAGATACTTTCTTATCTCTTCTTTATCTTGTCTTCAGCTTTTCCTTTATACATGAGGTAGAGTGATTTTCCTTTCAATATTTTCAGCTTACATCTGCATTAAGATTCAGTTGAGGAAATTCTGTTTTAGCACCTCTGACCTTCCAATACCAAAGAACAAGTAGGGTGATTGGTTTTACTGCACAGGTCTCTGGGTACCCAAGCTTTTCATCCTACCAGAGGACATTTATTCTCACCTTAATCAAAATAAATTACTAACTCCCTAGGATTATATATTGTCAGAGTGAACTCAGTTTTATTGTTCTGGATATCAAATCAGGAAATTGCCCATGTCTTACATTCCTAAATAGTGTCGCAGTCACTGTTTATTCCATCAGAGTTCTTCCCTTGATAATTAATCAGAAAATGGAGTGTCATCACCTTCATTTTTTCTAACAGAAACAGTAGTGTTGTTTAGAAAAATAACATAAAATTGTAAGTTGCAAAACTTAGATCAGATAATTTCTCCAGCCCTTATTGGTTGAAGGATTATGGACAAATGAACTTTCATTTAAGGATTGTTTTCGGATTAAATAAATTTGGGTTAAGTATGGTACTTGGTACATACCAAGAGGTTGATAAATTGTTCTACCTTACCAGACCATACACCGCACACACACACACACACACACACACACACCCCATACACATACACACACAGGGAGTGGGGGAAAAGAAAAAGAGAAAGAAAGAGAAACTTAGCCTTAATTAAAATAGAATTGAATTGGTAAAAAAATGTATACAAAGTGCATGGCAGAGTGGGCAGAGGAAAGATGGTGAGGGTTAAGGCCAATTATACTACTTTTTAACTTCTTTTGTTTAATTTTGCTTTGTTTCATATTTGGTCAATGGTATTTCCTACGAAAATTTCAAGTACAGTAAAAGGATAAATGTTGGGAATTTGGGGGGAACTTTCCACTTAAAGAATAAAGACCAGAAACTGTGATAGTAGGAGACATTGGGAATCAATATTAATGAATGTTTTGGGGGGAGCCATTTCTGCCAGTGTAGCTCTTTGTGGTTGGGACTGTCATAATCACTCCACTTAAAAGGCAATCCATCCAGCATGTTAATGAGAAAATTCACACCTGCACGGGGTGGCTCTCCTGCAAAATGCATTCCTCTTGTGCTGATTTTGATTGTAAGTTGTCTGGGGAATACATCTTCAAAGCCCTTCCTGTTGCCTTTTTTTTTTTTTTTTTTTTTTTTTTAGTGTGATTGCTTCAAAAACTTCCTGCTTCCTTTGACTATATATAATTCATACCATTATTATAATGATATTTACCTCTAAGTATCTGAGCCAGCCTTAATTTTATGCCTTATCTTGAAATGGTCAGCAAGTAATACAAATCATTTTAATTACTAGTCTATAATTTTTTTCTCCCTGGATGTCTATTAGAAAATGAAAAGAAAGTATGTAATTAAAAATGCCTTGTTAGTAGGAAAGTTAAATGGAAGAAAGAAAAAAAAAGTTCATTCGTTGATTTTTTTTCAACAAACACTTACTGACAACTCACTCTTTTTTTATTGAAGTATATTTGATTTACAATGTTTCAGGTGTACAGCAAAGTGATTCAGCTATACATTTATATACATATATATATTCTTTTTCAGATTCTTTTCCATTAAAGGTTATTACAAGATATTAAATATAGTTCCCTGAGCTATACAGTAGGTCCTTGTTGTTTATCTATTTTACATATAGTAGTGTGTATCTGTTAAACACAAATTCCCAATTTATTTCTCTCCCCGTCCCCTTTGGTAACCATAAGTTTGTTTTCTGTGTCTGTGATACTGACAACTAATCCTTGATGCTGGGATATGCCTGTGAATCAAAACAGACCAGAACACCCTATCAACATAGAGTTTATTATATTCTAGTGGAAGAAGAACGATCACAATAAATAAGAAAAATATAGAGTATATGTTAAAAGACGAGTGCAGAGGAAAGAAATGTAGCAGAGCAAGGGGTCACAGACATAATGAGTGGGGATGTTGCAATTTGCAGTAGGGTGAGCCTCATTGGGAGAATGATATTGAGCAAACGTTTGGAGGCCATGGGAGGGTTCATCTTGTGGGCAGGAGGAAAGAGCATTCCAGGATGAGAGAATGCCCTGAGCAAAGGTTTCAAGTTGGAGCATAAGTTATACAAAAAATGAGGCCAGTTACTACAGTAGAGAGGGATGGAGAACTAGATGAGCTCTGAGATGTAAGAGAGACTAATCTCAAGGCCGTTAGAGGAATTGGCTTTTACCTGGACTGAAATGGAAAACTAATTTTTCTATTTCATGGTTTTGAACAGAGGAATGACAATCTCCCTAATTGTTAAAAGACTTCAGGGTTGAGAATAGACTAACGGAGAACAAGTTGGAAATAAGAGGCATTTTCAGTAATCCAGACGAAAGATGATGGAAGCTGGGACCAGAGCGATTGCAATGGGGGTGATGTCAAGTAGCCCTGATATATTTGAAGGTAGAGTGGACAAAATTTGCTGATGAATTAGGTGTTGCACTGAGAGTAGAAAAGCATCAAGGAGGAATCCAAGTTTCTCCAACAGATGGAAGGTTAATGAAACTGGATAAAGGAACCAAGTCAAGTGATTTTATGGGAAAATGGGTTCATTTAAATGATGACATAAGTTGCTGAAGTCTATTCTAAGAGATTAACCAGGAGTTTGAGTTTAGAGTATGTTACTTTTCATTCAAGGCACAAGAATTTATGCATCAGTATTCATGTTTAATATTGACCTCACTTAAATGTTTTCCCATCTCTCTGAGTTTTGGATTGAACAGGGTTCAAAGTCCATCATTTAAGTGGCCATTTATCCATTTTTATTGCTGTTGTTGGTTTTCTGGTTGTGACTCCTGTTCCTGAAACTAATGAGTACCAGCATTTGGGAAGATGGATTAGAGGCATTTGGCAAATGCCAGTTCTATTTTGTCCCTTAACACGGCTCTCTCTTCTATAATGAACACAAGCTAACAAGAGAAGACATGGCTTCAGGATTTTTTAGTTAAGACTAAGGAATAGCTCTGAGGAAGGCTTTCTGAATTCCAGCTGAACTGAAGCATAACCATGTAGGTTTTTCCTTTTAAGTCCATTTTATGAGGTGAAGCATTTCACAGTAATCTTTCACATTTATCTGCACTGTGATCTCTTTAGGGTGCTGTTGACACAACGTTATGGTCTTAATTTGGATTCTTCCTTTTCCGTTTTGGATTCACACCATAAATTTCTTGGTGGTAATTTTAAATGTAGTCCCTGTATAGTAATAACAGAATGGGTAAATTTAATATCTTGATATGGAATTTTTGGTTTCTCTGTTTTGTTTGCTTAAACAGTTATAGCTCATTTAAAAAATAATTGTTATTTTCAGGATTACAGTTGCAATAATATACTGCTGTATACATATGATTCCATTTATAGATACTAAATCTGAAACATTATAAGTTTACACTTGGAAACTCATTTTAGTTTTGCTTTTAGAAGTTTTACCATTCATGTTTGCAATTAATACATAAGTCTGTATAACACTACCTCAGAGTTTTGGCACATTTTAGCAATCATATATTATCCTTAGACTTAGGGAGTTTGTAGTTTCACATGGAAGGCAAAGGCATGTATTCATAGTAATGTAAATAAGTTAAAAATCTATAAGATACTTATATGATTGCTATGTATGAGTGTCACAATCACAAAAATTAGAACATGAGTATATTCAAAATAATAATTAGGTCATAATGAAGGCACAAAAGGATAAAAAGTTGCATGTGGTTAAAAATCAAGAAAGATGGTAGAAAATATTGCTGATAATATTTCAACAAATGTCAGTGAGATTCTTGGGATGAGCAGTCACACAGAGCCGAAAATGTGGAATTGAAATGAGCAACCCATCACACCCTGAGTTGAAGGCAAAGTAAAATGTAAAATGTCTTGGGGATTACTTGATATTTCAGTTCTCCCTCACTGGTTGATGACTGAACTCTGTAATTAGAGTTTTATTGCTTTACCTGAAGCCTTTGGTACATACCTAAACATGCCAGGTCTCTACTAAGAGCTTCAAAGAATCTGTGGACCTCCAAAGGTACCAAGAAGCAAGATGAAGCAATTCTCTCTTTTGCCTGGTTAAGGGTCGTGCTTTGGCCGAGTGATGGGAAAGAGAAACAACGACTTGACTTTCGCCAGATAGCATGAGGTGCCTTTTTTATCCTCATAAACATTAATTCAGCTTTTAAAATTTTTTTTACAAGAGTTCCCATTTTGCCTCCTGCTATTCAGTCTTCTCTATGAAATGTTTTTAATGGTCCTGGAAAATGAGGAGAAGGTTTCAGGCAGAATAAATTCATCAGAGCATCCTCAGCCAAAGGAATGGGCCTTGGAGCTGGAAGGACAGTCAGGTCCTTTTCGACCTTGGTTGCCTAGTGACTTCCCCTGGGTGGTCTCCTGGTGCTCTCTGCTTTCCTAGATTTCTGCTGAGAAGCAACTTTTATTTGGTCTTCAACTTGATGGTACAATATGATATATCTAGTAAATGAACTTCTATAAACTGTGGGTAAATTAGATCATTACCTATAGGATATGATGAACCCTTCTGGAACCAAGCCCATTCCCCATTCTGCTGTTTCTATACTGAGAATTAGCTCTAGAGGGAGGGAAAGAGGCCATGTAGACAAAACACCAACATTTATCCTTTTAGGTCTTAATCATTTATAACACTTTTAAAAATAGCTTAGTCTTCCCAAACATCCTGAGCATTTGGAATGTAGATCGTTGATTTTTGGAAGGAGTTGGGGTAGAGAACTGAGAGAGTGATGTTTAAATTCGCCAGTCTTGAAAGAGAAGGAAATGGCTCGTAGGGGAACCAGCAGTCAGAGGCTGACGAGGCATATTTAGAGGAACTGAGGACGGTCCCAGCAGACTTGTCTAAAAGGCTTGCCTAAGACGTCGGCAGCGCCAACACTGGGAGCCCCCCCCCGAGTTCTCATTCTCACCTCGGTTGGTCCTTGGTTCTTTCAGCAAAGTCTATGGACACTTCTTCAGAATGGACCCCAATGTGACAACTTCTCACCCTCTCCAGCCCAAGCTGCCATCTCCATCCTCTCCTGGATTATTACAAGAGCTTTCTAACTGGTCTGTCTGTCACCCTTGTCCTTCCACAGTCTATTCTCTGTCCAGAAACCAGGTGGAGCCTAGTAAAACCCAGCTCACATGGCATCACACCTCAGCTCAAAACACTCCAATGGCTTCCCAAATCAGTAAGAGTAAGAGCCGAAGTCCCTATGGCCAGCTCTCCACCCCACGCACAGCTTAGCTGAGTCTGTCTCCTAGCCTCCCGCCTCTTGCTTGCTCTGTGCCAGTTATCATGACCTTCTGGTCGTTTCTCATACATGCCAGGCAAGTCACCCCTTATTGATCCTGCTTTCAGACTGTTTTCCTCCCAGCTAGCTATGGATTTCTTCTAGCGCATCCTTCAGGTCTCTGTTCAAAGGCCACCTCCTCAATGAAGTTTGCCCTGGCACTCTATAGCAATGTCTCCTTTCTTATCACCTCCTGACACATTGTATATTGGCATGTTACATGTTGACTTATTAAACATGTTTAGACTTATATATGTGACAAGTGTAATATAACTGTAAAAACAATCTAGATCTAGTGATAGATCATCCATTTCTCACCTGGAGAATGTAAGCTCCATGGGGATAGACTCTTTATCTGTTTTGATCACTGCTGTGATCAAATAATAATTATTTATTGTTTGAACAATAACTATTTATTGATTAGACCAACAAATAACTCTTATCTTTAATACAAGTTCCTCTAGGAAAGAAAACATGCTAATCCCCTCTTTCTGTGGCACCTTGAAAGTTCAGACTTTGTTTCATTTCATACCATAGAAAAAACAGTGAATTTTGAAAGACACTAAGTAAGTGCCGAGAAAGGAAGAATTTAACAGAAAAGAGAACATAAGACCGGAGTCAGTGACAGAGTCCCTGTATGTCTCTGGGGAAGGGACACTAAGGTGAGCTACCCAAGCGCTCTCCGGGTGACTGTCAGCAAAGATGTCAGGGCAGGAGAGGGGCAGGAACAACTCTGGCCATTACTCAGATCCAGTGGTGTCCAGAGAACCACTGAGCCTCTCAGGTCTCCTTCCTAAATATCTCTGTAGCCTTTTCTGTTCTCTCCGTTCTCACTGTCTGCATGATCTCTTGTCTGGATTCTAACCACCAGGCTTCCTAGACTTCAGTGTCGCCTCTTCTTTCTCATCCCCATGGTTGGAGAACTCTGAAAGGTGGATGTATCATGTCCTTGCTTACAACTCTGTAATAGCCCCTCCCCATTGATCTGAGAATAAAGTTTAAGCTCTTAATACATTGCATAGGTGTTTGCAACTTCATGGCTCTCCATCCTTACAGCTTTTAACACTCGTTGGCTGGACCACATTCTCTCAGACCACTGGGCCCTCAGGGGCACTGATCTCTCTGAAGCCTGAAATCTTTCTTTCTCTGTAAGACTGCATCCATCTGTTCATCTCCCATATCTCAGTCTGGATGAGACACTTGTCCTGATACCTGCTTAGCTGAGCTAGATGTCTCTGTAAGGGTCCAGTAGGCTCCTGCTTTACAGTACAGATTGCACATATCACCTGGTGTTAGAATTCCATGTTTACATACTGGTGTCTCCTCTGGACTATACATTTCTTGAAGGTGTAGAGAAATTTGCTTTGTCTACAGTTGTGTTTTCAGTGCCTGACACGATGCCTGCCACATCTCAGGTATTCAAGATTTGAATGATGGTTTAGTCTCCCCAGCTGTCGATATCTGGGAGTCACAGTCTAGGAGAATGTTCCCCAGGTAGGGAGTTAGGTGGAGAAGATAACACACGTTCCCCCTAACAAATGTGTGGAACTATATAGAGACTAGCCCTTTGGTAGCGGCCCTCTCTTTTCTGGGGAAACTTTGTCTTGGACCTTGCTGGGGGAGCAGAGAGACAATGATAGAAATAGCCACCCTGCCTTTGGGGATGATTCCCACCAGGGTCTTTCTTCGGCTCCAGGAAATCCTCCGTGCCCTTCAGATCAAGGACTCAGTAGAGATGGTGTATCACTCATGCTCTGAACAGGGAACAGAAACCTACTCAGCTGGGACTTTAAAGCTCAGTGATGAAGATCCTGACTGCAGGGATGTGGGCAGTATTGAGGAAACACCCTGAAAGCAGCCAAGCGAAGACCCTTTATGCCATAGGCCTGAGCACTGGCATTCCCAGAGGCTGGAGAGAGCTGGAGCTGTGCGGAGGGTCGACCCTGTAGAAACAGGAGCCTTGGAGGAAAGCAGCCACTGCCGAATCCACAGCCAGGAGAGAGCAGCGGAAGAATTACGCCAGTCTCTCCCTCCTACTGTCTGGTCTCCTTCAACTGTCTACCGTTGGCCAAACCCAACTAGCAGTCAGAGGGCAAGGAATCCCGGGTGCTGCAACCCATGGGGCTCTCTCCACAGCCCACATGGGCATAGAACAGAGCAGAAAGAGTAGAGACGGATGAGTGTGGGCAGACGGAGAGCCAGCACAGTCAACTTGGCTGTTCATTCTCGGCTCCGTGCTCTGCAGCCCAGAGGGAAGATTCTCTGGCGTGATCAGGCACGCCACGTTCTGACTTGTCTAGCAGAACAGCTTGAGCATCGTTTTCTGAGTGTCTAGTTCCCAGAGGCCTTTGCCTCTGCCCCTTGTCCTCGGTACCCTCCCGCACCGCCATCCCTGTTAAGAGCCATGACTGAAGCACAGCCCCAGTTTTTCGCATGTGTCATGGTCCAGCTCTACTTGCAAAGTGCAGCTGATTCATGTGAAGGGAGCCTGGTCCTGTGCCCTGCTGACCAGGGGTCATGCTCTGAGAGGCTGGGTCTTCAGCCCACCCTCTAGACCGCTCAGTACTTTTGCAGGGGCTGGAGATGAGCAAGGAGTTGATATGGTCTCAGATACATTCCTTACCGCTGCTTCCTACAACACCAAGAGCTCCATCTACAGGGAAGCCGAGTATACCCGGTGGAAATCAGACCTGAGCTTTTTTCTGGAGTTCTAAGAACCAGTGATTTGTTTTTTTTTTCGTTGAAGTATAGTTGATTTATAATATTGTGTTAGTTTCAGGTGTACTGCAAAGTGATTCGGTTATACATACATACATATATATGTATATATCTATATTCTTTTTAAAAATTCTTCTCCATTATAGTTTATTATAAGATATTGAGTATAGTTTCCTATGCTATACAGTAAATCCTTGTTGTTTATCTGTTTTATATATAGTAGCATGTATCTGTTAATCCCATACTCCCAATTTATCCCCCTCCCTTCCCCTTTGGTAACCACAACTTTGTTTTCTATGTGTGTGAGTCTGTTTCTCTTTTGTAAACAAGTACATTTGTACTATTGGATTTTGGTCACCATCAAGACCCTCTGCAAGTCTTGGAGATGCCACCTTGATGGGGCTGGCAGGATGCAATTTGCGAATACTTACACTAAAAATTATTCATTGTTTATCTAAAATCCACATTTTACTGGGTGTCCTGTATTTTATCTGGCCACCCTACTTGGGTGGACTTATCACACACCGTGAGTACACTTAGGCCTTCCAGCCAAGAGAGAGGCAAAAAATGAAGTGGTACCAGGCGCCTTGCGTAACACTTTGTAGTGCTTCAGAGTTTCTATCATCACATGACAGGCTACACAGCCAGCAGGGGTGGAGCTGCACAGGAGGACCTCAGTCTTCCTCCTTCCCCACCACTGAAACTTACAGAACTTCCTAATGTGTGACTTGTGGGAAGAAGGTTGTAATTGTCAGATTTGTGGCTGTATTGTCAAAACTGCATGGAATCAGCTGCATACATTTTGAAACATAAGTTACAATTATGTATGTTCTCTAATAGGGTGAAAAATTGCAATTTGCTTTCAAGGGATACAATAAAACCATTGAAAAACTGTAAGTGCTACCATGTCTAATAAATTGGTGGCCACCCCCTAAGGTAATTTTAGTCATGCAGCATTCACGTGCCACATTCGTCAGACCCCAGCAGACACTCCCCACCACCTGCCCCAGAAAGCTAAGTATCAAGGAGCAGGGAAGTTGTTTGTACCTGGAAATTTATCCAACCTAGGACTTGGCAGCCTCTAAACTGCCACTGTTAGAGGATGTGCATTGAGATGCTTTTATGTGACACAAACACGCACTGGCACACACACACACACAGCACATAACATGGCCATGCAAACACACACATACACACACACACACACGCACACACACGAGCCTGAGGCTCCCCGAGGCTGGCTTGGGCACCTGTGGGCAGGGCTGTGACAGTTCCATGAAGCTTCCTCAGAGGGGCCCTCTACCCTATTCAGAGCATCACATGTGGTTTGGACTTCGGGGCCCCTCTTGCAGAGAGTGTGACCCACATCTTCTCTGTGAAGTTTCCCCAGTGGCTGATGAGAAGGAAAGAAACCCCTTTTCAGGGACTCGGATAGTGAGTACAAGTAGCTACCTGAAAACTTACATTCTACTCGAAAAATATGCATGGATTATACTTTATAATATATCCATTTCCATATGACTCTAAAATATCTTAAAATAATTTATATCTCAGGAAAGTCACACGCTGGAAAGTGGCCCCAAAGTTTATCTTCTGGCTTCCCACGTGGCTTCCACTTTCTAAGCCCTGATCTGGACCAACACACCTGGACCAAGAACAGAGCAGGTGCCTAAGGAGCCCCCGCCCCATCTCCTGGCAGTTCACCAAGGCAAAGGCAGCATATTACATCTGCCAAGGATGTTCTCACCTCTCTGCAGCATCTCAAGCTGTATGATTCATCTCTTTTCGGATACCTTGAAAGTGTTTTTTCTTGGTCATTTTTTTGGACCCTGGAAGTTCTGTTAGTAAGCATCATCCATGGCCAAAGACAAATTTTAAAATGTGCAAAACTGCTTAAAATTACCGTTCCTGCAATCCATTATTTTTTTCCTAAATCAACTCATTCTAAACAGTAGACTTCTTCATGGTGTTGATTTTATTGTCAATAGAATAATTTTGATGGAAGTAAATATTACAAATACACAGAGCTGGATTCATCCATTTTGTTGCACGTATCCGTGGTTTGTGCTCTCTCTCTTATTGCTGTGTGGTTTTCAATGGTATGAACATATCATCATATTGATTTTTTAAATTTGGATTAATTATGTCATAACTGAGACTACTGATTTAGTGATATTTAATTTAGAGACACAGAAGAATGAGCTTTATAACCTAGAACTTGGTGTTAAATATCAATTCTACCCATATTAGGCATTCAGTGAATATTTGTAAAGTGAGTGAGTGAATGAATGAATGAATGAATGAAAAGATCTACCCTACAAAAGAAAAATAGCCTATAATTATGGAAGTTGGGTGTCCTCATCGTAGAATATTTAAGAATACACAAAAAATGTAGAATAAAAACTTCCTAGTAAATCATGACTGAGAGAAAACCATGATGGAGATTTTGAAGTATTTACTTGTATAATTAAAATCATACACTTTTTTCCACTTAACATTTTATTGTGAAGATTTTCCCATTATTCAACTAATTTTGAGAACACTTTGATGGTTGTATACTATTATAACACACAGACTACCAAAAAGAGCTTAATTATTATCTTAATAAGTGATTTTTAGTTCTGTAAACCATGTATAAGACCACAATGAACATGCTGTTAGATATAGATATAGATCTGATTATATCCTTAGTAGGAGTTCCTTGATGTGGAATTGTTAAACCAAAGCTATGAAAAAAAAAACTCTGAGACTCTCAATGCCTAATTGCTTTCATAAAAATAACAATTTGCTCTTATCAGTAGGCACTGATCAAACTCCCTGCATATGTACCAGAATAAGATATTAAAATTAAAAAAACTTCTGCCAGTTTTCTATGCCAAAAAATTAAAAATAGAAAGAGGCTGGTATTGATGTTTAATTTGAGGTTTGAATTGGTGAATATCTGAGTTCATGTTTATGAACATTCTTTGCATGTTTTTTCTACAGTGATATGTATCTTATTGATCTTTACTTTTACCTAACAATGGTAGCAAAATTTTCGTATTTGTAGTTTCATCTCTTGATATTTTCACTCTCCATCCTTTTCCTCTGGTTTACACTTAGAATGTGTAATCTAGTTCCACATATATTTACTGATATACCTTTTCTTATTTCTTATTTACATCAGTTTATTTTAACATTTACCTTTTTAACAACTTAGAATTTATTTTTGCAAAAGGCTTGAGGAAAGGCCTCATCTTAACTTTCTTTTTCACTGGTGTTCTTTCAGAAAATGATCTTGGACAAAATGTGTTTCACCCATTGACTGGTAATTAGGGTTTGGGTTATTCAGAATGTATGAACAATTATGCCATTAATTCAAAAAAGCCTGTTCTGAGAAAATGATGTATCTGCATGCCAAACGACCAGATTACAACTTTATTTCTTTTATTATATTTTATAATGAATTGTTATAAATAAATTATTGAAAGATAATTTCTCATTTTAATATGATCCATATTCATTGCCCAAATTTTAGAACAATACTTTAAATTATTAATCTGCTTTATATGAAAACCACATATGTAGAAAATTTTGAATACAGAAATATAATATAGAAAATAATCCAGAATTTTATCAAATAGATACTTTGCTGTATTTTCTTAGCTTTTTTAAAATTTTAACTTTATTGGTGTATAGTTGAATTACAACTTTGTGTTAGTTTCAGGTGTACAGCAAAGTGATTCAGTTGTACGTATGCATATATTCATTCTCTTTTCGATTCTTTTCTCATATAGGTTATCCCAGAATATTGAGTAGAGTTCCCTGTGCCATACAGTAGGTCCTTGTTGGTTATCATAGTTTAAGTTCAACAGTTAATGTGAATTTTTAAACATAGTTAATGCAAGTATAATCAGGTCTTTGATATAGAATATTGTGCAACCAGCGATATCTTCCATTTGGTAGCTATTGCTTCTTCCCAATTAGCATGAAAGACTTAGCCAATTAATGTAAAATTTAAGGAGTCAGTTAAACACCGATTTTAAATGTACTGCAGAAATATCTTGCAATGAAATTGGCAATAGTGTTTCTCTATGCAACTTGGAAAAAGGGGAAATGTGTTTTGTTGGGTGAATTTTGGTTTCTTGACACAGCGTTTCAGTCATGTATACACGTTAGACTCTCTTAGCTAGTACTGGAATAGAACAAAACCTGTGGTTATTTTAACCATCATCAAAAGTGGTGCTAAGTTCCTCAGGAACTATATGGTAAAGGATGTGGCGTGATGCATGCTCAGTGGTGGAATAGAGAGGAGTGGGTAGAGCACAGGGGCAAACTCAGGAAACCCTGCAAGGCCAAGATTGCTCATGGCCTCAAAATCCACCTGATATCCAAGGGGCAGCTGTTTTGGGATGGGAAGCCACGAAGGGAAAACTCTAATGTGTTTTCACAGTAGAGGTGGAACACTGCTGCCCCTCCAGCTGGACGGAGGCAGTGGATGTATTTCAGCATTTGCATTTCAATGGTGGGGTGTAAAATTTCACGTTTGCCACAGATACTGCTACTTCTGTGGCTTTGCATCAGCCAGTTTGCACATTTATATTACTGGTTTTCCTCTGGTAAGACATTTGCTTTTTGAGACCTCAATTTACAACTTTACTCCCCTATTCCCCAAGTTCTTTGTTACTATTCTGTCATCTGAGGTTTCAGGTGATTTTTTTTCCAGAAGTGTAAATGAGTGATATGCTGTTCCGTTTTTTTTTATCCAAAAATGTCTTTCTAGTTTCCTCACGCAGTAAAGCAACTCGGCTGTGAGTAAAATTAACAGGTCATAAGAGCTTTGCTGCCAAGCTCTGTACAATATCCCTCCATTGTGCTATATTCGTTGACAATGCTGGCAGGATTTGGGGAGGGGGCTATTGTTAATTTTGTTTAAAACTTGTGGAGCCCTGTATACAAATGGCTTTAAAACATTTACACAACTTTTTATACAATTTTAAAGGTTACACTCCATTTACAGTTATTACAAAATATTGACTATATTCCCCGTGTTGTACAATACATCCTTGTAGCCTGTCCTACACCCAGTAGTTTATACCTCCCACTCTCCACCCCTGTATTGCCTCTCTCCCCTCTCCCCGCTGGTAACCACTGATTTGTTCTCTTTATCTGTGAGTCTGCTTCTTTTCTTTCTTATATTCACTAGTTTGTTTTATTTTTTTAGATTCCACATATATATGATAGTATACAGTATTTGTCTTTCTCTGTCTGACTTATTTCACTTAGCTTAATGCTCTCCAAGTCCATCCATGTTGCTGCAAATGGCAAAATGTTCTATTTTATGGTTGAGTAGCATGCCATTGTGTGTGTGTGTATACATATATAATGTATATATCACATCTTCTTTACCCATTCATCTGTTGATGAACACTTGGTAGTTCTACCATATGACCCAGCAATTCCACTCCTGGATGATATATAGCTGAAAAAAATAGAAGTACAAATTACTTTTATTAGTTAGGAAACGTTTCCTTCTTCAGGCTTTTTAAAAGTACTGCTTTTGTTCTTGATGATTTCTCCGTAATCCTTTAATTCTGAGAATGATATTTTGCTCTCCCTCCTTTGTTTTTGTAGGCTCTTCTATTTTATTGTCTACAAATTGATTTTTATTTTCTTATAACTTCTAGGAAAGCTTCTGCAGGTCATCCTTACATTAGTGATTCAATTTGCCCCCGAAGTTAATGCTTCTCTTTGCTGCCTTCAGTAAGGATAGCAATTCTATGTCCTAAAATTCAACCTTCTCGCCACCATCCGGTTATAATACCTTTATTCTCCACCTTTCCTGCTTTATGGTTTTCTGTTCTTCTTCCACAAAGATTATACTTATTTGCATCCTATCACGGAAATGAGCTTTGCCCCTCAGTTTTCATGATTTTCTCTTACTTTGCAGTAGTTTGCATGGAGACAGTGATATTTGTATCTCCCATTTCTGTTTTGTGTGTTTGGGGGTGGTCTTAGCCCAATTTACGTTTTTCCAATACTGAGTCCGTTTATAAGCATTCAGTGCCCACACCTACCACAGCAGATTTTCACCTATTAGTATTTTTCAGGACTGAAATTGGACTTCCTCCTATCCCAATCACCCAGATCTCTTGCATTCAAGTTTCACTTCAATGACAATAAAAGGAAACTATTGCCACTATATTATTACCCAGTAGGTATCTTCTAAGGAGGGATGAAGAGTAGAGGAAGATTGGATGTATCTGCACCTAGTTATCTACTATTGGGGTACAAAGACGGGAGACAGAAAGGGGGAAAATAAATTGATCTCTTTCTGTTACATCTGAGAAAATTGCTTGTACACATCTACACAAGAAAGACAGTGATGAAGCTCAGCTTACTCTTGCATTTGAGGGGGATGGTTTTATTGTTACTGAGTCTTGACGTGATGGTTATAAAATATTATCAAGAAGAGGAAGGAAAAGTACAACAAATAGTAAACAGAGGGAGACCAGCAGAAAGTTAAAATAAGGCAAGTAATAGATAGATTACTGTAATTAACTTAAAAAACTGAATACCCACCAAAGACAGCTGGAGTGTCAGATCATCAACCCCAAACCTCTCTGAAAGACATTTTACTATGATTTCTGTGGATAACGGAAAATTTGCTTTGGTAGTTTTCTCTTTGCTTATCTACAAAGACACTATTTTTAAACTTTCCCTACAACCTTGATCCAGCGCTCTATCCCCTGTTGTTTTGCCACCTACTGTCTACACAGGAGAGCTTCCAAGGGCAGGAAATAACTCTTGGGTTTGATTTCTTTTTCTCCTCCTTTACCTATGATTTAGAGAGGAACTAGGCTAGCAGATTTGGTGGTGTAAGCTCTTAAAGTTGTAAGTTACTTGATCACACTTGCTTTTTCCTCAGGCTTGCTTAGAAAAGTTTTATTGATCATCATCTTTTTTTCTGCCCAATAATGTTGCAGTCCTTAGAGAACCAGTTACCAACTGCAGTAAACATATGTATGTGGTTTAACTTCATGGCATTATGCGTGAAGACAGGAGGTGAAAATAGGTCTTTATATGGTAGTCCACAGAGGAAAAATTAAATCTTGTTTAGAAAAACATGTTTTATTTAAATAGATATCTCATAGTTGTCTCATAGGCCATGAAAACTCATTGGTACAGTTCAATTTCTTTGTCAAAATACTGATCTTAAAGTGTAAAATGGAAACATTTTCTATGTAATAGCTCAAATGTAGGGATTGGGGTTTGAGAGAATAGGGTCTCAAGACAGTTTTTCAGCGGGCAGTGAAAGCATGTCATTGCATCACATTCATCACCATTAGCAATGCTTCTAAATCATTTGCATGATATGAAATAACCAAAAATGGTAGTTCTCTGGGAGGCGAATTCTTGTTCTGATTTATCAGTATCCAGCTGGGTGGGCATATGCAAGTTACTTCATTATCTTTCACTGCAACTTGGAATCGTGTTTACAAAATGAGAGAATTGAACCAGATGATTTCAAATGACCTTTTCAGCATGAAAATGTGATGATCCCATGACTTGAAATAACTCCAAGCTTCACATACATATTGCTTACTTTGTGGGAACTTCTGTTGGAGACCTCAGGAAACATGGGACTTCAATGTAGACCAAGGTTTGCTCTAGAGGCATAGTTTCAATGGGTGAAGTGGGGGACAAGAGCTTTTGCTGGGAAACAGTAGGAGATATGGTGAGTGGATAAGTTAATGTCAGACAGTGGAGAGCTTTGAGTATATATATATATATTTTTTTTCCTGCAAGCCATGGGGGACCCATGCAAGCTTTAATATGTGTATTTCATGATGCAGGCATGAGCCTAGGGATGGTGTGGGTGGGGAGGAATAAAACCTGAGCACAGACCTGGAGGTTCCTGCAATAGTCTGGGTACGAAGTGATAAACATTTGGGCTAAGAGGCGACAGGTATTCTGCAGATTCAAGAGAGATTTTATTGGAAGAGTAACTAGGATTCTATAATAATTAGGCCATAATTAGAGAAAGACACTTGGGACTTAGGACTCATAAGAATAAAGGGAGAAATGTGTGTGGAAGAGGAATATTTCCTTCTTGAAACTAGAAACACTGAATGTGTCATCTGGAAAGTCCGAAGCAAATTGGAGGGGATAAGCATTGTGCTATTTATTTGGCTCCATAAGCGTTTTTGATGCGAGTTTGTAAACATGAACTTCAAAGAGTGAAATATATTTGATGGTAAAAAACTCAGGCCTGTCAGTGTCTTTTCTGCTCACTGGCTTCGGTAAAATAGCGCTGTTACTGAGAAGGTAATCTCACTGGTTCTTCTATTCTGGAGTGCCTGATTGGTTTTCAGTTGAAAATTAAGAACTTGATGCAAATTAGATGTCAGAAAAAGTAATCACTTTTAAAGATGTTCTCAAATCATATGCTACAGTAACAATGATAATTTTGGGCAAATGGTAAGGTACTTATTACACATTGAACTAAGCTTAATTTTTTAAAAATAGAAATTACTATTATGAATTAGTTTCCCGTTTAAAATTCTGGGCATTCTACCATGATAATTAGTATGGATTCATAATACATTAATGATCCCCTGCTTAAAATCAGGGTGTATTTTCAGCCAGATGTTATTATTAGTGTATTACTTACGCGTACTCTTGTGCACTGACATTCTTAACTAGTTACGTCTGAAATATGCTTAAATAGAGCCAAGGGCTACATTCCTCTACTCAAACTCTGTATCATGAAAATAACTTTTAGTATGTTGAAAACAGAATTGCCTGAATACTCTTTTATTAGGTTAGATAACCATAGATAATGACTGAAAAATGATCGATAGTCATTAAGTTACTTGATGATTTGGTAAATCCCTGGTCAAATAACAGTGGCCTTTTTATTGTATGTATTTAATTTTTTGCAAGCGTGTGTTATTTATTGCTCTTTCATGTATTTTAAAATAAGCAATGTTATCTTTCTGATACTTCTGGAATACATTTTCAAAATGGTAGAGACGCTAATTTGGGAGAAGTGTTTTGAAGGGGTGTTTTAAACTATATTGTTACGTATCTGGAAACTCCTGAGCTTTGCTGTTGATTGAAGTTAAGTTTTGAGCGAAGGAGCCAGGGTACTGGGCTCCATTTGACCTTGATTCCTAGCGACAGAACGTAGACCTCTTATCAGATCACATATGAATGATTTACCTTGAGCCACAAGTTAGACATTATAAACTTCTTCAGTGATTATATATATCCCTAAAGAAAGGGGTATTTCTGTGCTGGAAACTTCTACAAGTCCAATCTCCTTTCTCCTTCATATGACATCCATCCATCCAGACCTAATAGATCTGGAATCCGAGCTGAAACTGATTAATTATTTCAATAATAATGATATTTAGTTAAACAGTGTATAAACTTCTGGAATTGTTTCTCATGAAAACATTTTAGTTTTGAAAAGAGAGTGATATTATAATATCACTTACCTGATATATATGATAGAAATTAGCATTCAGTTTTCTTTTTATGTTCTATAGCTTGTTAAAAGAAATAATTATACATATTTGAATTGTGTGCTATATAAATGCCTTGATTTTTAAGGCTACCTTTTATTTTCATTTTGTTTTTTCCCATAAATGTAACATATATTTAGATTAAGTTTTACATATACTGTTTTGGTTTTTGATATTCACATAATAGAGGCAGTAGATTTTTCTTCTTCTGAGCTGTTTAAAACTGATTTGAAGAGGGTCCTCAATTTGTATTAAACGTGATACAAGAAAATGCAACATAAATGAACATTTTCTGACATCAAAATTCAGGTGTTCATTTGTCATGTTCTTGGACTTAACCAAAGCAATACATCTCCTTTGAAATTTTAAGAAACACATAAACCACTTCTAAGTCCATGCATGAAACATATTGTCTTCAGATCTCTGAAAGGAAGGGTGGAAGCCAGTATCTCTCTAGGCCACTGTCAGCAGAGGCTTACTTTGCACTTTGTGTCTCAAAAGCACAAACAATAATTTTTTCAACTATGTTGGTGATCAGCTCAGTATACCTTTAGGTAGGAACTCATCTGAAGCCGATCATCTCTGTCTTTAGGTGTCTCAAATTAAAGATGCTTTATTTGCATGACTTCAGTTTTCATTCTGACCTCTGATAAGATGTGGTGATTTTTCATGAGCAAATCATGTCCTAGTTTTACACTTGGTGGTACCTTAGTAATTTTTTGAGGCCCATCTCAAATGTCATTTCTCCCCTAAAACCATCATTCACTCTAATACTATGATTCTTCAACATCCTTCTGCTAATCTGGGCAGCTGGGTAAATTAAATGCCTTTGATGAAATAGTTAACTCTAGAAAAGAGGAATGACTTGTTGAAGAAGAGTGATTTCCATTTTGAACATACATTATTTGTGTAAGCTTCGTCCACATCAACAAGTGAAGATGTTTAATAAGTAGTTACATATATTTGGGTGTGTTGTCAGTACACAGATGACATTTGAAGCTATGGATTTGAAAAAGGCCATCTAGCCCATATAGTGAGATAGTAGCACACCAAGGAAGGACCTGTAGGCTATACTACATTTAAAGTGTTGTTGGAGATAATAAAAGGCCAAATTGAAATATTTGTACTAATAAAAATAAGATAAAAATCTGATTACACTGATAGTATATGCTCCTTTGAGAAAATATGAGAAGTACAGAAAAGCATAAAGAATAAAATTAAAATCACCGATAGCTTCGTGAACTAGAGATGATCACCATTAATTTTATTTGCTTTGATTTTTAAAATTTTACTTGAAAAAGAAACTTGTAATTACAGCAACTATAGTTTTCTAACCTTTTTCTTTTTACTTAAATGATAAAGTCTAAAAATTTTTGAAAAACATTATTTCTAGTGGCTGTGTCTTCCTTTTGTAATCAGGACTTTTTGCTGATGTTTCTTGCTCATTTCTTTTTTCTTTTTAATTTAAAGTGATAAAAACTTTTTGTAAGGAATAGATAATCTCTATCAAAATATTGTGAGGCATTAATTTTGTAACACTGCTTAGAATGTTTGTCAGGATTTATTTCTCTGTATTTAATTGATTTCATGCTCCCTACTAGTCCTTGATAACTTGATTTCTTCATTCTTCTTTTACTATCTTGCTTCATTTTCTATTATAATGGCATAGATCATCAATATCTGGACGAGTCAGATGTTAAGTTAACAAATTAATAAAGAGATATCAGGTTGCCAAGGGCATTGTGAGGAAAACAAGACAACTGATGTGATAAGGAATCTGGGAAATTCCCTTAGGTTGTTGGTCCAGCAGGCCAAGCTGCAACCTGGGGTCCGAATATCAAATGAGTCTGGCCTCAGGAATCTCTGTACCTCCTATAGAGAGAACGGGGGTGCATGTGCTCCCAGGGGAAGCAGCTAGGAGTGAGGCAGGAACCTAGGGGCCAGACACTGAGCCCCATAAGCAGGCCCACCCCCTCTCCAGCTGTGGGACCCAGGCAGGAGGGAAAATGGAGACCCATATGCCATAGGTCTAAAGAGCTAACCTTATAGATCAGAATCACTGGACTGCGTTGACTGGACTGGACTATATTCTCTCTCTTCTGCCTTGACAAATATGCCTTCACAAAGGCAAGATTTTAAAATACCCATCAAACGATAAGGTTTGGATGACTAAATGTTAGCAAATGATTCAAGATGACTGATTTTCTTTATTACTGCTTATTTTTTGATGTTCTGTAAATGGGTCAGTAATCGTGTATTCATAAGGTAAGAAAAACACTCATAATTTGTAGAAACAATTATATCATTGCTCCTTAGATTTTATTTTTCTTGCTTTCATTTTAGCAAAATCACTAATTAAGCTTAAATAAATAACAGTCCATAACATATTTTATTGGCTGCAATGATCTAAAGGATTAAAAAATAAAATGTAACTGTGTTCGAAGTGTACAAAATTTAAATGCATCACCAAAAATGCAAGTCAAGGCAAATCAGAAAAGTTGAAAAATGTTTAAATATATTTTCAAAAATCGTTGTTTTTCTAAAATATTCAAAAAAAATTAAAAACATAAAATATTCAAAATTATGTTTATACTAAAAGGGAAATACTAATTATAAAACATGTATGTCAAAAGTATTTATTTTAAAATTTTAATTATATTTTATATAAATATAAAATTATGTTCATTTTAGTTTTTATATGTCTATATTATATTTTATAAATGTCATTCATTGCTGGTATTCAGTGTTGAATACTTGTGAGGGTAGAGTTAGGATCACGCTTCATGCATTTTATATCTAGACCAACTTATATTTAAATTTAAGGCAAAAATGAATGTTTTAATATTACAGGATGTTTCTTGACTGCCATGCACCACTGTTGAACACAATGTGATAAATTGTGAGTACCTTTGGAACCACAAATAAGAACATGAAGAAAAGTAAGAAAATGGACACTTAGCATTTTGGGGAAATAATATTTTATTACATAGGTGTCTACCACATCCGTATTGTCTCAGAGGAAGGATTTGACGGGATAATTACTATACCTAATTCTATCTAAAAAACTCAAATCCTCCCTGGCTCCCAAAGAAATGTCAGTTTTTGATGCTGGTGACACAACCTATGGACCTTTGTATCACTTGGACAAAAAGTAGCCTTTGTTTTGAGAACAAAGGTCAACAGACGTTGAGAAGTGTTTCTTTGGGCCTGAGTGTGGGTGGTCACAAGAGTAGATGCTCAGGGTTACAGGCTGTGCGAGGGGCTGGCAAATTTTTCTGTAAAGTGCCAAATATTTTTGGCTTTCCGAGCCATACAATTTGTAACAGGTAGCCAGCAAGAGGAGCTTTAGACAACTGGTAAATGAACGGACGTGGCTGTGTTCCAATAAAGCTTTATTGACAAAGTCAGACAGGCTGGATCTGACCATTGAACTGTGGTCTGCTGCCCACCCCCTGCCCCCCACGAAGTGCCATCACTGAACTCCAGATCCAAGTGACAGAGGCACCCGTGTGTTCGTTAATAAATGAATCATGGGTGTGTTTTTGATCTGCTGAATGGTGGGGCCCAAGGCAGAGGCCCACTTCCTAGTTCTAAGGGAAGCTCTTGAGTAGGACAGGGTAAGGAGTTTAGAGTTTATTCTCAGTGGAATAAAGAGCAAATTGCACATGTTCCACGGGAATACGTTATAATCTTAGTTATGTTTCGAAAAGATCCCCTTGACTGCTGTTTGGAGAATGAATGAAATACTGTGAAAACACAGAAAGATAAAAGAGATTAGTCCTTCCTGGGGAAATCAATAAATGCTTCACAGAGCAGATGACATTTGATCTGGGTCGCAAAGGGCATCTTGGATTTTGCCAGACATTGAGGCAGGGAGAGGCAAGTCAGGCAGAGGGAAAAACGTGTGCGAAAGCAGAGACTCAGAAAGGACTCAGCATATATTGGAGATGATGCAAAAAATCCAAGTGATTAGAAAAACACATGTGTGAGACAGGAGATAGGCTGAAAAACTAGGTTGGATCCTTGTGTGCTGCAAATGGGGCATTGAACTGTGAGAAACAAATGTGGAACTGGCCAAGTCTTAAGTGGGTAAGGTCAGATTTTATTTTTAGGTAGAAAATTGGGACTGTAGTGTGGATATTGGACTGGAGTAGAGGGAAACTGTCACCTGCTTGTGCAGTAATCCAAGTAGAAGGTGAAGAGAACCAAAAATGAAGGCTGGACCGTGGGGACAGACAGGGAAGCTAGTTTCAGAAGATACTTTGGAAGTAACACTGATGGGATTTGGTGATTGGTTTTATGGTGGGGATAAGTTAAAAGGAGGGATGACTCTGATAATGACCTAGGGAATGTAGAAGGAGGGACCTTGATAACTTGCGGTGAGAGGAGGAGTGGAAAAGGAGGGGAGAAACAGAGTGACACAGAAGTTGAACCGGTTTGGGACATTCAGGTGCAGAGTCCAGCAGGCTGCTGAAGGGGAGGGATGTAGAAGTATTTGGGAATCAGTAGAGAGCAGGAGATTAATGAAACGGACACTTTCTAATCCTGAAAGTAATTCTGCAGCTCAGTATGCTTTGTCCATTATTTTACAGGGGAGCTGGCCAAGCAGAGGTGTATGAACCTCTCCCTCACATTACAAAATGGCTTGTGTTTAGTTACGTATAAATGTATAGTCTCTAATTGATGTCCATTATAAAAGGGGTGCTAAAACACCAGGAAAGAAAATCTCTAAATACACTAATATTTTAATTTATTTTTGTAAGGAAATTATTAGTATGGTATCTCCTACCAGAAAAGTATGGTCAAAAGTTTCAGCCTTTTAATATCATGGTTAACTTTTATTTCTCAAAATGTAATCTTACTCCTTAAGCTTCATTTTAAAAAAAGAACTCAGTAGCGTCTTGCATAAGTGACAACAGATTGGTTTTTCCTTCTTTACATTTAGTCTATTCTGTCTTGCCTTGTTCCTAAGGATGGTGTGAAAACCATGAGGAAATGTCCATAACTGTGGAGACATACATATCAGCCATTAGATAAATGTTGCCCACATGCCTGCTGTCTAAAGGAATTTGAGCACTGACAGCTTCATTCATTCACATAAAACTTGTTGAGTGAGTTCTATCTGCCAGTACTGTGTTAGGTGTTGAGCCTCTATTCTCATGCAGCTGGAAATCTAGTAAAAACAAAGGAGATGACATATAAAGAAAGTAGAGCCGAAATTCTATTTACTTTTGTATGTAATGATATAATCACTGAATAAAGTCATGGTAGGGGAGAATCTGTAGGGTGGCATAAGTAAGATCAGGATTCCCAAGTATAATTTTTTTTAATTTTAACATCTTTATTGGAGTATAATTGCTTTACAATGATATGTTAGTTTCAGCTTCACAACAAAATGAATCAGTTATATATATACATATGTTCCCATATCTCTTCCCTCTTGCGTCTCCCTCCCTCCCACCCTCCCTATCCCACCCCTCCAGGCGGTCACAAAGTACCGAGCTGATCTCCCTGTGCTATGCGGCTGCTTCCCACTAGCTATCTACCTTACGTTTGGTAGTATATATATGTCCATGCCTCTCTCTCGCTTTGTCACACCTTACCCTTCCCCCTCCCCGTATCCTCAAGTCCATTCTCTAGTAAGTCTGTGTCTTTATTCCTGTTTCACCCCTAGGTTCTTCATGACATTTTTTTCTTTTTTAAATTCCATATATATGTGTTAGCATACGGTATTTGTCTCTCTCTTTCTGACTTACTTCACTCTGTATGACAGACTCTAGGTCTATTCACCTCATTACAAATAGCTCAATTTCGTTTCTTTTTATGGCTGAGTAATATTCCATTGTATATATGTGCCACATCTTCTTTATCCATTCATCCGATGATGGACACTCAGGTTGTTTCCATCTCCGGGCTATTGTAAATAGAGCTGCAATGAACATTTTGGTACATGACTCTTTTTGAATTATGGTTTTCTCAGGGTATATGCCCAGTAGTGGCATTGCTGGGTCATATGGTAGTTCTATTTGTAGTTTTTTAAGGAACCTCCATACTGTTCTCCACAGTGGCTGTATCAATTTACATTCCCACCAACAGTGTAAGAGGGTTCCCTTTTCTCCACACCCTCTCCAGCATTTATTGTTTCTAGATTCTTTGATGATGGACATTCTGACTGGTGTGAGATGATATCTCACTGTAGTTTTGATTTGCATTTCTCTAATGATTAGTGATGTTGAGCATTCTTTCATGTGTTTGTTGGCAGTCTGTATATATTCTTTGGAGAAATGTCTATTTAGGTTTTCTGCCCATTTTTGGATTGGGTTGTTTGTTTTTTTGTTATTAAGCTGCATGGGCTGCTTATAAATTTTGGAGATTAATCCTTTGTCAGTTGCTTCATTTGCAAATATTTTCTCCCATTCTGAGGGTTGTCTTTTGGTCTTGTTTATGGTTTCCTTTGCTGCACAAAAGCCTTTAAGTTTCATTAGGTCCCATTTGTTTATTTTTGTTTTTATTTCCATTTATCTAGGAGGTGGGTCAAAAAGGACCTTGCTGTGATTTATGTCATAGAGTGTCCTGCCTATGTTTTCCTCTAAGAGTTTGGTAGTTTCTGGCCTTACATTTAGGTCTTTAATCCACCTTGAGCTTATCTTTGTGCATGGTGTTAGGGAGTGATCCAATCTCATACTTTTACATGTAGCTGTCCAGTTTTCCCAGCACCACTTATTGAACAGGCTGTCCTTTCTCCACTGTACATTCCTGCCTCCTTTATCAAAGATAAGGTGACCATATGTGCGTGGGTTTATCTCTGGGCTTTCTATCCTGTTCCATTGATCTATATTTCTGTTTTTGTGCCAGTACCATACTGTCTTGATTACTGTAGCTTTGTAGTATAGTCTGAAGTCAAGAAGCCTGATTCCTCCAGCTCCGTTTTTCATTCTCAAGATTGCTTTGGCTATTCGGGGTCTTTTGTGTTTCCATACAAATTGTGAAATTTTTTGTTCTAGTTCTGTGAAAAATGCCAGTGGTACTTTCATAGGGATTGCATTGAATCTGTAGATTGCTTTGGGTAGTAGAGTCATTTTCACAATGTTGATTCTTCCAATCCAAGAACATGGTATATCTCTCCATCTATTTGTATCATCTTTAATTTCTTTCATCAGTGTCTTATAATTTTCTGCATACAGGTCTTTTGTCTCCTTAGGTAGGTTTATTCCTAGATATTTTATTCTTTTTGTTGCAATCGTAAATGGGAGTGTTTTCTTGATTTCACTTTCAGATTTTTCATCATTAGTGTATAGGAATGCCAGAGATTTCTGTGCATTAATTTTGTATCCTGCTACTTTACCCAATTCATTGATTAGCTCTAGTAGTTTTCTGGTATCATCTTTAGGATTCTCTATGTATAGTATCATGTCATCTGCAAACAGTGACAGCTTTACTTCTTCTTTTCCGATTTGGATTCCTTTTATTTCCTTTTCTTCTCTGATTGCTGTGGCTAAAACTTCCAAAACCATGTTGAATAAGAGTGGTGAGAGTGGGCAACCTTGTCTTGTTCCTGATCTTAGTGGAAATGCTTTCAGTTTTTCACCATTGAGGATGATGTTGGCTGTGGGTTTGTCATATATGGCCTTTATTATGTTGAGGAAAGTTCCCTCTATGCCTACTTTCTGCAGGGTTTTTATCATAAATGGGTGTTGAATTTTGTCAAAAGCTTTCTCTGCATCTATTGAGATGATCATACGGTTTTTCTCCTTCAATTTGTTAATATGGTGTATCACGTTGATTGATTTGCGTATATTGAAGAATCCTTGCATTCCTGGAATAAAGCCCACTTGATCATGGTGTATGATCCTTTTAATGTGCTGTTGGATTCTGTTTGCTAGTATTTTGTTGAGGATTTTTGCATCTATGTTCATCAGTGATATTGGCCTGTAGTTTTCTTTCTTTGTGACATCCTTGTCTGGTTTTGGTATCAGGGTGATGGTGGCCTCGTAGAATGAGTTGGGGAGTGTTCCTCCCTCTGCTATATTTTGGAAGAGTTTGAGAAGGATAGGTGATAGCTCTTCTCTAAATGTTTGATAGAATTCGCCTGTGAAGCCATCTGGTCCTGGGCTTTTGTTTGTTGGAAGATTTTTAATCACAGTTTCAATTTCAGTGCTTGTGATTGGTCTGTTCATATTTTCTATTTCTTCCTGATTCAGTCTTGACAGGTTGTGCCTTTCTAAGAATTTGTCCATTTCTTCCAGGTTGTCCATTTTATTGGCATAGAGTTGCTTGTAGTAATCTCTCATGATCTTTTGTATTTCTGCAGTGTCAGTTGTTACTTCTCCTTTTTCATTTCTAATTCTATTGATTTGAGTATTCTCCCTTTTTTTCTTGATGAGTCTGGCTAATGGTTTATCAATTTTGTTTATCCTTTCAAAGAACCAGCTTTTAGTTTTATTGATCTTTGCTATCGTTTCTTTCATTTCTTTTTCATTTATTTCTGATCTGATTTTTATGATTTCTTTCCTTCTGCTAACTTTGGGGTTTTTTTGTTCTTCTTTCTCTAATTGCTTTAGGTGTAAGGTCAGGTTGTTTATTCGAGATGTTTCCTGTTTCTTAAGGTAGGATTGTATTGCTGTAAACTTCCCTCTTAGAACTGCTTTTGCTGCATCCCATAGATTCTGGGTCGTCGTGTCTCCATTGTCATTTTTTTCTAGGTATTTTTTGATTTCCTCTTTGATTTCTTCAGTGATCACTTCGTTATTAGGTAGTGTATTGTTTAGTATATTTTACAGATCTTTTCCTGTAATTGATATCTAGTCTCATAGCGTTGTGGTCAGAAAAGATACTTGATACAATTTCAATTTTCTTAAATTTACCAAGGCTTGATTTGTGACCCAAGATATGATCTATCCTGGAGAATGTTCCATGAGCACTTGAGAAAAATGTGTATTCTGTTGTTTTTGGATGGAATGTCCTATAAATATCAGTAAGTCCATCTTGTTTAATGTATCATTTAAAGCTTGTGTTTCGTTATTTATTTTCATTTTGGATGATCTGTCCATTGGTGAAAGTGGGGTGTTAAAGTCTCCTACTATGAATGTGTTACTGTCGGTTTCCCCTTTTATGGCTGTTAGTATTTGCCTTATGTATTGAGGTGCTCCTATGTTGGGTGCATAAATATTTACAATTGTTCTATCTTCTTCTTGGATCGATCCCTTGATCACTATGTAGTGTCCTTCTTTGTCTCTTCTAATAGTCTTTATTTTAAAATCTATTTTGTCTGATATGAGAATTGCTAGTCCAGCTTTCTTTTGGTTTCCATTTGCATGAAATATCTTTTCCATCCCCTCACTTTCAGTCTGTATGTGTCTCTAGGTCTGAAGTGGGTCTCTTGTAGACAGCAAATATATGGGTCTTGTTTTTGTTTCCATTCAGCCAATCTGTGTCTTTTGGTGGGAGCATTTAGTCCATTTACATTTAAGGTAATTATCGATATGTTTGTTCCTATTCCCATTTTCTTAATTGTTTTGGGTTCGTTATTGTAGGTCTTTTTCTTCTCTTGTGTTTCTTGCCTAGAGAAGTTCCTTTAGCAGTTGTTGTAGAGCTGGTTTGTGGTGCTGAACTCTCTCAGCTTTTGCTTGTCTGTAAAGGTTTTAATTTCTCCATCAAATCTGAATGAGATCCTTGCTGGGTAGAGTAATCTTGGTTGCAGGTTCTTCTCCTTCATCACTTTAAATATGTCCTGCCAGTCCCTTCTGGCTTGCAGAGTTTCTGCTGAAAGATCAGCTGTTAACCTTATGGGGATTCCCTTGTGTGTTATTTGTTGTCTTTCCCTTGCTGCTTTTAACATGTTTTCTTTGTATTTAATTTTTGACATTTTGATTAATATGTGTCTTGGCGTATTTCTCCATGGATTTATCCTGTATGGGACTCTGTGTGCTTCCTGGAGTTGATTAACTATTTCCTTTCCCATATTAGGGAAGTTTTCAACTGTAATCTCTTCAAATATTTTCTCAGTCCCTTTCTTTTTCTCTTCTTCTTCTGGAACCCCTATAATTTGAATGTTGGTGCGTTGAATGTTGTCCCAGAGGTCTCTGAGACTGTCCTATATTCTTCTCATTCTTTTTTTCTTTATTCTGCTCTGCAGTAGTTATTTCCACTATTTTATCTTCCAGGTCACTTTTCCGTTCTTCTGCCTCAGTTATTCTGCTATTGATTCCATATACAGTATTTTTCATTTCATTTATTGTGTTGTTTACCATTGCTTGTTTCATCTTTAGTTCTTCTAGGTCCTTGTTAAATTTTTCTTGCATTTTGTCTATTCTATTTCCAAGATTTTGGATCATCTTTACTACCATTATTCTGAATTCTTTTTCAGGTAGACTGCCTATTTCCTCTTCATTTGTTAGGTCTGATGGGTGTTTATCTTGCTCCTTCATCTGCTGTGTGTTTTTCTGTCTTCTCATTTTGCTTATCTTACTGTGTTTAGGGTCTCCTTTTTGCAGGCTGCAGGTTCGTAGTTCCCGTTGTTTTTGGTGTCTGTCCCCAGTGGCTAAGGTTGGTTCAGTGGGTTGTGTAGGCTTCCTGGTGGAGGGGACAAGTGCCTGTGTTCTGGTGGATGAGGCTGGATCTTGTCTTTCTGGTGGGCAGGTCCACGTCTGGTGGTGTGTTTTGGGGTGTCTGTGGACTTATTATGATCTTAGGCAGCCTCTCTGCTAATGGGTGGGGTTGTGTTCCTGTCTTGCTAGTTGTTTGGCATAAGATGTCCAGCACTGTAGCTTGCTGGTCGTTGAGTGAAGCTGGGTGCTGGTGTTGAGATGGAGATCTCTGGGAGATTTTTGCCGTTTGATATTATGTGGAGCTGGGATGTCTCTTGTGGACCAGTGTCCTGAAGTTGGCTCTCCCACGTCAGAGGCACAGCACTGACTCCTGGCTGCAGCACCAAGAGCCTTTCATCCACACGGCTCAGAATAAAAGGGAGAAAAAGTTGAAAGAATTAGTAGAAGTATAAAAAAGAAAGAAAGGAGGGAGGGAGGGAGGAAGGAAGGAAGGAAGGAGGGAAGGAAGGAAAAAAGAAAGAAAGAAGATAAAGTAAAATAAAAGTAAGATAAAATATAATAAAATTTTTAAAATAAAAAATAATTATTAAGAAAAAAATTAAAAAAATAAAACAAAAAACGGACGGATAGAACCCTAGGACAAATGGTGGAAGCAAAGCTATACAGACAAAATCTCACAGAGAAGCATACACATACACACTCACAAAAGAGGAAAAAGGGAAAAAAATCATAAATCTTGCTCGCAAAGTTCACCTCCTCAATTTGGGATGATTCGTTGTTGATTCATGTATTCCACTGATGCAGGTACATCAAGTTGATTGTGGAGCTTTAATCCGCTGCTTCTGAGGCTGGTGAGAGAGATTTCCCTTTCTCTTCTTTGTTCGCACAGCTCCTGGGGCTCAGCTTTGGATTTGGCCCCGCCTCTGCGTGTAGGTCGCTGCAGAGTGTCTGTTCTTCGCTCAGACAGGAAGGGGTTAAAGGAGCAGCTGCTTCCGGGACTGTGCCTCACTCAGGCTGCGGGGGAGGGAGGGGCACGGAGTGCGGGGCGGGCCTGCAGCGGCAGAGGCCGGCGTGACGTTGCACCAGCCTGAGGCGCGCTGTGCGTTCTCCGGGGGAAGTTTTCCTTTTATCGCGGGACACTGGCAGTGGCGGGCTGCACAGGCTTCCCGGAAGGGAGGTGTGGAGAGTGACCTGTGCTCGCACACAGGCTTCTTGGTGGCGGCAGCAGCAGCTTTTGCGTCTCATGCCTGTCTCTGGGGTCCGCGCTTTTAGTCGCAGCTCGCGGCCGTCTCTGGAGCTCCATTAAGCAGCGTTCTTAATCACCTCCAGGTACGTGGGGGGTTTCTTGCCTTTTGGGAGGCCTGAGGTCTTCTGACAGCGTTCAGTAGGTGTTCTGTAGGAGTTGTTCCACATGTAGATGTATTTCTGGTGTATCTGTGGGGAGGAAGGTGATCTCCGTCTCTTACTCTTCCGCCATCTTCCCGGAAGTCCCAAGTATAATTTTTCAAAGTGGATCCTTTCAGTCTCTTTCCCTGTGATATACTCTGACTGTCGCCTATAAGGAAAACTGGTAGAAAGAGTATAAACTTTTGAGTCAGATATATGAATCCGCTTCCAAAACCCAACTCTGCAAATTAGGAGTTCTAGGCCATTTGTATGTGTCGCTTAACTTCTCTGAAGTTTTTTTCTGAGAGATGAATATCTGCCCCTGGGCTTGTATGAGGATTAAATGATGTAACACTTATAAAGCACTGATCAAGTATCTGACACTTAGAAGTGCTAGAATAAGTATTGGTTCATGGTGGGGAAACTTCACTAAGTACTGCAGGGTCTTTATGGGTCTCCGTTAAGCTTAGTTCAACCTAATACATTTATTGTGTTTTGACTTGATGACCTTATTTTCTACACTTATTTGCCTGGCGTGGCAGGCATTTTCTTCTTATGTGCCAAGTGAGATTGCCTGGTTTAGGAGTGTTTTCAGGCAATCTCTTTCTCAGAGGGAGAGAATGATGCCTGCTTGGGCAAGGAATAGAAAAATGGAGGATTTTATATCTCTGATTTGGCAGTTAATCTTGGACAATCTGTGACATTTGTTATAGAACAATTTTTCTTTTAGTGGATGTGTGTTTTTATTACCTCAATTAAGTTATAAACTTAACGACTGTCCTATTTGCATAATCTAGTACACAATCGGTATCTAACAAGAATTGGTTGATTAATTTCTTTTATTGGTGTGAGGTAGAATGTGTTAAAACAACATAAAATTCATAATCCCTTACCTCAAATCCTTGGGGAAGGAAGATATATTTCAAAATTAAGATTTAAAAAAATTTTAGATGTCTATCGTATTGTATCTATATAATATCGTGTACTATTGTATATATAGTGTGTCATGTACTGTCTATAACTATTGGGATCTGGGCAGCACCTCAGCACTTTAATATATCTGCAGAAGACTCTGACTGTTTATACCAAGTGGGATAAATAAGAGCTGCAAAGACCAACATATCTGTTCAGGTCAGGGTTTGCCACCAAATGTGTTCAAATAAACTTTTGGTTTTCAAATATTTTAGGGTTTTGATGGTAGATATGGGATTGTGAAACTTCTAGAAAGATATAGGATGATCCTGACAAGTATTATTCTGGTGTTTACATGTGTATATACCACATCAACTTTCTGAAAACAAACGTCTTGAAAGCTATTTTTTGTTTGCTTTTTGTTGTAAAAAATCAAGCAGAGGTTAAGATTTCTAATATGAGACTGGAGTTTTTCCATCCAAATAGTTTAACAGAAAGTAAAAAAGGAAGCATCAAAATGCTAGACTTTCTTGAAAGTATTGTCAATCAGAATAAGAGTTACTTGAAAATACTTAATTTCACAGGTTGTTGGATGAAACTGTCATCATCTAAAATATCGCTGTGGAGACAATATGTGTGTTTATTTGCTGCTAACTAAATTTGGTTTTAAATAATCATCCACTTTTAAGAGGACCAGGTATCTATTGATAAAAGATTTGAACCAGGTTTTGATTTGAAAATTTTCAAATTACTCTGAAATGAACCTTTAAGAGAAGCATTTAGTGTAATATATTTTGGAAAAGATATCATAATGATATGTTGGTTACAAATTAATTCATTTTCATTTAATTTCCTAATCAGTGTATAATGCTTTAACTCTTAAAATGAAGAATAGATACAGATGCATTTATCAACTAATTTAATTTCCCAATCCCAATGATCACTCAGAACATCAGTTTATTTCTAAGATGGGTATATTGATGGCTTTCAGTTACTGGATGTCTGTACTGAGCTAGGTGTAGCTACAATTTCTGCAAGTTCTACAGTGATCTGTAAAAGTCAGTGGTTATGGTGATGGAGGTTGTAAGGACCATGACGTGTGGTTCCCAAACTACATGGTTTTGTTGCTTTGCTTATGAGAATTTCCCTCAACTCCCAAGGTAGTTTGATGTATAAGATCTAGAAAGCCTTTAATTTTATGAGTTTATTAATCTATTGACTTATACTGGCTCCTGAAGCAGAAGGAAGTATAGGTATTTGACAGGCATTTCTTGTTGATTTTCCTCTTAAAACGTTTGAATCATCCACACTTGGCCTTGAAAGGAGATAAACTCCCTTAGACTTTGCCTTTGTATTTCCATTTGTTTTTAAATCTTTTAAAACTGGAAAACAGAACACCAAGTTCCAGGAGCATGTTGCTGAGACAACCTCTATGTATTAGCTTGCTAGGAGAGCTGATGTAACAAAGTACCACAAACTGGGGGCCTTCAACAACAGAAATCTATTGTCTCCCAGTTCCAGAGGCTGGAAGTTCAAGATCAGTGTGTCAGCTAGGCTGATTCCTTCTGAGTCTGCAAGGGAGAATCTGTCCAATGCCCCTCCCCCAGCTTCTGGTGGTTTGTGTCAATCTTCAGTTTTCCTTGACTTATAGATGCCTCTCCCCATCTCTCCCTTCATGTTCACAAGGTGTTCTTCCTACATGTGTATCTGTATTCAAATTTCTACTTTCTGTAAGGACATTGGTGTCTGATGTCTGAGGAGGGGCCCACCCTCCTCCAGTATGACTTCATCTTAAGTAATTACATCTACAACAACCCAATTTCCAGCTAAGGTCACGTTCTGCAGTATTGTGGCTTAGGACCACAACATATGAATCTCGGGGGGACACAATTCAAACCATAACACTCAGGCAGGCAAACAATGGATATTTATGACGATTTGGAATTTTAAAAAATTATTTGCATCTTCTGTTTGGAACCTAGCAAATTATTAGAAGACTCAAAATTATTAAACCCATCCAAAAGAGAAAGAAAGGTTCACGGTGACAGTGAAGTTTTGTGAAAATCTGTTCCATCTGGGTGCTCTGTCCTGGAATAATGATTTTAGAGTCAATAAGAAATTGGATTCTCTGATTCATTTAGATGGAGAAAGAGCACATTTATTGATTCATGCCGCTCAAGTATGTGGAGGTAAAGTAAGGGCATCAGATTGCACAAGCCAAAGTCTGTGCCTTTATTATGAATTATATATGGCCTGGGAGGATTTTCTGGCATGTTTGAGATTAATATCATCTCAAATTTGTATGGATTGCATTTTTCTTCTACAATTTTCCTTTCATGTAGTTGACTGGGGTTCCTTTGACTACTGATAAGTTGTTTTCTCAGGAGACACGGGTTTTAGTTTTTTATTTTGTATCATAATTTTTTTTTTTTTTTAGTTTTTGCCTTTTCTTTGAATCCGACATCTTTCTCCTCCATTATCAGCTAAAAGACAGCAAATGTCAAAGACTGCTGTTTCAGGGCAGGGAGCTACTCAGATTTAAATAATTAACGTGACAGTATCTGAGGAATTCGACTTGGAATCCAGAGTAATGAATAAGAAAAACCTGCTTTTCCCCCAGAGCCAGTAAAGCAAAGGCCAATTCATATATTACAAATGTGCCTTAGCGTAGACAACCTCAGTTCTGCAGTTGGGCTTGTGCTCTGGCTACCACGGGTTCCCGATGGCCAAGGCCACTCATCCCTGGCAGCCTCTTCTTATTGGATTAGTTGCCAAATAACATGGGCAGCAGCCCCTTCTCACCCAGATGCTCACCACACAGTGTTCCCTGGCTGCCCCCTACCTGCTTTAAGGTACGGTCCAGGCAGGACAAGTCGGGGAAAGCATGTTCTGGATTTGGAATCAGAAGACTTGCAGAGGAGTTCAGTGTGACAATAGGAAAGTCACCGAACCTCTAAGCTTTAAATGATTCAACTCTAACACGGAGATTATAATCTTATCTCAGAGTGGTGGTGTGAGCATAAAACCTGGGAAACCACATGGAAGATACGACAAAACAATGGTAGTTACCACACACTAATCTACAGAGTATCCAGTACTCTGCTAATTGTTTTGCACACATCCATTATCCCATTAGAATTTCACAGCAGCTACGCAGTGTACGTATTTATTATTACCTTCTTTTGTCAGAAGAGAAAAATAAGATGGAATATTTTTCCTAAGAAAATAACAGCTTGTAAGTGGCAGAGCCAGAGTGTGACATAAGAGCTTCACTTTTTCCCACTCTTCTGCACCATTAAACAGCTTGTGCTGGACCATTCTGCAGAAAAAAAGAAAAAAAATGTGATTATATCAGCCTAGAGTACATCATTTCATGGACTAGAAACTCTCTTAATCTCTTCTTTGTAAACTTTGGTTAAAAAGAAAAACTGCTTTATCAGTTGCTGCTTCTTTTAATAGCCAAGATGATAAACCAGGCTTAAAAAGTCTCATTGCAAAGGAATGTGCACCGGACCAACCAAAGAGATCCATTCTCTTTTTTTAAATAAAAATATGTCTTTGCTGACAGAAATACACGTAAAGATGCACATGTTTAAAATATTTCAACTCTTAGCCTATGCTTAATAAGCTAATGACTTTTAAAAAAATAAGTATCTCTGAATATCTCTCAAGAGATGAAATGATTACCATAAAAATCTTTCAAGCTTGCATTATTATCTGAAGTATTCCTAAAGCAAACCAAAAATGTGAAATGACAAGATACATGCCTCTGTGTGCGTGCATGTGTGTATGTGAAAGGGGGTTATGAACTGGTTAATTTTGTTTAGTAAAGCAAAAATAATCTTTGGATGATATTTTATGATAGTACATGTATTTTATTACTAAAATTTCTCACTTAAATGTCATTCTCATTTAGGCTACCCACAAGAAGAATATATAATATTTACTTGCTTTGATATGTGGGTTTTGCATTCTAAATGTAGCTCTTTAATTCATATCCAGAGTTGCATGTGTCTGGCTCTTTGAATGCTAAAAAGTAACACACTCTTAATAGTTTTATGCTAAAGTGTAACACTAACTGAACACCTCACGAAAAGCTACATCTGATGGTTTTGTGGCCCAATTAATACATTTTTTTCAAATTAAATATGACAGTGGTGGCCATGGAGAGACCTGAACTAGTGGGGTAGTAGCAACATTTATTCTGAACTAATTTATGGATGTGGAAATCATACTTTCAGTCTAGCAAATCCATGCACTTACATTTTGTTTTTTAATCCTCACCTTCTGATGGTAAAAAAGAAATTCAGGCCTTCTGTCTATTGACACAGTGTTGTGCTTTTCAAGGATTATCTGAAGATGAGATAAAATAATTTTAATAAACCTTTTCAAGATATTCCACCTTCTATTGGATATCAAAAAAGCACTTGTAATTTGTTAATTGCGCCATTTGAGGAAGGGCTAAGGAAAGCAATATGGTAGTTTAACACAACAGTGAGCTGAACTGTCTAATAAAACTTGGTGACTAAGACTCCAAATGTAAGTAAGCCTGAGCATCTGTGCTCACTTGTCATCTTTGCTGCATTATCACACTCCTGCTGTTTGTGCTTCTTCACATTTAATTCATGTTGCTGTAAAATAATAATAACTTGTAAGAGCTGTTATACTAGTGTTCTTTATATTAATGAAACTCAAAAATATTTCCTGGAAATATGCATTGATTTTTCCCAGCCATCATGGATGGGCAAATTTATTTGTTTGTGGGTACATCTAAACATCATCCATTTGTGTCTATAATTCTTTTTTATCAAAGTATCTTTTTGCACATTAATAATCTTATTCTGAATATCTTTCTGGAAATCTGCTAGAGACTAGAGAGAAGCTTTGGAAGAAGGAGTTAGGAGTTGGGTAACTGGACAGCCAGGGTGTCTTGATTGGGGCAAGGATAAAAGGCACCTCTTTGCTTCTTGTGAGTGGAGTGGGGGTTAGAGAGGTGACATCAACGGAGACCCTTGATGGGAAGGGGTGACTTGGTGATGACTTGGTGATGACTCTCGTGAGGACACATTGGAGAGGAACCTCGGTGTTCATCATCTTGCCCTTCTGGCCCTCAATATGATTTTCAGACTCTGGACACTGCTGCACAAGTGACCCTCTTCATGCAGTTGTTCCTTTCAGGAGGTCCCTACGAACAGGATAACGTGTTCTACATCCCATCACCCTGCCCCTGCATGCTCCTTTCCATTCTTTTCTAGATTGTTAAGAAATTTTCATGGTAGACATCACAGCTCTGCATAGAAATCCACATCAGAAAACTGAGTTGTGATGATGGCTTCTGTATGTCTCAACCAAGTCCTCCTATCTCAGCCTTTTGTGCCCTTCTGCATATCTTCATCACCCTTTATGGAATTCTAAAAACTTAATGTTTAAGGAAGAGATCGAGCATCCCTGTTTCCGGCATCCTGTGAGAACTGAGACGTCTGTGTGACAGCCTCTCTTTCATCTGTGCAGCAGTTTTCCCTTAATCATTCCTAAAGATGTCTAGTTAGCTGTTGTTGTGACATCCTCAGTCTACCTGTGTGCTCACTCAGGGTCTTGATTGGAAGCATCTGAGATGCTCCTTGGAACTTCATCTTCCAGCGTCCATTGTAACTACTTGAACTGAGCATCAAAATTATCAGATGAGCAAAAGCCAACAGATGACCTCAGACTCTGAGGTCAACTTAACTGACACGGATGTAGAAAGTTTACAGTGAGGTTACAGCCACGTAGTTTTGGCACTGTTGCTGTTCTCTTCTTGTGCAAGCGTGATGACAAGAAGACATCCTTGTTTGGAGGCCCTGGTGCGGAGTCAGAGCACATCAGTGACATTTCTCCAGTAGATGTGGACTACTTTTTTTTTTTTTTTGCGGTACGTGGGCCTCTCACTGCCGCGGCCTTTCCTGTTGCGGAGCATAGGCTCCGGATGCGCAGGCTTAGCAGCCATGGCTCACGGGCCAGCCGCTCCGCGGCATGTGGGATCTTCCCAGACCGGGGCACGAACCCGTGTCCCCTGCATCAGCAGGCTGACTTTAAACCACTGCGCCACCAGGGAAGCCAGGACTACTTTGCTTGACATATTTCATCAATATTTTCATTAAACCTTAAGTGGTCTGCATTTTTCTGGTCAGATAATATGTTTGGGATTTAGTATGGGCTTTGAGAGAGGTGTAGGGTCTAACAGTGTATTTCTTCCCTCTTCTTGGATGCTGGCGAGTCATCTGAGCTTCCAATCTCCCCCAAGAGTGCCTGTGCAGCCATGACGTAGCCTTGAGGGATTGTGGGTTTGGAAATGATTAATGCCATAGTCCATTTTAGGGCAGCTCTTTCCAAACTGGATTTAACTCAATGCTTCAGAGCCTCCCCGTGTGACCGGAAAGTGACACAAAATTTGGTGCATATGCTTTTTTTTTAAGGAAGAGGAGTCTTTGCTTTCATTCCTTTCTCAACAGAATCTATGATCTGGAAAACAATTACCACTGGATGATGAAGGTGTAGCCCAGGTTTTCATGGACTATTATAAATTTATTGACACATTTCCTTCTTCCCCAAAATAGAGCATTCATCTAATTTACTTACCAAAGGCAGCTTTCATAGTTTTGATCTCTTTTTGCAGTTGTGGGGAGCAGCACACAGAGGGGAATCTTCTCTTGGGTAATTAGCAGTTTGAGAAGAGTCGGTCGGTCAGGAAGAGGAGGCTACCTGTGAAAGTGGAGAATCCGGTTAGAAAGCGCCTGCAGTTGCGGCGCCCTGTGGAGCCACAAGCGATGTCAGTGGGCCATCCTGATCCCAGCCCCAGGAGACACTCAGAGGGGGAAGTACAGTTGCTCTGCAGGTCCCCCCTGTGCAAATGGGTTTCAAGATCAATTAACACAGGCCTTGAATTTAGACTTTGCCTTGAATTTAGACTTTGGCCTTGAATTTAGACTTTGCCATCCCGGTGTTATTTCTGTGCAACCCACTCATAGCATCCCAGGGTCAAAGCTTAATAGAACTTGAAACTGTAAACCTGGAGATCCTTCTGATTGCCACTTGTACAAGTACAATGCAGCAGCAGTGACCATAGCCTAGCAGCTGGGTTACATCCGGGAACCGCAGTGACATCACCAAAACATGTCAGTTAAGCTGTCCTTAGCGTCTGAGATAATCTGAAATGAGACCCGAAAAGGTGAAATGAGATGCTTAAGGTTAACCACTCAAACAGGAGAACAGGAAGAGAAGCCAGGTTTCTGAGTTCCTCATCCAGTGTCACATTTCTCATGTGGGCCATTCTTGGTCGGCCTTCTCTTGTATCCTGCTGTGTTCTTTTCTGGCCTTATTGGCAAAGCATCTCAAACTGCATGTGTCAAACTGCATTCCCTCTCTTTTTAATTTCTCCCCCAAACCTGCTTTTAGAGTTCTAAGACCTTCATCTTCACTCCACAGTCTTATTACTTTAGGAAAAAAAATGCCCTGCTTTCGGGCTTCCCTGGTGGCGCAGTGGTTGAGAGTCCGCCTGCCGATGCAGCGGACACGGGTTCGTGCCCCGGTCTGGGAGGATCCCACATGCTGTGGAGCGGCTGGGCCCGTGAGCCATGGCTGCTGAGCCTGTGCGTCCGGAGCCTGTGCTCCACAACGGGAGAGGCCACAACAGTGAGAGGCCCGCGTACCCCCCCCCAAAAAAAGAAACCTGTTTAAAAAGCCTTTTTAAAAAGAAACCTGTTGTTCAGAATTTTAGCCTTGGCATTTAGCAAAGTGCCTAATACAATGGAATAAAGTGGAATACACAATGTCTACTTTATGTCAGACACTTTGCTAAAGGAATAAGTGAGACGTGTCGCTTGAATGTTATTAAACAATTGTGATTTGATGCAGCCAGGCCCAGAGGGAAGAATAAGTAATCTCAGTGGTTAGAGTGACTCAAACACAATAATCCTTGCAGGAAAGGCCTGAGGACAGCAAAGAGCACTAAAATCTCAGGTTGACCTTTGGCACATCACTTTTCTTACCTGGATTGCATTTTTATTTTATAAAAGAAGTAAATATCAACCGTATTTTCCCACAAGGCCGTTGTTAGGATCACATATATATGAATGAACTTCATAAGAACAATATAAGTAGAAGGCATTTATTATTTCTTCTTATCAACACAAAGCTATTTGCTAGAATGCAAAGGTAGATACAGCTCAGTCTGTCTCATACAGGAGATCATGTTTTTCCCCTCTTCCTTTCCTCTGTCTGGTAAACTCATATTCTTTAGAGCAGTGATCCTCCTCTGGGGGAACACTTAGCGAAAATGTCTGAAGACATTTTGGGTTGTCACACTGTGGGTTTGCTACTGACGTCTACTGAGTAGAGGTGAGGGATGACAATAAACATTCTACAATGTACACGACAGCCCCCTGCGACCAACAATTATCCAGCCCAAAATGTCAATCATGCTGAGGGTGAGATACCGCTTTTGTTTGAAGAAAATTTTATCAAGTGTCTCTTAAGCCACAGGAAATATTAGTTCTCTGCTTTTGATATTCTCCTGAGAGTCTACAAAACATGTATCAGCAAGCATATCACTAATATTATGAGTTAATCTCCCCAGTTGACTGAGTTCTGTGAGGGCAGAGAGGTGTATATATATATATATATATATTCTTTTCCATTATGGTTTACTACAGGGTATTGAATATAGTTCCCTGTGCTCTGCAGAAGGACCTTGTTGTTTATCTATTTTATATATAATAGTTTGTATCCACTAATCCCAAACTCCTAATTTATCCCTCCCCCCACTTTCCTTTTTGGAACCGTAAGTCTGTTCTCTAGGTCTGTGAGTCTGTTTCTGTTTTGTAAATAAGTTCTTTTGTATCATATTTTATATTCCACATATAAGTGATATGGTGGTGTTTGTCCTTCTCTGTTTGACTTACTTCACTTAGTATGATAATCTTTAGGTCTATGTATGTTGCTGCCAGCGGCATTATTTCATTCTTTTTTATGGCTGAGTAATAGTCCATTGTATGTATACACCACATCTTCTTTATCCATTCATCTGTCAGTAGACATTTAGGTTGCTTCCATGTCTTGGGTGTTGTGAATAATGCTGCTATGAACACTGGGGTGCAGGTATCTTTTAGAAATAGAGTTTTCTCCGGATATATGCCCAGGAGTGGGATTGCGGGATCATACGGTAACTCTATTTTTAGTTTTTTAAGGAACCTTCATACTGTTTTCCATAGTGGCTACACCAGTTTACATTCACATCAACAGTGTAGGAGGGTTGCTTTTTCTCCACATGAGAGTTTTTTTTAAAAATGTTGTTTATCATGATACTTCATACATTCTGGACACAGTATTCGTTCATGTATTTGTTCATTCATTTCAGACCTTTTTTTAAGCATCACTATATGTCAGGCCCTCTTCTAGATTCTGGGGATATATATCTGGATAGACATGACAAAAATCCTTGTCCTGTTGGAATCTATTCTAGTAGGTGTAGACTACTTATTAAGAAATGTGCCAGAGTTAGTAATAAGTGTGAGAATAGACAAGGTCACAAAGAAACAATGATGTTGACTTTCTAAATTCACTGAGTTAGACTGCAGTTAACTAAGGAGTGAGAGAGACATGAGCAAGTTGCACTAATTCGTTGGCAATGAGATGAGTTCGCACACATTTCCTAGTTCAGTGGTTTACTAAATAATGCCGTACTTTCCCTTGCATTCCATGTTTGCTGTCCTGCAGACGTGAGCTACCTCATCATCATCCTTTATCCCACACATGGGCCCCTACTGTGCACTGGTAGTGTGTGAACCAGAACTCCTATGTGAAAATTAATTCTATGTTTTAGAAAAATATTTTATGCAAAAGGAAATGACTAATGAAGAGAAGTTTTCGTTTCTTGGGTACGTTCATTTTTATCATAAATTTTGTTGTATTGGATATCGAGGTACGTTTCCCTAGTTCTTTGTCTGGTCTCTCAGGGCGCAAAGATGTGTACCCTCCAGTGATAAGGCTTCAGAAGAAATGGGGAGGAAATGAGAGGCTTTCATTGTGTATGCTGATGAAAGGTTAGAAAATCATGCAGGAAACCAGAGTCTGAAGGAACTTTCTCTTAGTTTACTAAGAGGAGGAGCTACTTACCTCTAAATTAGTTTACTAAGAGGAGGAGCTACTTACCTCTAAATACAAGATAAAGGAGGTTATAATAACTAGGATAGTCGCTGACCTTCAGTCTTAAGGCAGAGCCAGCTAACTCACAGCCCTTATGAAATTAATCAGAGTGTAAATTAATAAAATGAAGAGCCAGTGAATCTCACAGAAACAGTAGACAGGAGCTAAGATTTTCTCAGGTACATCTGGATTGATCACCCAGAAGGAAGATGAAGTAACCAAAATGCATTTTGTAGCTTTTCGTTGATATGCCTCCATCAAAACTTACGAATTTTCAGGGAATTTGGGTCACAACTTAAGGAAACTTTTCAGTGGCCCAGGCATGGCTCTTCCAGGGAAGGTTAAACAGAATCGTTTCCATTTATGGAAGAGGTAGAAAGGCTTGGTAACCTCAGATTCCCTGTGGTTTCTGCCTTTATGCTTAAAAACTCAGTGCTGACATACACAGGCAAGCGGTGGCACTATGTCTAAATTGCAGGAGCAACTTCCAAAGCAACTTCTAGTGTCACAGGGATAAGACAGTAGAGAATCCATGATGGTTCTGGGTTCCTCCTGGGAGGAGAATAGGAGGAAGGATCTAGAAGAGGGAGGCCTCTCACTACTGTACACACTGAGCCCACAGACACAGAGCTCCCTGCCTGTGGGGAGGAACTCCGGGGGGTGGGGACCCACAATCTGTTTTAACAAAACCTCCAGGTGACCTCTGATGTTCTCTCAAGTTCACGGATCACTGATATACACTAACACTGGTCAAAGAAGATGTTAGTCCTGAAAGTGTGAATAAATTAATGAAGTAATAGGTGTCACCCTTGGTGATCGCTGACTCAGTGGGGCTGCCTTAGGGGCTGGAAATTAGCATCCTCACATCTCCCAGGAGATGCTGCTGCTGCTGGCCTGGCGATCACTCTTTGAGAAGGATAACTATTTAGTCTATCCTTGTCTTTTTTTTTTTAACGTTGTAAATACCAGGGTGAAAAAGTTTAAATGAACATAAAATAGTTCAGATGAAGATTCCATGTAAAATATATTATATTGATGGAAAGAGAAATGACTTGTAAATTTAAAGCAATGTTTATAAAGACATTATAATCAGGCTTCTGCTAATGTAGTATTTTGAAAAAATCACTTTATTTCTTAAGAATAAGTATTAATAAATTAGAATAAATATACTTTTCACTTAATCATTTGGAGATATAGTATTAAAAATTTCACGCTGGATTAAAATATGTTGCCTTTGCTTTATAAATGACATAAGAAGGCCTATCTTTCAGTCACTTCCATTCAGGGGTACAAAACTAGTGCACATACCAAATAGAGTCAACTAAATATTACTAGGATAAATAATAAATCAAATTAAGAAGAAATTACTTGTATGCTGGGAACACACCAAGTCCCTACTCAGTAAATTTGTTGAACACAAGTTATCCATGATGAATGAAATGAAAATTTATGGTTCACATTGTAATAATCAGGAACTTAAAACATCCAGGAAATTAGAGTTAGGAAAAATGGCTAATATAACTGTTCTCAACTGCCCACTGGCAAATACCCTTCATAGGGATTTTTCCAGTTTTGCATGACCTAGGAGCAGGGCTTCAGTCAATGTGCTGTACTTTTGTATGTGTAATTATAGTGTAGAGCAACTTAATGGTTCATTGAAATGGCTGTGCTTACTAAAACATATAATCTTAAACAAACTGTTACCTTAAGTAATATTATTTATTTTCCATTGTGGAATAAAAGAAGTTAGGAAACTTTTAATGGTGGTTGGCCTAAACCCATTGGTATTTGGCTTTAGAATGAATTTATGGACATACAGTTCAACACGGGTATTTCTGAACTTGAATATTGCAGTATTTTTTGCAAAATAATGAAGGTGTACTGTGGATCCCCAGCCTAAAAGTTTTTAACTGGCTTCTCAGTCATCTTTCTAGCTCTAGAGTCTTTCTAGCTTCCATACCCCACTCTTCTTAGACCAGTGCAGAAAATCAGTTGTACTCATATTTCTGCATCATTCGTATTATCTTTTTTTACTGCTTGGTTGCTTGTTCATACTGCAGGTATAACATGGAGGAACAGCAAATGTTTGGTATAAAAGAAGAGATCTTCATCTTGGTTAGGGAGTTACTTGCCCTTCAGTGGTTGAACAGGAGTGTGAGTCAAACACTGAGGACATGAATGCATCACTAAACTCAACTCGTTGGATATTGGTTTGTAATGTGGTTGATGTGCAACTGATTTGCTTTAATTTTTATTTCTTTAGTTAATTGTATGTAGCCATTTTGGAACAAGTGTTTATTCTAAATCAATTTACCAAACTACTGACTTTTGACAAGCAGAGAATCTGGCATGCACTAGGCACTTCTCCCGTGTTAGAAGTGGCAGTTGTCTTTGTCTGACTTACTTCACTTAGTCTGATGATCTCTAGGTCCATCCATGTTGCTGCAAATGACATTATTTCATTCTTTTTATGGATGAGTAATATGATATCACTTATATATGGAATCTAAAAAAAGTGATACAAATGAAATTATTTACAAAACAGAAATAGACTCTCTGGAATGGAAAACAAACTTATGGTCACCAAAGGGGAAAGGGGGAGGGGGAAAAATAAATTAGGAGTTTGGGATTAAGAGATACACATGACTATATATAAAATAGATAAGCAACAAGGACCTACTCTACAGCACAGGGAACTCTGTCCAATATCTTCTAATTACCTATAATGGAAAAAAATCTGAAAAAAAAAATATTATATATATACAAAATATATGTATATAAAACTGAATCACTTTGCTGTACCCCTGAAACATTGTAAATCAACTATACTTCAATTAAAAAAAAGAAAAAATACACACTTTGAAAAAAAAAGTTGTAGTCATTACTATCATCTTTCTTCCATTCCCTTACTTTTTCCTATTTCTTGATGAATACTCTCTCTTCACCTTCACCGGTTTTTGTTTTGTTTTTGTTTTTGTTTTTGCTGTACATGGGCCTCTCACTGCTGTGGCCTCTCCCGTTGCAGAGCACAGGCTCCGGACGTGCAGGCTCAGCGGCCATGGCTCACGGGCCCAGCCGCTCCGCGGCATGTGGGATCTTCCCTGACCGGGGCACGAACCCGTGTCCCCTGCATCGGCAGGCGGGCTCTCAACCACTGCACCACCAGGGAAGCCCACCTTCACCCTTTTTAATTTTAGGATAGATTTCTTTAGGAAGTTACAATTTTGAACATTTGGGGATGAGGTTTTAAAGCATTTTACTCCTATAACAAATAATGCTTAACTAAATATCTCATCTGTTATGACTAAAAGCACTTCCGTGTGGTCACTGAATAATGTGCCTCCTTCACCTGCAGAGATATCCATGTCCTAATCCATGGAACCTGAGGACCTGTGAATGTGTTACCTCCCATGGCAAAAGGGACTTTGCAAGGGTAATTAGGTGAAGGACTTGGATATAGAGAGATTATCCTGGATTATCCAGGTGGCTCAGTCTAATCCCATGGGTCTTTACAGGTGGATAACCTTCCCTGCCTGTGGTCAGAGGGGGAAGTGGGACTTTGGAAGAAGGGCATGGAGAGATGTGATGTTTCTGATTTTGAAGATGGAGGAAGGAGGAAGGAGACAAAGCATGCGGACGGCCAGGAGAGGCGGGAAGGGCAATGAACAGACTCTTCTCGAGCCTTCGGACAGCAATGTAGGCACAGCACTGCCTACATCAAGATTCTAGCCCAGTGCGACCTGCGGCAGACTTCAGACTTATAGAACTGTTGAGATAATAAATTCGTGTTGCTTTAAGCCACGAAGTTTGTGGCAATTTGTTACAGCAAAAACAGGAACTTAGTGCAATAGAGTAAGACTGTGGGATATACTTCAATAATGAAAACTAGTAAAGAGTTACGGAGTCTTTGTTTTTGATCCACAATAATAGTTACTCACCAATAAACTCTTAAGAGCCCAACACGTGGTTTTTCCCAAACGCTTCCTGGCCAGCATGGTCACCCACCCGGGTGCAGAGTGTGTAGAACTCAGACAGTAGACTCTTCTGGGAACTTGTTCTTCGGTGTATTTCGCTGTGGTCTCTTTCAGATTTTATGACTGGTAAGAGGGCAGGATGTCTCCTTTTCTTCCTCAGTCTCATCTTTCCAAGATTATGAAAATATAAAAGCAAACATTAGCATTTTGTTTCTTTTTCCAAATTAATATTCTTCATTGCTCTCAACTGTCTTTGTGACCTAGAATTCTGCATTTCTCAGAAACTGAATATAGAAGTCCATAACTTTTGAGGTGGACCATTTCTAAAGTCTTTATGGAATTTGTTACAATATTGCTTCTGTTTTCTGTTTTGGTTTTTTGGCTGCGAGGCATGTGGGATCTTAGCCCCCTGACCAGGGATTGAACCCACACCCCCTGCATTGGAAGGCGAAGTCTTCACTACGGGACCACCAGGGAAGTCCCAGAAGTCCATAACTTTGATCCTAGGTACAATGTGTTTTTATACTTGTTTTTGCTCAGTATGGAATCACGAGGACCTAGTTTTCTTCTCCTTTTCTTCCCTCTCTTTGATCCAGTCTTTTAATTTCTTATTCTCTCCTTATCTCTCTAGGAATTTGTGATAAATTGCATACGTTATAATACAGCATCGGACAGTTCCACTAGTAGCATTGTAAGCTGTTGTTTTCAAAGCTTCTGCTTCTCACCCCGATCAGCCTAGCCTGAACCTGAGTGGCTTCCCTTCCTCTGTCTTCAGGGGTCTCTCAAGTAGTTAGAGGTAAACTGTGTGCCTCCTTTTGGTTACAGGGTCACAGTTCTGGGACATACCAGTAGCTTGGCATCTGATCATCATAAGGGCAGGAGGAGTATCGTGCTTACCACATTCCTAGGGACATCTGTGAAATGGGTGTGTAGTCTGGCTGTTACATCCCTGTTTCCCAGGAACTCATACCACATTATTACCTTTTCTTAGAGCTCTCTGCCTTTCCCCCCAGTCGTTTTGGTGTTGAGACAGGTCATTTAATGGAAATATCTTTGGAAAGCATTGGCACTATGCTTTGCCCAGTGGTTCTCAAGCTCGTGAGTATCAGAATCACCTGAAGAGCTTGTTGAAACACATTCCTTGTGTCTGTAATATCTAGAATAGTCTCTCTCCCTCTATTTGCCTACCTCTGACACCCCGGCCCCGGTTACAACCTGGCAGCTGTTCCTCTTCTGCCCCTGTTAAAAATTAATCTTTCCGCTCTCAGTTTATAACATACAAGGTGTTTCCTCTGAACCTGATCTTCTCTCCCCCAGGCCATTCTTTCTGATTCATCTCCCCTTTATGTGCTCCGATTTTTGCTTCCTCTGTCTTTGTCTTGAGTGTCTCTTCCTAGAAATACAGACACAGAACTAGAGAGCTAGAAGGACCACTGGTGACTGTCAGGTCAGATGGTGCAAATGTCCATGAGTAGAGCAACCGCCTTTACACCCAGGGCACAGGTGGCGAGTGGACTCTTCATCCTCTGACTCAACAGAAAGATCCTGGAGGGAAAGAACCTAAATAATTAAAAAGTGCTAAACAATATTAAGATGTTAAGAAAGAATGTGAGCTTCTTTCTCTGTGACATCGAGAGGGACTAAGAATAGCTCTGGCAGTGAGAAATTAAAGTCAGCAAGGCAAAGCATGTGAAAATGTTAGGTAAAGATTTAGGGGCCGCGATTTGATTTACTGACCGTCCTGGGTCAGCTAGGTGGCCTGGTACAGTGACCCTAAGACCACTGGCTGTAAAATCATTAGCCTGTGGGGTAGCAGAGCCCAAGACCAGCCTAGTAGAGAACTAGACGGGTAATTGCTGATGACTGTTAGAAAGTATTTCAGGACAGGACAGATGGGGCAGGGATGAGAGACTCTTCCTGGAGGTTTCACATTTAAATAAAGCGACCCGGTTTCTTTGAACCAATCTTCACGCAGATGCATTGTAGCAAAAGAGAAATATATACGTAAAAAATCACAGAAAGGAAGACATACATTCACCTCCACCTTCTCTTCCTGTGTCCAGATCAGAGTTCACTCTCAAATCTCCTTAGAACCTTAATTCTGACATGGATTTTTCTGACAGTCTCATTTATTGGGACACAGGGCTCTTTGAGGAGTACCCAGTTGTCTAACTATCAGCTTAGGCAACAGAGAGCACCGCCTGGCCTCTCCGTGTTACTTCAGGTCTTTAGAATGCATCAGACAAGTTTCAGTAAAAGTTTTATTTTTAGTGGATAATGCACCGTGGGTGTAGCAATAGCACAGGCGATGGAGTTAGACACCCATGGTTCAAATCCTGGCCTTGGTACTTATGAGAACCTATTTCCATTATCTGTACGATGGAAAAATAATGATGAACTCAGAAAGTAACAAGGATTAAATGGGATACTATTTCTAAAGAGCCTAGTAGGTTCAGGCATGGATCTTAGTAGGTGCTCAGGGGTAATAGGTGCTTAGTAGGTGCTGTTCTTTCTTTGTAGCGCTATCTGTCATATCCATCATATAATGATCTCAGCATCTCTCTGAAGAGCAGGACCAGGGCCATGGTGAGGCACATAGGTTGGGTGGTTCAAAAGCAGAGTCGTATCCTATTTTAATTACAAATGTGATGTTTTGTTCAGGATGGATATTTCTGCATTAATATTTATTTTAAAATATTGTATTGAAATATTATCTTGATTTTGAGTTTTTTGGCACTCCCTTAAATTCTGTGCCTAAGGCTAGTGCCTCACTTGCTGCATTCATTCTGGTCAGGGGGGTAAACAGGAGAATGATGCTTTCCTTATTTTGTAGATAGAAAGTCTAGATGCAGTGACTTTCGCTGCCACTAGCATCCTCTGTTTGTGTGAACACCCGGCATTATTAAGGGGTTATCTCTACAAATCACCTGCCTCACAGCTACGCTTCTAACTCTTTAAGAGCCTTCTCATCCATTGGTCTCTCCCCAGCAACCAGAAAACACTGTGACTCCATCAGAGGCTCCAGCTGACTCGTAATGTGATGACTTGTCACACTCCACTGAGCCGGCTCCGTCTCATTCTGTCGGATCCTGGAGTTCTGGTCTCCTGGTGGGTACAGTCTCCAGGGAGGCTGAGCTGTAGCCTCTGCATTAACATCCTCTGCTTTTATATCTGCTGCTCCATTACACAGTCATCTCCTTTCCTGCTGTTAGAGAAAAGAGTGCATTGATCCCAGAGAAAAGGGAGGCACAGCTGTTGAAATCAAGGGGAAAACAAAGCTTGCATCTTCCTCTGATGTGAGAGCCTCACTGTTCTAGGTTTGTTCTCCAGAGATGCAGCATTTTGCTTTTCAGGCAGATGGCTAGCACCGGCACCCTGCAACATACAGACCCCCACTTCCCCATTGAGTACATGTCCACCAGGTGTGGGGAAGTAGAGCTGATAAGAAGTGTCGGTTCAAGTGCATTGATTTACAGCTGCGAAATTGTTTCAGTGTCTATGTTTTGCTTAAACCAAATGATTCTTTGCATATAAGCTTTAAAACTGGCATAAATTCCTTAGACCAGTAGGAGATCTTGCTGAATAGACACTGCATCCTAATACAGCCTAGTGCCAGGCCCTCCTCCCTTTCTTGAGTGTCTATTTAAGCCCAAGTAGCTCAGATCTTGTCCCGAAAGGGCTTTAAAAATCAAGATAATGTGACACTGAGGTAAGAAGCCTAAGTATATAAGCCCTTTGTGTGTGTGTGTGTGTGTGTGTGTGTGTGTGTGTGTGTGTGTGTATAGGTTGAAATATTGATTTGGATGGGTCTGTTAAACTGAGTATTCTGTTAAAATATAGAACGTTCCTCTTTTCTCCCAGGATTTGGTCCAGCCTGAACATTTTTTTGCTCAGTGCCCCGCTAACCAGTCATTTCTTCATGCTGATCCTATTGTAGAAAGATTTTATTTCATCTGTGCTCTGTTCTATGACCTTGCTACTGTTTGGCACACTTTTATGGTTTTACACAGTTCATTACAATCAGATGTGATTCAAAATGTTCTGTAAGTCAGAGTATGCTTGAAATGCAATGAAAAAGTAACAAAGATCATGAAGATACTATGAAAACTAGCATGAGTTTTCATGGAAAGAAGTTCCAACTTCTAACGTCTGTGTGTAGAGTATTAAAGAACTTTTTTAAAATTGCCAGGCATTTTTCTAGCACATGAGGAAATTCCAGAAAGCAAACACATAGTTTGGGTCAAGTGAGGTCTTGAATGTTCACTAAAGCTCCTTAGGTTTCTTCTTCTGAAGAACCTTGGAGCAAAGTTGGCCTCCGAGCAGTTAGTCACTGTTCCTTCTCAGGTTCCTAAAGGACACTCCCAAGGAATAAAATCTTGCCCTGTAAGAGATGAACGTCCAGAAGGGGATGAGTAGGACACCTCTGGGTTCCTGATGTCTTCCCTTGAGACTCTTCCTCATGGGTCTCTGCTCCGGTACGATGCTGTCGTGATAGGGCTGTGACAGTGCAACTCTGAGGACAGCGCTGTTCCTGGGGAAAAGCAGAACGTCACAGTGTTTGCCCCATGCCTGGCTCCCCCTGCCCCAGCTTGTGCAACACTCATACACCAGCAACCCCATGGTGCAGCCCTACAGGGTACGAGCGTAAAGGAGCACAGCGGAACAAATCATATTTCAAAATAACTCAAGATCTATGCTGGAATCCCTCAGTACCCTGAAGGGAATAAATACATAGTTTCTCAAAATATCTTAAGTTCTTACTAATTTTCTCTCCCCTTCTTTGCCTTCATGCCCTGTGGCTGTTCTCTCTCCTTTCTCCCAAGTTTTTTTTTTTTTTTTTTTTCTGTAAAATTCCATCAGTCCTCTTCCTTTTGCCTGTCTTATCCTCTTTTTCTTCCTCTTTCTTTCTGATTCTTCATCACAGAGCATGGCAACAGGCAGACAAAGCAGGACCCTCCTTGGAAGGGAGGAGAAAGAAGAGGCTGAATAAAGTCAAACAATCATATCTAGTGCTCAGGGGGAAGAGGAAAAGCTGAACACCGTTGCATTTCAGTAACTTTTATCCGTCAGAAATAGAAGCTTCCAGCGGGTGGGGTTCTTGTGCTGCCAGCGGCTGTGTAAAGGGAATACAGAGCTGTGGACCGGCAGGAGTTTTGGAGTCAGGCATTCGTCTTCTTTATTTAGAATATCAAGAGTAGCAGATTTATAACCTTTATATTGATGTTATGAGTTCAAGTCGCACTTCCCCACCCCCATCATTTTCATGATTCTGTTTCCAGGAAGCTACTTAACAGATTTGTAATTTTAGAAATGTGCAGGTCACTATGTTAATTTCATTGTTACACTCAAAAAAGCCTTGATGAATAAGTGAATAGAAATCTCATCATAATGATGATTTAATGTTTCATTCTTTTACAAAATGTTCTATTAAATATTCACATAAATAGATTCAGCTATAGCTATTTTCATGGGCTGTATGTATATGCTCTTTTAGTCTCAAGGAAATAAATTTCTAAAGGTCATTTGAGACTCTCTTATAGACTCAAAGCTATTCAGAGGTCCAAGATAAAGAATGATGATATTGCTAGACCTGTTTCTGTTTTTGTTTTGCTGTCCTGTGCTTTCATTGTACCTTATTGGGGTTGTAGCCAGAATTCAATCAAATAAGAAAATATAGATTTTTCAGTCTCCCATCTGGAGGGATATTTACATTTCTAAATTCATAATAAGAGTTTAATGTGCAAAAATTAAGCAAACTATTAATAAATTAGGAATTAGAAGAGCTTTTACTGAAGAGATTGTGAGCTTCCTAGAAACTCAGATCTGGGTTCTAATCCCAGAACTGGCTACACAAATGTGGGCCAATTACTTAGCATTTCTGAGCCTCAAGTATGATCAGTGCATAAGTATACTTATCTCATTGTGAGGAATAAATGAGGTGCAATGCATTGCCAAGTGCAAGCCATAGCTATCTCATTCTAATATAGCACAATTTAGATTTCATTTTTCACTACAGAAAACTTTATGCTTGGATCTTTTCCACAACCAATCAAACTCCCAGTTATAAAAGATGTAAATGACTATATAGAAGGAAAGAAAATTAACCAGTTTATATATTCTTTGTGGGTAGTTATATAATACAACAATGCACAAATGCTTGGTACATAAATGTAAAAGCCATAAATGTAAAGCATGAACATTTTTGCTACTTGTGATTTTTATGTAACTATATGGGTGGCATGGAAACCAATTTTATTTTGACTTATGTTATAAAGCTGTTGCCAAACACCCTGTGCTTAAGTCATGCTTCACATGGAGATAGTATTGCCTAGTGCATTTCTATGTAATGTGGATCTTAATTTTCCCCTGTGGTATCAGAGTTGCAAGGTGAACCCACTGAAATTTACACTGAGTATTCACTTATATTTTCAATTGAGAATAACCTCGGGAGCCTGGATTGTTATGGCTACAAAGGCAAGAGAGTTACTGGGAGGGAAGAGAAATGGATAGGAGAGAGAGCTGGAGAGCATTTTATATCTGCTTCCACACCTTTCCTCCAGGCTTCCCCAAAATTCCTGTCCAGGACTCAGACTGAACCTGTGACATTGGTGAGATAGGAATCAACCAAAGACATCAGTGAAGCTGGATTCCTGAGGTCTCCTTGAAATGGACTCTTCCTGTTCAATATTTTGCAAAGAAAAGGATCAGATGAATCAAAATGAGCAGAAACTATCTTAAGGACCGTTTCTGGTCTGGAACCACAAAGTTTAGGTTAATCTTTCCCCTGAATAAATCCCTTTCAGCCCTCTCTCGTTGCCCACTGACCTTCCCTAGCTAACTGCCCTCCCTGTGCCTTGATACCTCTTGTTGTTGAAGATTTGTTGATTGGTTGCAGCTGTTTCACAGTGATTATGTTCAGGGCCGTGCCGACACAAACTAACTCCTTGGTCTCCTTGCTTCATCTTTGAAGCCATGTGGTGGCATGTCCTCCCCAGAACACTGATCTCTGCAACCTGGGGCAGAGTGGTTCGATTAGCCCGTTGATTTTTACCAACCAGTAGACTTTACAAAGTCAAGATGTCTGTTGTTTTTCTTGGCTTCCAATAAGTTTGTCTGAAAACAAATCATCCATAGACAAAGATATATTCCTTTTATTAAAGTATATTATTTTTCTTAGGGATTTGGAGGCTCAATCAATAATGGTGGTTTGAATGGAAATCTCTCATGTAGTTGACCTAGTATTGCCGAAAATTATAAAGTGTACTGGACACATAATACCTCTTTCTCACCTTCTAACAAGGAGAGTTCATAAAGTGTATGCTTGTTAACTCACTGTCTCCCTCCCATACCAGATCATAAGCTCTCTGAAGACAAGAAAAGTCATTCGTCTTCTGTTTACTCCTATATTCCTAGTATTTATCATTAAGCCTAAGACATAACAGAGGCTTAATATATGATAAATAATCTAATGAACTGAATAATCCAGAGCCTTTCCCCATCATTATTATTAAATAGTTGTCTTGATTCCCAAAGAACATATTAGTTCTGTTTCTATTTTGGTCATTGTCCTATACAGATAAATGATGGGAGTAGAGAGAAAAAATAATTTTGTTTCATAAATCATACCATTCCAAAGATTTCCAATTTTTTCTCTTGTAAAAATCTCCAAGTCAACTATCCCTATAGCTTTCTACTCTGGGTTAGGTTCTTTAAAATCATAAAATGAAGAGCTACAATAGGCATTAGTGATCTAGTTTAATTTGTTAAGCTTTGAGAGTTTTTAATGACATAATTCATGTCAACCTACATATACAGTGTTACAGTGGTTCAAGTTATTTCATTTCTCAAATGCATTTATTACTTCAAGACATTTTGTTCATTTGATTAAATCTAGTGTAAGATAAAGTATCATGTAGCTATTTGATCAGTAAATAAAATCTTCTGCTTTCTGTGTTGCTTCCTCCCTTCTTCAGAATCAATAGTAAAATAGAGAATTTTTCTTTTTGTTCCCAGAAGTTCATAATGATCTTAAGATTGGATGAGGAATGAATGTTTTAAATTAACTGCCTTCTTCCTACTCCCCAGAGCTTTTCACAACATAGTAACAGAGCTCTTTATCTGATGGATCCAGACGTTTCTGGAATCAGCTAAGCTCTATCAGACCTCAGAATGAATGCTTGTGTCACTTCACCAATGTATTCCTCGAAGGATTGAATATGGTCAGAGGGAACCTGTAAGAGGGGTAGTTTGTAGATATGGGATTTTTAGTTAATGAGGGTGAGATGCAGAAAGTCTTTGCATTCTAAGTTATACTATTATAAAAGGAAAGAGATCTGATATTATGCATAACGGCAATGAATTCACCAAATCAGCGTTTTTTTTTTAAGACCTAATAACATCTGTTCCAAAGAGATCTGGCCACTTGACTTTGAAGAAAGACACACGTGGCAGGCAACACAAGAGTCCTTTTCTGCCCTCCTCTTTGAAGTGCTTGTTAGTTGATTTTTGGATAATTTCCCAAGCCAGTGAAGTCACCATGTGTGCTGTGACAATCATGTCACCACTGTTTGTATATAAATGAGGCATGTTTGATTTCTGCACTGATGAGCTGTGGATTTCTAGCATGCACAGGGAGTGTGTTCTGTGAGCCTTGTCTCCAGCTGAGCACTTCTTCCCCTGTGGGCAGAGATGCCTTCTTCCTGTTTCATAAAATGCAGAGCCAGCGAAGCAGGAGACTTGCAAAGCCTGGAACGCCTGGACACTGTGCTCAGGATTAACATTCAGGGAGGGGTTTAGGTAAAATGGTTTATTGGATGAAATTTGTTTACACCTTCGAATTTCTCCTCCTTCAATCTTCATTTATTCTGAAAGCAGAAGGATGTTTGTTATTTAAAGCTTTAAAAAGGAAAAAATAAATCCCCTGCAGTGATGACTCAAGGGCCAGGGCAATGGCTAATTTTCTCAGTGTCCTCAGTGCATGGAGTGTTTGCTTTTACATCGTAAGCATTCGATAAATGCTTGAGGAAGGAAGGGAGGAAGAGAGAAAAGGCATTGGCACAGCTGCCTTTTGAAAGGCACACTTTACTTTTCTTCCTCCCTTAATTTATCTTCCTTTCTGTTTTGAGGGAGATCTAATGTGACAGTTGGCAGAGTTGTCTTGTACCTTAGAGAACAGGTAGGAGAGAAGTTTGGGTATGCCTGGGATCAAGTGATACCAAATCAAAACCTGGAGTGTTATTTTCCAAATAAAGGATGGTGAATAATCAGAGAACATAACTGCTTCTATTAGTTTCTCTGTTGAAAGAAAAAGGGTGCCTAAGATTGTTACCTTCTTTAGTGACACAAAAATCAAAACCATTTTGAGACGTTGCTTTAGAAATATCAATAGCCTGGCATATAATAAATGTATGTAAGTTTTGAGGGAGATGAGCCAATAAACTAAGTCAAATACACACATGCGTGCACACACACACACACACACACACACACACACACACACGCATTCCATCTATATCTAAACCCGTCTTTGATCTTAAAGGCTATAACTGGCAAATTCAATTATACTAAGCAAGCAAAAGGTGGGTAGTTTAATAAATGAGATAGCCATATGCTAAAATGTTTCTAAACTTCTGGTATAGATTTGGCATTTTTCACAGATTTAGGAAAGTACACCTGCCATTTTGGGCATTTCTTTTTGTGTGCCTAGAATGGGAAAATTTGAGGGATTCAAAATAGTTTCAACCCAGCACTATCTCTACTGCTGCTGCTGCTACTACTGGTGCCGCTGCCGCCGCTGCCACCACCGCTACTGCTGCTGGCAGAGCTGCTGCAAGTGAGCATCCCCCATCTGGGATACCCACCTTCACAGCATCTCCTGCGTGCCCTGGCCCCAAATGGACCTACCAGCCCCAGGGAACAAAAGCGGAGGCCCCTCGCCCTCTCCTGCTGCAGCCAAGGATGAGTCCAGAGGGCTGAGTGGAGAGAGTGGTCCTCGGTGGTGGGGGGAGGGGAAAGGTCTTGGTGCTCCGGCTGGGTGTCAGGCCTGAGCCTCTGAGGTGGGAGAGCCGAGTTCAGGACATTGGTCCACCAGAGACCTCCCGGTCCCACGTTTTATCATTCAGCGAGAGCACTCCCAGAGATCTCTCTCTCAACGCTAAGACCTAGCTCCACTCAACGACCAGCAAGCTCCAGTGCTGGATGCCCCATGCCAAACAAGACAGGAACACAAACCCACCCATTAGGAGAGAGGCTGCCTAAAATCATAATAGGTCACAGACACCCCAAAACGCACCGCCAGCCATGGTCCTGCCCACCAGAAAGATAAGATCCAGCCCTATCCACCAGAACAAAGGCACCAGTCCCCTCCACCAGGAAGCCTACAGAAGACACTGAACCAACCTTACCCACTGGGGGCAGACACCAAAAACAACGGGAACTATGAACCTGCAGCCTGCAAAAGGGAGACCCCAAACACAGTAAGTTAAAAAAAATGAGAAGACGGAGAAATGTGCAGCAGATGAAGGAGCAAGGTAAAACCCCACCAGACCGAACAAATGAAGAGGAAATAGGCAGTCTACCTGAAAAAGAATTCAGAGCAATGATAGTAAAGATGGTCCAAAATCTTGAGAACAGAATGGAGAAAATACAAGAAACGTTTAACAAGGACCTAGAAGAACTAAAGAGCAAACAATGATGAACAACACAATAAATGAAATTAAAAATTCTCTAGAAGGAATCAATAGCAGAATAACTGAGGATAAGTGACCTGGAAGATAAAATAGTGGAAATAACTACCACAGAGCAGAATAAAGAAAGAAGAATGGAAAGAATTGAGGACAGTCTCAGAGACCTCTGGGACAACATTAAATCCACCAACATTTGAATTACAGGGGTCCCAGAAGAAGAAGAGAAAAAAAAGGGTCTGAGAAAATATTTGAAGAGATTATAGTTGAAAACTTCCCGAACATGGGAAAGGAGACAGTCAATCAAGTCCAAGAAGCGCAGAGAGTCCCATACGCAAGGGAAAGGCAACAAATAACATACAAGGAAATCCCCATAAGGTTAACAGCTGATCTTTCAGCAGAAACTCTGAAAGCCAGAAGTGACTGACAGGATATATTTAAACTGATGAAAGGTAAGTACCTACAACCAAGATTATTCTACCCAGCAAGGATCTCATTCACATTCGACAGAGAAATTAAAACCTTTACAGACAAGCAAAAGTTAAGAGAATTCAGCACCACCAAACCAGTTTTACAGCAGATGCTAAAGGAACTTCTCTAGGCAGGAAACACAAGAGAAGGAAAAGACCTACAAAACAATTTAAAAAATGGTAATAGGAACATACATATTGATAATTACCTTAAATGTAAATGGATTAAATGCTGCAACCAAAAGACATAGACTGGCTGAATAGATACAAGACAGGCCTGTATATATGCTGTCTACAAGAGACCCACTTAGGATCTAGGGACACATACAGACTGAAACTGAGGGGATGGAAAAAGATATTCCATGCAAATGGAAATCAAAAGAAACCTGGAGTATCAATTCGCATATCAGACAAAATAGACTTTAAAATACTCTTGCAAGAGGCAAAGAAGGACACTATATAAGGATCAAGGGGTCAATCCAAGAAGAAGATATAACAATTGTAAATATTTATGCACCCAACATAGGAGCACCTCAATACATAAGGCAAATGCTAACAGCCATAAAAGGGGAAATTGACAGTAGCACAATCATAGTAGGGGACTTTAACACCCCACTTTCACCAATGCACAGATCATCCAAAATAAAAATAAATAAGGAAACACAAGCTTTAAATGATACATTAAACAAGGCTTACTTAATTGATGTATATTTTTTAGCCGTACACAGGCCTCTCACTGTTGTGGCCTCTCATGTTGTGGAACACAGGCTCTGGACGCGCAGGCTCAGTGGCCACGGCTCACAGGCCCAGCCGCTCCGCGGCATGTGGGATCCTCCCAGACTGGGACACGAACCCATGTACCCTGCATCGGCAAGCGGACCCTCAACCACTGCGCCACCAGGGAAGCCCCTTAATTGATATTTATAGGACGTTTCATCCAAAAACAACAGAATACACTTTCTTCTCAAGTGCTCACGGAACATTCTCCAGGATAGATTGTATCTTGGGTTACAATAGGACGTTTCATCCAAAAACAACAGAATACACTTTCTTCTCAAGTGCTCACGGAACATTCTCCAGGATAGATTGTATCTTGGGTTACAAATCAAGCCTTGGTAAATTTAAGAAAATAGAAATCGTATCAAGTGTCTTTTCCAACCACAACGCTATAAGACTAGATATAAATTACAGGAAAAAAATTGTAAAAAATACAAACATACGGAACCTAAACAATATGCTACTAAATAACCAAGAGATCACTGAAGAAATCAAAGAGGAAATCAAAAAATACTTAGAAACAAATGACAATGAAAACATGATGACCCAAAACCTATGGGATGAAGCAAAAGCAGTTCTAAGAGGGAAGTTTATAGCAATACAGTCCTACCTTAAGAAACAAGAAACATCTCAAATAAACAACCTAACCTTACACCTAAAGCAATTAGAGAAAGAAGAACAAAAAATCCCCAAAGTTAGCAGAAGGAAAGAAATCATAAAGATCAGATCAGAAAAAAATGAAAAAGAGATGAAGGAAACACTAGAAAAGATAAATAAAACTAAAAGCTAGTTCTTTGAGAAGATAAACAAAATTGATAAACCATTAGCCAGACTCATCAAGAAAAAAAGGGAGAAGACTCAAATCAATAGAAACAGAAATGAAAAAGAAGAAGTAACAACTGACACTGCAGAAATACAAAGGATCATGAGAGATTACTACGAGCAACTATATGCCAATAAAATGGACCACCTGGAAGAAATGGACAAATTTTTAGAAAAGCACAACCTTCTGAGACTGAACCAGGAAGAAATAGAAAATATAAACAGACCAATCACAAGCACTGAAATTCAGACTGTGATTAAAAATCTTCCAACAAACAAAAGCCCAGGTCCAGATGGGTTCACAGGTGAATTCTATCAAACATTTAGAGAAGAGCTAACACCTATCCTTCTCAAACTCTTCCAAAATATAGCAGAGGGAGGAATACTCCCCAACTCATTCTATGAGGCCACCATCACTCTGATACCAAAAGCAGACAAAGATATCACAAAAAAAGAACATTACAGGCCAATATCACTGATGAACATAGGTGCAAAAATCCTCAACAAAAGACTAGCAAACAGAATCCAACAGCACATTAAAAGTATCATACACCATGATCAAGTGACGTTTATCCCAGGAAGGCAAGGATTCTTCGCTTTACACAAATCAGTCCATGTGATACACCATAATAACAAATTGAAGGTTAAAAACCATATGATAATCTCAATAGAGGCAGAAAAAGCTTTCAACAAAATTCAACACCCATTTATGATAAAACAAACTCTCCAGAAAGTAAGTTAGAGGGAACTTACGTCAACATAATAAAGACCATATATGACAACCCACAGCCAATATTGTTCTCAGTGGTGAAAAACTGAAACCATTTCCTCTGAGATCAGGAACAAGACAAGGTTGCCCACTCTCACCACTGTTGTTCAACATAGTTTTGGAAGTTTTAGCCACAGCAATCAGAGAAGAAAAAGAAAGAAAAGGATTCCAAATCAGAAAAGAAGAAGTAAAACGGTCACTGTTTGCAGATGACATGATACTATACGTAGAGAATCCTAAAGATGCTACCAGAAAACTACTAGAGCTAATCAATGGTAAAGTGGCAGGATACAAAATTAAAGCACAGAAATCTCTTGCATTCCTATACACTAATGCTGAAACATCTGAAAGAGAAATTAAGGAGACACTCCCATTTACCATTGCAACAAAAAGAATAAAATACCTAGGAATAAACCAACTTAAGGAGACAAAAGACCTGTATGCAGAAAACTATAAGACACTGATGAAAGAAATTAAAGATGATACAAACTGATGGAGAGATATACCATGCTCTTGGATTGGAAGAATCAACATTGTGAAAATGACTCTACTCCCCAAAGCAATCTACAGATTCAGTGCAATCCCTATCAAACTACCAATGGCATTTTTCACAGAACTAGAACAAAAAATTTCACAATTTGTATGGAAACACAAAAGACTCCGAATAGCCAAAGCAATCTTGAGGAAGAAAAACAGAGCCGGAGGAATCAGGCTCCCTGACTTCAGACTTTACTACAAAGCTACAGTAATCAAGACAGTATGGTACTGGCACAAAAATAGAAATATAGATCAATGGAACAGGATAGAAAGCCCAGAGATAAACCCATGCACCTATGGTCAACTAATCAATGACACAGGAGGCAAGAATATACAATGGAGAAAAGACAGCCTCTTCAATAAGTGGTGCTGGGACAACTGGAAAGCTACATGTAAAAGAATGAAATTAGAACACTTCCTAACACCATACACAAAAACTCAAAATGTATTAAAGACCTAAATGTAAGGCCAGACACCCTAAAACTCTTAGAGGAAAACATAGGAAGAAAGCTCTTTGACATAAGTCACAGCAAGATCCTTTTGACCCACCTCCTAGAGTAATGTAAATAAAAACAAAAATAAACAAATGGGACCTAATGAAACTTAAAAGCTTTTGCACAGCAAAGGAAACCATAAACAAGATGAAAAGACAACCCTCAGAATGGGAGAAAATATTTGCAAATGAAGCAACTGACAGAGGATTAATCTCCAAAATATACAGGCAGATCATGCAGCTCAATATCAAAAAAACGAACAACCCAATCCAAAAATGGGCAGAAGACCTAAATAGACATTTCTCCAAAGAAGATATACAGATTGCCAACAAACACATGAAAGGATGCTCAACATCACTAATCATTAGAGAAATGCAAATCAAAACTACAATGAGCTATCACCTCACACCGGTCAGAACGGCCATCATAAAAAAATCTACAAACAATAATGCTGGAGAGGGTGTGCAGAAAATGGAACCCTCTTGCACTGCTGGTGGGAATGTAAATTGATACAACCACTATGGAAAACAGTATGGCGGTTCCTTAAAAAACTAAAATTAGAACTACCATATGACCCAGCAATCCCACTACTGGGCATATATCCCGAGAAAACCATAATTCAAAAAGAGTCATGTACCACAATGTTCATTGCAGCACTATTTACAATAGCCAGGACATGGAAGCAACCTAAGTGTCCATCAAGAGATGAATGGATCAAGAAGATGTGGCACATATATGCAATCGAATATTACTCAGCCATAAAAAGAAGCAAAATTGATTTATTTGTAGTGAGGTGGATGGACCTAGAGACTGTCATACAGAGTGAAGTAAATCAGAAAGAGAAAAACAAATACCGTATGCTAACACATATATATGGAATCTATAAAAAAAAAAAAAAACGGTTCTGGTGAACCTAGGGGCAGGACAGGAATAAAGACACAGATGTAGAGAATGGACTTGAGGACATGGGGAGGGGGAAGGGTAAGTGATAGAGCAGCATTGACATATATACACTACCAGATATAAAATAGCTAGTGGGAAGCAGCTGCATAGCACAGGGAGATCAGCTCGATGCTTTGTGACCACCTAGAGGGGTGGGATAGGGAGGGTGGGAGGGAGTTGCACGAAAGTTGGGATATGGGGATATATGTGTATGCATAGCTGATTCACTTTGTTATACAGCAGAAACTAAACATTGTAAAGCAATTATACTCCAATAAAGATGTTAAATTTAAAAAAATCGTTTCAACCCTTGGAATATGGTGAGTGTTTAAAGTATCATTAGAATTATCTTTCCTGTTAGCTATTGAGGATATTAACAGAGACCAATGTTATAGGAAATTTGCTTAAATATCCCTTTTTCTCCTCCTTTAATCTTTTTTTTTCTGAAAAAAGAGGAACATATGTGATTTAAAGCTTAAAAGGGAAAACCTCTTCCCCTGCTGAACTATAATAAGTATAATAAATGTGTGTCACACTTATGCTGTTTTATAAGTATGTGTGTGTGTGTATACCATATATATGTCTATATGTGTGTATGTGTGTGTATTCATTTTATTTTTCAATTTCAGTGAATTCTTATTAGGAAGTTGGTTTACTGATTGATCTTATTTGAAAGGCTGACTTTAGGTCCTGTCTTGACCTGAGAATTAATGAGGGGAGTTGGGCAAAGTTAATCCGTGTGCTGAACATTAAACACATGGATGGTTTATGGATGGTTTTGTCCTTCCCATTATTAAAAGTTAGGTTGTTCGCACAGTGCCGTGAAAGAAGGGTTAAAATTTACTTTAAGTTCAAATATTTGTTTGCTTCTTACCAGGTATATAACCTGGAGATATAATCTACTTACAAATCAAGTGAGTTTTGGAAGTCTGATATTAAGATTAGATTAGAATGTATATTATCTATCTATCTATCTATCTATCCTTCCTCACATAGCAACTACTAAATAAAAAAGGTCAATGGTTAATTGGTATAATTATTTAAAATCTTTCTCTAAAAACTTTCCCCACCAATTTGATCTATTCCATCTCTGAAATATCACTCTTGCTTTCTTTACTAGTTATCTGGCCGTCAGTTAAGCATTACCTGGCAATATCAATCTGTTACTTATTTTGTGTAGGTGTATGTGCCTGTGTGTGTTTGAAAACATTTTAGTACACGTGCATAGTTTCCCTACTAGGCTGTAAGTAAGTTTAGATCAGATGCCCTGCCTTGTGCTCTTTCATATTCACTAGGGAGCCCAGCACAAGGTTTCTCACAAAATGGTTGTTCTAATTTGCTAATAGACGAAAAATTTGCTTAAAATGCTGTGATGATGGCAACAGGTAATTTTGAGTGTACGTTGTGAAAAGTGGTATGTAAAGCCTTGATATAGAACCCAAAATTAACATAAAAACCTTTATCCAAAGATTTCCTCTTTTTTCTAATTTAAAATGGAACTTAACATATATTTTATATGAATATTATTTTACTATGAGCTACTTCTTAGCGTTTTGTGGCTTTTAAAATACGTTAAATAAAAGACTTCTTGCCTTTCATTTGGATATTGAACTGAGCAAAGGCAATATTATTGGCTATCTGAGGCTGTGTCATCTATTTATCTTCTCCAAGTCTGTTCCCATTTATTTTTAATTCTCCGGCAGTCTTCATGCCAATCCAGGGAGAAGATCTGGTTCCTCTGAGCCGATGGAGTTAGGGCAAAAAAAAAAACAGTAACAAAAAGGAGAGGTTGATATTACCGTCTGTTTGGGAGAGGTTAGTGCCTCATCGCAGTTCAGTGGGACTCCTGCTCTTATGATCTGAAGGCACCACTTATCTTTTTGGGCTTTTAATACAGGCTTATTAGGAAAAACCCCATTGTTCTTAATCCCCTCCCCTTCCTCTGCTTTTTATTTTAAAAAGATGGTTTCTGGCACTAGAAAGATATAATTCCCGTTTGTCATTTTTTTAAAGTTCCAGGAGAGGCAACCCACGGTGTCCCCTAAAAAATAGAGAGGTTTCCCTTGCCCGTCATACAAATCAGGCTCTGTTTGACTGTGTAGCAAGACCACTAAGTGAGGAAGTCCCTACCCAGTGGGACTCTCAATGTTTGTGGGAGGGGACCCATGAAGTAGTGTGGAATTCAGCCAGGGTAGTTGCCAAGATGGAAGTCAAGCAGACATGACTGGTCTGACTCGGGATTCCTAGTGAATCATGAATGGGGTCCTTGATCCTGGGAACCAGAAAGGTCACTAGTTATTCTCTAGTCCATCATCAGTCATTCTGTAGGTGAGGAGTCTGGGGTTCAGGAAATGTGAGAGGTTGCTTAAGGTCTGACAATTAATAAAAGAACCAAGGAGAGAAGTCATAGCTCCTGGTTTGTGGAGACTAAAGAAAACACACTGCCTTCTGTATCAGATGAATGCATTAGACTCTGAAGATGGTGGGCTCAGAGAAACAGTTGACATTTCTAGCAGGTGGTATCAATTGTCTCATCTGTGGATTCTTAGTCAAGGTAATTTCTTGGTAAATATCTGTTGAATTTAATTGATCAACAGTTTTCCCTGAATGGTCCAAAGCAAACCAGTTTTGCATCTCCTCCGTCGATTGTCCTTCCCTTAGCTTCAACCATGCCAGGATATGTGGCGTCTCTGTTTTGTGACTCAAGACTGCTGCTGAGTGAGAAACAGAAAGAGCTACTCATGATAGGACGGAAACGCGAAAGGATGGGATTTAGAAAAGCTGAGTTGCCCTGCAAGTCTCTCAAGGCGCTCTTTCTCTCCCCATCCCATTTCCTCAGAATCACAAAGTGAGATGATATCAACCTTGAACTCCACTGCCATCCGACCATTACTACTTACCCTCTTTTAAAATCCTCTGCTCCTTCAAGGATGTTGCTATTTAAGTGTATCATTGTTTTCCCTTCCTATTCGCAGACCTTCAGACTATCTATCTTCTGCCCTTCAATTATCCAAGACTTTGGCACCAGACTAGCAGTCTTCTTAACTCTAAATCCTGCTTCATTTTTAATGATGTACAATCCATCCTCCCCTGGTCCTTCAGTTGTTCGATTCCCTCATCTCCAATGTCTTTCTCCACTCAACTTAAGCCACACACACCCAATGGTCATACCCTTAGCGTTGTGACCATTGAGAACTGTTCACTTCCAAAACCACTAATTTAAATATCATGTGTTCTGACCCTAGTATCTCCCTCCAGCTTTTGTTTATCTTCTCCCACTGGGACCATTCTTCAGTCTCATTTGAACCCCTGTGTTCATTGACACCTCATTTTCCCATTCTCCTCCCGTGCACCATTTCACTGATCCTTATGCCAGTGTCCTAAACTCACTTGACTCTGAGAACCCGTTGTTCTTGTCAGGAAAGACTCCAACTGTGGAGCTCCGCAAACGTCCTTTTTAAACGTTCCTGCACTCGGGTTGCTAATTCTACTAGAGAAAGCCACAAACACTGGGGAAATAAAATTCACTGTGACCCACCTCAATTGTGCCCTCACTACTGTCCCAAATCCTGCTCTGTTTCTCTAGTCGTCTTACTTTTCTGCTCTTCAAATACCTGACCTTTCTGCTATGCTCTGTCAAACTCTCCTGCTTCCCAGAGAAAATTTTTTTTTTAAAATAAATTCCCTCAACTTTTCACTATGGAGTCTACAAGTCTAGGCATATCTGCACCTGTTCCTACATCCCTCCCTCCAATAAGGCCGTTCGCTCCATACTTGCTCCTGATTCCATCCCTTTCTCAAAACACTACTATGCTGCTATGCTTACACTCTTCATCGTCACCAACATCACGATCATCAGATGACGCTTCCTGTAAATTAATGAGAAGTTTAAGTGTGTATGTTTTTCATAAATATTTTTAATGTAATACAGTCTCTCATGCTTTTGTTTTGCTGTAGGCAAGTACCTGACAGAAATAAAATTATTCTTTTTTTATTGAACTAAATGCCATCTCTAATTGAAGGTATCTGCAATGTTCACACCTGTGCTGAAATGGGATGACCCCTTTCTGGGCAAGAATACAAGTCCAGCTCTTATCCTCTTACAACAGAAGGACAGTTGTGCCTCTGCCAGCTCTGGCATTTAAAGTGTTTCAGTTCTTAGGTGAACAAACAAAAGAGCATATCTGCCGTCAAAGTACAACACAGAGAAAATTTAATTTTGAATGTCCTGGGATTCAGCAGCTGCCACGGGCTTGCTTAAAACATCTCATTCTTGAGAGAAACATTTAATCAGTATGCTGTGAAGTAGAAAGAGTATGACCTTTAGGATCGCAGACCTGAATTTGAATACCTGCTCCATCACTTGCTACTTATAAGAATTTAAGCAACTTATAACTTCTCCAAGGGAGATGCAGGACCATCAGGGGAAAGTGGGGTGTTTATCCCTCATAGGAATCAGGGAAGACGTGCGCAAGAATGGCATGAAAGACTCCAGGGAATGGAACCCGGTTCCAGAAAGTCTTGACCAGTAGAGGAAGGCCGGTGATTAGGCACGTGGGAGGTTGTGCTCATGCCTAGAAGGAGGGTCTGCAGAATCTGATTCTTCACGTTTATGGAGCAGCAGAGATGATTCATAAACCCTACTGGGCGGTAGGGCAAGAGTTACCGATGTCCTCTTCTGAGGAAGGTTGGGTGGCCTCTAATTCACCTGGCCTCAAGATGAAGACCTGAGAAGGATTAGGATATGAGGAGAGGGTTTGACCTACTAACTGTATTCTTAAAATTGTCTTCACTGTGTTAGGTGAGCTCATCGCAAAGCTAAGCATATTGTTATAATGCCTTGCAAAATGTCTTTGCTGAGTCAAAACTTAGCGTTATTTTCTTAGCATCTTGCATTTTCAGTGGATTGGTACGTAAGGAAGCATTTTAAATTTATTTATTTATTTATTTATGGCTGTGTTGGGTCTTCGTTTCCATTTAAGGGCTTTCTCTAGTTGTGGCAAGCGGGGGCCACTCTTCATCGAGGTGCGCGGGCCTCTCACTATCGCGGCCTCTCTTGTTGCGGGGTACAGGCTCCAGACGCGCAGGCTCAGTAATTGTGGCTCACGGGCCCAGTTGCTCCGCGGCATGTGGGATCTTCCCAGACCGGGGCTCGAACCCGTGTCCCCCTGCATTGGCAGGCGGACTCTCAACCACTGCACCACCAGGGAAGCCCCAGGAAGCATTTTAGATGTGGTAAATTACAATGATATATTTCCTTCACTTTGAGCATAAAACTCACTGTGGGTGTTTGTGAAATGTACATGTTCAAGCCCCATACTTGGAGATTTCGATTGAGCAAATCTGGAATGTCACCTGGGAGTCTGTAATTCTGTAAATTCCACAATTGATTCAGATGTACCACATTTTAAAAGAGCTACGGTATTTGAAAATATTATTCACTATGTTATCTGTCTTTAAAACCTGTGCATTACAGGTCATGCTATATTTAGGCCTATGGATCTGTATAGATTTTGGTCCAAAAATGAAAACTCCTAGCAAAATAATCTGTAAGCAATTAACTAACCTCAGTTTTCTCACATTGCTCCCTGTTTCTTGTCGGTGGACCTTTCAATTTGTTAATTTTAAAATGTATATTTTTCATTATGTTTAAAATGTCAAAACCTTTTCATATTATTCCAATAGCAGGTTAGTTAAAATTTCTACATTTTAGAAATAGTCATAAACATTATGATGTGGAGAGAACAGAGAGTTTTCTTTACCTTCCTAAACTTCAGTTTTCTCAACTGTGAAATGAAAACTGTATAGATTAAAATTGAATTACCTCACAGGGTAATTTTCATGATTAAATTAACTAATTCACTTAAAATACTTAAAATGATGCTTTGACTTATATTGGTCACTCAAGTGCTAGTTGTTACTCATGACAATAATGGATTTCATTTTCTTTTATTAGAAAACATATTATTTATGCCAAAATCCATGTAACTCTCTTGCAAAGGGAGCTTTGGAATGAGGGACTAATAGTTCTACCTTCCAACAGCTCAGGTTTGAGGACTAATGAGGTAGCAAATTTGAGAGAATATTTCTATTCGTTTTGGTGAGTTTTTTTGAAAAGATAGCACATTGCTTGCTGAGATTGCTATTGAAGTTGGAAAAATAAACTTGAACTAAGACTATTTTCAGAGTCTATTGGGGAGGAAATAAAAATTGTGCTTCTTAGTCAAATTTGTTTACATTCAGGTAACAGTATGCATTGGGCTTTTAATTTTATTAAGAATGCTGATTCGGTTTCTTTGGAAAACAGCACAGAAGTAGGTGGTGGTGTTCTCATCACACCGTCCTCCAGGTCCTGACCCCACAGGAAGTTTACATCTGGACATATATTGTATCCATGGTTGACGTATGCATAGAAATCTGTGATAATCAGTCTGCATATCATATCCAGGGACAAAACACTTAGAAACAGCCTATCACAAATTCCTTTCAAAATAGTTTATTTTAAAGGGCTTCTGTGCATGAGAACAGTGACAGAGAAGACCAATCAATGTATAATTGGTAGTACATATTTTTATTGCTAGTCTTAAAGGTAATTGTTCTTTAAACTTATTCCTCCATGATGAATCTTCTGGAATCTAAGTGTTTGAAATTATTGGGCATGTAAATGATATGACCTAAGTTAATGTATTAAAAAAACATTCTTATGGTGATACCAAGGAAGAGATCTTTACTGTTTAGCACAAAGTAGGGAATGAATAAATCTTTGGTGAATAAAAGTAGTTGGAAATGTAAACAAAGTCCATATTTTGCTTGTATTCCTCATTATGAGTTTTAGCAGAAAAAAACTTCTTTTGAATGGATCTGGACTTCCACCATATTTTACACACGATGACTTTTCTTAATTCTGATTCCTTTTTTCCATTCTTTTGCTGCAAAGAATCATGGCAATTACAATTTTTTTTGGAAAAACGAAGATTGCGCTATTTTATTCATTGTGCTTTTTAACTGTTTGATATGTTAAAATTGTTAACCTATGAAATAAGTAATCATACAAGAGAAAATGGGGGACATATCTTGGTATCATCAACAGCCATTTTATGTATTTTTAAAATTCAAATTATCAGCTCATGGACTGAGAAAAGAGGTGAAGAATGTAGCTCTTGGTTTACTTAATTATAAATTTCTTTTTGATGATCAGTCCCTCTGCACTTCTCGTTTTTCTTCGCTTTGGTTGACCTGGGATCCAAATCAATGCGTTTGCCATGATGTATACAATACGGACAACATCTTCATGACTTCTTGGCTAGTTTTCATGCTTACCTACTTAGCTAGAACTCTCCAGTAGAACGTTCATTGTTAACGAAGGGACATGGTTCTCTGAGGGACCGTGATGTTATGTTTGGGAAATCCCGTACACCATATCCGTATCTCTTGTCCTGACTCCCTCCCTCCCCTTGTCTCCTCTTATTCCTCCTTCTCCCCCTCCTTCCTATTCTCTCTCTCTCTCTCTGATTCACAATGCATATTAGCATATTAAAGAATCTGAAAGCTCTGGAAATTTTTTACAGTTGACTGTTTTTGTTTAAAGCATCACCACATTTTCAGTAATTAGGAGTTATTTATTTTTTGTATAAATTATAGACTTTGTGTTGATATATTTTCTCCCTAATTCATGATTTACTGAGAGTTTAATACCTAGAATAGGCAATGTAACCATATTTACAACTTCTGCTCAGAATTTCTAATCTCAAAGAACAATGTTATTGGAAGGATACGCTACATTTCTAGCTCCTCTGTTAGGTCTGGTTGTTATTACCTGTGTTGGTCAGAGCGCTGACGACGTTGTATGAAGCCAACTGAATACTTAGAGCAGCGTTTTATATTTTTATGGCATATTATGGTTTTCAAAGTACATTTGAATATAAGATCTCATTTTGTTCTCTGAACAGCCCTATGACACTGTGATTCCCACTTTATGGACACAACGCTCATGCTTAGAGAAGGAGGCATTAGGAAGGGCACACGGCTCTGACCACTTGTACTGGAACACAGCACTTTCCAGCCCAGAGATCCCCACAAAATATGTTTACAAAGAGCTTGTCTTTCCATTGAATGCAACAGCCCCACTCTTTCCTGACCCCACTGCATTGTTGCAGGGGACTCTTCCCTAGGACTTTCAGATTTTTTACATGCACTATTGAGATTATGCTTCCTTCCGCTCAATCTATACATAATTATGATTACACTAAATGTTACAGAGTTGTTAACCTGGTAGAGAGAAATGCTTCATTTGAAAAATTAACTAAAAATTGCTTTTGGCATTTTATCTATGTCAGTCAAAAAGAAGTCAGAGAAGGGACTTCCCTGGTGGCGCAGTAGTTAAGAATCCTCCTGCCAATGCAGGGGACATGGGTTCCAGCCCTGATCCGGGAAGATCCCACATGCCACAGAGCAGCTAAGCCCGTGTGCCACGACTCCTGAGCCTGCGCTCTAGAGCCCGTGAGCCGCAGCTACTGAGCCCGCGTGCCACGAGTATGGAAGCCCGCGCGCCTAGAGTCCGTGCTCCGCAGCAAGAGAAGCCACAGCAGTGAGAAGCCCACGCACCGCAACAAAGAGTAGCCCCGCTCACTGCAACTAGAGAAAGCCTGCGCACAGCAACAAAGACCCAATGCAGCCATAAATAAATAAATAAAATTTATTTTTAAAAAGTCAGAGGAGAGGAGATAAGGAGAGAGTGTAGAGATCAACACAGTGTATTTAAATGTTCACTATTGATTGTATTTTCCTCTTCCCACACCTATGTTCAGGCAGGATATGTAGTGATTCAAGGGGTTCAAATCCTGGCTCCACCGTTTAGCTTTATGACCTTAGGTACGTTTCTTAACTACCACATTTTCTTCACATTTACAATGGAACTTTTATAGATGCTTAATTAAATTGTTGTGAAGATTAAATTCATTAATACATTAAAAGTACCTGAAATATAGAAAGCACTCAATAAATATTGACTATTGACCTTCCTTTATGCCCTTTTTTGTTGGGAGACCTCTTCTCTAAACCTGATTGTTAGGCTCCAAGCAAGTCTTCTCACATCTTGACCTGGCACAATCGTCCTAGGGACAGAATAAAATGGAATAAGTGACAGGGCCTGGTATGTGGTAGGCGGCTATGAAGCAAAGAGATAAATCCTTCCAAGCAAACTTGTGTTTCTGCAGTGGAATTAGGAGGGAAGATTGCTAAATCTAAGAACTTGTTTATTGTATTTAAGTTGTCAAACTGCGCCGCTGATGGATTCTGTAATTCAAGAATTGCGCGGCTCCTCTGGGTTTAAGAACCTGTTTATTTACAAATTCATGTTTCAATGGAAAATTTCAAAGGACCCCTTCACAAGACAGCAGAATTTGTGACAGAAACTTAAAAGACCATTTGAGAGCGTTTCCTTCCAAGAAGATGATCCTTAGAAAAACTGTTACACATGCAATCAGTAATATTTCTTGAAATCTCTTTATTTTTGACATTTGTTCCAATGACTTTCTCAGAAAGGCTTATGGTTAGTCAATTTTTAAAAATTAAAGTTTGGCACACCTAAGTAGGCAATTCTAACTAAGAAGGGCTAATAGTGCTTTTAACTTTTTTCATCTTTTCTTTCTCTTTCTTTTTCCTCTCCTCCTCTTCCTTCTCCCCCTGTTTACAATTTTTTAAAGTTTTTATTAAGAATTTATATTTTTAGAGAAGTTTCTGTTTTACAGCAAAATCGAGCTGAAGGTGCAGAGATTCCCCATACACCCCCTGCCTCCACACACGCATGGCCTCCCCCGCGACTATTAACATTCCCCATTTGTCACAATTGAACCCACATGGATACGTCATAATCACCCAAAGTCCGTAGTTTACATTAGGGTTCACGCCTGATGTTGTGCCTTCTGTGGGTTCAGACAAATGTATAATGACACATGTCCGTCATTACGGTCAGCACAGAGCACTTTCACTGCCCTAAAAATCCTCTGTGCTCTGTTTATTCAGTCCTTCTTCCCCAGCCTCTGGCAACCACTGATCTTTTTACTGTCTCCTTAGTTTTGTCTTTTCCAGAATGTCATATAGTTGGAATCAAATAGCATGTAGCCTTTTCAGATTGACTTCTCTCACTTAATGATACGCATTTAAGGTCCCTCCATGTCTTTTCATGGCTTGATAGCTCATTTCTTTTTATCACTGAATAGTATTGCATTGTCTGGATGGACCACAGTTTATCCACTCGCCTCCTGAAGGACACCTTAGTTGCTCTCAGGTTTTGGCCGTTATGAATGGAGTTGCTATATGCAGGTTTTTGTGTGGATATGTTTTCAAGTGATTCTGTTTTATATCCGTATTCTTCCTCTGAAAGGAATGATAAGATACTTTGAAGCGGTGCTTCATCACACCATTATAATTCATTCTTTCCTATATTTATATATAAAACCAAGAGTTGATTATTTGGCATCACTTTGAAAGAACAAGCAAAGAGGGCTTAATAAGGAGGATGGGGCACCCAGAAGAGGCAGAGCCAGAGCCCGAGCCCTGGATGGAGAGGCGGGAAATAGAGAGGGAGGTGGTACCACAGGGGAGCTTCTCTTTACCCTCACAAACTCCAGCTTGGGAGTGGTTCTTCTTCTTTCTCTTACCATCTTAACTTTGTCAAGTTCTGAAAACCCATCTGTTATGTCACCGCATGACTTTATTTTTAATCTATTTAACTTCTTTTATTTCATTTGCTCTTAAGACAATTTTATTTCACCGCAAACACCAATCTACCGTGAAACACCCTGAGGTTATGTCTTGCCTGTCTTTTATCAACGGCTTCATGTTTGTCTTGCACCAGTGACTACAACTACTTCTCCAGGTCACTAACTTTGGCAGGAGGGTGTGTATGAACCCTCCACATGCAGACAAAATAATCTAGAGAAAAGTCCCCCAGAGGGGGGAGCCCTGTGAAGACATCTAAATTGTTATGAGAGTAACTACCTGTTACATTAGCATCAAAGAACTCAGTTTTTCTTTCCAGACCCAAGTATGAAGAGTGAGATATATGATTGTAGCCACATTTTAATTTTTATAATATTCATGGTACTCTGTAGCTGAGGCCATGGTCTTTCCTATGACCCAGGATCGTTGTCTTCTCTGTGGTTCCACAGGGCATTGTCAGGTCACTAGACAGGCAAACTGATGAGTTACCTTACATTAAAGAATTAGAGATTATTCAAGATTGATTTAATGTGGTACCTCTCCTAGTGGCAGCATAAGAGATTATGATTATTTTACCCCTGCTCCTGGTTTGATCTCCAAGCTAAACATAGAAAAAAAATCTCAATAAACAATGTTTATTCTTGGTAGCAAGAAAACAATAAATACATTGCCACAGATTCATTCATGAACCAAGTTGTGAGTGACAGCTGAAGATAGATAATTTGCTTCATCCATTTTTTAGTGAGACAGTTCTCCATTTAACTCAGGTGCAGGAAAAATATTCCCTGGGCGGAGGACTCATCTGGAGATGGGTATTTACAGAATAAGTGTGCCCAATCATATCACGGCAGAGAATGCTCGTGATCTGGGGAACCAAAGACTATGCATTTCTACGGTCTTTCCAGAAACACTGTCACATGGCTTACCCCATCTGGATGGCAGAACATTTTCAAAACACCATCCTGAAGTAATGCTGCTCATGTTTGTTTGAGCTGCTCTTTAAACTCTGTGGCTCAGCTCAGTGCTCGTGCAGCAAATACACCTAAATCTTGTCTTTCTCCTGGGTGTTGAGAAGCTAAGAAGAGGGAAGGAGTGTGACTTACAGGTGAAGGTTTTTGAATGTGTTTGGCAAATTTTATTGGAAACTCTTTGAAAGATCAAGGTATGTCACCATAGTAATCCTCTCCATATAGTATTTAGGAGAACATAATGAACGACTAAGCAATTAATAAAATGTTTTTATAATAATGCCATTCTAAGTGATTCCCAAATGAATACACTATCAGAAAGACAATGTCTTCAAATTTTTAAACCATGTTCCCATGGAAATGGGACTCTCAGCTCCTTGTAAAGGGCACATCGCTAAAATAATGCACTAAAATGAACAATGGCATTATTAAAAATAGAAAACCTAGTCTAAGTATATTCACTTCTTAAATTTAGCATATTCTGATTTATTTATGCAGTGTTAAGAGAACAAAAGCCCACTTTGATTTTCTGAAAGAGAACAAAAGCCCACTTTGATTTTCTGAAGTGTCCTTTTCTCCACATTCTCTTATCCTTCATCTGTGCTCACTGATGACTGAAATTGAGCAAGTGGTTGTCACTCTGATACAGCATCTCATTATGTCTTACCATTCACCATTCTACCCTGTGTTGTCGGATGAATTATCTATAATACAGTAATCCTACAAGAGAGCATTATTATTATCATCTTTATTTTGCGGAAGAGAAAGCTGAAATGAGAGAAGTTAACATATGCAAGTATTACGGTTGGTAAGTGGGAAAACCAAGTTTGGACTTAGGTCTCCTTGATTTTAAAACATAGCTTTTTCTAGACACTGAGCTGTGATTGTCTTCTCAGGATCTCAATGTGCCCTGGCGACATAAAAATGTTTAATAAGTGCTTATCGTGTAAATAAATACATGAATGAAACTCTGTCTTTATAAAAGATAAACACATTTTCCTTTTCTTCTTTGTGTTTACACCTAAGAACAGGAAGTAGATTCTGGGCAGAGTACTTGCTGATTAGACCTAGTTGTTATCTCTGTGGAATATGCACATCTCTTTACTCTGAAATGTGGACCAAAATAAGTTGAAGTTGTCCTCAGGGCTTTTTCCTTTCTTTGTAGGAAGGGCCCCTGCCTTCCTGGCTGGTGCCATCTGCTGCCATTTTAACTGTTTGTTTTAATGGCTTCACATCAATTTTATTTTCTGTCTCAAACCTGTTATATAATATAAACCCACTGTGAGAGAATGTTCTGTTTCTAAACTGAAGTGAGGAGTTATGCTATTTCAACCATGTACTTAGTAAAAAGAGATGGTTCATTTAAAGTGTGAAAGTAACTAAATAGGGCCCCAAGGAAGCAGCCATACCACCTTCTTTTTCCTCTACTGCTTAATTTTAGAATGACTTGACTCTTTCCTCCATTTTAGTCTGGGTATATTTTTTCATTATTCAAAATTCAAGGACTTTTGGAATTTGAAATTTTGTAGTCAACTTTGTCAGAGTTTCTATAAAGAACTGGAAAGGATCGTTGCTCTTTGCATGATCTCTGGCTTTGGGAAACTTGACTAATAAACTTTATCTTACTATAGCATATGTATTGGGGAAGAAGACAAAAAAAACAGAGGAGGTACTCTGACTTCTTTAAATTATTTCTCTCAGGAATCTGGTAATCAGTCTATAGTATACCTCATTATAAACAAGGTGAATCTTTTATTAAAATTATTAATGTATTTGAATGTTAAAGCAAGATATAACTAGTTTTCTCTAGCTCATTTCCTGATGGTAGATGTGTAAATTGGTGGAGACTCTTTGAGGGACAATATTGAAACCTCTATTAAAAATATTTAAAAGAACATCTGTTTTGACACAAATTTTCTATTTCTAAAACCATATCCTAAAGAAATAATTTGGAACATGCATACAGATGTAAACTCCAAATATGTTTATTGCAAGGCCCAGTGAAACCACAAACTCATGAACATCAAACCCATAAAGAATACATTTCAACTAATTGACAATAGGAAATTGGTTAGAAAAGTTACCAATAGAATATAATACTATTTAGCCAACAAAAATGATGTTGTAACTATCATCTATCAAATCTATTCACATAGAAAGATGCTTAAAATATATTTTTATTGAAGTGTAGTTGATTTACAATGTTGTGTTAGTTCCAGGTGTACAGCAAAGTGATATATACACACACACACACACACACACACACACATTCTTTTTCAGATTCTTTTCCATTATAGGTTACTACACGATGCTGAATATAGTTCCCTGTGCTGTACAAGTATATCCTTGTTGTTTAACTATTTTATATACAATATATCATTATTTTAAAAAGGAGGTTACAAAATATGTTCAATATGATCTTATCCAAACACACAAGTATATATGGTAAAGGTATGAAAGAATATACAACAAGATGTTAAAAATGTAATATACATGGAACTATATTTTTTTCTCATTAATCTGTTCTTTCTACTTTTAATGTTTCAAAGAGCAGGTATGACTTTTGCATTGAGAGAACTTTCTTTTTTGTAATTCCTTCCTCACAATCGATAAATATTGACCTAAATATTCAATTAGTTTTCTGCAAATCAGAGTGGAGATATTTGATTCTAATTGATGATATATTGAATAATATAGATATAGAATTTGGGAAATTAGACCCTAGAGCAGAGAGATAACTGACAAATGACTCTTAATCTTTTCCACCCAACAACTGAGTTAGGTTGTGATCACGTATCGCCAGTTTCACTGGTCTTAAGTCTCCCCTATTGAAAATTGAAAATTGTTTGATTTATTTTAGACAGGTTAGCTCCCATAACAAGTTCAAAGCATTAACATTTCCATCCTCTTTTATAGTTTCTTTGTTCAACAGAGCAATCAAGTCATCACATGGAAAGGACTGAGAAATATATCTGTCATTTTGCTATTTATTGTCCTAGTGTGCAGTGTATTGTCCTAGGGTGTGACCTAAAGGCAGCGGGACACTTACTTGGTTAAGCACCAGCATTGTTGTGTTTCCCAGTGTAAGATGTAGGGTCGTTCTAGCGCCTGCCCTACAATACACATAGTTTAAAATGGCAAGACTTGGGTAATCCCCAAATACAAAAATGCCTCAGGAAGTGCAGAACAGCGCCATTCAGTACTGAGGTCTGTTCATCAAATGGACATTCAGGAGAAATGGCTTTAATAACTATGGAGTGATTTGGAAAGGCTTTCCCTCACTTTGGGAAATAATAAGAAACTCAATAACTGTGGGCAATGAAGAATGGATCCATATGTTTTCAAGACAGACAGATCAGAAGACTATTCAGTAGCTTTCACGTATGAAAGATTTGTGCCAGAGTCCCCAGCAGCACATACACACCAATTAGATGGCAAGGGGTAATTTGATTTTCTTTTAATTTTCTCTTGGTGATCATAAAAGTGTTGTCTAATAAGATGGAATTGGAGGATGTCTAAGCTTCTAGAAAATTGACTTTATTTCTGTGGTAATTTCTACATAAATTACGAGTATAGATGCTGTGAGATCAGATGACTCACCTGTGACCTGCAGTCTAGTTGCTTCCCTACCTCGATCCTCAGTGGGATCTGAGGCTCATTATTTTCTACCTGGATTCTCTGATCTCCTTCTTCTTCCTCTGCTCCAGTTTATTCTAACGGATAATGAAATGTCTTGGAAGTACAGTAGGACCTCATTATAGTTTTTTCATTATTGTGTTAACTCAAATGCATCACCGGGAGGGTCATGTCTTTGGAATGTAACAATATAGAGGAAAGATCAGTAACCACCGTTCGTTATTATGAAAAGAGTCACAAAATCACAGGCATTTTCACAGGTCGCCCCTTTTCAGCATGTGCTCTCATAGAGCTTTCAGGCATTTCACCGCAGCAAGATTTGATTGGTAGGAAGAGATTGATTAACACAGTTTGGAAAATAAAAGATTTGAGTCACTGAGTCACTGAATGTCACTACCTACTGGACGGTTTCAGAGCAGTGATGCAGCTCACATCTCCCCATCCACCCTTGATAAGTGTTGTTCACTAACTGTTAGTTCAGAAACATGCTCATAGTTTTAGAGTTTGCCCATTTTTACTTTTATCCTATTTCTCACATCTATACTATATTATAAAAGCACTCATGGCACTTTGATTACTGGGCACGTTTGCCACAAGATGAAACCCGTTAATATACCTCGGACCTGTGTGAACACCCTACCACCCACTGTGCGTGGCATCCGGTTTAGACCATCTCGTGATTCAGAGGGAGTGACACCTGAAATCATTATCCACGAGAACGCTACTTCCTTCCTTTTCCTTCCGTTTCCTCTGAAACAGATTCAGAGAGTTGTGTAGCTGAGATAACCGCACTGGGAATTGTAGTTGAAAACTTTTGGTTTAAGTGTCACATCTGTTGTTTTCTAGGAAATTGATTTCTTTTTGACCTTTTGATATTTGTCCACCTCTCAGAAGTAAGATTTTATGACTCATATTCCAGACTGTGGCATTTTCCAAGGCTTTTGGTTGTTCATTGGGGCTTATTTCAGTAAAGGTCTGTGTATTCAAAACTTCAACTTGGCTACTTTTGGCTAGTTTGTTTCTGTGTTCAGGTAGAATAAAGTGGAGCCACCTTTTTAGAAGGTGGGACTTTCTGTAGAATTTCTGTGCTAACTCGTGGTATTTGTAAAATCAGCCTTCTTTCAGAGTTTCACTTACAAAATTATAATGGATTGAAAATAGGTGGACTCATGTGGGGAAGTTTTGAAACTTTTCTGTAAATGTGAAATTACTCCAAAATAAAAAAATTATTATTCTAAAATAAAAATCTACCATGTGGGGCTTCCCTGGTAGCGCAGTGGTTGAGAGTCCGCCTGCCGATGCAGGGGACGCTGGTTTGTGCCCCGGTCCGGGAGGATCCTACGTGCCGCGGAGCGGCTGGGCGCGTGGGCCGTGGCTGCTGAGCCTGCGCGTCTGGAGCCTGTGCTCCGCAGTGGGAGAGGCCACGGTAGTGAGAGGCCCGCGTACCGCAAAAAAAAAAAAAATCTACCATGTGGCTAGACTGCTTTGAGCTTCTCCAGGACCTACTATTAATGTAATTGATTTAACAATTAAGTATAACCACCTTCTGTTAACCTTCCTCAGCTGTCTTTATGTCTTTTTATAATTGCATATGAACATATATTATTTCCCAAATACAATTTTTAAAACATTTTTATTGAAGTATAGTTGATTTACAGCGTTGTGTACAGCAAAGTGATTTTGTTACACATACATATATTTTTTTCAAATTCTTTACCCTTATAGGTTATTACAAAATATTGAGTATAGTTTCCTATGCTATACAGTAGGTCCTTGTTGTTTATCTACTGTATATATAGTAGTGTGTATATATTAATCCCAAACTCCCAATTTATCCCTCCCCCCCTTTCCCCTTTGGTAACCATAGTTTGTTTACTATGTCTGTGGGTCTCTTTCTGTTTTTTATATAGGTTCATTTGTACTATTGTTTTTTAGATTCCACATATAGATGATATCATATGATATTTGTCTTTCTCTGTCTGACTTACTTCACTTAGTATGATCATCTCTAGGTCCATCCATGTTGCTGCATATGGCATTATTTCATTCTTCTTATGGCTGAGTAATATTCCATTGTATAAATATACCACATCTTTTTATCCATTCATCTGTCGATGGGCATTCAGGTTGCTCCCATGTCCTGGCTATTGTAAATAGAGCTGCAGTGAACACTGGGGTGCATGGATCTTTTCGAATTATGGTTTTCTCCAGATACATGTTCAGGAGTGGGCTTGTAGGATCATATGGTAGCTCTAGTTTTAGTTTTTTTAAGGAACTTCCATACCGTTCTCCACAGTGGCTGCACCAATTTGCATTCCCGCCAGCAGTGCAGGAGGGCTCATTTTCCCCAGTATGATTTTTTAATAACCTTTTTATTTTGAAAGAAGTTCAGGCTTACAGAAAAGTTGCAAAGATAGTACAGAGAGGTTCTCTATAAGCTTTCCTCAGCTTCCCCCATTTTCCCCAATAAGAGTTTAAACTTCTTATTGACAAAGAACGTGTCCTAGTTGTCTCTAGAGCCATTCACAGCACTAAGAACTCATGTACCTAGGACTTAATCATTGTGTTTTAATACATTGAGGGGAGATAGACAACTGAAGAAGCACATTTTAGCTGATTTATATTTTATAGGTAAATAGGAGTGGTTGTTGTATTTACTAAATATATGATACAAATACCAATGTAACCACAGGTTCAGGAGCAAGCTGTCATTTATTTAAAATTTTCTGTGTCTTTTCTAGGGGATTATAATGGCAGCTTCAGTTCTACAAAGGTTTTACCTGAAACTTTGAGAGAGATAAGAGTGGGTCCATTTCTCCAAATTGATTACAAGTTATCACAGGAATAATCTTTTAGGAAAGATTGACATTTATTTCATATATTATATATGAATAATATATTTTACAATCTAGTTTTATAAGATTAATTCACATGACCAGACTGTTTCAAGTTTGATTAGTGATGAGAAGCCATTGAAAAGGGGGTATCACCCAAAGTCCTTTTTCAGCTGGCTTTGAAGTTCTTCGTTAAGGGGTTTTCTTTGTAAATATTGTCATCACCCAAGTCAGCTAGATGGACCATGTCTTGAAGTGTATTGCCCTTCAAAAACCAATCAAAAAAACACACATAGCGTATTGGAAAGACCTGCGGACTGACATTGATCCTCTGTGTAAAGAGAAAGATGAAAAGCAATAAACTGTTGAAGCCAAGGCCACATTAAGATATTTTGTCTGGTGCTGGCATTGAGCAGAGAAAGCTCTGTGCAAGTTTAAAAGCTACTATTTGCATAGAGAATGATGTAGTTCAAGAGCAAAATCAACATTTCTTGGGCTTATTTGCACTTGATTATGAATCTATGTGGGGATTTTTGTAACAGCATCACTAAATGCATATAAGAACTAAAAAGCAGCCCTCTCTGTGGAAAATAGATAGTAAAGCAAAACTTGCACAATTTGTATTAAATTTTGGATTGCTTCCCTAGAGAATAAGTCCCAGGAATAAATTAAATCAAATGTCCAAAAGGCTAAAGCGTCATTCATTGCCTGACATTCCTAAGGCATTCTCTTCTTTGGAAAGAAATTGATACCATCATGTAAATGTTTGTTTCTCAAAGGCAAATCAGCCAAGATCATTACTGAGGGATGTGATAACCTCAGGTCCAGGAGTTAATCAGGCTAAGCCATGTGGGGAGGAGCCATGACTCTAGATAGGTAACCTGTCCTTCAGGGAGGCCATCACTCAAGTTGACAGGTGTTCAGGTGGACATTAAGGAATACTTGAGCTGAAGGGTCCAAAAGGGGGCTCCAGGTCGTACTTCTGCTTATGCCAGGACTTAGTTCCCATCTGATCTGATGAAACATCTATTTTCTACTCCTGTGTTGAATGAATCACGTAAACAAAGCTTCTAAAGTGACTCATCTCTTTTCTCTCCCCAAGCATAACCAGGCTGATAGAAAATGTCTGGAATAATCTAGTCCCTCTTCAACTATAAGCCTATTAGAAATCCCCTTCCTCTCTGCTGAAGGCACTGGATACTTTATCTTCCAACTTGACGAGCAAATACTGTTTGAATAATGCCAGTCAATGCAGAAGCCAGGGCTGCAACTTCCCTGATGAATTCTGAGACTCAACAGCACTTGATTCAACTTGGCAGCTTTCTGTCAGTGGGGATGACGCAGGGCTAACTCTCTAGGGAGAGGAATGAGAAAGCAGAGGGATGAGAAAGCAGAGGGGATGCTTGGGATAACAACTAAAGCACCAGACAGTGAGTTGAAAGGCTGAGGTCGTTTTCCACTTGATCGCTAACAGGATGATGACTTCAGTTTCTTTTGTCAAGTTTAATGTCTATTTTGGCTCTACACATGGGCATTAGAAACACTGAACAAATCCGTTAGTCCCTGCGGGAGGCTGCCATTTTTGAAACGAGAAGAGAGCTGGCAAAGGAAAAGGCATGCATTCCCCTTTGGATGTGTCCTCTGTGAATTGCTCCCCTGACATTAACAAACGCAAGCCAACCCTTTGCAACAAAAACCAGCCACTTGGTTTGACATCCTTGATATAACTGATTAAGCTTCCACTGTGGCCCATGGTCTCAACATGTGAATGTTCCCAGCTTAGCATCGTATTTCCAAGGAAACAGGCACGTGATTCCTCAGTCATCTCATCCTCTCCACTCCCCTGCCCACCACGACGGACATCAGCTCACACATGGAACTGAGTTCAGTCACTCAAAGTCAATCTGGTCGTTCCCCCATTCTCTTGCTTTCCTGGAGCATTCTTCCCTGTCTTCTTTATTCACCTGGCCAACCCATTCATTGTTTTTTTTTTTCTTTTTGCGGTACGCGGGCCTCCCACTGTCGTGGCCTCTCCCGTTGCGGAGCACAGGCTCTGGACGCTCAGGCTCAGCAGCCATGGCTCACGGGCCCAGCCGCTCCGCGGCATGTGGGATCTTCCTGGACCGGGGCACGAACCCGCGTCCCCTGCATCGGCAGGCGGACTCTCAACCACTGCGCCACCAGGGAAGCCCCCATTCATTGGTTTTTAACTTACATGTTATTTCCCTGGGAATCATTCCTCGACCTACCCTAGACTGAATTAGGCTTCCCTTGTAAGTGGTTCTGTAGTCCCTTGTGATTTCCCTAGCATGGGACTTCGGTCCCCATTATGTAATAGTTATATCTATTTATTTCTATTCTCTCCTCCAAAGTTCCTCTTATGGGCGTGGATACACCCATGTGTTTAGAAGGGATCAAATGTGTGGGCCATTTGATACCTTAGCCCCAGGGCACTCGGCAGAGCTGGGTAGCAGGATGGATCAACTGCTGGTTCATGGTCTCATCTCTTTACTCCAGTACAAATGTTATCATTTTTTTTCTCTAAGGCCAGGTTTGAAAATACTTGGGAATCACCATGATAATATAGCTCTTTGAGGGTAGGACCCATGTCAGGTTATTTTATCACTGTACCCCAGAACCAGGTCCAGTGCCTGACAGACATATAACAGGAACCTGATAAATACTTACTGAATGAAAAAAAAAAAGGTCATTCTAGAGAGATTGAATCTTTTCTGGTACGCAGCATCACAAGTCTATTTCACAGGCTGTGGATAGGAAAACAGAAAGTTGAAGAGACAATAGCTAAATGATCATGACAATTTAACAACCAGTTGATATTCTGGGAATGCTTTTCCGGACTTTAATTCATGAATAAAAATGAATTCATAGTTTCAGTCTACTTCGGTGTGAAAAATGAACATGAACTGCTGTTGTTGAGAGACAGCTTATAGGGTGATGGTTTGAAGCTTGAGTATGTGAAAAACTCCTGGCTCTTCTGTCACTGGCTCTGGGACCCTGCATGTGCTGTTGAAACTTTCTCCCCTCGGTTTTTATAAATGAAGACAGTAGTAGCACCCACCTTGTAAGGCTGTGTGAGAATTAAATGAGTCAATGTATGCAAAGTGTTTCAAACAACACCTGACACTCATCAAACGTCAGCATGATCATTGTCATGGTTGTAATAGAAAGGCTGCCTTTTAATACACCTGTGCTCCAGGCATTTTCTGTGGGAACTTAGATTCATAATAATACCGGCCAAAGAGTCACCTTTGCATGCATGTCTTCAAGACACATACCTCCTCCATGCCACAAGTTATAGTATGATTACATGAGAAAAAAATCTGTTTGCAATAATAAATCTCTGAATTGTTTTAAATTCTAGTTTCTTAAAAAATCATCTCAACCTTAATAGGAAAAAAATGCTTTGACTGTCTTCCATCATTAACCACTCTTTCATTGTCAGGGTAGGATACAAAAGGTGAAAAAAGGTGGGGGAGGGGAGGGGAAGGCACAAATAGAAAAAGGAAAAGGACTTGCTGTGTCCTCTGCTGGTCCAAAGACTGGGAGGAGGTCATTGTTCCCTATAAGCAATGACGGCTCAGTACCGTTTTGCTAGTCAGTTTCAAAAATTTGGAGCCCTTCCCTGGTGGCTAAGAGACAGGAGTGGGGCCAGTCATCTCTTACCCCTGAGATTGTTCTTTGCAAAGAAGTGTCTTGTATTAGCATCTCCGTGGCCCAGCATATGGTTTCCAGATGTCTCTCTGAGCCTAACGTGTGCTGGTTTTTCTGTCGTAAGGCTTCTCTGATGAGCATCCATCACCAACAAATTTCTTTCCTGGATTTTATCTTTCCTCTGAGACCAGGTATTATGCTGAGGATGATTTTCCTCATTTCTAATTATAAAAGAACATATGGAAAATTTTCAGTGCATTCTTTCCCCAGAATTACTCTTCCATGTTCTTAAATGATCAAAATAATGTCTTGGCCATCATTCATTTTAACTGTTTTCTACTTCTTCTTTAATTGTCCTGAGTCTACTCTTATATGTAAATAAGCGGCATTCAGTACTGTTGATTTTTCTTCTTGGTTTTTCCATGATGCTGCTTTTTGCTGGTTTTCCTCTTTGTTCCCTGATGCTCTTCTTCATCCCGACCCCAAACGGTGGCTCTGTCCCTAAACTCCAGCCTTGAAGGTCTGTCCTAGTCTCTTGGCCCTCTAAGGATTCCTTGGCTTCTGCCCTCGTGGCTTTCGCTGTTCTCTGTAAGTATTGTGGATGATAGATGACTCCTCAACCTTCATCTCCAGCCCTCTTTTCTCACTTGTAGTTTCACTTGGTTCCAGAATATTTTCATCGGAATGTTCTAGTACAGTGGAATCATAAGTGAGCATAATGGAGACCGGAGGTGCAGTCTGCGGGTGAGCTGAAGACCAATATGCGCATTTGTGTTTGGAGACACTGAGGGCAGTTATCAGGGGTCTCAGATGAAAATCTGGGGAAAGGTAGAGTCACAGAAAAAGGGAGAAAGCCAAGAACAGAAGATCAGAAAAGGCTCAGAATATTTACTTATAGAAATATTTACTTGCTCTCCAGCTATTTTTTTTCTCTCTTTTACATCATAGATACAAAAATAACATGTTCTTTTGAAGAACATACAGAAATCATAGAAACTACACATTCACCAGCAATATCAACACCTAGAGTTAGTGGTTGTTAATATTTTGGTGTATAACCTTCCATACCCTTCCTTTTACATGTATAAATACTCCCAAGTCATAATATAATCACCTTTATAACCTGCTTTTTAAACAGTATATCATAAACATCTTGACATGCTGTGGAATATCCTAGAGTATGAACTTTATGGATAAACTGTGGTTCAGCATATAGGTTTTATATAATCTATTTAGTAAATCCCCTATTGTTGGATGTCTAAGTCATTTAAGAGCAACTTTTAAAAACTCCAAGGACGCATTGGAAGGACTCATGGAGAAATCCCCTTTGAGTCTACCTTTAAGGGCTAAGGTAGAGGAGAGGAAGAGTGATCCACTGAAAGGAGCATAGTTCCAGGAGATAGGAATGGGTTTCCAGGCCATTACCATCTACCATCTATATGACTTACCATCTGTATGACCCTGTGTAAGTTACTGCACATCTCTGGGCTGCTTTTCTTATGTACGTAATTAGGGTCTTGGGTTAGTTTACCTCTCAGGTCCTTTCAGCTCGGACATTTAAAAACTCTGTATAGGGCTTCCCTGGTGGCACAGTGATTGAGAGTCCGCCTGCCGATGCAGGGGACGCAGGTTCGTGCCCTGGTCCGGGAAGATCCCACATGCCGCGGAGCGGCTGGGCCTGTGAGCCGTGGCCGCTGAGCCTGCGTGTCCGGAGCCTGTGCTCCGCAATGGGAGAGGCCACAACAGTGAGAGGCCCGCGTACCAAAAAAAACAAACAAACAAACCAAAAAAAAACTCTGCATGACTGAGGATAATACACAAAGAATAGTTGGCTGTGTAGCAAGGGATTCTGATGGAAGCCCAGAAATATGGAACTTGGGGCTAAGCTCCTGGAATGAGAATAAAGCTTGTCCTATTTACAAAGCACCACCCGTTGGTGAACTCTCCTGTCCCCCAATGACCCCTCAACCCCTATCTTGAGCAAGCAGGTGCTTCCACCAAGAAGCATCACTTTGAAAATTAGTTTGATGCTCTTGGAGAATCTGTGTGTTTAAGAGGAGAATAAAATAAAGAAGCTATAAAAAGCAGAAACTATAAGAAGCACCTAGCTTCTGTTAGGTGACCCTGGGTGACCCACTTACCACCCTGTGACTCCCTGGCCTCTAAATGACTCTGTACACATTGCTAGATTTTCTTCATTTCCTTTGAAACCTATCCAGAAATTCAACTAATTATGTATTGATTTCTGTTAGTGTTTCTCATTGCTTGTAAACTCATGTCACCTTTGATGAAGATCTTAAAAGTTACGTTCTCCTTTCATAAAATGTCAAATTGTAAAAAAACAAAACAAAACAACAACAACAAAAACTGCAGCTGTTTAGATTACAAAGTTGAGGTTTTCTTACCAGTTGCTTTAAAAATTACCCCCGCCCACCCACCCATCTCTACCTCCACATCCTGTTCTCAAATATTCTGAGAAACATGGTTGAAATCACTTAACTGGAGTTAATAAATTATATGAATCTCTTAGAATAGTAAGGTTAAATTTCTGCCTTATGTACATTTTGGGAAAAGAAAATGAAGGTTTATGAAGCATGGACTGTACCTCAGGCCCTCTCTGGGTGGTTCATGCTGTGTAGATAATTCTATGGCATTAAGTGTTACTGTTCATCACTTATCTCTAAGGAAACAAAGGTGCAGAGAGGTTCAAGACCACATAGCAGAGCTGGGGTGCAAACTGCATTTTGCCCAACTCCCAAGTTCATCTGTTGCACCATGATCATATGCACACACCAATGGGAATCTCCAACATATGTGCTAATCTGAAGATTTGCAGTGCATGAGGGTGGAAGCGAAGACTTTCTGAAGACCCTGCAAAGGCAACTGCAAATGAATTTCAGAAATCCCTTTGGAATGAGGAAACAAAAACCAGCCAATGAACAACAAACCAACCTTCACTTTTTCTTCATTAAATAAAATAATAATAATGAAATTATCCAATTTTCATTTAATATTCAATATAATTTCATCACATAGATGATCGTTCCCCCCCCCCCGCCCCGTGACATTCCTGTTTGACAGCTATTAACCCACTGAAATTGATAGCACCCCATTCTCTTTCAAAAGTGGCCTGGTTTGTGTAATACATAATGTGATCCTTCTATTTACATTTCTCTTAAATAATTAAAATCTGTATGGTCTTGGGTGAAGAATCAATAAGAGCCCAAGAGATCACATGAAAGAGGAATTTCCCCAGGGTCTTAAAGTGCATTTTTACATCCAGACATCCTCTGACAGCCTGAAGTGTTGTCTTGACAGGGACTTAGAAGTGGCATGGTGCATTCTCCTTGTAACGGTAACTTTCACTGTTTCCTATTACATCTTCAACGCTCTTTTAATGTGAATTTAGTTCTTTTGAGCAGTGTAATGCAACTGAATGAAACGGAGTGTAAAATTTTAATCCAATTAAGAAAGCAAAGATGTTTTCTAGGTATTTTAAAAGTAGGTTAAAAAGCTGTAAGCCTTCTGAACAGAGGAGCAGTGATCTGTTCCCCTCGGGACCCACTCTTCTATCACCAAAACAGGGAAACATCTCAGTTCCCTGACTCTGCAGCATATTTCTGCTGTAATTATGTTATAGCTGGTAATGCAGGGGTTCCCAAAGTGTGGTCCCTGGCAAGCAATATCAGTGTAACTTGGGAGCTTATTGGACCCACCCCAAACCAGCTGAATCAGAATCTCTAGGACTGGGGCCAGGAATCCACTTCAACAAGTGATTCAGAGGCATGCTTGGGTCTGAGAACCACTGCTGTAATGCCAAGCCACTGTCAAGTCAACTGTGAGTAAAACAGTAGTATTACGCACGTAAAAGAATTTCATTTAGGGCTTCCCTGGTGGCGCAGTGGTTGAGAATCTGCCTGCTAATGCAGGGGACATGGGTTCGAGCCCTGGACTGGGAGGATCCCACATGCCGCGGAGCAACTAGGCCTGTGAGCCACAACTACTGAGCCTGCGCATCTGGAGCCTGTGCTCCGCAACAAGAGAGGCCACGATAGTGAGAGGCCCGCGCACCGCGATGAAGAGTGGCCCCCGCTTGCCACAACTAGAGAAAGCCCTCGCACAGAAACGAAGACCCAACACAGCAAAAATAGAATTAAAAAAAAAAAAGAATTTCATTTAAATTTAGTAAATAAGAAAGGGCATAGTTGCCTTATGATACGGGCAGTTGACTGAGAATTCCACATGTAGTAACTAATCATCTTGAGAACTCTTAAAGTTAGGATGTCTGATAGTCCTAAGGCCAAAATAAAAGCAACATTCATTCAGTCGATTTTTATTTAGGACCCGCTGCATAATGGGCACTATTCTAGAAGCTAAGGATATGGTTGTGGGCAAAGTCCCTGCTCTCATGGAACAGGTTTTTTTTTGTTTTTTCCTACTGGAAAAAGACGGACAATAAACAGAGATTAAGTACACCCATGTTGAGTAGTATACAGTGTCAAGACTAGTGGTGAGAAGTGCTCTGAGGTTGATTAAAAGGAGGAAGAGTGCCCGGGGTTGGGAGCACTGCTAATTCAGCTGCTGCAGAAACCCTCTGATCATTTAAATGGAGAGACTGGGAGAGCCATGCAGATACCTGGTAGAGTCCTAGGCAGAGGGAGCTGCAGACGCAAATGTCTTGAGGCAGGAATGTGCTAGACATCAGACAACACACTTACTACATTGCTTATAATTAGGGTCTGGTGGATGCTGTTGGTCTCTGTTCAGGAGGTAGAAGAAATTGTTCCATGTAGTAGTAATTTGGTAAACCAGTGTCCTTTTTGTCACTCACAAGTCCGGAGGGAAGAACAAAGGAAAACTAAGAGAGGATTGCCTGGCACATTAGGTGTACATTTGCTTTATTGATCACTGATCTCTAACCTACTTGCAAACTACATTTGGGGGCAGGGGCCCCCAAACATAGATTCATGAAGTTCAGCTCTTTATTCTAAGCTCTGCTCCTTTGTTCCATTTTAGGGGCAAGATTTCAACCAAGTCAGAAGCTTGGGTTATCTTTGATCTCGCCTTTCTTCTTTATCCCCTTGCCAGCAGTTGAGTCTGAATTTGTCATTTGTGTCTCCTGGACGTATCTTTGACTACCTCCATCAGTTTTCACCTGGATTATCCTCACAGCCCCTAGCTACTGTCCCTGGCTCCAGTCTCTCCACTTCAATTCATCATCTATTTTTCTACTAGAGTTGGATTCCAAAACCGTGGGCATTAGTCACAACCCTCCTCAGAAAGCTTCTCCACTGACACGAGCTCAGGTCCAGTCTATTCAGCCCCAAATCAAGATCCTCCATAATCTGCCCCAAATTGCTTTTTCCCACTCTCATTTCCCACATACCCTACAATTTATACTAGTTCAAAACCCAAAGAAGCTGGCACTCTCTAATCCAGTTTTCAAAATCCCTTTTACACTTCAAGGCATAGCTCAAATGCCAGCTCCTCCATGCAGGATTCCCTGATTTTCCAACTAAAGAGAAAATTTGCCCTTCTCTGTTCTGCAGCTGGTTTTATTTCTATTTAGTGATTTGTCTTGTATTACAGTTATGTGTTGACCTTTTTCTCTCGTTAGATTGTGACCTATTTTAGAGTGAGGTTTTAGTCATTTTTATATCACTCCAATTCTTATGACAATGTTATACATGTAATTACTTGCTAAATTGAATAGAATTAAGTATTGGAAGTTGGCCTGGTATATGTTATAAAATAAAAACATGACTTAGCTCTTCCTTAAGAAGAATATTTGACTTAACTGCCACACTCCACCAAAACTGGAAAACAATTCTTTTCTTAAACCATGTTATAACCATATTTCTGAATTTCTACTTACTGAGAACTTTTTTCTTTCCCTTAAAATGCAGTCTTTTTTGGTTTAGGACCATGCTGTTTAGAGAAATTCCTCATACATCCATGTTATATAGAGTAGCACAGACACAAAACACAAACATGCAAATGTATGTCTTTCAAAAGTTGATGAAAAAGCAAAATGCTAAATGAAGCTTTCAATGAATTTTTAGAAAAGTACTGCCCTTCAGACATTTTTGTGACCATTTACACATGACAGTTGATCACAGACATTATGATCCTTACTCTAACCAGCAGATGTTCTCTTCAAATTGCTATAATTATTTCCTATCTTGTGGTTAAGATACAGTACAAAGAATTTAAAGAAGAAACATAGGTGTTTATAATGCCCTTGCAGTTTGATTAGCCATATGTTAATGTGTCATGCCTGATTGCATAACACAAGCCCTGATAGTGCTATAACAGGTCTTTTAATTGTGGTGAGATCATAGTATAGAATGCATGACGTATTTCAAATAACTAGGAAATTGACTAAGGGGGAAATACATTTTTCAATAAGGAGTAGCATGAGATATCATTGTAAATCTTGCAAAATGTGTTTATTATCTCATTTTTAATTTCACATGCTTCTAATTTTATTTCCTGCAGTTCTTATAAACCTCAGATTACTTTTCATTACACAATTTTATTATATTACTTGGGAAGTGAAATAAAAATTTCACAATTTGTGATTTATGGGTTTAAGTAACCAGTAGTTAATGACTTGGTAACCTCTTGTGGGCAAAACCAGTTTCTCTGGAAATTAGAGTAAAAATAAGCAGTATCATACACAAAAGACTGTGTTACTTGTAAATTTAAAGAAAGAAACCAGCAAGTTCACTGACAATAAGTCCTCTGTCTTGAGATTCTTCAAAGACACCTTAAAAGTTAACTGAGGATTTTAATCAAGATTTTTTTTTAAGGTGATGATGACTTTATTTTCCTTGTCCTCATTTTCTTTTTTTTTAATATGTTCTTTTCCACTATGGTTTATCATAGGATATTGAATACAGTTTTCTGTGCTCTACAGTAGGACCTTGTTGTTTAACCATTCTATATATAAAAGCTCACATCTGCTCACCCCAACCTCCCTCTCCATCTCTCCCCCAACGTCCTCCCCCTTGGCAACCACAAGTCTGTTCTCTATGTCTGTGAGTCTGTTTCTGTTTCATAGATAAGTTTATTTGTGTCATATTTTAGATTCCACATATAAGTGATATCATATGGTATTTGTCTTTCTCTTTCTGACTTACTTCACTTAGTATGATTATCTCTAGTTGCATCCATGTTGCTGCAGATGGCATTAGTTTTTGTTCTTTTATATGGCTGAGTAGTATTCCATTGTATATATGTACCACATCTTCTTTATCCATTCATCTGTCAATGGACATTTAGGTTGTTTCCATGTCTTGCTTATTGTGAATAGTGCTGCTATGAACATAGGGATGCATGTATCTTTTTGAATCATAGTTTTGTCCAGATATATGCTCAGGAGTGGGGTTGCTGATCATATGGTAATTCTATCTTTGGTTTTGTGAGGAACCTCCATACTTTTTTCCATAGTGGCTGCACCAACTTACATTCCCACCAACAGTGTAGGAGGGTTCCCTTTTCTCCACACCCTCTCTAGCATTTGCTATTTGCAGGCTTTTTAATGATGGCCAATCTGACTGGTGTGAGGTGGTACCTCATTGCAGTTTTGGTTTGCATTTCTCCTATAATTAGTGATGTTGAGCATCTTTTCATGTACCTATTGGCCATCTGTATGTCTTTTTTGGAGAAATGTCTATTTAGGTCTTCTGCCCATTTTTGGATAGTGTTGTTTGTTTTTATGTTGTGAGTTGTATGAGCTGTTTGTATATTTTGGAAATTAAGCCCTTGTTGGTCACATCATTTGCAAATATTTTCTCCCATTCTGTAGGTTGTCTTTTCATTTTGTTTATGGCTTCCTTTGCTGTGCAAAAGCTTGTAAGTTTGATTAGGTCCCATTTGTTTATTTTTGTTTTTATTTCTATTGCCTTGGGAGACTGACCTAAGAAAACATTTGTACAATTTATGTCAGAGAATGTTTTGCCTATGTTCTCTTCTAGGAGTTTTATGGTGTCATGTCTTACGTTTAAGTCTTTAAGCCATTTTGAGTTTATTTTTGTGTATGGTGAGAGGGTGTGTTCTAACTTTATTGATTTACATGTGGCTGTCCAACTTTCCCAACACAACTTGCTGAAGAAACTGTCTTTTTCCCATTGTATATTTTTGCTTCCTTTGTTGAAGATTAATTGACCGTCGGTGTGTGGGTTTATTTCTGGGCTCTCTATTCTGTTCCATTGATCTAAATATCTTTTTTTGTGCCAATACTGTGCTGTTTTGTTTACTGTAGCTTTGTAATATTGTCTGAAGTCTGGGAGGGTTACGCCTACTGCTTTGTTCTTTTTCTTCAGGATTGCTTTGGCAATCTGGGTCTTTTATGGTTCTACATGAATTTTAGGATTATTTGTTGTAGCTCTTTGATTCTTCTGTAGTTTGACTATGATATGCCCAGGTGTAGTTTGTTGGGTATTTATTTATATTGCTTGGTATTCCCTGAGATTCCTGAATCTGTGGTTTGGTGTCCATCATTAATTTTGGAAAATTCTCAGCCAGTATTACTTCACATATTTCTTCTGTCCTTTTCTCTTTTTCTTCTCTTTTTGACATTTCAAAAATATGTATAATCCATCTTTTGTAATTGTCCCACAGTTCTTTGATATTCCATTCCATTTTTTTTTAACCTTTGCTTTACAGGTTAGGACATTTCTATTGACTTATTTTCAAGCTCACTGATTCTTTCCTAGGCCATGTTCAGTTTGATGATGAGTCCATCAAAGGCATTTTTCATTTTTGTTTCAGTTTCTTTTTTAAAAAGTTCTGACAATTTCCTTTTGATTCTTTCTTAGAGTTTCCATCTCTCTGCTTACATTTCCTATCTGTGCTTGCATGTTGTCCACTCTTTCCATTAAAGCTCTTAATCAGTTATTTTAAATCCCTGGTCTGATAATGCCTAGTTCTCTGTCAAATCTGAGTCTTATTCTATGCTTGCTTTGTCTTTTAGACTGCCTTTTAGCATGCCTGTAATTTTTGTTGAAAGTAGACATGATGTATCAGGTAAAAGGAACTAAGTAAGTAGCTCTTTAATGTGAGGTTTTATGTTCATCTACCTAAGATTCAGGTTGTAACTATGGTGTCAGGGGCTAAATTTTTCCTTTTTTTTTTGTCTCCCCTCATGTCATTGGACTTCCCTAGAAACTTCTCAAATACATTGTACTTCTTTCAGCTGTAAACCTCTCTGTATGTATAGAAGCCCTATTATTACCGTGGTAAGGTGTAGAGGGAGAGGAAGCATTATAAAATGTTATGGTTAGGACTTAGTGTTTAGTGAGCCTATGCCCCTGGCCTGTGACCTTTACTTCGCAACTGCCCTTCCCTGTAAGTGGAATGGGAAGGGCATGGGGGCTGGAGTTGGATATTTCCCTTCCTCCACCTTGGTTGTTATTTGGTAAAACCCAAATTAGTTAGGCTGTGGTAAAATAGTTTGCTTAGAGGACAGGCTTTGGTGAGGAGAACAGAGGGTCCTGGATCTATTTCAAAATGGTTACTTTTGGAGTAACCTCCCCCTGCTTGGAGCCCAAGGGTATTTTTCTCTGAAAACCTAGTGGAACTCCTCCATGTAAAACTCAAGAAAGTGTGAACTATGCCCCCGCCACCCCTTCCAGAGTGTTTAATTCTTAAGTGAGTCCACAGTGAGTCTCCAGAAATTCATCAATTACAGTTTAAGTGTTTCTACAGAACTGGTTCCATCTGTGGGCTTCTGATTCTGGGTTTCTGCTCCTGATAAGATACGATTCTCTGTACCCACCTGTCTTTACAGTTCTCAGGGAAGCAGTTTGACTTGTGATCTCAATTCTCTGACAAAACTAAGAAAAGTTGTTGATTTTCAATTTATTTAGCTTTTCCTTATTGTGAGGATGGGAGTGACAACTTTTAAGCTCTTTATATGTCAGATTAGAAACAGGAAGCCCATGGCTTTTCTGTGTTTAACCCAGCAACCAATCAAGTGTCACACATTTCAATTGGTTGCTGTGCCCCTGTAGCCACCTTAATCTAGAAACCATTCAACTGAACTCAAACTTCTTTAACATCATCATTGCCAGTTGAATTATAAAAGTTTTACGTTATGATTTTGTCAGACTATTTCCTCATGGAGGGGGCATCCTTCAGGTTGTTGCAAAAGAAATTTAAGAATATATTGTGTTTTGGGTGGTGATGGTTACACAATTCTGTGAATTACTAATAACCATTGATTTGTATACTTTAAGTGGGTGAATTTTATGGTATGGGTTGCATCTTAAATTTATCTTTAAAAATATATATTGGGTTTATGGTTAATCCTGAGAAATTAACCTCTCTGAAAGATGCAATACAAAGTTTTGTAATTGCAGGGTTAAGGAAGGGCATTAGTGTTAATATGAGCCCATTAGTATTGTTTCTTTTCCCTGAAATTCAGATTCAGTTGTGCTAGGTGCCCAGCTGACTTTACTTGTTACTTTTCTTGATTATTGTAATAACTTTGTGAAGTATGTTTTATCTTAATGCTGTATGTGAAAAACAGATTCTGAAAATACTATAAGATTATGTAGCTGGTAAAGAGCTAGGCTTGACTGTAACCATTTTCTCTGGTTATAATGTTATTTGTAGTTAATTTGCAGTGCTGCCCCTCTCCCACTCCTACCATCCTAGCTGCTAAGTCAGCATTCCCAGAGACCTATACACAGCCAATCCAGTACAGGCACCCAGAGCCCCACACTAATGCAGTGCAAAGGGCAGTCACCCTTTTGTTTTCACGGTCACATCACCCTTGAAGTACAATCATTCTTAGAAGTCAAATGAGTTTGAAGTGGACAGTAGAGTTGTAGGTACAGAATTAGATATAGATATGAATGGGCATTTAATTAAAACAGAAGCTGGAGTAAACAAATAAAAGAGCTTTGATAACCTCCATCTGAAATTATTGTTCAAAATCATGCCCTTTTGTAACCACATAGGCCAGTGCCACTAAGCTCTGAATCAAGGTGCTAGCTCAGGGACAGCAGGTAGGAATCAAGTGAGTGTTTCTTGTTTATGTTCTGAGCTTTGACATAATATTTTATGAGCACCACAGCTCTTGTGATTTTGGAAATTTATTCTCAAAAGTCGACAAAAAATATTTGGAAGAAACTGTGAGATAGAGCTTTCTTAGAGGATAACTTATTAATCTTATAATAAATCTGGCTTGTGTTTGGGATGAGTAATAGAGAGAACTTGGCAATAATTTATAGTTAGAAGTTCTCAGTGAAATAACTTCAGGATGATATCCAAAAGGATAAAAAACAATAGGTTCAATGAGATATCTAATTAACACTTACAGGAGCCTTCATACGAGAAACCCCAGTTAAAGCTGATAAATGCTATCATGGGGAAAACTCTAAGGCTTGCTTACCTGTTTGCCAAGCAGTTTAATACATGTTTATTAATTAAACATATTTATTAATTTATATATAATATATTACCATATATATTATCCCAGCTAGTCACTCAATATTTAAAATATGTGCCAGGATCAGTTTTATATGTGTGTGTGTATACATATATATATATATATATATATATATACACACACACACACACACACACAAAAGAATACATATCATGCATATATGACACGGTCTATGAAAGCTTTATTTATTAATGGAATAACCATAGAATTTCATCAATTAGTTAATTACCCCTGCATATGGATTTAGGAAATGGCCACTGTGAAATTGACTAAGAATAGTCCAGTATTTATTAAGTGGAAGGAAACATGTTTTGATATAGGGAATCAAATGTACATCACCCTTCTTTATAATCTACACAGAATTCCCTATGATCTTTCAGACAAACAAGAACTAGTGGATAATTGTTTTATGAGCAGAAGGTAAGTTGGAAGACGTAAGAATTCACATGACAGTTTTGTAAATTGGAGCTTTTAATAATTATACATTAAAAATTTCAACTTTTTATACATTTAATACACTGAAATTTACAAAGAACAGTATATTCCAGAGAGGGCAGTAAATTACCTAATTATTTTAGAGCTTATTAACCCTCTTAAGCAGCTACAGCTCTTTGGAAAAGTTTGTTTGAAGTAAAGTGATTATCAAAAGATTCTTTTTAAATCAGTGTAGTATCAGAGGGATCAGAGGGCTAAAGAAGACTAATAAGGATCGTCCAAGAGGCATTTCTCCAGCAATCAGTAAAATTCAAAACTTCCCAGACATTGGGAAGGCAGATTCAACCTGATACGTTCAGCTTTTAACAGCAATAAAGTTCTGTCTCAGGGGATGAAGCCTTCAGGTAGAAGTTGTCTCTCTGTGGATAAAAAGCATTAATTTGGGTTGGGTTGAGCCCACTGGAAAATGTCGGCTTGTTGAGCGCTCTCCATGGCAGTAGTTAGTCATCCTGCCTTCATTTCTTCTTTCTGAGCTATTTTGACTGACCCTCCGCTAGCTTGTGCCCCAGCTTACTGACTACTCCACGTGTCTTCCTGACTATGGTCGCCATCTCTGCAATTACATTGTCCTCTTAGTTATTTTGCTCCTCATACTATAGGGCAAACTTCTCATTTGATCACCATTTGTTTCCACCTCTGCTACAACCACCTAAGACCCTTATACATCATCTGTCTTTGCTAATGACTCAGGATCCTTCTCACCTTCCCAAATCTGAATTTCTTTATTTTCCCATCTAAATGTAAGTGTCTCTAAGAAATTTGCTTATGGCTTCTTATTCAAGAAATATTGTTTTGTATGCATTTCGTTTATGGTTCTAGAGTGGGAATGAAAGTAAATCACAGCAATACACTCAACATTTAACAGTTGTGCCAGGATCAGTTGCAGGCACTGGCAATATATCAACAAACAGGATAAAATTCATTCCTATCCTTATGGACCCTATGGTCTAATGGAAAGAGATGATCATTTGACCAGTGACTCAGGTAATGTCTACGGCGAATTTGCCTTAAAAATACTAATGAGAGTAGATTTAAAAGCTTCTTAGATTTTTTTTACAGAAATAGACTAAATGTATTTGCATGGGTCAATGCAGCAAATATTTGTTGAATATCCACATGCAAAGCATTGTTCTAGGTGCTGAGGATAAATGTGGGGGGAAAGAAAGCAGATGAAATCATACTCTCATGGGGCAAAGATTCTAGTAGAGGGAAAATGAAAATAATAAAAAGATAAATCAATAAAATTAAGTGCTAAAAGTTGCTATGGAAAAGAATTAAAGCAGGGAAGAGAGAAGAGAGAGATGAGACAAAGACTTTACATATATGGTTGTCAGGAGTAATGTCTCCAATAAGGTGATGTTTGCGTAGAGACCTAAGGGAAGTGAGGACGCAGGAGATGCAGGTATCTTGGGAAAAAGAGTTGCAGGAAGAGGCAGGCTGCCTGAAGCAGGAGCCTCCTCGGTGTGTTTGAGCAGAGCAGCAAGGAGACCAGAGTGCTGGGAGCAGAATCGTGATTAGAAGACTGTTAGCAGAAGAGACCGCAGTGGTGCTCAGGGCAAGATTGTGGCATTTTTACCTTGAGTGGGATGGGAAATTATTGCAGGAGTTTGAAGAGAGGAGCGATATCACCTGAATTATGTTTTCAAAGAAAGAAGATAGTATGTGGAGGCCAGACTGTAGCCTGTAGGTGACAAGAGTGGAATTAGGGTCATAGTTAGGGATGTTTTACAGTAATCTAAGCTGGAGGTGATCACGGCTTGGACTAAGGCTGTAGCAGTTGAAGTCCTAGTTGTGTTATGAAGGTAGAGCTGACAATTTCCTAGCAGTTTGGAGGCGGGGACTGGGGGACGGGCTCAAAATTAATTTCTTAACCTTGAAATGGGATTTTTCTCTGCTTTGTCTGTCTTCTGTGTGTGCATGGATCAGTCACTAAGAACCACGGATATGACCCTGGGTTTGGGTAGAAGTTGAGTATCTTCTGAATCCTTGCAGATTTGGCAGGAATGGTGAAAATGGCAGAGTTGAATAAGCAGCCATTTTGACAAAACTTTGGAGAAAAAGGGAAGCTGGCATACCATTTTATTCTACTTCTAAATAGAACTGAATAGTAATAACTGTTCAAAAAACCATGCACAGCATTTTACAGGATGTCATTTGGAGCTGCAAAAAAGGGCCAGAGATGAAGATGAAAAACACGTATTTTCCGGTTTCTTCATCTGAACCATGGATTTTTTTTTCAACAAAGGAAAAGCTATTTGCCTAGTAGGTGTTCTCACACCATGAAGGACAGCACTAATGCATTAACAATGTGTCATCTATGATTAATGCTGATGATTCAGTGAAACTCAGCAAGATACTGAAATAATGGGATTTTTCTGCATCTTAGAAATGCAATCATCTTAACACATGGTGCATGGAATATTTTTTATGAGTGTTAATCTTTTTAATTTCTAGAAGTTATTTAACACGAGAATGAGTTCTATGAAAATAATACAACACACACATAAATATAACTCTTCTTTTTCTAAATAGAAATCACATGTACACTTGGGAATTTGATCAGTTTACTTAATTAAGCTAACCTAAAAATTGCTAGCATTTTGGGACCTCCCTCCATAGCTTAAGTATCCATTCAGGGTTGGTCCTTTTGGAAGATAATAGAAGTAACCTGATGATCTGTTTACATGGAAACTAGAAAAACTTTTTTAAAGCAAATTTCTGAGATAATTTTGTTGTTGCTATGCTGAAAATCTTGAATTTGTGATCAATTCTTATATCTTCATGACTAATAAAATGGCTTATTGGTACAGTTATTTTTTTACATTTTAAGTATTGTCTTTCCTAATCTATAAAATCACAGATTTTAATCCATAGCCCAACTGAGTTTTATAAAAATTTATATTTTTAAGAATATTTTTGTACTTCTCTTGTTATAGATTATCCAGGTTGTATGATGCTGTCCTCATAGATGTAATTGTAGTATTTTTACAACTCAGGCATGTTTTCCCCCCAAATACTTCCTTTCTTAAAATTTTATGGACATGTGTTCAATACAATTTAGTTGTCATTATTTGTTTTTCAATTCATGTGTATATCTTAGGGGAATACAGATCCTAATTGCCTGTATAGCCCCCCTCCCATGAGAGTTCTACACTTTATAGGAATTGGTGATTCTGATGGACTTAAAATATAATGTTGGTTAGTGTTAAACAATAATGAAATAATGTAGGATTGAATTAACCCCTTTTTCAAGTATTCTTAAAAATTGCAGTTGGAAATGAGTTTTAGTAAAATCCATTTTATTTATTTTTAACTGAAGGACTTTCAAAGAATAGTAATTCCACAGGATTTCCCCATCTTATTGAAGAGAGTGGAAATCATGAACTAGATAGATGAAAAAAAAAGGTTTTTATCTATCTGTTTCAGTGTTCAAGGTGGCAATAGATGATAGATTGAATTCAGCTTGGTTCTTAGAAGATTTATGACTACAAAATGGCTTATAGATGCAATTATTTTTTGCGCATTTCAGGTGTGAAATACTTATGGCCAAGACACAAAACTGAAAAGCATCACAATGTCAATCTTGAGATTTCTTTCCCAGGTCTTTTATGAAATCAATATAAAAGGTAGTCATATTTGGGGAGGCCTGTTACTTTACATGCATTATTTCCCTTAATTCCCACGGCAATGCCATGAGGATGATATTATCTCTATTCTATGGATGAATAAACAGGCTAAAAGAGAAGCCACGTAATTTATCTGAGTTCACAGGAATAAGAAGTGGCAATAATAAGTGAACTCAGATGTCTCTGACTTAAAGTGTAGGCGACCCTCTGTGACCAAGCAGTGAACCCAGACCATCAGGAAATGCCATCACCTGTGTGGCCACCTGCCATCAAGTTCTCTCACGGAGAACCCAGCTGGTGAGCCTTTCCGCGTCCATGTGGGACAGGTGCACAGTGGCAGGGCTTATTCTTTATCCAAGCACAAGTCTTTGTCTTATTTTTTGGGTAATTGATGTCTGCCCAGAAATGGCTTAGCACAGCTCTGGGTTTGAATCTTTTGAAATATTTCTCCTGTTAATGCTGCCTCAGGGACACCTGTGGACAATATGAGGGTCAGCTTCTTGGGTCCTAGAGATAATGTATTCCAACCAATGAAGAATCTAAGGGCAGGAAAACTGTAAACTGACCACAGAAGAATGCAGTAACCAGGCCTGCTATTTCTACTTTATTGGATGGATCCAGGGTTAACAATCAAAAACATGAAGATGTTTTCTTACCTTTCTTGGAGAGGGAGGGTTGGATTCCCTACTGATTGTATTATCTCATTTCTAATAAGAACCATATTTACTTTTAAGTATTTAAATTTAGTTTTCAATCAGTGTTTGAGAACTGGCCAAAAGTGTGAATTACAGTGACACATTATTGGAAATATTTTAATTGTAAAATGATGTTGCAAAGATAGTTCAATATTTAGTGGAATCTTTTATAATTCTGGTGTAAGGATATCGAACTAACCCTTGTGCATGGGTTAATTCCTTTGACGGGAATACTGAATGATGGCGCTGGTTTGGAGGGATATGGGAATACAAATGATTCTGGGTAGTAAGTAGCTGCACAAAAGTTCATCTACATCCTAACAAGTTAGTTCTCAAAGGCCCTTGATCAGGTCATTTATTTATAACTCCAAAGAGCTACGATACAACATCCACTCATGTCAGCTGTTGGTAGTACTCAAATGATATACTTTCATGTGGGCATCTAAGTTGATTGTATCCATAATTTTTAGGTAGAAGGTTCATGCAGAGAGGAGCTTCTATATAACATTACTGCATCTCAGGTGTATCACATCTCTCAGGTAATATGGGTTTGTACATGAAAACATTCTTTCCAGGTTTTTCCATCTGCTTGCTAGAAGATTGACTTGGGTGAAATAACTTAAGAGCCTTCTGCAGATTTACCCAAAATAGGATGCTTAAATCAGACAGGAAGTAAGGTTTTATTTTTCCAGTTTTTCTTTCTCTTCTCTGGGACAGAGTAGCCCAGCTATATTCATAGTGTATCTCTAGTAACATGAGTAATAGGGATTTTTGTTTCTATAACACATTTCTTAGGTTTCTCTGAGATCTAGCATGTCTAGCTCCCAAACATGTTTAAAATGCAAATTTGCACTTTTAGATAATGTATGAATTGTTGTGATCTAGTTTTTAGAGAATATTCTACAAGTTAGACATCCATATAAAAGCTGTTGCTTTTAATTCATCACTTTGCAGGATGGCAAGGTGAGTACACTCTTATTTTAGCATATTGCAGTATTCAGAGCCTTGATGGAAATTCTCTTTTGTAATGCTAGCTTACACTGTGGCACATTTTTGAAGATTTTGTAGTGCCAAACCTTAATATTTTGAGGATGAATTTAATTTTGGAAACAAATACTTTTAGATCAAAACCTGCTGTGTAAAATGGAAAGACACAATTTGCAAACTGTGTATTAATTAGAAATATATATTTGATGTGTTAAGTAACTGTGATAGAGCAAAAGTGTATCAAATTAGCATTGGGGGCTTCCCTGGTGGCGCAGTGGTTGAGAGTCCGCCTGCTGATGCAGGGGACACGGGTTCGTGCCCCGGTCCGGGAAGATCCCACATGCCGTGGAGCGGCTGTGCCCGTGAGCCATGGCCGCTGAGCCTGCGCGTCCGGAGCCTGTGCTCCGCGGAGGGAGAGGCCACAACAGTGAGAGGCCCGCATACCGAAAAAAAAAAAAAATTAGCATTGGAATTAGAAGAGTTAGACTAGTTTGTTTCTATCTCTTCTTCTGCCGTAATTATTACCAGCAACACTTCTCTGAAGCGTTCTCTCTGAATGCCAAACTTTATAGTCACCCTGTTAATTGGGAAAATTAGAGAAATGTGGTGGTTGCTACCTATCTTTTACCCAGTGACTATACCGGACACTAAGGAGGCTTGTTTATACCTGAGGCCACTCTGTCTCCTTCCCAGCCATCTTTTCTTTCCTGAGATTCCCCAAATAGTGTGTAGAACTGACCATGGTAGCTAAGTCTGTGGGACTCAAGGTGGGTTCCTTCAAAGGTTGGCATTGCTAATTGGCCTGATGCCTTTCATCAGCCTCCCTCTTGCTACTGTACCTAATGGTGGAGCCAGTGTGTCTGTCCTTCTTGCCCATTGGGCCAAGAGTCAGAGGACTTTGTTATTCTTTTAAGGAGCCTTCCTAATTTTCAGTGGAGCCCTAAAACCCTATCTTGAAGTAAGCTTAAGAATCAGTGGTTTGTATTCCCTCTGCCCACCCCAGTATGATTTTGAGTTTATCTTTTTCATTATCACAATGTTCTCTCCTATGGTTTCCATCCTCTGATGTTTCTCAAACCTACAGCCCCTGCAGTGCTTGCTTTACTGGAGTGTGCGTTAGGCTCTGCCTGAATTCTCCGTCTCAGTCATATGTCCTGAATAGGTTTGTTCCAAAGACATTTTTGTCTTTACCCCATACCTTCTGAGTCCTGCCCTGTGCTGTGAAACTTAGCTATAACATTAAGGCTTATGTATTGATGTGTTTGCCCCCTTGATGGCAGGCTGGCACTCATAGGGGAGGGGAGTTTTCTATACACAATGACTCGATCCATTGCAACCAATGTATTTGAATATTCTGGAGTCCATAGAGATGTTTTTGAGAAAATAGTCATTTCTTCTAAGGCTCTGAAACTTCTTGACAAATCAAGTGTGAATCCACATCTGGAAATTATTCCCTTATCAATTGCTTTCCAATAGCAAGTTTATTAAAATCATTATGATGCCCTAGTTTAAATTTTATCATTTTTTCCATTTTTAATAGACTCCATTTACATTCTCATATAAGCAGAGATTTTAAAAACACTCCTATAGTAGAAAACCTTAGAATGTCTTTGAGCTCTGGTGTTTGTCATTTTTGTTCTAATGAGTAATATTATAAAACTAACCCTTAAATCCATGCAAGTCAAAATAAATATACTAACCTTTATTCTATCTGTGTTTTTGTTTAGGTAACCTAAATTGTTAGAAGTAGTTACCTTGCCTTTGCAATTTTATTTAATTAAATCAGACTTTATTGCACATTTATCTGTTTATGGAACAACAGGTTGTTTTCTCCCCTGGAGAATGCCAAAAGTAATGAGCTGGCATTACTTGCAGATAAGTAATCCTTTCATTCTTTATAAATAGTGGCAATAACACCATAAGGCTTGGTGCTTCTCGTTAGTAAAAAGTCCATTGCTTGACTTACTGCTGATGGAGGGCAGCTGCTTTCCCTGCAGCCAACAATTAAATGTTGACTGACAGTTGAGAAGGGAATCTGGAAATCTCTGCACTTCTGAGGCTTTTTCTTGTTCCACTTTGCCCTTTGCCTGCAGTAAATGGCTCTGCTTTGTCATCAGAGTGAGTTTCTGTACTGTTCTTGCCTTATTTTCCTTTTTGGCATCTCCTGTTCATCATTAACCGGTTCTATGTAGAACTGTTTTCTTTGTTATTCCACGGGGTGTGCTAACTTTGTGAGAATAGAAATGAGAGACCATCCTCTTTTGCCTTCAGCCTATTTATTATTTGTCTGTATCTGCTTCCTTTTGTTTATCCTCTTTCTATTTCAATTTCAGGCCTTCCCCATTTTACTCCAACCTTTTGGATATAAGGTTGTACAATGGAAAAAACAAACAAACAAACAAACAACACTTCAGATTTTGGGGCCACTGAGACCTGGATGCAAATCATAGAGCACTGGGGAGAGTTACTTAAACTCCCTGTGCCTCATTTTTCCCTTCTGTAAATTAGGGCTAATAATGCCTATTGTGAAATTTTTTCAAGGGAATTTAAGGAGACAAAGTAAAATATCTGTTTTACTAAATAAAGTCAACACAGTTTCATTCCCTTCCCCTTTGTGGGAACAAGAAAAGAGTACTACTGCAGTAAACAGCCACAGTAAATGTTAGTCCTACTCTCTAATCTATTTCTTTACCAAACGTGTGTGATGCTTACTAAGTGTTATAAGCACTTTACAAATATTAGTTGAATTCTCGTAGCTACCCCAAGAAATAGGCCTTGTTTTTTCCCCGATTTTTATACTCAAGAAAACGGAACCACAGAATAGTTCAGTAACTCCTTGAAGGTCATACAGCTAGCGATTGTTCCAGCAGGATTTGGGCTAGGAGGTCTGTCTGGGGAGTTCATGGTCCAAACCCTACCACGATTCCTAATTGCTGGTCGTGCCTTCTCTTTATTCTTTGCTCAAAAAACAGGGTTTAAGGTGACACATTTCCTTACATGGGGGTTTGTTCATGGCTGCTACCTTGGCTACCGGTCCTGTCCTTCAGCTCTCTGCTCTGATTCTTCTGTTTAGAATTCCAACACACAGTGGCCATTCTTCCAAGAAAGCCTCCACATCACTTTGCAGCAGGTGTGGTGTGATGCGTAGCAAGAGCTGGCCTGTGGAGGGGGAGGGGAGTGAATACTCCTCCAGGGAGGGCTCATCCACTAGGGGTACTGTCTTCCTTCTGGGACCACAGTGGCCTTTAGTGGCCTGCGAGAGGTAATTCATCCAACAGGGATCCTCTGAAAGTAGAGCTGACATTTTACCAGACTCATCATTGTTTTCTACAAATGCCTAATGACTTCAGATGATGTTATCAGCTCAGTAATTTAAGAGGTACATCCTAGTCTCGTTTTGCACTTATCCTATTTTAAGGCTTAGAAAGCCCATTTGGTATTTAATTGAAAAGCCATCCCTTTATTTTTGCCACATATGCAAATGCCCTCTTTTTTTTTTTTTTTTAAAGAAAAATATAGTTTGCTTTGGTCTTTCAAAGCATTGGGAAAATGTCTCTGATAACAGTGTTTTCTGAATGCTGTTTAGTAACACTTCTGGCTCCATGGAATTATGATTAAAATCAGAAACTAGGCTGGGACGTCTGTTCTACTATGTAGATGAGGCAGAGACAATTAGAGAGTGTGATTATAGTAGGATAGAAATGTGAAGAAAATGCCACATCAAATATCTCCTTTCTACACAGATTACAGGTAAGCGGAAATTTCATTAGCAAGATAAGGACGGCAAGGGGTTTTTTCTTTGAAAAGACAACTCTATTAAAAGAGATTTGTCTATTGTGGATGGATGATTTCACTGAACAGAATAATTTAAACCCATCAGAAAGCACCCCCAGTTTGGTTAACATGCTTAAGCCTCCTTGTGCAAGAGGCATGAGTGGAGGGTTAGTGATTGAGCCCTAGAAATATAATGTAATTATAGCAAAAACTGGCTTAACTGATTTTTCTTTCAAATGGAAATTTTAGTTCACTAGCATTTTCTTTCCTGTTGGGAAAATTCTATTCTAGTTTTTCCACCCTGGCAACTGGGTTGTTTTCTATGACTGAAGTTTCCAGCTAGTTGATATTTAGGTGATCTTATGATTCGATAAGTATTTAGGTTGAAGTAAACTCAAATTCACGTATACAAAATCAGAATTGATTGGTTTACATAAAGTGCAGTCATGACTCACTGGCTCTAAGATGATACCAGGGAACATATGTCGTTTCCGTATTTTTGTTTGTTTTCTCCCATCTGCCTGTCTGATGCTAATTCTGCTCCAAGGCTAGTTAAGTACAGGTTTGCTCTCAACAGTCCTAGAGTCACCTCCTTTCTTGTCCAGCTGAAGCAGAGAAAGTGTCATGTTTAAAAGAGGAAAAAAGGAAAGGGAAGGAGAGAAAAAAAGACAGGAAGGAAGGAAGGAGAGAAGGAGGAAAGAAAATTTGGGGACTTCTCTCTGATCGGTCATCTTAGGTCACTTGCCCCACCTCCTCTGGCCAGGGAATCGGATGGGGTTATTGGTTTGGGTTCAGGTAACAAGTCCATTCCTGAGCCTTTAGACCAACTTGGGATCAATCTTCAGAGCGACTTCACAGTGTGCGGGAGTTGGCAAAGATGATGGAGAAGGAACCAGAAATACACTTCACTGAAACTCCCAAATGGCTGTGTTTCAAAAAAGCACTATATATTCATAAACAGGCAAATCTCACCTATGGTGTTACAAGTGACGATAGCAATTACCTTTACGGACGGGGGCTGTGACTGGAAATGGAGCCTGAGGGATTCTCATGGGTGGAGGTTACATGGGTCTGTTCACTTTCTAGCTGTATATTCATGAGTTATATACCCTTCTGTATTAACTATGTTTCTATAAATAGATTAAATATAAACCTTAACTGGGAATAGAAGAGATTATAATGTTATTTATGTAAAATACCTTACATGAAGTATAATGATTATACTCAAGGTTCCCAAACTATGCACCAAGGCATCCCACGTTGCCACTGCAGGCTCATGGTGATGCTGTGTGCAATTTAAAAATTTTGAACAAAACATAACAATATGCCACATCTATTGAACACTATGAACTAGTAGCTTGGGGTCATTGATAGCTTCTGTATTAGATCATGCTGTCTTCCTTTCAGTAATGGCCTTTTTTTTTTAACATCTTTGTTGGAGTATGATTGCTTTACAATGTTGTGTTAGTTTCTGCTTTATAACAAAGTGAATCAGCTATACATATACATATATCCCCATATCCCCTCCTTCTTGCAACTCCCTCCCACCCTCCCTATCCCACCCCTCTAGGTGGTCACAAAGCACCGAGCTGATCTCCCTGTGCTATGTGGCTGCTTCCCACTAGCTATCTGTTTTACATTTGGTAGTGTATATATGTCCATGCCACTCTCTCACTTCGTCCTAGCTTACCCTTCCCCATCCCCGTGTCCTCAAGTCCATTCTCTGCATCTGCGTCTTTATTCCTGTCCTGCCCCTAGGTTCTTCAGAACCTTTTTTTTTTTTAGATTCCATACATATGTGTTAACATACGGTATTTTTTTTTCTCTTTCTGACTTACTTCACTCTGTATGACAGAGTCTGAGTCCATCCACCTCACTACAAATAACTCTATTTCATTTCTTTTTATGGCTGAGTAATATTCCATTGTATATATGTGCCACATCTTCTTTATCCTTTCATCTGTTGATGGACACTTAGGTTGCTTCCAAGTCCTGGCTATTGTAAATAGAGCTGCAATGAACATTGGGGCGCATGTATCATTTTAAATTATGGTTTTCTCAATGTGTATGCCCAGTGGCAGGATTGCTGGGTTGTATGGTATTTCTATTTTTAGTTTTTTAAGGAACCTCCATACTGTTCTCCATAGTGGCTGTATCAATTTACATTCCCACCAACAGTACAAGAGGGTTCCCTTTTCTCCACACCCTCCCCAGCATTTATTGTTTGAAGATTTTTTGATGATAGCCATTCTGACTGGTGTGAGGTGATACCTCATTGTAGCTTTGATTTGCATTTTTCTAATGATTTGTGATGTTGAGCATCCTTTCATGTGTTTGTTGGCAATCTGTATATCTTCTTTGGAGAAATGTCTATTTTGGTCTTCTGCCCATTTTTGGGTTGGGTTGTTTGTTTTTTTGATATTGAGCTGCATGAGCTGCTTGTATATTTTTGAGATTAATTCTTTCTCAGTTGCTTCATTTGCAAATATTTTCTCCCGTTCAGAGGGTTGTCTTTTGGTCTTGTTTATCTTTTCCTTGGCTGTGCAGAAGCTTTTAAGTTTCATTAGGTCCCATTTGTTTATTTTTTCTTTTATTACCATTTCTCTAGGAGGTGGGTCAAAAAGGATCTTGCTGTGATTTATGTCATAGAGTGTTCTGCCTATGTTATCCTCTAAGAGTTTTATAATATCTGGCCTTACATTTAGGTCTTTAATCCATTTTGAGTTTATTTTTGTGTATGGTGTAATTTTACATGTAGCTGTCCAGTTTTCCCAGCACCACTTATTGAACAGGCTGTCTTTTCTCCATTGTATATTCTTGCCTCCTTTATAAAAAATAAGGTGACCATATGTGCATGGGTTTACCTCTGGGCTTTCTGTCCTGTTCCATTGATCTATATTTGTTTTCTTTTTTTAACAGTACCATACTGTCTTGATTACTGTAGCTTTGTAGTATAGTCTGAAGTCAGGAAGCTTGATTCCTCCAGCTCCATTTTTCGTTCTCCAGATTGCTTTGGCTATTCGGGGTCTTTTGTGTTTCCATACAAATTGTGAAATTTTTTGTTCTAGTTCTGTGAAAAATGCCAGTGGTACTTTCATAGGGATTGCATTGAATCTGTAGATTGCTTTGGGTAGTATAGTCATTTTCACAATGTTGATTCTTCCAATCCAAGAACATGGTATATCTCTCCATCTATTTGTATCATCTTTAATTTCTTTCATCAGTGTCTTATAATTTTCTGCATACAGGTCTTTTGTCTCCTTAGGTAGGTTTATTCCTAGATATTTTATTCTTTTTGTTGCAATGGTAAATGGGACTGTTTTCTTGATTTCAATTTCAGATTTTTCATCCTTAGTGTATAGGAATGCCAGAGATTTCTGTGCATTAATTTTGTATCCTGTTATTTTACCAAATTCATTGATTAGCTCTAGTAGTTTCCTGGTGGCATCTTTAGGATTCTCTAGGTATAGTATCATGTCATCTGCAAACAGTGACAGTTTTACTTCTTCTTTTCCAATTTGGATTCCCTTTATTTCTTTCTCTTCTCTGATTGCTGTGGCTAAAACTTCCAAAACTATGTTGAATAATAGTGGTTAGAGTGGACAACCCTGTCTTGGTCCTGATCTCAGAGGAAATGGTTTCAGCTTTTCACCATTGAGTACAATGTTGGCTGTGGGTTTGTCATATATGGCCTTTATTATGTTGAAGTAGGTTCCCTCTATGCCCACTTTCTGGAGAGTTTTTAACATAAATGGGTGTTGAATTTTGTCAGAAGCTTTTTCTGCATCTATTGAGATGATCATATGGTTTTTCTCCTTCAATTTGTTAATATGGTGTATCACGTTGATTGATTTGCGTATATTGAAGAATCCTTGCATTCCTGGAATAAACCCCACTTGATCATGGTGTATGATCCGTTTAATGTGCTGTTGGATTCTGTTTGCTAGTCTTTTGTTGAGGATTTTTGCATCTATATTCATCAGTGATATTGGCCTGTAGTTTTCTTTCTTTGTGACATCTTTGTCTCATTTTGGTATCAGGGTGATGGTGGCCTCGTAGAATGAGTTTGGGAGTGTTCCTCCCTCTGCTGTATTTGGAAGAGTTTGAGAAGAATAGGTGTTAGCTCTTTTGTAAATGTTTGATAGAATTCACCTGTGAAGCCATCTGGTCCAGGACTTTTGCTTGTTGGAAGTTTTTTAATCATAGTCTCAACTTCAGTGCTTGTGATTGGTCTGTTTATATTTTCTATTTCTTCCTGGTTCAGTTTCAGAAGGTTGTGCTTTTCTAAGAATTTATCCATTTCTTCCAGGTTATCCATTTTATTGGCACAGAGTTGCTCGTAGTAATTTCTCATGATCCTTTGTATTTCTGTAGTGTCAGTTGTTACTTCTCCTTTTTCATTTCTAATTATGTTGATTTGAGTCTTCTTGCTTTTTTTCTTGATGAGTCTGGCTAGTGGCTGATCAACTAGCTTTTAGTTTTATTGATCTTTGCTACTGTTTCCTTCATTTCTTTATCATTTATTTCTCATCTGATCATTATGATTTCTTTCCTTCTGCTAACTTTGGGTTTTTTTTTGTTCTTCTTTCTCTAATTGCTTTAGGTGTAAGGTTAGGTTGTTTATTTGAGATGTTTCTTGTTTCTTGAGGTAGGATTGTATTGCTGTAAACTTCCCTCTTAGAACTGCTTTTGCTGCATCCCATAGGTTTTGGGTGATCATGCTTTCATTGTCATTTGTCTCTAGGTAATTTTTGATTTCCTCTTTGATTTCTTCGGTGATCTCTTGGTTATTTATTAGTGGGTTGTTTAGCCTCCATGTGTTTGTATTTTTTACATATTATTTCCTGTAATTGATATGTAGTCTCATAGCATTGTGGTTAGAAAAGATACTTGATACTATTTCAATTTTCGTAAATTTACCAAGGCTTGATTTGTGACCCAAGATATGATCTGTCCTGGAGAATGTTCCATGAGCACTTGAGAAGAAAGTGTATTCTGTTGTTTTTGAATGGAATGTCCTATAAATATCAGTTAAGTCCATCTTGTTTAATGTATCATTTAAAGCTTGTGTTTCCTTATTTATTTTCATTTTGGATGATCTGTCCATTGGTGAAAGTGGGGTGTTAAAGTCCCCCACTATGATTGTGTTACTGTCGATTTCCTCCTTTATGGCTGTTAGCATTTGCCTTATGTATTGAGGTACTCGTATGTTGGGTGCATAAATATTTGCGGTTGTTATATCCTCTTCTTGGATTGATCCCTTGATCATTACATAGTGTCTTCTTTGTCTCTTGTAATAGTCTTTATTTTAAGGCCTATTTTGTCTGATATGCGAATTGATACTCCAGGTTTCTTTTGATTTCCATTTGCATGGAATATCTTTTTCCATCCCCTCACTTGCAGTGTGTATGTGCCCCTAGGTCTGAAGTGGGTCTCTTGTAGACAGCACATATACGGGTCTTGTTTTTGTATCCATTCAGCCATTCTATGTCTTTTGGTGGGAGCATTTAATCCATTTGCATTTAAGGTAATTATTGATATGTATGTTCCTATTACCATTTTCATAATTGTTTTGGATTTTGTTATTGTAGGTCTTTTCCTTCTCTTGTGTTTCCTGCCTAAAGAAGTTCCTTCAGCGTTTGTTGTAAAGCTGGTTTGGTGGTGCTGAATTCTCTTAGTTTCTGCTTGTGTGTCAAGGTTTAAATTTCTTTGTCAAATCTGAATGTGATCTTTGCTGGGTAGAGTAATCTTGGTTGTAGGTTTTTCGCTTTCATCACTTTAAATATGTCTTGCCACTCCCTTCTGGCTTGCAGACTTTCTGCTTTAAGATCAGCTGTTAACCTTATGGGGATTCCCTTGTATATTATTTGTTGCCTTTCCCTTGCTGCTTTTCATATTGTTTGTTTGTATTTAATTTTTTTTTTTTTTTTTTTGCGGTACGTGGGCCTCTCACTGTTGTGGCCTCTCCCGTTGCAGAGCACAGGCTCCGGATGCGCAGGCTCAGCGGCCATGGCTCACAGGCCCAGCCGCTCCGCGGCATATGGGATCTTCCCAGACTGGAGCATGAACCTGTGTCCCCTGCATCGGCAGGTGGCCTCTCAACCACTGCACCACCAGGGAAGCCCTCTATTTAATTTTTGATAGTTTGATTAATATGTGTCTTGGCGTATTTCTCCTTGGATTTATCCTGTATGGGACTCTGCGCTTCCTGAACTTTATTGACTATTTCCTTTCCCATATTAGGAAGTTTTCAACTCTAATTTCTTCAAATATTTTCTCAGTCCCTTTCTTTTTCTCTTCTTCTGGAACCCCTATAATTTGAATGTTGGTGCATTTAATGTTGTCCCAGAGGTCTCTGAGACTGTCCTCAATTCTTTTCATTCTTTTTTCTTGATTCTGCTCTGCGGTAGTTATTTCCACTATTTTATCTTCCAGGTCACTTATCCGTTCTTCTGCCTCAGTTATTCTGCTATTGATTCCTTCTAGAGAATTTTAAATTTCATTTATTGTGTTGTTTACCATTGCTTGTTTCATCTTTAGTTCTTCTAGGTCCTTGTTAAATTTTTCTTGCATTTTGTCTATTCTATTTCCAAGATTTTGGATCATCTTTACTACCATTATTCTGAATTCTTTTTCAGGTAGACTGCCTATTTCCTCTTCATTTGTTAGGTCTGGTGGGTTTTTATCTTGCTCCTTCATCTGCTGTGTGTTTTTCTGTCTTCCCATTTTGCTTAGCTTACTGTGTTTGGGGTCTCCTTTTCCCTGGCTGCAGGTTCGTAGTTCCTGGTGTTTTTGGTGTCTGCCCGCAGTGGCTAAGTTTGGTTCAGTGGGTTGTGTAGGCTTTCTGGTGGAGGGGACTGGTGCCTGTCTTCTGGTGAGGCTGGATCTTGTCTTTCTGGTGGGCAGGACTGCATCCAGTGGTGTGTTTTGGGGTGTCTGTGACCTTATTATGATTTTAGGCAGCCTCTCTGCTAATGGGTGGGGTTGTGTTCCTGTCTTACTAGTTGTTTGGCGTGCGGTGTCCAGCACTGTAGCTTGCTGGTCATTGAGTGGAGCTGGGTCTTAGCGTTGAGATGGAGATCTCTGGGAGAGCTTTTGCCATTTGATATTACATGGGGCCAGGAGGTCTCTTGTGGACCAATGTCCTGAACTCGGCTCTCCCACCTCAGAGGCACAGGCCTGACACCCGGCTGGAGCACCAAGATCCTGCCAGCCACACAGCTCAGAAGAAAAGGGATAAAAAAGAAAGAAAGAAAGAAAGAAAGAATAAAATAAAATAAAATATAAAATAAAGTTATTAAAATAAAAATTTAGTAAAAATAAAAAAAATTTTAAGTAATAAAAAAAAAAGAATGAAAGAAAGAAGAGAGCAACCAAACCAAAAAACAAATCCACCAATGATAACAAGCGCTAAAAACTATACTAAAAAGAAAAAAAAAAAAGGACAGACACAACTCTAGGACAAATGGTAAAAGCAAAGGTATATAGACAAAATCACACAAAGAAGAATACACATACACGCTCACCAAAAGAGAAAAAGGAGATAAATATATATATATATTTTAAAAAAAGGAAGAGAGTAACCAAATCAATAAACAGATCTACCAATGATAATATGCTCTAAATACTAAACTAAGATAAACATAAAACCAGAAACAAATATGATGCAGAAAGCAAACCCCAAGTCTACAGTTGCTCCCAAAGTCCACCACCTCAATTTGGGATGATTCATTGTCTATTCAGGTATTCCACAGAGGCAGGGTACATCAAGTTGATTGTGGAGATTTAATCCACTGCTCCTGAGGCTGCTGGGAGAGATTTCCCTTTCTCTTCTTTATTTGCACAGCTCCTGGGGCTCAGCTTTGGGTTTGGCCCCGCCTCTGCATGTAGGTCACCTGAGGGCGTCTCTTCTTTGCTCAGACAGGACAGGGTTAAAGGAGCCGCTGATTAGGGGGCTCTGGCTCACTCAGGCCAGGAGCAATGTCCTAGCTTTGAAAACACTTGTTTGTCGGCAGTTGCTTTGATTAAAAACAAGTACTGCATGAAAAAGATCAGTGAGAAACAGGAAATGGGGTGACACAGTGTCCAATTTGATTCTAAGGCTTAAGCAGTTGTGCAGTGCCCAACAGGAGCACCCAACCCATTAGTCACTGTGGCTATGGAAGAATAAAATTAGAATATGATTCTGTTGTTTTTTTCAATTGGCTACCAAATTGTTAGCACATCAATACTTATTAAGTTGTTTGGACTTAATTACTTAATAAATGTAACCATAAGGTATTCTCTTTGGCCTAGCGTGTAGTGAAAAAACTACTGAGACACCTAAGAGTGCTATGAATTGAGAAAATTTGGGAATCATTGGATTATGCGATTTTTGGATAATTGGCCAGTTGGCCTCCACTGTGTGACTTCTGTATGTATAGTCAAATCAACAATTAATGAAGTAAGAAAAATCAGTGATGTGCTATATAAGTTTCTGCTTTCTAAAGCGGAGCATATTTAATAGATGAAACATTTTTTTAATAACCCACGTTCCTTGTTCTAAATGCCAAACATTACTCCGAAATTTAATGCAGGTTTCGGATGCTTCACCACAGAACCAGGCTGTATATGGTAGGCCTTTGGGCCCAAACATGGCTTTGGGGAGCTATTGACATAGGTATATATATTTTTATATTTATATTTATATCTGGGCTGATATTATCAGTTCTCTACTTCATCTAACTGGCTTTTGTTTCCCTGTCAGAAGAACAGGATAGAGGAATGGAAGGGTCATTGGCTTTCAATGGGGCCTGTACTAGGATTCTGCTTCTGACACTAGACTTTCAATTTTAGTAAGTTGCCCTTCTGAAGCACAGCATCTTTACTGTAAAAGAAGGCCAAGCAGGCCTATGTTTCAAAGTGAAAGGCTTTGCATGAAGCCTGGTATGTGGCAGACATTTAAGAAGCCATCAGTGCAAACTATTTATAATAATATAGCTACCCTGTGTCCGACGTCTGCTCAATCCCGTGGAGGCTAAAACTATGATGAAGACACTACTCTGTCTTTCAGATGCCAAAACAGGTAATAAAGGCGGCTGGGGTGTGGTTCAGTAATTAAGGCAGGAAGCGGAGGATGGTCGAATGGAGGCTTTGAATGCAGTGAGAACAGAAGAGAATGATTTCTGAATGGAGAACAGTCCTTGGAGGAGAAGTGGCCTCCAAGGCTGGGGTTGGAGGCATGAGTGGATTTCACCAGGCGGAGGTGGGATCCATCCACCCGAGATGGAGGGGAGAGGGTTAGCTGGGCCCGAGGCTGAGGGTGGGCAGGTGTGAAAAGCAGGGCGAACCCTGCCACACCCCTGCTCTGCTGAAGTAGCTGGTGTGGAGCAGGTGATGCCGGGAGGGGTAGGAAGGTGGAGAAGAGTGACTTGAAATGAGGCTGGGAACACAGCTGGAGCTAGATGGGGGTGGATATTAATGATGATTTTCTGGAGATTGGGTTTCATTCTGTAGTTGAGGATTTGAAGCAGAGCTGGGGGCACTCCCTCACGCTGTCATGCTCGCACGGCTGTCTCTTGCTTTCTCTTTTTCTGTATTTTGGGCTTGTTTCCCTGACACTTCTGCATCTCTCTGCTTTTACCTCAGGAACTTTGGCCTGTTTACTCATCGGCACTCAGCGAGAAATCTCTTATTCCTGGTCTGGGCCTGGACATACATTCTCTCAACAGGAATATGTTAAATATCTTACAGTACCTTATTTGGGCTTTTGGCTTGAGAATTAGGAAAAACAAATTGTTTTTGTGGTACTAGTTGCTGTTCATCTTTTTTTTTCCTTTTTGTTGTCCGTGGGATTGTTTTTTAACCACTGAGTCAGAAGACTTTATCGTCAGGGCTGCCGTGGATGGCTATTCAGGGTCTGGAATGCATGACTCCAAGAGGGATTATTCTTATGAATATGATGGGAATAGTGCCCCCTGGAGTTGCGATATATTGCGGCTCTGTTTCAGATAGTTGAGGTATATTGTTTTCGTGTAACTGATATTTTAAAATATTGTTAGGCAGCATTGCAGTGTCATATGTGGACTCGGCAGTCACTAAAGCTAGTTTATATCCATGAACTTTAAATGCTTGGTGGATCTGATTGCAGTCTCACATGAGAGACATGCTGCAAAGTACGCTTTAAAGGCACACATTCTTGGGGAGTTCTGGCTCTGCCATTTGTTAGCTGTGTGACCTGGAACAAGTTGCTTCACCTTTCGGAGTCTCAACATCCTCATCTGTAAAACAGAGAAAAGAATACCTAACTCTGAAAGTTCTTGTGAAGATTAGGTCCTGTGAGTGTGTCCAAAGAGTGAATCTTCAAGTGGTAACTATTCTACTACTTTGAGAACTTGACAGGCACATGATTTATTAGCTAGATTGTAGGGTTGTCAACAGCATGCAGTGATTATAATGATTCAGTGATTGTAATAATACTGAATGAGATTTTTTTTAATAATGGTAAGTAAAAATAAAAATTCAGACCTTTAACAGGATAGCTAAGGAAGTAATTATAACAGTAATTAGCAAATGAGTTGAGCATCAGCTACCACCAAATTGTGACTTCTGTATCAAGAATAAAAGAGAGGGGCTTCCCTGGTGGCACAGTGGTTGAGAGTCCGCCTGCCGATGCAGGGGAGGCGGGTTCGTGCCCCGGTCCAGGATAATCCCACATGCCGCGGAGCGGCTGGGCCCGTGAGCCGTGGCCGCTGAGCCTGCGCGTCCGGAGCCTGTGCTCCGCAATGGGAGAGGCCACAACAGTGAGAGGCCCGCGTACCGCAAAAAAAAAAAAAAGAATAAAAGAGAGAGTAAAATAATTAGTGTGGCAAAGGAGACTATCTCCAAGCCAAATGCATTATTTCATAAAGTATTTATCTTTGTAAATGATGTTAAAGTTTTCCTTTGAGAGAATGGCTATATTTTATTTAAAGGTATTAGAAGGTTTCCATGACCACAACCTCTGGAGGAAGGGGATAACTTTTTCTAAACATGCGTATGTATTATTCAGTTCACATTACGTACCAAACCAGCTGGTCAAATGCTTTCTCAAGAACTTTAAAAACAGAAATAAAGAAGGTAAAATTAAATGCGTTTTTTGGTGTGTTCCATCAGCTAGAGATAGTATGCATAAGAGAGGTGAAGGTAGTTTTCCCACTTTAAACGGAGAGAAACTATGGTGCTAAAGGGTCATTTGTCCAACCCACCTAGCAAGTCAACAATATTTCTGAAAATCAATATCAGATCTCCAGTTAACAGTTTTCTTTGCCAAAGCCTATCCATCAGATCCGCTGTTCCTCAATACAACTGAACATTCCCCCAGCAAAAGAATCCCTATGCCATTATTCTTGGGTTTGGCTTACCCTGCTCCCCCAAGAGAAAAAAAAATTTTTAAAGACAGACATTATCGATAAGATTGAAATGAGTAATGAGGGTGAAAGGAGAATTTCTTTCTCTTCTGGAAGTGTGAAAAGAGAAAGCTGGATTCAATGACCCCTCAGGGCACTTTTACTCCTAAACATTTTGAAATTAGGGAAGAATTTGAAGGGAGTCAATGCTATAGATGAAGCAAGTGTAACATATTGTGGCTTCCGAGTTCTGCCTTCCTTATGAAGCCACTTTATAATGGAAAGTAACTTTCGTGTTAGACCCTCTTGACAAAGCATCACTCCTCCCAGACTAAAAGTGCTACGTAGCTTTAAAAACACTCAAATCAATTAAAATTTAATTTTGCATCGAGAATTTCTGTACCCCCATTAGGTAGCTAGAGACATCACTGCGGAAAACTATAAAATCATTGTTTTGTGATTTTTCTCATCGAGGATTCCAGTATCTGCATATTTGATTGATTGCCAAGTCCTTAAATGTCACTCAGAGGATCCTCTAGGCAGAGAAAATCACAAGAGAATCTCAAAAATGTTTTTGCATGAACGGCCATAGGCAAAGTGTAAAATACAGGGTATACAGGGGGAATTACTTTCAAAAATATACTGGGAACATGTTGCATTGAAGAAATGTTCTCTGGATGTGCTGAAGATAGAAAGAAAGCATTTGAGTTCAAGGTCTGTGTCTCCCATGTATCATGCCTTAAGAGTTGACAAATTAGTAGCTTCTGTGAGCCTCGGTTCCCTCCTCTTCAAAATATGAGACCCAAATGTGGTCCCCTAGAATTGACAGCCAATGGAGCCAATTAGAAAAAGCTGTTATATGATATTTATTTTGTCTTTTGAACAAAAGATAGTCAAGGGAGATTAAGAGACTGTTATGAGGCAAATAACAATAAAACCAGAAGAAAGAGCACCCATAACAATGACTGTAACACGATGAACAACGAAAAAACAGAATGCTCCATTTTGGCCCTTTGAGTTCACTCTTTCCCAGGATGTGGGGGGTTTTGTGCTCTAGGACAAAGGAACAACCTTCTGCCCAAACCCTACTTCATTCCCCAGTTATCACAACTCAGTGCCTTTTTCTCCTTTGTACCTAACTGAATGCCGCTTTTCTACTCTAGGCAGAAAGTCTTCCACGTAAAAACTAACATAAGCCAAAATTTAAAATAGGTGGAAATATGCCAGTTTTGAGTTCAATTTAGGGTGAAAAATAATAATAAAAAGTCATGTGGACTTAGTGTGTGTAGTGGCATAAGGAATGAAGAGGAGGCACCATGAGCTGATCGCTTAGGATTCCACAAAGGACTGATCTAAACTCCTCCTCCTTTGCTGTGTTGGAAAAGCATATTTACAAAGCACCAGAGAACTTCCAAAGCAGTGGATTTACTGATGACTGTCCAAATGAGGGCAGCCAGAAACACTAAGCTATACCATTTCTTATCCTTCAGCCAGAGACACAGGACCAGATAAATGTGTTATTATTAACTTACCAATACTTTATAAGTGCCAACTATGAGCCATGTATTGGGTAAATGTCGTTAAAAAGACCGACCCAGTGCATCTGTTTACAAAGGAGGATCCACGAATATCTCCAAACATGGAGCCCTTTGGCCAGCTATCCTCCGCCCTCTCTTCCATCAGCAGTTCTTTTACCTGTCAGGTGGTGAGTTCTATGGTAACTTAATTCTAGGTATGTCCTTCTCTTTTGTCCAGACCAGGGGGATCCTCAGTTGAAAGTGTGGATGGAAAGCAACTTGGCTTTAGAAATCCATTTCCTGAAAGTACCTTTCCATTACCACTTTCAAATTCCCAGCTCTGTTCAGCTAAAACAATGCTCAGATCATAAAAAGTCTGCTAATGGAATGAATGAATGAATGCTTAAAGAATGAATGAGAAGAGAGATAAAGGAGCGGGGTGGCAGGGAACTTCATTTAGCAGCTGTATGCTCTGACTCTTTTGCTTTTGGGGTATTCTTAAATATAAAATACTAGAAAGTTTAAGCTGTGAGGCCTTCATCAAGATTTTGTTTTCAGATCTTAAATAAGTTCATCTGTACCATTTTTCTAGATTCCACATATATGTGTTAATATACGATATTTGTTTTTCTCCTGACTTATTTACTCTGTATGACAGTCTCTAGGTCCATCCATGTCTCTGGCAAATGGCACAATTTCGTTCCTTCTTATGGCTGAGTAATATTCCATTGTACATATGTACCACATCTTCTTTATCCATTCCTCTGCTGATGGAAATTTAGGTTGCTTCCATGTCCTGGCTTTGTAGATAGCGCTGCAATGAACATTGGATGCATGTATCTTTTTGAATTATGGTTTTCTCCAGGTATATGCCCAGGAGTGGGATTGCTGGGTCATATGGTAGTTCTATTTTTAGTTTTTTAAGGAACCTCCATACTGTTCTCCATAGTGACTGTATCAATTTACATTCCCACCAACAGTGCAAGAGGGTTCCCTTTTCTCCACACCCTCTCCAGCATTTATTGTTTGTAGATATTTTGATGATGGCCATTCTGACCGGTGTGAGGCGATACCTCATTGTAGTTTTGATTTGCATTTCTCTAATAATTAGTGATGTTGAGCATCTTTTCATGTGTTTGTTGGCCATCTGTATGTCTTCTTTGGTAAAATGTCTATTTAGGTCTTCTGCCCACTTTTTCATTGGGTTGTTTGTTTCTTTGTTACTGAGCTGCATGAGCTGTTTGTATATTTTGGAGATTAATCCCTAGTCAGTTGCTTTGTTTGCAGATAATTTCTCCCATTAATCCCTAGTCAGTTGCTTTGTTTGCAAATATTTTCTCCCATTGTCCTTTTGTTTTGTTTATGGTTTCCTTTGCTGTGAAAAGCTTTTAAGTTTCATTAAGTCCCATTTGTTTATTTTTGTTTTATTTTTATTACTCTAGGAGGTGGGTCAAAAAAGATCTTACTGCTATTTATGTCAAAGAGCATTTTGCCTGTGTTTTCCTCTAAGAGCTTTATAGTGTCCAGCCTTACATTTAGGTCTTTAATCCATTTTGACTTTATTTTTGTGTATGGTGTTACCAAGAGGGGAAGGAGGATGGTGGCATGGATTGGGAGATTGGGACTGACATATATACACTACTGTGTATAAAATAGATAACTAATGAGAACAGACTGTGTAGCACAGGGAACTCTACTCAATGCTCTGCGGTGACCTAAATGGGAAAGAAATCCAAGGAAGAGGGGATATATGTATATGTGTGGCTGATTCACTTTGCTGTAGAGCAGAAACTAACATAACACTTTAAAGCAGCTATACTCCAATTTAAAAAAAATGTGTGCAATGGCTGTTATAAGAAAACAGTGTTTAGTACATCCAACAGTTAAAATGTTACACTACAGTTTGGTAGGTTAGAAAAAATATTTGAAGGAACATTGTTCAGCCTTCTTGTCAGATTTATGACAACGCTCCTAATAAATTAGGCATAGCCATTACATCACAATTTCACCTTTATTCACTTATATTCATTCATCTTCATTTCTGAGACAATATTTATCTACTTATTGCTGCACTTTCACTTGTTTGAATAGCAGGAATTGGTTGTAGTATGCAATCAATGAGTTTCCCCTCCAAGTCATCAATCTGAGCTAATAAAATGCAGACAGTCATTTTAAAAAATATCTTAAAATGCTGGCAGAGTCACAAACTCACAGTCTGATCATTGACTGAGTGACCCATCTTCACTACAATCGTAGGTGAGCTTCAAATTCAGAAAAAGTTGTTCTCTTCTGTCACCTGTGTGCTCAAGGCATCACCCCATCTTATCCCAAGAGCATTAATTTATCAGATTTCCTCTCCTTCTAATTAGGCAGCAGGTGTTTATTGGGCCCTTAATGTATCTAAGGCATAGATATGTTAAGATTACATAAGATACATAGATACATGATAGATTTTGTAGAGGATTCAAAAGCAATACAAAGACTTCATGACCAAGACATGGTCTCGCCCCCAAAGACAGTATCAAGAGAAGGTAAAGCACAGGTACGTGAACAATTCCATGTTCAGGGTCTTAAAGAAACAACCTTAATTTAGAAGAAGCTATGAAAGGAGAGCATTTAAAGAACGGATCTGCTTACTTAATGAATTCTAGTGTTTCCATTGCTTTTCTTGCAGTTTGAGTTATTCACAAGAAGTTCCTCCCACACAACATAGAAGTTCACACCGCATGACCTTGAAATGATCATGCTTTGCCTCCACTGCAGAAACTGATATTGACACACGTTTTAACTTCAGCATGGTCGGAGGGGAAACATCATGAAAACAGCCAAGGAAAATATAGAACAGCAGTTCTCAAACTCAATATGTACAAGTCTTATCTGGGAGTAGTTAAAAATCCCTCTGGATGTTCCCATTCAATAGAAGAGGCTATTCCGTCCTCAGATATTCTATGTGATTCAGTAGGTCTGGGATGAACATTGGAAATGTGAGTCTTAAGGTTCATGCCGTGTGACTTGGATGCAGGAAACGCACGGCCACACACTGAGATGCTCTGCTAGAGAAAAACCAAGTGAAAGTCACACAAGTGCAAGGTTGGTGCCCTTTTTCAGAGAACTAAACGTTACAGCATCGTGTTGATGCTTGGTGTTCTTAATCAAAGATGGGGTTAGTTAGCTATTAATTTGAGTTTAAGCTGACTAACCAAACTCTTACATTCCTAGAATAAATAATTTTCTCAGGCACTCCTTTAAGCTTACTTTTTTTTTTAAAATTTTGAAATTTTATTTATTTTATATTATTTAAAATTTTATTTAATAAAATTAAATTTTATTTTTTCCAGCTTTACTATAGGCATATAGCATATGTAAGTTTAAGGTGTACAGCATAATGATTTGCACACATATTGTATTGCAAGATGATTACTACAATAAGGTTAGTTAACACTGCCAGCACTTTACATAACTGCCCTTGTGTGTGTGTTGGGAGGGTGGTAACTTTTAAGATCTACTCTCTTGATCCAGCAATCCCATTTCTGGGTATATATCTGAAGGAAATGAAACCATTATCTCAAAGAGGTATCTGTACTCCCATGTTCATTGCAGCATTATTCACAATACCAAGGTTCAGAAACATTATCTAAGGGCTGTGGATCGATACTTGGATAAAGAAAATGTGGTATATATACACAATGGAATATTATTCAGCCTTAAGAAGAAAGAACTTCTGCCATTTGTGACAACATAGATGGACCTGGAGGGGATTATGCTGAGTGAAATAAGCCAGACACAGAAAGACAGATACTGCATGGTATCACTTACATTTGGAAACTACAAAAAACATGAAAACAAAAAACAAAGAGAGTCAAACTCATAGAAACAGAGTAGAAGAATGGTTGCCAGGGTCTGGTGAGTTGGGGGGTGGTTAAACAGAGGTTGGTAAAGGGGTACAAAATTTCAATGATAAAAAAAAAAGGCCTGAGGATCTAATGTATAATATGGTGACTATAGTTGACAATACTGTACTGTATAATTGAAATTTGCTAAGAGAATAAAACTTAAATGTTCTCACCAAAGAAGGGGCAAATATGTGAGGTGATAATTGTGTTAATTAACTCAGGGGAGGGAAATCCTTTCACAGTGTATACATACGTCAAATCATCGTGTTGTAGACTTTAAATACCTTACAATTTTAATTATCAATCATACCTCAGTAAAGCTGGGGGAAAGAAAAGATCTACTCTCTTAACAACTTTCTGGTGTAAAATAATTGTTCATTATAGTCACCATGCTGTACATTAGATCCCAGAATATAAAGCTTAACACTGGAAGTCTATACCCTTTGGCCAGCATCTCCCCATTTCCCCCAACCCCCTGACAACTATCCTTTTACTGTTTATTTCTTTGAGTCCTTCAGCCTCTTATCTGAGCAGGCTTCCTGAAGCAATTTGCAAACAATGACCAACTGTCTCATGATCCTTCTGTATTTATTCCCTAGGATGGTCCTAACAAAGTACCACAGACTGGGTGGCTTAAACACTAAAAATTCATTATCTCACAGTCCTGGAGTCTAGAAATCCGAATTCAAGGCACTGGCAGGGCTATTCTCTTTCTTTCCTGCGTGGAGACTTCTTCCTTGTCTTTTCTGGAGGCAGCTGCTGGAGGTACCTGTTGATCAGTGGTATCCCTTGTCTTGAAAGTCACCCCTCAATCTACCTTCATTTTCACATGATGCTCTGCTTGAGTACATCATGTCTGTCTCTGTGTCCAAATGTCCCTTTTTTATAAGGGTGCCAGCTGAGATTCTTAAAAGAACTTACATATACCTCTCAGAATTTTCACCTTTAACTCAAATATTTGGAGCTTCAATTACCAATCCTATTCAACGAATATTTATTCAAATTGTATTATACACCAGGCAGAGAGCTTGGAAGTCATGATGGAAGAGAGAGATGGATGAGGCATGATTCGAATTCTCCAGGAGCTTCCAAATCTAGTGAAGAAGGAAAGAAGTACACACATAACTATAGTGCAAGAAAGAGTAAATGTCAAAATGAAATATAAACAAAACACTAAGAAGAAAGTGATGGGTTTTGCCTGGAGAAATCAGAGAATCTTGCTTGTAGAACTTAACCTGAGCTTTGAAAGATAAACAAGGTTTCAACAGTTGGGAGTTAGAAGAAGGAAACTCTGAGTTGAAATAACATCTTAGCACATACAGAGATGTGAAAATATAGTGTGTATTGAGGGAAATACAAGTTGTCTAATGAGATGGATATGAGACTAGAAAAGTACTATAGAACCAACTCAGGAAGAGCATTCAGCATCATACAGAGACTGTCAATGCCCTTCAGCAAAGACCTCCAGGAAAACACCTTAAATGAATAAGTTGTGTTATTATACTTTGCATTCAGAGAGGACACACACTGTGGGGAACTGTGGACGTCTTGGTAGGAGGATGCTGGAAGCGACCTATTACAGGGTTTGGAGTTTGGCTGGGTGCTTTGGGGGAGTGTCTAAGCAATGGGGGTTGTATTCTATGGATTGGATGCTGTCAGAAAGTGGGAGCAAGTCTGTGGTCGCATATCTCAATAAGCCTGATCTACAGGAAGGGGAGACTTGAGTGAGGATAGAGCTGCAATTGTAAAGCAGTAGCAGAGGCTCATTTGGTCCAAGAGAGGCTGTTTGGTATTTTTTGGGTGGCGCAGTGACCTTGCTTTTGTGAGTGCTCGGGCAAAATTGTGAGGTACCCTTGCTTTGTTTCATTGTGTTATGTTTTCAGAGTACCTTTATCAGAGGTGGGTGTTCTGTGAGATTATTTATGCACAAGAGATACTGTGGCTGAGCCCTGAGTGCCAGGCTGGCTTCTAAGTATCAGGGATGCTCTTCTTTTCTTTGTCAATGCTTATCCTAGCATTCTGCAGGAAGCACCTCATTTTGTATATTGCCAACCTCACAGATGCAGAACATGCTTTAGGGAAGTTCTCCATTTTTCTGAGAGCTGGGTAGAAAGAAGACATCATTCCCAACTCGTAGGTTTTCAAGTGAGAGTTGTTTTGAGATGTTAACAGGTTTGCCCTGTGCATGGTTTTATCTATTATATTTTAATTCATGATTTTGGACCTAGTTGGCACTTCTAGCCTATGTCCTTTGCCAATATTTTTTCTTGTTATAGTTGGATGGTTGGAGGGAAATGACGCCCTGTGAACATACATATAGTTGTATATGATATGGATTTAGAGGTTGAAATGATTTCCCTAAGCTGTGCCTCACATCCATTCCTACTTTAGAACTGAGTCTCATATGAATTTGCATCTAAACAACGGTAGGCCTGTGTAAATACATAAAGATCACCAATGGGGAATGGTTATCTGGTTATGAAACAATGAGATTGAGGAAACGGGGGAGCTCAAAATCATAACAGGCAAAAACCTGCATGTGAGTCACCTGGAGATCGTGTTAAAATTCAGATTCTGATTTGATAGGTTGGATAAGATCAAGCTGCTGTGTTTCTAACGAGTCACCAAGTGATGCCAATGCTACTGGTCTGGGGACCACAGTTTCAGTAGCAGGACTCAGTTTGTCTGCACTTACTTAGTTTTTTGACCATTTAATAGTCTACGAGCTCTCATTCAGTTTCTCCTATGGTTCTGTATTTTCTTTCTTCTCTCATTTCCACTACCTGTGTCTAACATGTACAGTCTCTCTTTGTTCTTTTCTTCCAGCCTCACCTCTACTTTCTTTGCCTCAAAAGGACAACCTTAGTAAATCCATTTACTTTTGTACTTCATTTAAAAAGCAAAACTAGGTTTTGAAATTAGTCAAGCTAGATACAGCATTCAGGGGATATTGATTCATACCTCTTTTGTTTATATTTTGTTTTGCCTTATAAATCTCATCTCTAAATGCAAATTTGAGTCTCTGGAAGGAAACACTGGGAAATGCAGAGCCTCCTTAGGGTTCAGTATCTTCTTTATAGCTTGGAAACCATCTGTACTCATGAAGCAGATTCTTGATTATATTCCCACATGTTACCTTGATTATCCTGAATATATTGATTACATTTAGCTATGGTCTCATTAGTCTCACAATTAAATGTGTCACTGTAGCAAGACTTTACTTTTCTATATCTAAAATGAAATAATAAAATGTATAAGGGAGAGAGAGATTGAGAGAGAGAAAGGAGAAGGGAGAGAAGGGAAGGGAAGGGAATGGAAAGGAAGAGAAAACAACAAGAACAAGAACAAAAGAAGAATATTTTGTCTCTTTTTCTCCTTGACTGGGAGCATCTCAGCAGCTGTGCCACTTACTATTATAAGATTATGGACAAGTTATCTTCTCATTCTTAATTTCCTTATCTATGAAGTGGAATAATAGTATATGGCTTGCATGTTTATTTTAAAGATAAAATTTTTAAATGCACAAAATACCATCGCATGTTTAGCATAGTAGGCACCTCATAAATGTTGACTGGATTTAATTAAATAAATTGTATCAAGTTATCAAGTAAAGTGGAGCAGTTGCACTAACATAATAAAACTGTATAAGTAGTAGATTTGTTATGATGGCCATTGTCAAATATTTGACAGGCAATTCGAAGAAATTTAATATGACGTATTATTCTCTTTCAGGTATTAAGTAATTTAAAGAAGAACCAAAAAAGGATTAGAGTAGTCTGGATGATTAACGGTATTATTGACAACAATAATGATAAATGAATAGTGACGATGATGCACCATACTGCTGTAAGGGCAGGGCACATACTTATCAGTTGAATTCCAAATTGTAATTCTTTTTAAAATCCTAATTATTATTTGAGGATGATGTCAAATTGTGTACTGGTGAAATCTGGAGGCTTGAAATTGACAAATGTGAAAACCAACAAGCTTGAGCATTCATAAAAAGATGATTCAATGTTGACATTCTTCTCTTTTGAAGAAATAGGGCACATTCATCTTCTTGGGAATAGTCGAATTCTTCTCCTCCATCCCTTAATGCTTCCAATTTCCTAGACCCCCTTGAATATATACAGGCAATAATTTGCTTATCAACATAATGTGTGAAATTGTTCAATTTACAGATTATAATTGGGTACTGGGAAAACTGAGAAAATGGAATTAAATTCTTTCTCTTCCTGTTTCCGCTGCCATGGTCTATGCTTGGACTTTCCTCACTCTCTTCTTAGGCTAGTCAAGCCTCTTAACTTGTACTATAATAATACCTCTTTACTAGTCTAACTATGTTCTAGTAATACCTCTTTACTAGTCTGTGTTCTACAACATGCATCTGATTATATTAACATGATCATTTGGCCACAAACCTTGGGCAATTTCGCATTTTTTTCTTAATGAAAAACAATGGTCTGAGCCTGAACTATAAGATCTTCTGTGATATGATCTTGAATCTGTTTATCCTATTATATTCCTTTTGTAGCTTTTTCTTCTTTTTTTTGTCAAAAATCTATTCTGTTGCTCTAGCTATTCTCTTCAGTTAGAATACTCATTCTTCACTCCCATTTTAACTGGATAGATATTTGTTTGGTCTTGTTTTGTTTTGTTTTAATTTATTTCATTGAAGTGTAGTTGGTTTACAATGTTGTATTAATTTCTGTTGTACAGCAAAGTGACTCAGTTATACATATATATATATATATATATATATATATATACACACATCCTTTTTCATATTCTTTTCCATTATGGTTTATCCCAGGATACTGAATATAGTTCTCTGGGCTATTCAGCAGGACCTTGTTCCTTATCCATTCTATACATAATAGTTTGCATCTGCTAATCCCAAACTCCCAATCCATCCCTCCTGCATCCTCTCCCCCTTTGCAATCACAAATCTGTTCTCTGTGTCTGTGAGCCTGTTTCTGTTTTGTAGATAAGTTCATTTGTGTCATATGTTAGATTCCACATATAAGTGAAGTCATATGGTATTTGTCTTTCTTTCTGACTTACTCCTCTTAGTATGATAATCTGTAGGTCCGTCCATGTTGGTGCAAATGCCATTATTTCTTTCTTTTTATGGCTGCATAGTATTCCATTGTATATATGTACAACATCTTCTTTATCCATTTATCTGTCCATTGACATTTAGGTTGCTACCATGTCTTGGCTATTGTGAATAATGCTGCTGTGAACATAGGGGTGCATATATCTTTTTGAATTATAGTTTTGTCCAGATATATGCCCAGCAGAGGGATTGCTGGATCATATGGTCGCTCTATTTTTAGTTTTTTGAGGAACCTGCATACCATTTTCCATAGTGGCTGCACCAATTTACATTCCCACCAACAGTGTAAGAGGGTTCCCTTTTCTCCACACCCTCTCCCACATTTATTTGTAGATTTTTTTTTCTTATTAGTCATCCATTTTATACAGGTCAGTGTATACATGTCAATCCCAATTGCCCAATTCATCACACCCCACCCCCACCCACCAACCCACTTTCCCCCCTTGGTGTCCATACTTCTTTTCTCTACTTCTGTGTCTCAATTTCTGCCCTGCAAACCAGTTCATCAGTACCATTTTTTAGGTTCCTCATACGTGCATTAATATATGATATTTGTTTTTCTCTTTCTGACTTACTTTACTCTGTATGACACTCTCTAGATGCATCCACATCTCTACAAATGACCCAACTATGTTCCTTTTTATGGCTGAGTAATATTCCACCGTATATATGTACCACATCTTCTTTATCCATTCGTCTGTCGATGGGCATTTAGGTTGCTTCCATGACCTGGCTATTGTAAATAGTGCTCCAATGAATATTGCAGTGAATGTGTCTTTTTGAATTACGGTTTTCTCTGGGTATATGCCCAGTAGTGGGATTGCTGGGTCATATGGTAATTCTATTTTTAGTTTTTTAAGGAACCTCCATACTGTTCTCCATAGTGGCTGTATCAGTTTACATTCCCACCAGCAGTGCAAGAGGGTTTCCTTTCTCCACACCCTCTCCAGCGTGTTGTTTGTAGATTTTCTGATGATGCCCATTCTAACTGGTGTGAGTTGATACCTCATTGTAGTTTTGATTTGCATTTCTCTAATAATTAGTGATGCTGAGCATCTTTTCATGTGATTCTTGGCCATCTGTATGACTTCTTTGGAGAAATGTCTATTTAGGTCTTCTGCCCATTTTTTGATTGGGTTGTTTGTTTTTTTAGTATTAAGCTGCGTGAGCTGTTTATATATTTTGGAGATTAATCCTTTGTCCAATGATTCATTTGCAAATATTTTCTCCCATTCTGAGGGTTGTCTTTTCATCTTGTTTATGGTTTACTTTGCTGTGCAAAAGCTTTTAAGTTTCATTAGGTCCCATTTTTTATTTTTGTGTTTATTTCCATTACTCTAGGAGGTGGATCAAAAAAGATCTTGCTGTGATTTATGTCAAAGAGTGTTCTTCCTATGTTTTCCTCTAACAGTTTTATAGTGTTCAGTCTTACATTTAGGTCTCTAATCCATTTTGAGTTTATTTTTGTGTATGGTGTTAGGGAGTGCTCTAATTTCATTCTTTTACATGTAGCTGTCCAGTTTTCCCAGCACCACTTATTGAAGAGAGTCTTTTCTCCATTGTATATCCTTGCCTGCCTTGTCATAGATTAGTTGACCACAGGTGTGTGGGCTTATCTCTGGGCTTTCTACCTTGTTCCATTGATCTATATGTCTGTTTTTGTGCCAGTACCATACTTTCTTGATTACTGTAGCTTTGCAGTATAGTCTGAAGTCAGGGAGTCTGATTCCTCCAGCTCTGTTATTTTCCCTCAAGACTGCTTTGGCTATTAAGGGTCTTTTGTGTCTCCACACAAATTTTAAGATTTTTTGTTCTAGTTCCATAAAAAAATGCCAGGTAATTTGATAGGGATTGCATTGAATCTGTAGATTGCTTTGGGTAGTAGAGTCATTTTCACAATATTGATTCTTCCAATCCAAGAACATGGTATATCTCTCCATCTGTTGGTATCATCTTTCATTTCTTTCATCAGTGTCTTATAGTTTTCTGCATACAGGTCTTTTGTCTCCCTAGGTAGGTTTATTCCTAGGCATTTTATTCTTTTTGTTGCAATGGTAAATGGGAGTGTTTCCTTAATTTCTCTTTCAGATTTTTCATCATTAGTGTATAGGAATGCAAGACATTTCTGTGCATTAATTTTGTATCCTGCTACTTTACCCAATTCATTGATTAGCTCTAGTAGTTTTCTGGGGGCATCTTTAGGATTCTCTATGTATAGTATCATGTCATCTGCAAACAGTGACAGTTTTACTTCTTCTTTTCCAATTTGTATTCCTTTTATTTCTTTTTCTTCTCTGATTGCCCTGGCTAGGACTTCCAAAATTTTGTTGAATAATAGTGATGAGAGTGGGCATCCTTGTCTTGTTCCTGATCTTAGAGGAAATGCTTTCAGTTTTTCACCATTGAGAATGATGTTTGCTGTGGGTTGGTCATATATGGCCTTTATCATGTTGAATCAGGTTCCCTCTATGCCCACCTTCTGGAGAGTTTTTATCATAAATGGGTGTTGAATTTTGTCAGAAGCTTTTTCTGCATCTATTGAGATGATCATATGGTTTTTATTCTTCAATTTGTTAATATGGTGTATCACATTGATTGATTTGCATATATTGAAGAATCCTTGCATCCCTGGGATAAATCCCACTTGATCATGGTGTATGATCCTTTTAATGTGTTGTTGGATTCTGTTTGCTAGTATTTGTTGAGAATTTTTGCATCTATATTTATCAGTGATATTGGTCTGTAATTTTCTTTTTTTGTAGAATCTTTGTCTGGTTTTGGTATCAGGGTGATGGTGGCCGCATAGAATGAGTTTGGGAGTTTTCCCCCCTCTGCAATTTTTTAGAATAGTTTGAGAAGGATGTGTGTTAGCTCTTCTGTAAATGTTTGATAGAATTCACCTGTGAAGCCATCTGGTCCTGGACTTTTGTTTGTTGGAAGATTTTTCATCACAGTTTCAATTACATTACTTGTGATTGGTCTGTTCATATTTTCTGTTTCTTCCTCGTTCAGTCTTGGAAGGTTATACTTTTCTAAGAATTTGTCCATTTCTTCCAGGTTGTCCATTTTATTGGCATAGAGTGGCTTGTAGTAGTCTCTTAAGATGCTTTGTATTTATGCCATGACTGTTGTAACTTCTCCTTTTTCATTCCTAATTTTATTGATTTGAGTCCTCCCCCTCTTTTTCTTGATGAGTCTGGCTAATGGTTTATCAATTTTGTTTATCTTCTCAAAGAACTAACTTTTAGTTTTATTGATCTTTGCTATTATTTTCTTTGTTTCTATTTCATTTATTTGTGCTCTGATCTTTATGATTTCTTTCCTTCTGCTAACTTTGGGTTTTGTTTGTAATTCTTTCTCTAATTCCTTTAGGTGTAAGGTTAGATTGTTTACTTGATATTTTTCTTGTTTCTTGAGGTAGGCTTGTATAGCTATAAACTTCCCCCTTAGAACTGCTTTTGCTGCATCCCATAGGTTTTGAATCGTCATGTTTTCATTGTCATTTGTCTCTAGGTATTTTTTGATTTCCTCTTTGATTTCTTCAGTGATCTCTTGGTTATTTAGTAACGTATTGCTTAGCCTCCATGTGTTTGTTTTTTTACATCCTTTTCCCTGCAATCAATTTCTAATCTCATAGCGTTGTGGTCAGAAAAGATGCTTGATATGATTTCAGTTTTCTTAAATTTACTGAGGCTTGATTGTGACCCAAGATGTGATCTGTCCTGGAGAACGTTCCTTGCACACTTGAGAAGAAAATGTAATCTGCTGTTTTTGGATGGAATGTCCTATAAATATCAATTAAATCTATCTGGTCTATTTTGTCATTTAAACCTTGTGTTTCCTTATTAATTTTCTGTTTGGATATCTGTCCATTGGTGTAAGTTAGGTGTTAAAGTCTCTAAAAGTCGATTTCCTCTTTTAGAGCTGTTAGCAGTTGCCTTATGTATTGAGGTACTCCTATGTTGGGTGCATATGTATTTATAATTGTTATATCTTCTTCTTGGATTGATCCCTTGATCATTATGTAGTGTCCTTCCTTGTCTCTTGTAATATTCTTTATTTTAAAGTCTATTTTATCTGATATGAGTATTGCTACTCCAGCTTTCTTTTGATTTCCATTTGCATGGAACATCTTTTCCATCCCCTCACTTTCAGTCTGTATGTATCCCTAGGTCCGAAGTGGGACTCTTGTAGACAACGTATATGTGGGTCTTGTTTTGTATCCATTCAGCAAGCCTGTGTCTTTTGGTTGGAGTGTTTAATCCATTCACGTTTAAGGTAATTATCGATATGTATGTTCCTATTACCATTTTCTTAATTGCTTTGGGTTTGTTCTTGTAGGTCCTTTTCTTCTCTTGTGTTTCCCACTTAGAGAAGTTCCTTTAGCATTTGTTGTAGAGCTGGTTTGGTGGTGCTGAATTCTCTTAGCTTTTGCTCGTCTGTAAAGCTTTTGATTCCTCCATCAAATCTGAATGAGATCCTTGCTGGGTAGAGTAATCTTGGTTGTAGGTTCTTCTGTTTCATCACTTTAAGTATATCATGCCACTCCATTCTGGCTTGTAGAGTTTCTGCTAAGAAATCAGCTGTTAACCTTATGGGAGTTCCCTTGTATGTTATTTGTCATTTTTCTCTTGCTGCTTTCAGTAATTTTTATTTGTCTTTAATTTTTGCCCATTTGATTACTGTGTGTCTCGGCGTGTTTCTCCTTGGGTTTATCTTGTATGGGACTCTCTGCGCTTCCCGGACTTGGGTGGCTATTTCCTTTCCCATGTTAGGGATGTTTTTGACTATAATCTCTTCAGATGTTTTCTCTGGTCCTTTCTCTCTCTCTCCCTTCTCCTTCTGGGACCCCTATAATGCGAATGTTGTTATGTTTAATGTTGTCCCAGGGGTCTCTTAGGCTGTCTTCATTTCTTTTCATTCTTTTTTCTTTATTCTGTTCTGCAGCATTGAATTCCACCATTCCGTCTTCCAGGTCACTTATCTGTTCTTCTGCCTCAGTTATTCTGCTATTGATTCCTTCTAGTGTTTTTTTCATTTCAGTTATTGTATTGTTCATCTCTGTTTGTTCTTTAATTCTTCTAGGTATTTGTTAAACATTTCTTGCATCTTCTCAATCTTTGCCTTCATTCTTTTTCCGAGGTACTGGATCATCTGCACTATCATTATTCTGAATTCTTTTTCTGGAAGGTTGCCTATCTCCACTTCATTTAGTTGTTTTTCTGGGGTTTTATGTTGTTCCTTCATCTGGTACATAGTCCTCTGCCTTTGCATCTTGTCTGTCTTTCTGTGAGTGTGGTTTTTGTTCCACAGGCTGCAGGATTATAGTTCTTCTTGCTTCTGCTGTCTGCCCTCTGGTAAATGAGGCTATCTAAGAGGCTCCTGGAAGTTTCCTGATAGGAGGGACTGGTGGTGGGTAGAGCTGGGTGTTGCTCTGGTGGGCAGAGCTCAGTAAACCTTTAATCCGCTTGTCTGCTGATGGATGGGGCTGGCTTCTCTCCCTGTTGGTTCTTTGGCCTGAGACGACCCAACACTGGAGCCTACCGGGGCTCTTTGGTGGGGCTAATGGCGGACTCTGGGAGGGCTCACGCCAAGGAGTACTTCCCAGAACTTCTGCTGCCAGTGTCCTTGTCCCTTGGTGAGCCACAGCTGCCCCCCACCTCTGCAGGAGACCCTACAACACTAGCAGGTAGGTCTGGTTCAGTCTCCTATGAGGTCACTGCTCCTTCCCCTGGGTCCCGATGGTGTGTGCCGTCCAAGAGTGGTGTCTCTGTTTCCCCCAGTCCTGCCGAAGTCCTGCAGTCAAATCCTGCTAGCCTTCAAAGTCTGATTCTCTAGGAATTCCTCCTCCTGTTGCCAGACCCCCAGGTTGGGAAGCCTGACATGGGGCTCAGAACCTTCATTCCAGTGGGTGGACTTCTGTGGTATAAGTGTTCTCCAGTCTGTGAGTCACCCACCCAGCAGTTATGGGATTTGATTTTATTGTGATTGTGCCCCTCCTACCATCTCATTGCGGCTTCTCCTTTGTCTTTGCATGTGGGGTATGTTTTTTGGTGAGTTCCAGTGTCTTCCTTTCGATGATTGTTCAGCAGTTAGTTGTGATTCTGGTGTTCTTGAAAGAGGGAGTGAGAGCATGTCCTTCTACTCTGCCATCTTGAACCAATCTCCTATTTGTAGATTTTTTAGTGATACCTCATTGTAGTTTTGATTTGCATTTCTCTAATAATTAGCAATGTTGAGCCTCTTTTCATGTGCCTGTTGGCCATCTGTATGTCTTGGATAGATATGTTTTACATATTGAAAACCTACTTAACTTTCAAAGCAGAGCTCAACTTTTTCCTCCTATTTAGAGTATACGAACATGCCCGTCAGGAATAACCCCTTTCTCTTCCTGCTATCATGCCATTTTTAAGCCACTATTTTCTTTTTACTATGCAGATCTGTTCTCCCATTAGCTTGAAAACTCCTTAGAGCAAGAACTATGTCTGTTTAATCTCATAATCAAACATGTTTTTAAAGTTGAATTGGGCATTCAAAAACAAAACCTGCTGAGAGCAAAGACATTGCTTAACTAGCATTTCCTTTCAAACTACAAGCTATTTTGAGGTTTTGACTGAATAAAAAGATATCACTAGGAGGCTGAGTCCTGTGATCCTAAGTTGTTTGACATTACTGGGTTGACAGTTACTCAAATTTTAATTTAGTATTTCTCAAGCACCTCACTCTAGGTGTAGTGTTTACAGATAAGATTTTTAAAAAGTCAGTAAAAGGCATGCTTTTGATCACTAAGAACTTCACTAACTAATGGAGAAGATGAAAATGGCACAGATCAACACTAGTGATAACAATATTCCTATCCCTGGAGTTCCTGAGTTAAGCTCCTCTAAGTATAGCTAGATAACGTTATAATAATTATTATATAATGTTATGTTATAATGTTATATATAAAGATAATATAATCTTATTTACACCTAGAAGCTACAAGTGTGTCAGTTAGGATATATTCAGCTATAAGTAACTTAATCTGTAAGTATGTGATTTTTTTTTTTAATTGGACTGTCTGGAGGGAGATCATTTTAGCTTGTTCAGTTGCTTCATCGATGACCTAGAAAATCAGCTTTTCCTGTCCTTATTGGGCACCTCATAGCCACAGGATGACTTCCAGAGCTGCAGGCATCTCTTTCTTATACCAATGTCCCAAACAGAAAGGAAGGGGCCAGGCAAAATGGGCTGTCATTTTATCAAGGAGGAAAAACACAAAAATCTTTCCCAGCACCCCTCCCATCACACCCCCTTCCTCCCCACCAGAAGACTTCCCTTTGCACCTCATGGGCCAGGAACTGTATCCCACAGCTGCATGCTTCTCCAAGGAAAGCTGGGGAAATAAGTTTCTATAAAAGGGAAGCAGGCTAGCCATAGTGGGCTCAGAGCAACTGTGTTTCATTCCTTGGGGTTGAGCATATCGCCACAGTGAACAGTCAGGATTCCTTTGACAAAAATGGATGGGATGCATTTTGGTGAAAACTTAGTGTCTCCTACACCAAGCAATTAAAAATCTTTTGCTAGCTCTTATCTAGGTCCTTTAAGATACTTAAACATCCTTCTGGGGGAAAATTTAGGCATTTGGAGAATTGCATGAGCTTTTAAAAATCCCCATAATACAACTGAAGGGCATACATTTTTAAGCACCAGTGTGCCTTTACTGAATTTCTTTTCTTTTTACTTTTTAGCACTTACCAGGTTAATAGTATTTGAAAATGGCATTCATTTGCTAAATAGTACCCAAGTGGCCCCAAAGAACTACTGATGCACGCAGTCCCTCAGGTTTCTGCTGACCTACAACTGAGCAGCTGTGACAGGCATAGGGGAAGAGTATTAAAGAAACTTTGCAGATAGACAGGACTGCTAACTAGTACTCATCGAAGTGTGTCATCATCGAAGTCCACTTTGGTCAGTGATTACATCAGGGAATAGAGCAGCGCCCTGGATTCTTACTAGGAAAGTTTCCTGGAAGAGGAAAATGTTGGGCCACCCTCTCAATTTATGGCCAGAATTCAATCTCAGTATGAGATCCATGGGCCATTTCACAGAGGGGAAAACTGAGGCGCAGAAATATTTTTATTTAGGTTATAAGATTTAATATTAAATTATAATATAAAGCAATCCAACTGAAAAAATAGTACAAATAATAGTGGAATTAAGTTAAGCTCTTGGTTATAAAATTAATATGTAAAATCATCACCCTTCATATATTAAAAAAAGTCTTAATAGTAAAAAAACTTCATTTTTAATAATAATATGACTAGAAAATACTTAGAAATAAATTTATTAGATGTGATAGTTCTGTATGAAGAATTTCTGCAGCTCTACTCATGGACAGAAGAGAGGACTTGTGTAAATGTAAAGGTATACTGCATTTACTATACTCTTTACATAAATGTAAGATAGTGGAACCACTGATGAGGTAGGAACAGTGCCATTACCTTGTGTCCTTCATGTAACTCCTCTGACAGCGCCCCTCCCCCACCCCAATATACACACAAAAGGAAAAGGAAATCAGTCTTCTCTCTTTCATGTGTCTTCAGGTTCTTGCAATTGAGAGCCTCCTATCACTTGAATTGGACTTAGTGTATAGAATACTGAGTCCAAAAAAAAAAAACCTGTTGCAAAGTTGGCAGAAGGTTATGTTTGTACTTCAGACTTTCAGGGCACATTAGAGCTGGTATGTGTCCTATTCTAGAAATGTCTGGTGATTGTATTAATTGTAAGGACTTTTTGCAGATGTGAAAATTCTGTGTCAAACTTCTCTTTTATTTTTTTATTTTAATAAAAGAGAAAAGCCCTCTAACTTTTCCTTCTTTGTCATTAAGAAGGCTTGTGCATGGGAACTCATTTAATGTCATTACTAGTGAGCTCATTTTATGTCTGTATTTGTGATTAAGCTGACTTCATTAGAGAAGCCTAGAAGTCTGCCCCTTTGATGGTGAAAATGACATCAGTTTCTCTCTCTCTCTCTCTCTCTCTCTCTCAGACACACCCACAGACACACACACACTTCTCTTTCTCAGTCATTCCTATAGAATTGTTTAACAACACTAAATTTCAGTGTTTATTTGGCATGCTATATATTGGGCAATTAACCTGACGTACTTTTAAATTCATTTTGATGGCTAATAAATTAAGACTGATAATAAAAATAAACTCCAGTAGTAATATATAATATGCCCCTCCAAAGATATAAGTCTTTGCTTCCTCCTGACTTTTACTATACATCATTGGTAAAGTTTGGCATATTTAGAAGACCTCTTGAATACGACTCTCAAAGTTGACAAAAGATAAAACTGTATTGGAAATGCATGCTAAAGGCCTACTTGGACATCATTGCCTCTCAACAAAGTTTTGCTCTTTAAAAGTGAAGCTTTAAGGTTATATTTGAATTAATATCCATTAATTGCCCTGGAAAAAAGATTAAACAATCTTTTTTCTACCATTAAATTGCCAAATTATTGCCTTTTACATAATAATTTTATTCTGGGGGACAACTAAAGAAAGATTTATTTCTAGGATTACTTTATTAGAAAATCTCAGCATTAAGTGATTAAAAACTCTGGGAGTTAAAGAGCTCTTCCTCTAGGTATAATATACAGTAATTTCACTAGGTTCAATATAGAACAATGTCTGTAAAAGCAAGCTCTCTAGATAATATAATAGTGATTTATCAATCGTAAATGACACCATGCTGCTTAAGGAAAGTGATATATAGAATATTTTACCAGATCTGTGTTTCATATGCCTGCATCTATGTTGACGTGATAGGCTATTAATTCTTATTTCTAATGTACAGCAGTTTGCTTTTTAGGGCAATGAATGGAACTCAAAATAGAATAAACACTCTGTATGTTACTTATTACTTGTATTGAAAACATAGAATTCTAAAACACAAAAATTAAAATGTAAGCTAATTATCAAAAACGGTAGTCCAACCATCTCTAAAATATTCGTTCTAAGTGACCATTCTGAATTTAGGAGCCCTGAGGATGATGAAATTCATCAGCAGTTCCGAGTCATTTTCATGCATTTCCTGTCTGGCACCTTCAGCAGGGTTAGACATTATCCAAACACCTAAGTGACAAAGAGGTAAAAACAAAAAAACAAACCTCCCCAAGAGGTAGCTGCGATGTGGTAAAAAGTTCATTCATTCATTTATTCAATAAACGTTGACTGCACAACTAGTTTGTGTTTGCAAGTTTCTTGAGGGTTAAGGAAGGCTTTCTCAGAGGGAGCCACGCCCTTGAGGTTGAGTAAAGGGCCAGTGGTGCTTGAAGAGGCAGGGAGAGGGGAGGGAAGGGATCCCGGATATTATGGATGGGTTCCGGGGAGCTGGGGCGCCATCTTTGCAGGTGATTGGAAACTGTTGAAGTTCTTAAAGTGGACTGATGGAATAAAACTTGCATTTTAGAAACTTCACTCTTACAGTCTTGCAGATGATGAGCTGGGGGCAGGAAGGATAGATGGTCCATAAGGGTGGTAGGAGATCAGTTAAAGTCTTGTTCATTAAACACTGTTTAGACCAGGAGTCAGCAAAGTTTTTGTGTAAAAGGCCAGAGTAAATATATTAGGCTTTGTAGTCCCTGTGGTCTTGTTGTGACTGCTCCACTCTGTGCTGTAATGTGAAGGCAACCTCAGGCAATATATAAACACATGGGCACGACTGTGTTCCAATAAAACTTTATTTATAAAAACAGACATCAGGCTAGATTTGGCCTAAGGGTCATAGTTTGTCAGTCCCTGACTTAGGCTGTCAAATACACATTAGAGATTAAAAATGGATTGCCATATTAAAACTTGCTATTTACAACCAGGCAGCGTTTTTCACACTAGCCAAAAAGTAGAAGCAACTCAAGTGTCTATCTGTGGATGAATGGATAAACAAAATGTGGTGTATATGTACAATGGAATGTTATTCAGTCTTAAAAATGGAAGAAGTTCTGACACATGCTACAACATGGATGGAATGGATGGCCCCTGAGGACATGGTGCTAAGCAAAATGAGCCGGTCACAAAAGAACAAATACCATATGATTCCACTTATATGAGGTACCCAGAGTAGTGAGATTCATAGCGAGTAGAAGGGTGGTTGCCAGGGTCTGGGAGGAGAGGGAGATGGAAGTTACTCTTTAATGGGTACAGACTTTCAGTTTTATAAGGTGAAAAAGTTCTAGAAATGGATGGTGGTCATGTTTGGATAACAATGTCAATGTACTTAATGCCACTGAACTGTATACTTAGATATGGTTTAAATGGTAAATTTTATGTTACGTGCATTTTACCACAATTTAAAAACAATAAATGATTGAACAAAAGAGCAAAGAGTCATTCACTATTGCTGTCTTCCCATTCCACTTTATAATGGCTGTTGGACTCGTTTCCCACATACAATTATTGCAGGAGATTGAGTGAAACCTATACCATGGTGATGGTGTCAGGAGACTGTGACTCAGAGGTAGGGTCCCAGGCTCTACTTGTAAGAGTTTGGATGTTTTTTGACTGCAGGTAACAGAAACTCTGAATCAAACTGGCTTAAGCAATAAGCAAATTTATTCTTAAATGTTACAGTAAGTCCAAAGAGAATGCAGTTCACATGGATAACTCAGTTCAACTATGACCTCAAATTACATCATTCAGAACTGCCCATTTCCTTGTTCTGCCATCTGTGGAGTTGCTTACCTCCTCCAGCTGGTAGCAAAGTGACTAGAGAAGTTCCTGGCACCATAGACAAAAATACTTCCAGAGGAAAAATGAGATTGTCTCTTCCAGGGACTACTTTTAAGGAATGAAAACCAAAGTCCCAAAGTCCCCTGAGTTTACTGGCCAGAACTAGGTCACGTGGCTGATACTAAATTTGTGACTTGCACAGTGCATTGGATTGACCTTGGATTGATTGAATGGAGTCTTATTTCTGAATTTGGGGGATGGGGTCATATCCAAGGCACTTGGCTGCCCAAGTTAAGGTGGACATCTGAACAAAACTGGATTTGGTTTAGGGAGAAAGGAATGTCGTTTCTGGAGAGGGAGGTTTGCATACTAGGGAGACAAGAAATAATAGACACATACTTTGGAGAGTGGTAAGAATCACTTTTCGGGATGCGTTGTGTGTCAGACAGTTTAAGAGGATCTCTGCATTACCTCATTTAACCTTGAGGAAAACTGTGTGGGGTAGAAATCCCTCCTTTTTTTTTTAATTAGATGATGAAAACTGGGGCTTGAAAGGTTTAAAAACTCGTATCTTTTTTTTTTTTTTTTTTTGTGGTACGCGGGCCTCTCACTGTTGTGGCCTCTCCCATTGCAGAGCACAGGCTCGGGACGTGCAGGCTCAGCGGCCACAGCTCACGGGCCCAGCTGCTCCGCGGCATGTGGGATCCTCCTGGACTAGGGCACGAACCCATGTCCCCTGCATCGACAGGTGGACTCTCAACCATGGTGCCACCAGGGAAGCCCAAACTCATACCCTTTGACTCCAAAACCTCTGCTCTTTCTACTAAGTGGTGCTGTCTTTGAAAATGTATAAGTATACTTCACAGTTGAAAAGCATTCAGTATTTCCCACAACCGTAATTGTCAGGTAGATATTATTTTTTACCATTTGTAAGGGAGGATTCTGAGAGATTCAGGGAGCTTAAGCCAGGGGCTCAAGTTCACACAACTGGTAAGCGGCAGAGCCTGCATTCAGACCCAGTCTTTTACTCTAGAGCAGTGTTTCCTAACCTTGGTACCACTGACATTTTGAGCTGGGTCATTCCTCACTGTGGAGGGCTATCCTGAGCCTATAGAATGTGTGACAGCATCCCTGGCTCCCACCCGCTAGCTGCCAGTAGCACCTCTCCCTCCGCTGTGACAGTTAGGTCTCCAGATATTCCCAAGTGTCCCTGGAGTTGAGAACCACTGGTCTATACCCATATCTTTCCACCATGCTGCTTTTATTTCCTATTCCAAAGCAATTCACAATCTAGTAAATGGCAGCAGACCTGTGGAGAGCATCGTATTGAGAGTCAGTATGGAACCCGGAAGAGTAGAACTTAGTGTTTTTAAGAGCATAGACTTGCCAGTTAGACTGCCAAGATTCAAGATTCAGATCCAACATTTACTAGCTGTTATCCATAGACTGTCTATTAATTTTCTATGCCTCGGTTTCCTCACCTGTAAAATGGGAATAATAATAACACCTACTTTGCCCAGAGTAAACGCCCTGATTATGGCAAGTTGCACTCCTCTGCTGTGCAGGGAAGAAAGTAGAGAGTTAAGAGGCTTTCTATTTTGAGCCCATTGCCTGACTTCCATTACGCTTTCCCTGAGGGCAGGAGCTTATGTTTCTGGCCTCATTACAGAAGGAATAGCTGTTTTATAAGGCTAGTTTTTGGGTGGAGATTTAACAAACACCTTACCTGATTATGAAGGCTTTTTGCTCTAGTCCACCGTGAGAGAGTCCTAGAAACACGGACATCCATGGAGGCGTTTTTGGCAATTTGCAAGTTTGGGTGCTTTCTCTGTAGACAGATGACCAAGATCAGGGAGGGCTGATGATCTGTCTAGGGTTGCAGAGCTGGTTCGTGGGAACCCAGGACTGGGACTTGGGCCACTGCTGCGCAGTTTAGTGTGTTTCTCATGCCGATTGTCAGCATCTTCTTGGAGACAGATCTTTTGTAGATGCGTAAGATATACTTGAGAGTGACGACGGTTAGCTATTCTGCAGCTAATAGATGTGTTCCGTAAATTAAAAAGACAAAATCAAATGAGAACCATATTTTTAAATGTAAATATTTATTTCTTAATAATCTTTGGGTTTCCAAGAGTAACACTGAGTGTTTTTTCCTAAAATTTATTTTATTATTTTTCTAGAATAGTCACCAATGTTACTATTTAAGAGACTTAAAGAGCAGGCATTTCCTGAGATACTGAGCAGGCTTTTTCCTAGTCACTCTGTGATAATAACTAGAGAAACAGTGTCCACTGCTGGTAAATCAGATAATTGCACCATATTTTTACATAGAGCTGCTCTATGTGAGGAATAACATGTTGACTTCACCAGTGTGCGTTTGCAGGTAAGGGTTTTAAGGTATATATCCTGAATGGACATCACTGGGGTTTAAAAAAAAAAAAAGTTTTCTACTAGGCCAGTCATTAATTAATGATTTGCCTCTATAAATCTAAGAATACAACCTAGTAACAGTTCCTATTTTAAGATAGTTGAGGTTTAATATATTAAAAGAGTAGAAAATACAGTTTTCACAAGGAAGTTTGTGTTTAGTGGTATCGAATAAGTAAAGTCAATTATCATTTTACAGTGATGCAACTAAATTTGTTTTTTTTTTTTTGATCATTTCAAGCAATAATTCACCAGAAATTTACCCAGGTTTTTTCTTTTCTGGACATTTATCATAGGTCTAGAAGAAGAAGAGTAGAAGATTTTTTTTTGGAATGGGATTTTTTTCTTAATTTATTCAGAATATTTAAGGACAGCTCAGTTTGTTAAACCTTTGAAACGCAATATGTAACCTAAGAATTTAATGTATTTAACTGGACAGTTGGATAAAAGCCTAACTAGAAATGGCCTCTTTTCCAGGATTTCTATGTGCTTTAGAAAGGCTTCCTGGATTTCAGTGCCAAAAACGGGCAGCAGAGGGCCCAGCAGATTGTAACTCTGAGAATATACGTTGAAACTGAGGACAGATTTTTGCTCCTTTTATATTTCTCCTTAAAATTTGTATTTGTCTATGGTAAAAGCTAGAGTTTTATTTATTTTTGCTACAGGAAAAAAAAAGCATTAAGATGCGTGGATAAAATGGTCTTATCATGTTGGTAGAATTTATGGAAATCAACAAATAGCGTTCTATTCTAGTGGGAGAAATCTAGCTTGGATAGTTAAAAGCTAGTGTAGAATTTCAGCATTTATTAGCTTTGAGATTGAATAGCTACAGCTATCACAGAGAGCATACACCCTTCGAGACAACTATACCTATTAATGAAGGTTGTTAAATTATGTGGAAATACTGCAACCCTGTTCCCTGCTTTGTGATGAAACCCAGGTTGTTGAGATTTGAAGCTTTAGGCCTCTGGGCACCAGGACTGGGTAGGCTGATAACATCAATCTCTCCACAATGTTGCTGCTTCCAGGGCAAGAGGTTCTTCTCTAGTGACTCTTAAGGTCTCACTTGACCTGCAGGATCAGGCTGTATGCCCTTTCTGCGTCTTCCACGTGACTTCTCCTGGGAGTTTTATCTCCCCAAGGACTTCATCTGTTCTTACCATTTTCTGTTTTTCAGATTCTCCCACATGTAAATTTTATTTGCAGTATTTCATATGTATGTATTCACTGATTCACTGAACAAACCTGTTTTGAATTTGGCTTTAGTGTCAGGTGCTGGGAACAGAGCAGTGAACAAGACCTGTGAAGCCTCTGCTCTGGTGGAGGGAGAAACATCTCAAGTGTGTAAAGACAAAAATCAAGACAAGCTGTGACACTCAGAGCAGATCTCCGCAGACGAAATTAGATGTGATCGAAAGAGCTCAGGTAGTTAGTTACTTGAGACTGGCGGTTACTTTAGATCGGACAGTCAGGAAGAGCTCTCTGAGCAGGTAATAATTGGGGTAGAAACCTGGATGACAAGAAAGGTTAGGCCCTACCAAGTATTTCAGGTGGAAAAAGGCAATTTATTCCATAGCCTCAAGCTTTGTGCATTGGAAGAATAGAAAGTAGGCCGCTCTATCTCCCTTTACTGCTTTCCAATTCACCTTGGAGAGGACAGGTGAGCGCAGGGAGTACTGTTTTCATTCATCCCCCACTGGAGAATCATGGCTCCCTTGAATGCCTGTGTTTCCCTACACGCTCCCAGAGGAAGAGGAGACTTTGTTTCATCCTCCCAATCTCCCTTTTACATTGTTCTTCTGCACTTTTTTTTTTTTTTGCCACACCACGTGGCATGCAGGATCTTAGTTCCCCGACCAGGGATTGAACCCATGCCCCCTGCGGTGGAAGCGCAGAGTCTTAACCATTAGACCACCGGGGAAGTCCCCCCTTCTGCACTTTAAATCCTGTGTGTGGAAGCCTGCTTATCTAGGCGTGCTGATTGTTGAGTTTCTTGCTAGCCCACCCAAGGCACACATAGTGCCTGGAAGGACTTGAATCAATATCGTTCAAAGCAAGTCCTCTATTCTGCAGGTCCAGAGAGCTTAAGTGACTTGGACAAGGCCATTTTGCCATTTTAAGGAGGAAAAGAGCCCAGGAATTCTACATCACATTCCAGAGCTCTTTGAGTTACCTTGTTTTGTCTGCTATAATACATCCCTCTGCGATGTTCCCTTTCTCCCCTCTCCCCACCTTTTACCCCTTCCTCTTGGATCTCATGGTTCTTTCACTTTCTGACCCTTCCCTTCATACTGTTTCCTTCCAAAGCATGACAGTTCTTTGCCCCATTTACATCTAATGGGAGCATTTGGTGGCCTTTGGACCCAATAGCTTTTTCCCCCCCATAAAATAGATTGAATACGAAGAGTAAGGCTATACCCCCCGTTGAATTCTCCTCACATTGAGACTTTCAGGTGGGTAGTGCAGTTGTATAAAAACCACTGGCATTTGCAGTCTGTGAATCCGGAATAAAGATGGAAGACTGTTCCATCAGTGTGTGGAGAGGAGATTTTTACAAAGCTTTGTTACTCAATAGGCAAATGCAGCCAGGACCAGTGGTGCTTTTAAGTGTCCTGAGTTACTTCCAGGGGCCTTCCTGGCCGAATTCTAACTTCTTCACTCAACCTTTCTAAAAGGTCAGAGTTGGGCTTACAGTAGAAGATAATGTACAGAAAAGATGTACTTTCACTCTTGGGATCACGGAAAGTCAGACAAAAATAAAGGAGGGGCTGGACTGAGAGGGCTTAGGAAGCTGGCTACAGCTTTGAGCCATTTCTAATCATCGTTCAATGAGCCTGTGTACTGGTGCCGTCAGTAACTCTAAAGCTTTTTCCAGGAGGTCTGGAGAAGCCCTGCCACCAACACTCAGAGAAAAAGAGGTCAAGGTGAGAGGTCTATGAAATGCACAGAATTATACTGAGCAGTTATTTCTCTGGATCTAGAAAGTATAACTCGGGAAAAGTTAGAGATTGATGGAGAATCTGAAACTCATCAGACTTTGTTAATTCATCAAATGTTCAATGTTCAACCATGACTTTACCAAGCTATCCTAATTACTGCAGATGTGCCAGCTCCAAGGCAGGCCTGCTCAACCTCGGCACTATTCCCATTTTGGGGGGTTAACTCCTTGTTATGGGAAGTAATATAAGACGTTTAGCGGCAGTCCTGGCCTCTACCCACTAGGTGCTCAGAGCCCCTGTCACTCCTAGTTGTGACAACTGAAAACGTCTCTGGACTTTGTCTTATAAGCCCTGGGGGGCAAAATCTTCCCAGTGGAGAACCCCTGGCTCCTGGATAAAGGTATTCCTTTTTCTCAGAAGGACAATTCTTATTTACTATGTCCTATCTAATTCTAGAAAAGAATTTCAAGAAGCTTATGGGAAAAAACACAGTTTGGCATATTTGTTAGTTTAATGACTGAAGATTAAATAATATATAGTGATGAGGGAGAAAGTCATACCAGAAATCTAGGCTGAAGATAGCAGTTACATTTAAAGAATATATTAAGCTTTGAGATTCCAAGGAGACAAATTTAAAAGGAAAATAAGTTACATAAATCTTACTGACAAATGAAATGAAAAAATAAATACTAGTTTTATTTGAATGAGGTTTTCTTTCTGGCCTGGACTTTATTAGGAGAAGTATACCATGATGTTATTTTAGTAGGAATTTGTATTAGGAACTAAATGAATATCCTTCCCATGTTCATATTCAATGTCAACCCAAGAAGTAAGAGCAGAGGGAATAATTATAAACATTAATTTCGCAAAGACATTCTTCACCAGATGTTCATCATAATTAATTTTAACAGTGCTTGACTAAGAAAAATAATTCCTGGTAAATACACAGGGTGGCCTCTCTCTGAGCCACTGAACTTCATTGCTGTGCATTCAGCAAATCGCTAAAAGGGGTCTCTGGTCATGTGGGGATGGTGCTCTATGTGCACAAATCGGCTTAGTTTCCAAGACCAGACTGTGAAGTTACAAGTGAAAACTTGATGATTTGCCTGTTCTTACCTCCATGGAAGTCAACACAGCAACACCTTGCTGGCAGAACCGGTGAACGACCCGACCTCTGCGGCACTTGTCGAAATCTGGTATAAAGCGATCCCCTGGTCTAAGCAGTGCCACAGGTGTGAAGGCTGGCCTTCTTGACTTCAGAGTTTTTCCATTTAACAGAAGAGTGAGTTTATTTTCAAACAGTGTATTCATTTTCTAGGGTTGCCATAGCAAAGTACCACAGGCTGGGTGGCTTAAACCACAGAAATTTGTCTTCTTATAATAAATTCCCTTCTGGAGGCCGGGAATTCGATGTCAATATGTCACATTTGGTTTCTCCTGAGGCCTCCTTCCTTGGCTTGAAAATGATCACCCTCTAGCTATGTCTTCTCATGGTCTTTCCTCTGTACACACATCCCTGGTGTCTCTCTTTTTGTCCAAATTTTCTCTTTTTATAAGCCACCAATCAAATTGGATTAGGACCCACCCCAAGGGCCTCGTTTTAATTTAACCCGTCTGCAAAGGCTTTGTTTCCAAATACAGTCATGTTCTGAGATGCTGTGTGTTAGGGTTTCAACGTACAAATCTGGGGGGAGCACAATTCAGCCCATACAAAAAGCTTCCACATAAATGTCATGTAAGTGAAGAATTATTCTGATGTATTCATTATCTTCAATTGGTTCCACTAATTCGTACAAGGAGATAGATGCAAAGAGAGAACTTTATCCGCAGTGACAGTGGGTGTCAAATCTTCTCAAGCATCCTTCAAGGTTGAGGAAGGCTTGGAGGTGCTGTGACAAACTTAAGTGCCATCCTTTCAAGCAAGGGGAGTTTATGTGTATTTCAAGTTGTATAAAACGTTCTTCATTCTGCTGGTGTTCCAGGGACCCTTTTAATCTGGCCTTTCTGAGCTGATTTATTCTCATGTACTCAGTGATATTCCTGTCTAGAAAAAGAACATGCATTTGCAAACATCCCTGGAAAGTAAATTAAGGCTCTGTGGGAAGGATTTCAATTATGTATTCTGCGAGTATTCCCTCATTCGTTCAATCGTTCATTTATTTTTTTGTCAGCATGATTTTTATTCCTTCATAGATATTTATACTGCCTACTTTTGGTCTGGATGGATGTGTGTGTGTGTGTGTGTGTGTGTGTGTGTAAAACATGTTTTTTATTTTAATTTAAAAAGTTTTCAGGATATTTTTAGGTATGAGTCTCTCTTAGTTACTTTTCTCTGGAACCCAGTGAACCCGTTTCATTCTCTCAGCTTTCCCTCTTCCCCTCCCTTTTTGGAACGTTTTCTTTCACTGTATCTTCAATGATTGCTTCTTCTTTGATTGTTCTGGGTTCTTCTTTAGAAACATAATTCTTGGGCTGAATCTCTGTTCCTGGCCTTCCATAGCTATCATCTTCTTTTTTAATTACTGTATTTTATTGATTGTAAGAAGCACTATATTTTATGTCCAACTAAGGAAGACAGAATGCTGTCGATTAAACTATGACATAATGCCATAATTACAGTCCTGTGGAACTGGTAAGTTGATCACACCAGCTTCTTTCTTGTTTTGACATTCATTTATTCTTCCAACAAATATTATCAACAGTTTCCTGCATGTACTAAGGATTAGTGGTAAACAAACAACATGACTCACTTTGCTCTGGAAAATGGGAAATGTAAGACAGAAGAACTGCAGGAAGAGAGCAGCTAAGCTCCCTGAGGATAGACTTCTCCCGCTGATTTGGCGTGGTGGCCCAAGGGTCTGGATCTTTTGGGTCAGACACTAATTAAAATATTTTATCCCGTGATTTCCACAGCCAGGTGAATTGCCAACATTTTGTTATCCCCAGTGGTCTGCCTCTCATATGGAGGAGGATGATACTGGGGACTGGTGTTGCTGACTTTGGTTCTGGAAATTTTGGTGACCCTGTTACTCAGCACTGTGTCAGGGAATGGGGCAAGGCCTGAAGCATGACCTTCAGGGCCCCAGGGGGAAAGTGGCAGGATTAACGCATCCCTCAAAACTCAACTCTTCCCAGTAAAATGCTGCTAGAAGTGAGCTTCGAAGCACCTTGAAGTTCTTTTCATTCCATTACCACATAAATTCTCATAACTTTCATGGCATGGGCACTAAGAAGCAGCTTTGAGCTGGTCTTAGGAGACTCAGACACTGTCACCCTGCAGCATCCTCGCTTCCCCAACTGGGGAGTGGAAGGGACGGTCTCTGCTTTGTAAGGCCGTCTCAGGATTAAGAGATAATGTATGTTATGGGTCTGCTACTGAGCCTGGCACTCAGTAGATGTTCGTTTACGCAGGATGTTTGAGATCCTGGCAAGACCTTTCCATCACCGCCATCCAGCCTTCAGAATCTCCCCTTCATTTACCTGATGCAGGACTGCCAATATCTTATTCTTTTGAGATTATACAATATGGTTAAAAATATTTTATTAAGAATTAAAACCCCTTACCTGAGCAGGAAAAGGGCATACACTTAATGCTTTTTCAGATTAACTGGTCACAGTAGCTAGATGACAACTTAGAAGCCCCACAAGGAAGAGACACTTTGCTGGACATCTGTATATCTTTTGGGTTTTATGTATCTGCGTGTGTCGCGGTTGTGGTTGGGGGCAGCTTGGGTGTCAGGACCAAGAAGCACTGGGCAGGTCTGTTGGTAGGTTGCCTGGTTAGTGAGCACTCATCAGCGGGTACCAGGGGACCAAGTGGCTGCTTGAGACGGCTCTGAAGGGGTTGAGAGGAAGATCCTGGCCTCATGTCAACTCAGTCTCACAATTTGCCTGAGTCTAATTGTAAAAAGTGATAAGCTTCCCATTGCCATTTCAACTTTAGTAGGAAATGTTTTATTAAAATATGTTCTCAGGAATAAGTGCCTTTTCTTTTCTTTTACTTCATCGTACTGTATCTATAGCTCCATACTGTCCTTTTGTATCTCAGTCGAAAACAAAAGCTAGAACTGAGTTTCCTTTGTCACAGTTTGGACTGTGGGGCTACCAGCCACCCCCAGGAGGACCTTATATTCCCCCAATCTCCACCCAGTGGAAGAGGATCTTTCATGGAGATAGTGGTGTAGAGGGTAGGGCAGTGTGGTTTTCCAGACAATCTCCATCAGCCACGCTTGTTCACAGGACTGCCTCTAGGGTCCTTTGAGTAGGTGCTTTTGCTGTTGTTATTTGTTTTCTTCTAATAGAACTTTATTGAAGTGTAACATACACAAAGTAAACTGCAGATGTTGTAGTGGTACAGCTCAGTGTATTTGGGCAAATGTGCACACATCCCTATCATCATTATCAAGGCAAAGAACATTTCAAGCACCACAGAAAGTTCCGTCTTGTCCTTTCCAATCAACCCTCTGCCTCAGAGACAGACTTGTCTGATGTCCATAGGTAACATTTTCCACTTTTTAAATGGAGTCGTGATTGTACTTGTTTGTGATTGGCTTCCTTAAGTGTTCAACATCATGTTTTTGAGGTTTATTTGTTATTGTGTATACCAGAGATTTGGAATTCTTTTTAACTGGGGAGGAGTCCTTCAGGGGGTGTGTGAATATACCACAGTTTGTTTTCCATCCTCCTATCGCTGGACATTTGGGTTGTTTCCTTATGTTGTGTTTTGGAGAACCAGCTGCCATCAAGTACCACTGCAGCTTGGAGGCTGCTTTCTGCTGTTGCATGGACCGCATTTATTTGTCAAATCAAGGCTTCTGTCTTGTGAGTCACTGACTTATTCAAGGTCTACCTCCTTGCCTTAGTGATGAAGCAAATTAAAAGTCTGAAACTTGCAAGTACTCAAAATGTTTTTTATCTTCCCTTTGCTACTAGAAAAGTCATCACTTGAGAATATTAACCAAGTTGGTTATGGACGTTTATGGTTTCATGCTTTGCCAACAATTGTAATCCAAAGTAAATTACTTGTGAAATTAAAATGTGTTCTCTACTCTGAGTCATAGTTGTAGAAACCAAAGACATGTATGTATGTAGTATGCATATTTATGTACCTAAAAGCAGTAATAATACATAGACTAATATTCAGCTACTTAAACTGTAGAGAAGATTAGAATAGTATGTGAAATTAGAATCATAAACTAATTAGATAATACACCAATATATAATTAATAACATTAATTCAATCTGATTCAACAGACATATTCACAAAAGACAATCTGAAAATCTTCTATTAGTCAATTTCTGATTTATTGCTATTAAAGCATTTCCTCTATACACAGTGAGAAGTTAGAGCTGAGCAGAGAGTGCGTTCTGACTACAAACACATACAAATTGTGTTTTACGGGAAAAGGGCATCAGTAATTTTGGTTAGTTTTAATGTATCTGTTTGAACATGTTTTGAGGGATAAAAATAACTTGGCCTTTAAAATAATAAGAAGAAAATATATAAAATATCACCAATGTTATTAATGATAATTCAGTCATTTCCATGTTACAATCAATGAAAAGAGATGGAGATGGATACAGTGAAAAATTAAGGCTAAAAAGGATTTAAAAGGAAAAGGAAACAAAAGAGAGAAAACAGGGCTTCAGGGTGTTACGATAACTGGTTAGCTGTCCCATCTTTCTTTCTGCTTCTTTTGTCCACCTCACCAAAACTGATCTAAAAATCATGTGATTACGGTTTTCTCTTCCCTCTAAATTTGTCCCCTATGTTAAACACTGAGGAAAAATGTTTTGACTAGAATTTTAGAACCTGATTCTTGCCCTCAGAATTCTTCTTAGGTACTTTATTTTTTAAAATTTAATTTGCTATAATTAAAAAAAAAGAGAAGCTTAGCAAAAGTGAATAAGTGCAACTGATTGACAAATAACTTCAATTATAAAAACAAAACAAAACAAAAAAGCTCCTTCATTTTAGAAAACTTGCCTGTAACATATTTCAATTCAGCCGGTAGTTACGAGATCCAAGAACCAAAGTTTGCCCAGAACCATCCCATGAAATTCTGTGATGATATTGCTTATTTATGTATTTATGGTTTCCTTTTTTAAAAATCAGAAAAAGAACCTGCCTCTTTTCCAATGGGCCAGACTGTCTTCCATTAAAGGACTTTTTTTTTCCATATAAGAAAAATTGCAGAGCAATGCTACAGATCAGCACATGAAAGAAAGAATAAGCTTCCAGAAAATCTTGGAAAGATATACTCTTAATTTTAATGGGATGTTCTGATTATTTACATAATATTGTAGTATTTGAAATGGATCTTGGAGCGCTTTTAGAGAAGGTTCTCTATATACTTAGGACCCACCTACCACCCCCAAAGACTCTGTTTTTTTAGGTTTCTTATGTGATTCCCGTGAACAACAGCTGTGGCACTCCACTGGATTAAAATAATAAACTAATTTATATAGGAAATGATGTGCAGAATACTTGAAGTGCTAAAGGCGAGTCCAAGCTGGGTCAACCTTGTTCTTCAGACCCTCGGCACAGTGAAGGGTACTGAGATCTCGACCCTACTTGTCTCTGCAGTGTGCAGCTCTGATCTGAAGGTTTAACATGGCCATCAGCACCCTGTCCAGCTTACCCAGGGGAAATCCACCTTCCAAAGCCTTGCACCAACTGTCACTGAATCACTTCTGAGGCCAAACACGATGCCAGGCTCTGGGAGCATCAGGCATGAGGAGTGACCAAAGCAGACAAGGTCCCTGAGCAAAGCAGACAAGGTCCCTGACTCAGTGAAGCTGAAAATCTCTCTGGGAGAGGTTTTAAGAGAGTTAAGATAAATGCAGCCTCATTTTGAAGTCTTAGTGTTTGCAACTAAAGAGAACATCAAAATGTATCCTTGGAAGAAATGGCAAGGGCAGTGAGTGTAAACTACTAATTGAAGTGTCAACGAAGATCTAGAGAAAACATGGGTGTTAAGACTTGGCACTGAGACAACGTGAGGGTAGACGTAAGGACTTAGGAAGCCACGGGCAAGGAAGCAGAGAGGCGAGAGTGGAAGGGTTCACTTTAGTTCGAGAGACAAGCAGAAAAAGTCAATAGACAAGCAGAAAAAACCTTTAGGTTTTGTATGACCTTGGTGACAGCTCTCATGGATGGGTCAATGTCATTTAAAAATATGAAAGCTAGGGGCCTCCCTGGTGGCGCAGTGGTTGAGAGTCCGCCTGCTGATGCAGGGGACATGGGTTCGTGCCCTGGTCCGGGAGGATCCCACGTGCCGCGGAGCGGCTGGGCCCGTGAGCCATGGCCGCTGAGCCTGCGTGTCCGGAGCCTGTGCTCTGCAATGGGAGAGGCCACAACAGTGAGAGGCCCGCGTACTGCAAAAAAAAAAAAAAAAAAGTATGAAAGCTAGAGGGACAGAAATCAATAGTGTTCTGTAATAAAATATTTAAAGATAGTCATGTGGAGGAGGGAAACATTTTTTTTTCCAGTGAGCAGTACAAAATCAGGCTTCCGGCCCAATACTGGGAAGGACCTTCTAAATTTCAAGCCATCTGGAAAGGAGAGGGTGACATTGGATCTATTGTGTCCTCAGTCCATGGAGGGTGCCAGTGGAAATCAGGCATCCCCTGAATGGTGTTGCTAGAATAAAACAGGACTAGATGATTTGAAGCCTCTTTGATGGAAATGCTGAGCAGAAGGGTAAATGTGAATTTAACAAACTAGTCTCTGGAACTCTGTGTGGAAGAAATTTTTATTTCCTTGACAGACCCAGAGGGTTTAGCAATATTTATTTAACTGTGTGTGTGTGTGTGTGTGTGTTTTAATCTAGACTGAATTGTCAAGGACTGTTACAGTGTAAAATAATTTACCTCTGTGAGGAAGATGATGTTGAACTGTTGATAACATCTAGCCAGGAAAGTTGATGGAGAAAACTTTGCAAGTAACTAAGACCCTCTAAGGTAAAAAGAAAATGACTGAATGATTGTATAACCATACAGAGAGAGCATCGTGAGAACTGGGTCTTCCAATGACAGAGTTGCATTTCTGTGTTTATCAGTACAGCATTAATACTGGGATATGGGGCATAAGTGTGTTATAATTAAAATTGGGTCTGTTTATCTAGGAGCCAAGGAATGACCATAGAAAGAGCAATACTTTACTGCAGGAAATTACTTTTGCTCTTTATGACACCAGACCTTGTAAACACTATCAACCCTGAATTATATTCCTCATATCCTAAGAATCTATATTGAAGGTTGTCTTAAAGATTGCAACTTGATTTTTCAAGGAAAACGATGTTACTCTTTTTGTTGTTTTGTTTGTGTTTTTCGAGTGATCTTATTGGAACAGTAAAATTTTATATCTCTGAAAGCAGAAAGGGAAAGGGAAAGATTTTGATGTTTAAGAATTCTAAACACAAGCCTTTTGATACCGTATAAGTAGAATATGTTCTCACCTTAAAAGGAGAAATAAAATTAATTGCAATTTAGAAGAAAGAACAATCTAATCAGCTAATGATATCCACAGCTAAACGTAAAGACTTTCTCCTTTGCATGTGTTGTCCTCCTATTTCTTCTAAATCAATATCTCTGTTTTTAAAAAGGCAGCCTTTTACGGTTATGAAGTTAGCACATGCTCCTTGGGGAAAATTGGAGGAAAAGTACAAAGAATAAAAAATATAAACAGCTATAACCCACCACCCACGGATAAATGCTGTTATTACTGCCCTTCAGTCTATGTTATGTGTATATACATATGTTTAATGACATATGTCACAGGGATACTGTTTTGTGTACAGTTTAACTCCAATGACCCTGGCTCTCAGGTTGATAGAAAAGTGTGGATAAAGGGCAGCATGAGAATTGTAACATGACATGAAAATAGGTAAGTAAGTGGATCATACTGCAAACACACGTGGAAATACATTACCCTGTGTATCCTTACATAATATTTATATGCTCGGCTGGTTCTAATGCTGGTGCAGATTTCCCCCAGTAACTCCTAATATGGTCACCGGCTAAGGCTCTTTGTACCCTTCCCTCCAACACATATTGGGCACTGTTGGTGTATGACACGGTTTTCACTTAACTTCACATGTGAAGCCGTGTCTTAACTTGGGGTTTCTCTCACTTGACACTTTCCTTCTGGAATCCCCAAGCCCCTCTCGTGTACCTGGTAGAACACCTGCTATCTTGTATTTATTTATTCATTCATTCATCCATTCATTCATTCATTTAAATCTCAGCTTGCTGGGTTACTATTTCCAGGATGCCCTTCCGGACCCACACCAGGTAGGCTGGCTCCTCTTCCCACTCTTCTTGTGCAGGCTTTACACTCTGAATCTCTAACACTCAGTCCTGCTTATGTATGAAGCCATCTTCCCCTATAGCCTGAGCTGCTTGAGGGTAGAATCACTTTCTATTTCTGTCTGAATACTGGGTCAAGCGTAGTGATGGAGAGTTAGTGCCCCATAGATTTGTTAACTGAGTGAATGAATGGATGGATGAATGAATGGAGGCTAATTATGTCACTTAAGACATATGCCTTTATGAAACCTATCTTTTTATGAAAATATTGACCGAAGGGGGCCCATTGTGCAAATCAGATGAAGTAATTCGTAGATAACTCGGGTTCTTTAAGAATAGTGGGTGTATCTGCGAAAAAAAAAAAAGAAGAGGGGGCTGCACTTAACAGAAAGGAGAGAGGAGATTTGTGTTCCAGAATTGTCTGGGGACCATATAATGGGCAGACTTCTCCAGTGTAGCCAAGCTCTTCTGAGAAGTAAGAGGTGCAATGGACAGGTCATTGCACCTGACATCAGGAGACTCGGAATCCAGGCCTGGAGCTGCTTCCAGTTAGCTTATTGCAGTAATTCCCTGACATACAAACCTTCAAGTTGCGAACTTTCAAAGATGCAAACGTGTGTGCCATCAGCGTCAGGTGTGAGTGACACTGCAGCTTGCCCTCCGTCTCCTGTTGCTGACAGTCCTTCAGCTCTACCATCTCCCCCCATCTCTCCCTCCTCCAGTCAGTGACTCTTCTTGCCTGTTCACTCGATGCCAGCCCCTGCATGCCAGCTGTTGTACCGTACTACTGTACTTTTCTAGGTGCTGTACTGTAAGATTTTAAATGTTTTATTTTTTGTGTTTGTTTGTTTTTTATGTATTATTTGTGTGAAAAGTATTATAAACCTATTACAGTACAGCACTATATAGCCGATTGTGTTAGTTGGGTACCTAGGCTAACTTTGTTGGACTTACACACAAATTGGACTTACGAACACGCTCTTGGAATGGAACTCGTTTTGTATGTTGGGGACTTACTGTAATTAACTTACTACTTAAGTAAATTAATTAACCTCCTTGGGGTTGAGTTTATTGCTCAGTAAAATGCGGTTATTAGACTAGATCATCTCTAAGATTACTTCTTGTTCTAACTTTTAAAGATAGGGAATAATGATATAATAACAAATTAAGATTCCAGTTCAAATCTAGAAATGATTGGAATTGAGGAATAAGATATGATTCTGATGCACCTATTAGTGATTTTCTCAGAAAAAATGAGCAGAAAATCGGGGGCTCCGAAGACCTCCACAAGCCTCTGCCCCTTTGACCTCTTTTAGTGCTTCAAGCGTGAGAGTAGCTTCTTTCAGAGAAGGTGCTGGGTTTTTTTTTTTTTTTTTTTTTTTTTTCAAGTCTTTTGAAAAGTTACAATGTTACCAGGGATGAGAAAGGAGGTGAGGGCTGGAAATGGGACCCGAGGACAGGTGTGTTTTACTGTTGGGTGGAGAAGTAAAGAGACCAGAAGTCCAGAACCCAAGGGTCTTCCTTTCTTACTGTCTTCCTTCCTTCCCCAATCACTGAGTGAGTAGCTAGCTGGGAAGCGTCCGCATGTACCAGGCCCTGGGAAGGCGAGCCCTCGGGTCCGGAGCCCTGCACTCGGGTGGCTGGGCATGTTTGGGAGGCAAAGAGCTCATCCCCGGAAGCTTTAGAAGCTGGGAGTTGGTGGGAACGCATTTACTGAGGCGGAGGGTACAGTGCCCCTTCAGAGGGCACGTGAAGAAGCTACAATAAAGGTCTGGGAATTAGGACCCCTGGTTTATCTGCCTAAGTAACCTGAAAAGTAGAACGCAGCGCCTGAGCATCTGTCTGGCTCTTGTAGCGGGGCACCAAGAGCTAAAATCAAATCTTCGTAGTAGAAAGACATGTGAAATTGCTGTCTCCAGTTTGTAGTCAGAATTCCCTGACATAAACTAATCTGAGACTTGTCCTGCTAGAACTAAATCCCCGGAGAAGATCACTAAGCCCATTTTATGCGGTGGTGCACACAGGTCTATGAGCATGACCGGGGCTCTCTCCTCCTCAGCCCAGGTGGCTGCACCAGTTAGGTATCTGGGGGAAGAATAATTCTGCTTGGACCCTTTATCCCTGTTCATTGGGAACAGACCCATTTACTGATATGTCTCGGTGTTTCAAATTATATATATTTGCCTGCAAAGTAGAATAGCTGCTAATCCAGACTCAAAGCCAAAGACTTCTTGTAACCATTGGATACTCTCATCTCTAGAAACCAGTTTCAAACCTCTGTAGGGAATCAGAGGAAGGTAAAGTGAGTGACAACATAAAAAGGGAAAAGGGGACAAAGGAGTGAGCAAAGAGACATTTAGAGACCAGGGCTACAGAATTTGTTTATTTGAAACTCTCCATGACGTTCTGCCTGAAATTATTCTTTGTTTCTGAGGTTCCTCCTTCTCTATCCCTCTGTCCATATCAAATTCACTGAAAAATATTTCTGATTCCTTTAAAAAAATCTTTAACTTCAATGATACCTTTCATTTGTAGTCAGTGTCAAATCTAGAGTGAAGGCAAAATCTTACCTAAGGAGCTAGTCTACATTTCTGAAAGGAAACAGCAATTACCTACTACCCCTAGAGCTAAATAAAAACGAAAATGGAATGGGGAAAAAAAGACTTTCTGAATCTATTTCCTTCATTTGGTGATAGCCTCAGGCCCTAAATCTCATCTTGTAGAGCATCACATGTTTAGCTTTAGTTTTATTCAGCTCAATTCTATGGCCCTAAATCTCATGAAAGGCGTGTTATAAACTCAAGGAATTAAATTCTTCATGGATTTATGTGTGACTCAGAAAATGCATCCTCACAACCCACAGGGGACCAAAATGGCTCTGTTTCCACAATGTCTGAAAATTGCTGTACTGTTTTTTTTTTTTCTGAGAGATGCAGTAATTAAAGTCATAAGAAATTCAGGTAAGCAGGTGGTATCAGAGAGTCCCAGCCAATAATAAGACATCATTGAGAGCAGGGAGTAAAGTAATGGGGGGTGCAGAAGCAGGCATTAGTCAGGTTCAATTAAGTAAACAGCTGTTGTTAAAAAGAATTCTATTTTGTAGGAAGCAGTACTCTCATTTAAAAACTGGCATTCTGGAGCAGATACCTTGTCCATGCTCTTGGGGTCGGGGGTGGTGATTATCAAATTCTAGGCAGGGCTCTATTTTCATGTGCTTTAGATAGAGGGTAGGCTTGGTAGACTGAATAATAGCTGTCCCCACTGCCCCCCACCAGAAGATGTCCAAGTCAATACATGGAAATCCCTAGTCCTGCAACTGTATGTTTAGATGGTAAAAGGGACTTGGCAGATGTGATTAAATTAAAGATCTTGAGCTGGGAGATGATCCTGGGTTATCTGGGTGAGCCCAATGTCATCACTAGGGCCCTTAGAAGAGGGGGGGAGAATGGGGGCAAAATCAGTAGTAGTAGATGTGACAAGAGAAGAAAGAGGTTGGCATGACACAGGGAAAGGACCCTGAGCCATGGAATGAAGTTGACCTCTAGAGGATTAAAAAAACAAGCAGTTTCTTTCCTCATCATTTCCAGAAGGAACCAGCTCTGTAGATATCTTGACCAAAACCCAGTGAAACTGACTTGGGACTTCTTAGGTCCAGAACTGAGAGAGAATAAATGTATTGTTTTTAAGCAACTAAATTTGTGGCAAATTGTCACAGAAGCAATAGGAAACATATTGTAGGTTACTGAGAAGGACTCAGGGCATCAATTTAAGGATATAATTGTTTAGTTCTTAAGTACAAAGTAGGAACTATGTTCTGCTGAACCCGCAAAATGGCATCAACTTATAATGATAACATTTCTTAAGTGCATTGCACTTTGGAAATTACTTTCACATGCAGTTTTTAGAAGTAGATTCCCAGATTAGAAGGAGATAAATAGCAATTTTTTTCAGAACCCTAAGGCTTAAGTTATTTAGCTAGACTTCCTAAAACTCTGAAAACCAAAGCAAGGATTGGCCCCAGAGGTTAGAACACTTAGAGCATGACTTAGAAGGAGGTGATCTTTGAGTTGTAAAGAGCTTTTAGAGAATATAGAATGTAGAATATAGTAGTTTCTGATGGACTTCATGTAGCTAAAGTGTATGAATGATACACTGGCTTTTACCTCAGTGTGTTTCTTAGTCACTAAAGTGTGCCAAAAATATGAGAGCAAATTTTCATGTAATGATTTTTTTTAACCAGAAGAAATACACCAAAACTTTTGATGTCAAGATTAGAGGTGATTTTATTTATCATTTAATTTTATATTCCAACTTTTTCTTAATGAGTATGTATTAACTTTTATAGTCAGAAATGTAGTACTGGGTGTTGTGTGTTCCTTCTTTCCCTCCCTCTACAGTTGTGATTCTTATTCTTGCTTTGGAAACAGATCACTTTGAGAATTGGATGAAAACTGTGAACCCAGTTTTCATAAAAATGCACATGCGCCCCATTTTTTTCCTTTAGTACAAATGGGGAATCACAGATAATCCTAAATCCATCCGTGAAACTGCTGAGGGTCCTCAAATCCCATGTGAGAGTCTCCATCCTACAGTTGGTGCTGTGACAGGTAGTCAGATTTTAAATAGCTGGATGGAGATAGCTTGGTAGAAAAAGGATGTACTTAAGATCTGTTTCTTCCACTTTCTAGCATTGTAAACATAAGAATCACTTAACAACTCTGGGACCTAACATTTATCTTAAATGGAAATTATGACACCCACTTCAATACATGTAAAAGGTCTTCACAGACTATTATACAAATATTATTTAGGTGCTTTATAAATTGAGAGAGACATAGTCTCAGTTTGTGTTCAAAGAATTATGGCTACAACCTATAGTCTAATTTATTCTTAATTTCCATTGAACTATTATTGAGAAAAATTTCAAAAGTGAATTTAGGTAGATATTGTCTACATTCTTAGGGTGGTAATGAAAACAGTTTTCTAAGATTCTTGGACTGGGAATTTTCAAGTCACTTTTCTTTGGAAATCACTAATGCTTTACAGTTATCTTTACCAGAGTTATGAATTTAGCTATGTGTTTTGGCACATGCATATGTATATGTGTGTGCATATGTGCATGGGTGCACATGTTCATATATGTGTTTAGCCCATTTATACTACATACAAAGAACATAATTAACCTAGAACCTTTCATTGCTATGAAAGTGACCATTCTAGTAATCATTGAATATAAATTGGTTACAATGTTAAATACAGATAAGGCTATATCATAAGTGCACACAGAATCTTCGCATTGAGAATGTAAATGAAAGTTTATTTCTCATTTTTTGGAAATTGAATAATTTTTTCTGTTGAAATATTCAATATTCTTTTTTTAACATCTTTATTGGAGTATAATTGCTTTACAATGTTGTGCTAGTTTCTGCTTTATAACAAAGTGAATCAGCTATACCTATACATATATCCCCATATCCCCTCCCTCTTGCGTCTCCCTCCCACCCTCCCTATCCCACCCCTCTAGGTGGTCACAGAGCACTGAGCTGATCTCCCTGTGTGATGTTGCTGCTTCCCACTAGGTATCTGTTTTACATTTGGTAGTGTATATATGTCCATGCCACTCTCTCACTTTGTCCCAGCTTACCCTTCCCCTCCCCATGTCCTCATGTCCATTCTCTACATCTTTATTTCTGTCCTGCCCCTAAGTTCTTCAGAACCTTTTTTTGTTTTAGACTCCATATATATGTGCATACGGTATTTGTTTTTCTCTTTCTGACTTAACTTCACTCTGTATGACAGACTCTAGGTCCATCCACCCCCCTACAAATAACTCAATTTCATTTCTTTGTATGGCTGAGTAATATTCCATTGTATATATGTTCATTGCAGCTCTATTTACAATAGCCAGGACACGGAAGCAACCTAAGTGTCCATCGACACATATATTCAGTATTCTTTTTAAAAACCCGATTCACTGATATATCGTTAAATCGATGTTATTATCATCTCCCACAACTCATGTAGAGTGAGGAAAGATAAGTCATTGCTCACAACTCTGAAATGAATGCTATGCACATTTTGAGTTCACTTTAATAAAGCAGGCTGGAAACCACTGAGAGTATTTTTCCAACATATTAGCCAGATTTTAAAAATACACTAGATTTGTAAATCGAAGCCATCTGCTTATATCAATCTGGTATTGCTTCTATAAGTAAGAATGTTCACAAGTTTTCGGTACCAATAGTTTCCACTTTTTCTTTATTGAATCAAAATATTAAGTGACAATAAAATTCCTTCCAGGTTTTTTTTTTAATAGATGGAAATCTGTTCCCTATGAGAAATAAATATATCCAGCAAAATTAATCAACAAGACTGTTATAACATTAATGCAATCAATTACTTCTTGAAAAATCTAACTTAAAACACTTTAACATTCGTTTCGATTATCCTTTGAATCTAAAATAAAGGTCAATAATACTATCACAGAAAAAATAAAATAAGGTTTTGAACTTGAATTATAAGGAAGGGATACACATTCATTCTTAACTACCTGAAAATTTGTCCCAAGTGCATCTTAACATTACTTTTTGATGTTCTTCCAAATGAGTAAAAAATGAAAAGGGTCATCAGTACTGACTAAATTCTCAGAATTACCTCATACATTTTCAAATAAAACCCATTTAATCCAGAACAAAGGATGAAAACATAAATGTCAATATATCCTTTTTAACTCTACTCAAGCTCATCCCAAATTAATTTATGATAACTTATTTGTGAAAAAATGTTGGGCCTTCATATTTTATCCTTAATTTTAAGTGTTCAAAAGTGATTGACTCACAAAGGGAACCATGTGACAAAATGGAGTGAGTCGCTTATTGTGTGGAGATGATCAAATAAGTAAGCAGGAAATATTTGAGGAATATTTGTTTCCATCCTATCAATCCTTCCAGTTCAGACTCACAGGGAGATAAAAGAATTAAAACAACAACAACAATAATAATGAAACTAAAGATATTTCAGAACACAGTTTCTCTGAAGCACTTAAAATCTATTTTAACCAAAAGATGTATGATGTCTAAGCAAAATACAGAGCATGACAGGGTTAATAAGGGTACAGTCCCACTGACAGACTTACATAGTCCCATTATACCCCATTTCGTTGAGTCTAAGATGCAAAGGTTTTTTTTAAAATAAATATCTCTGAAATTGATATACATCTTGTAATCTGTGATGTGACATAGTTGAACAAAATGTTTTTTTTCCTTTGTAGCTAAATGATGCATCTTAAAGTCAATGGGTTCTTAGATCCGATGAATTTGGTTACATTGAAATAATGGCTGTGGCAATGACATATATGAAGAAACATAGGTAGACTGTTACTTTGTGAAAATAAGAAGTGTTAACATTTAGTAATGACATCAGTATCACAGAATATGCTCTTTAGAGTTTTTTGTTTATTTGAGGTTGAAATAATGCACTTGTTTTTAGTAAACCATACGAAAACTTACATATTTGGAATTTAAGCAGCCTACTCAGTAAAATAAACTAGAATATAACAAAAATGCAGAAGGCAAGGGGAAAAGGCTCTTTACATAATGAAATCAGTATCAATAAGACTGTTTCTTGTCTATATCTTCTCCTCCCTTAGGCTTTATTTACTTTTGTATTTATAGATGATCAAATATGTTCATCTAGTTTCCAATGATGGATTCAATGTAACAAATTTGAAAAGGGGGCATATTGTCAATTGGCAGCCTGAAAGCAAGGGAGAAAACAGGATGTGTATTGGGGGGCGGGATGAGTCACAAAGATCAGTAGCATTGTCCTCTACAATCCAAGTGAAGTCAGTCTCGCAACCTTCAGTAAGCCCCAAATCACTGTTGGAACTCAGAACTCAAACTACATGTCCTCTTAGGGATATAGAATGGTGATTCGGGAAGGTTGTGATAACGAACAACTTGTATTAGGAAGCCACAATATAAATGTCATTGTTCTTGTTGGGACATTAACTTACTTGAAGGTTGAGGTCTTAAATAATTGAAATGGTATTTTAAATCGTATATAAATATATGATTATATTGGGTTGGCCAAAAAGTTCGTTCGGGTTTCACGTACCAGCTTACAAAAACCCGAACGGACTTTTTGGCCAACCCAATATCTAATATAGAATTGTCGTGGATTTTTCATATTAAATATTTTGCTAATGCTTTGGTTTTAAAAAAATTACATGTCATGTTAAGTTGAGCCTAAATGATCAAGCAAAGTCTAGAGGACTCTCTGTATATCCTATTTACAGGGTTGAGATTGTGTATATTCCAAATAGAATTTTAGATTTCTTTCTTCTCTTAAAGAGATCAAGCACCATGGGGTAATTTATCCTTGACAGACTGGACTAAGCAAGATTTTCTGTTCCTCATATTTGGTGTTAACTGTTTGGCTGTCTTTGTATCCAACTTCTTAATTCTTTAAGCCCCTACTCTGCCTTGCCCCATTTTAAGAACTGGGTATGTGGCAGTCAACAAATGAGACACAAAATATGTTCCCTCTTAGGCTTGTGTTTTAAAAGAGCAAGATAGTCCAAATAAATAAGATACATATTAAAATACATATATAAAAACACATAGAATTTTTAAAAGTTGTGACTGCTATGCAGAACCTTAAATCAGGGAAAGAAGAAGGGATTGACTGTGTTTGGAGGTTGCTATTTTAGCTAGATTTGTAAGAGAAGATCTCAACTGGGATGATAATAAGTGAGCAAAGATTTTGCAGGAGGTGAGAGAGTCAGATGGAAGAGCAAGCACAGAAGTCCTGCCATAGCAACGTGCCAGGTAGGTTGAGGAAGGCAACTGGTGAATGAAGAGAGAAGCAGAGATGGTGTCAGATAACAAATGAAGGTAGATGAGAGATACAAATCACATGGAGCATGATTTGTAGGCACTGTGAGGACTTTGGTTTTTACTGAGGTGTAGGATTTTGAATAGAGGCGTAATATAATCTGATTTATACCTTTAACACTTTGGTCACAGTGTTGAAGGCATATCAAAGAAGATCAAGGGTGAATCCCAAGGGACCAATCAGGCTGCTATTGTAATAGTCCAAAAGATCATGGTGGTGGGTAGCAGTGCATATAGTGGGAAGTGATCTTATGGTAGATCTATTTTGAAGGTAGAGTGAATACATTTTGTTGAGGAATTACATAAGAGGTACTGAAGAAAGAAATGAGATTAGTTTGATGCCCAAGTTTTGGGGCCGGAGGAAGAAGAAGAATGGAAATGTCATTCCAGAGATGGGGCAGATTGGAAAGCAGGTTTGAGAAAGAAGAAAGAGTTTAATCTTGGCCATGTTAAGCCCGAGATGCCTACTAGACATCTTCATAGAAGTGTCAATGTAGGACTTGGTCATTGAAGAAATGAAGACCTGAGTGATGAGTTAAATGATTACCAGTAGCTATCATTTATTGAATTTGCACTATTTGGCAGGCACTGCTGTGTTTTATATACATGTTCTTATTTAATCCTCATAATAACCTTATTGCATTATTGTGACCATTTTACAGAGAAGAAGAAATAGAAACTTAGGTTTAGATGAATTGCTCAAGGATGCACAGTCAAGCCTATGATTGCTTTACTCCAATTGTGATTTTAGCTACTGTTTTATATTACCGAGGGGAGTGTGGGCAAGAGGCAGTAAAAGTGTCCCAGGTAGAAGGAAAAACATATGCAAAGTAGAGGGGCCAAGGGAGCATGGCATCTTCTGGAGACGTTGCGAGCACAGGGAAGTAGTTGAATAATCAGCTTCTAATGAACTAATGCTTGTGTGGTACTTTACAGTTTTAGAACTCTTTTCTCATAGGCACACATACTAATCTCTGTGAGGGAGGGAAATGTTTTTATTATCTCTATTCAGTGAGTAGGGAAAGAGCCTTACAGAGCTAAGTTCACAAATTTAGTCAATTATGAACCAAAGTTTGACCTTGGGCTTCTTTATTTAAAAAAATAATTTTTACATTTCTAATTACTTAAAATCTTTTCAAGTACCCAGTTCGGAGGTGAGGAAATATACATGGGAATACATACATTTTGATCTTGAAAAAGACATGGAAATTGGAAAAGAATTTCCGAGATAGAAATGAGTGATCTGGGACATCATGACAATAATAGCTGTCATTTTTAAGCACTGAGGATGTACCAGACAATGGACAAGGATCTTTACATTACTAAATTTAACCTCACAAGAATTAAAAAGGAGATTTTATTATCATCTCAGTTTTAGAGGTGAGGAAATTGAGGCTGAGAGAAACTGAAGCAACTCACTGGAGGTCATTATACAGCCAGGATGGAGCAAAATCCAGAAATGAACGAGACTGTCTGAAATCAGAGTTCAGACGCCTAACAGGTTGGTCAGGAGCCACTCTACCTGATCAGTACTATATTGTTTGTTTTTGTACATTCAAAGGTGAAATGAACGACACCGAGGCGGTTCTCATGAGTGTAACATTATTTTCTGAATTACAGCAAGGTATAGGATTTCGGTTCACCCGCCCTGAACGGTTTTCACTCTGGTTTTTTGCACACGCTTTTATCACAGCTTAAGACAGCAGATGGCTCTCTTGCGTTTTCTTTCACTTACCTCTATCTAAACAACTAAACAGCGTTTAGGGGAGGTAAAAGGAAAACGTAGAGATGAAGCTAAAAGACCTTGATTAGCCGAAGTGCTGCCCCCCACCCCATGCTCCCTTAAAACCAGAAACCACCTAAGATAGAAGCGTTTAAGGCTTGTGAAATTCACACTCTGAGTAGACGCCCCGGGACTGAGGAGTCCGCTGTTTCAGGCGCTGCGCCAAGCGTTGGAATAAATCAGGAGAGAGTATTTCTTGGTTCTCAAAAAGCTGAAAAGCTTCATGCTCCAATGTGGGTTACTAATGCCAGTGGAAGCCGTGAGGATTAATTTCCTTTCCGCCTTGGGTGGCTTGGGCTGGGCAGCGGAAAGCTGCTTCTAAGGGCAGAGAGTATCGGAGCCTCTCCAAGCCAGCAGCGCGCCCACGCTCAGGGGAACCTGCTTGCTCTCCGCGCGCCCTGGCTGTGGCCGGATCCTTGTCCGCGGTGCTGAACCGCAGCTGGGCGTTGAAGGGAGGGGTCCGAAGGAGACAAAAAACCGACCTTCCCTTGGATTATACAAGCCAAGGAATTGGGGAGAACCCTGAATTGTAAGAAAATGCCCGGAAAGAAAAGAATTAACACAGCTATAATAAGAAGCAGCTTAATCTCACTCTGTTCAAATTATTATACTACACATGTATATCACGAGGATTAAAAAAAAAAGAAGCTAACTAGGTTATGTAATTTGGGGCAGTTGTACTAGATTGAAAAGGTCACTATACTTAACATTTTGCTTCTTTGAAAAACTCATTACTAGCTTTAGGTAAATATGTTTGCTTTAATTGTAAAGTCGTTCGGAAATTCCAATCTGTACTGTCTGAAATGTCCAGATAGCCACTCTTCAATAATGGAAGGTAGGAGTAGCTACTATTTCTGTTCAATACGACTTATTTCGGTGAATTTCTTAAAAGAAACACTTGAATAGCCTTTTATTAGATGTATCCATCTCTGCAAATGTCCTTCCCTTTTAAAGCAAGAACATGGCAATACTAAATACACTTAGTAAACATGTAAGAACAAAGACATGTAAAAGAGAGAGAAAAAAAAGGTAGACATGGAGCAAAATAGTTAACACACCCTTTTTTCTTCACTTTTTCTATTTCATAGGAGATTAAGGATTGCAAATTCCTGGGAAAATTACTCATGAATATTCCTTTTAATAATCGTAGTTATTACATATATAGAGATTTCATGTATATAAAACATGGTAAGGTGGGGAAAATAAGCTTACAGAGTATGTTCTTTAATGTTAAATAGTATATACATTATTCTAAAACCAGTGATATCTGCATTGGACCCAAATCTACACACTCCTCTTAGATGAAATTCTCTTCCCCAAGAGAGGCTTATTGGTAAATACAATGAAAAACAGCTGAGCACTAATTGCTTCCTTGGAGAGACTGTGGATAAGTTCCCTAGAGCAGAAGGTGTCTAGCCTCCCTGTAATCAGCCCTTGTCTGAACTTCTCCCACTTGCCTGGTTGCAAGTCTCTGTAGTACTTTACTGCCTATTCCTGAGGCAAAGAGAAAGTGGGTGTTGGTTCAGAACTGCTCCCAGGGCTGCCTTCCGAGTGTGTCTCTCCTCTTTCCAGCTCTAAAGCGGTCACCAGAAAAGTGATTGTTACAAGTACCAATTATCAGATGAGTTTTCTTTCCTCCGTTCTTCACACTGGATTGCGAGAAGTGTAGTTTGTGCGTTTCTTTTCTTTACCTTCTTGGAATGATAAGCAAACAGTCTAAAGGGAAGAGGAAACGGTAAGAAGCCATAGGAGCAAAAGCTACTCATAGTTCTGTGGCTCGGAGTGTGTCCTAGGAACCAAGGATCTGTATTCATCCAAGCACGCATTGTTTCTCTCCCAACCTCCTTTTCTAGGGTGCTCTGCACTGGTTCCCCTCCTCCTGGACCTTCATGTTTTTGGTTATCCATGACAGAATGCTGCCAGGACACAGACAGGAAGTCAAGGAGAAGAGGCAGCAGCTGTTGTATTTGAATTTCAGACATAGTTCATATGCTTTGCTCCCTGGCTCCCTACCCAGGGACGCCAAAGACGGCAGCTCAAACTGGAGTGTCCCTCAGTCTGGCTGCTTTCTGTTGTCGCTGGAATACTGTGACACCCCGCCCGCCCTTAATATTCTGTGGTAGCTTCTTCAACATTCCGTTCCCGCTGCCGTTCTGCAGCAGCTACAGCTGCTGCCATCTCTTCCTCCAAGTGCTAGAGAGCAAATTTGGGAAGGGGGTCTTTCCGCACCACCTCTCCACGCCTTGTCCCTTTCCCTCCTCCCTCCTTCTTGCTCTGCTACGGTTTCAACACGACAAGCCTGCTTTTCCTGGGAGCAGAAGGGAGAGTCCAGCAAGTTTGGGTGGATTAGGTAGGGAGTGGAGGCGCCTCCCTCCTCGGGACACACTCTTCTCCCTCCCCCCCGCCCCCTCCTCCTTCCCGGGCTGGAGAGGCTCTGGTGCTGAAGGGATTAGCGGGGAGGGCGGAAACCACCTTGCGTTCCAACCACGGCTGAGAGTTTCTGTGGACCAGGAGGCACGTTAAGATCCAGAAGCCCTCGCTAAGCCTCGGAAGCCTCGGAGACCTGCGAGTTTCATCCAAGAAAAAGCGCACTGATAATTCCTTCAATTTCACCCGCTTTGGCTTAGCCTCTCAGCACCCCACCCCCCTGCCATCCGTTTTGGCTTTCTTTTACAGTATTACTAATATTTTTTAAAGTCATTATATATATACCTTTTTCTTTCCTTCTGAAGACTGGCCTAGGAGGGGGACGGGAGGGGAGTGTAGCGGGCTGGGAACGAAGCGCTCTGATTTGAGATCTCCGGGGAGAAGATTGCGCTCTCCAGATGCTGATCTCCAAGGCACTTGACGATCACCGGCGGACTCCGAGAGCGGGCGGCAGCGGCGGCACGGGCCGGGGGGCCGCTCGAGTCCGGCTCTGAGTCCTGCCCAGCGCGCTCTGGGCGGACCGACGCGCGGGACCCGGCCGGCACCTGCCCTCCATCCCTTGCCCGGGAAGAAGGCAGCCGGCTCGACCTCCCGCCCGGGAGGCGGGCCGGGCAGGAAGGCGGCGCGAGCGGCGGCGCCCGCGGCCCCGGCCCCGGCCCCAGTCCCGGCTCCGACGCGGCGGCGGCGGCGGGCACGACCTCGGGCTCCCGGCGTTCGCCCCGCCGCGCCCCGGGCGCATTTGCGGGCCCGGCCCCGCGCTGCGCGGAGAGGGCGATGGGTCCCAGGAGGGACTGAGCGCTCCCAGCCCCCGGCCCCGGCCCTCCGGCCTGCCCTCCTCGCCGGCCCTTCCCGCTCTGTGTCCCCAGCTCCCTCCCCTCGGCCCCGCCCTCCTCCGGACCCGGTCCCGGGGCCACCATGGCCGCGGCCATCGCCAGCGGCTTGATCCGCCAGAAGCGGCAGGCGCGGGAGCAGCACTGGGACCGGCCGTCCGCCGGCAGGAGGCGGAGCAGTCCCAGCAGGAACCGCGGGCTCTGCAACGGCAACCTGGTGGACATCTTCTCCAAAGTGCGCATCTTCGGCCGCAAGAAGCGCAGGTTGCGGCGCCAAGGTCTGTGCGGGTCCCGGTTGGGAGGCGCGCTCTCGGATCTATCCCCTGTCCCCGCCTGCGTGGGGCCTTTTCGGGCTCCCCTGCCTCCCTCCGTCTCTCACCCCCCCCCTCCCCCAACACAAGTCTCGCTCCCGAGCGCTCCGAGCGCCTGCCGCCCTCGGGAGCTGGGCATCTGCTCCCAGGCAACCTGTAGCCACTGAAAACTCAAGCCGCCAGGCGCCGGCAGGTTGGCCCGCTCTCGCCGCTGCCTCTCGCCCTCCGAGTCCGACGCGGGCCGGCTCCCAGGGAAAACCTCTTTCTGCCCTGAGGGTCTTGGCTCCCCTCGGGGTCGCGCCGGCTGCTTCCAGCCCGGTTGGAGATGCCGGGAATTTCTGGGTCTGGCCTCCCGGGTCTCTTGGAGCCCCCTCGGCTCCCGGACCTTGGCGGAGGGGCTGGTCCCCGCCTTGCGCTCAGCAGGGGCTGGGGTAAGAGAAGCGAGCCGAGGGTGTGTTGGAGCTGAGAGCCAGTTCAGGAGATTTACTGGAAGGCTGCTTCGCGGGCAGCACGGGTCACTCTGAAGCCCTTGGGTCGCATCTCGGGATGAGGAGAGGGGCGCAGAGGGCGGAGAACGAGTCCCCATTGGGGGTTTGGCAGAAGTCCCTTCTACGTGGTAGTTTCGATTCAAGGACTCGCGAATTACGTGAGGCCAAAGAAGCAGTTACTACATACGGATGACTCTAATAGTTGCCTTACTATACATATTTTTTGAGACATAGCTAATGCCCAGCATGACCTTCTGTTGCTGCCTTTAAAATGCCAGGGTCTGAGAAGGCGACTCACTCCTGAGCTGGAGCCCAGCGCCTTTTGTTCCTTTCCGTTCCTCTCCACATCCAGTTGCTAGGGGTGGTTGTTTGGAGAGCATGTGGAGTGTTTTGTGGGAGAAATGGGGATTGCTTGCTTTTCATTACTAAGTGGGCCCGGCAGGAAACACTGAAGAAATATATTTACGTTAATAGGAGTATATGTTTGCCCAGCACATTGTATTCCTGGTGCCCAGCTGTATTTATTTTAAGTTCCCTGTTGTTCCAAAGATGTGTGAGAGAAGCATATGCTGTACGTGTGTATCTATGTGAATGTGTGTATGTGTGTGTGTCCCCCACACAATTGCAGATTTACGACCAAAAGTTTCAATGCTTCTTTAAACAAAGACTAGAACTAATTTTTTTTTTAATCGCTCATTGTCACAGTTAGAACTTGCAGTTACTTGCTCTTAGAATCTAGCTTAGAAGGCAAACATCTGAGGAAAATCAGAATGGCATTTTTAAGGTAGATAAATTATATAGCTATAAAAGAAGGAACTTCATGATGAAGACTTCGGGGACAATATTTTCAGACCAGTGTAGAAGCTATTAAGAAAAATGGACTTTAATTTTACACTTTAGCCTAGAGGATGATCCAGCAAACCTTGGTATTATAAGACCAACTCAACTGTTTTAAACATCGTTGACACATGGAGGGTCACATTATCATGACTTAACATATTTGCTTCTCCCCTAATTTTATCTGATTATCTTTTAGAACACAGTTTTCACCAGGTAGAGCTCCAGTGTTGCCATCTATTTGAAGTAAAGAAACATATTTTTTTCTAGATAGGACTGTTTAATATAAATGATGATTAAAACTTAGTGCATATTCTTTAAATATAAACCAGTAGATTATTTTATAAATATGAACAATAAATGTTCTGTGTCATATCGGGTGATGGAGGAGGGTTTGCTTTACACTTGCGAATTTTAAGACGGGGATGAATTTTAACTTTTTACCAGATAAAGAAAGGCATCTGAGCTCTCTGATAGTCTATTTCAACATTTGCAACCCTGACTGTTCTCTTGACATTCATGAGTTTGCGGTGATATATTTGAAGTCACTTCTGCTACCTTATTTTTGGTGGGAGAATGGAAAAGAAGATAAGCCAGAGGAAATCTCATCAAAACCTTTCCTTTTATCCTTCTCATATATCTTATATATCAAGAAATATATTCTTTAGTGAAGAAAAATATAGATATATCTCTTGAGTATCAGAAAGGAATTATTAATTTAAGCCAAAGAAATACTAAAACTATGTTATGTAAATCATATATTGATATATAATTACATGATTTCACAATATATTATTAAATATAACTATACATAATTTTATTATTTAATTAAATATTCTTTTAGGAAACATTTTTTAAGCATAAGCATATTTTCCTTTTCCTCCTATACTCACTCTTTGCATAAGAACTGACCCCAGGAAATTTTAGAAGTCTGATTTGTTAATTTCAAGATATAACTTTTAGGTATGACAATTCCATATATCTTTGTATTTGAAAATTATTAATTTGACAAATAGTTATTGAATCTTTGTAATATGTCAGGTCCTGCTCCAGGTATTATATGTGGAGTGTTGAAAAGAACAGACGAATCTCCCTCCATGATGGAGCTTACAGACATGGGGTAGAAAGTCACTGCATATGGCAAGGAACAAATTAATATGAATTACAAAAGTCAAAGTCCCAAAAAGCACATAAAGGGCTGAGGTAGAGAACCACGGGGGGTGGGGGGGTGAGGGTGGGTAGGAAGAGGGACCTAATTAGATCAAGTAGGCAGGGTGGCCACACCAAGAGCTACAGGTTGAATGCTGACATCTGAGAAGGATGCAGAGGTTTGAAGAACAATGTGTGTGAAGCCCCTGAGGTGGGAATAACCTTAGCCTGTTGGGAGAAACAAGGGAGGTGTAGAAACTTTAAGTACACTGTCATTTTATATTATGTCTATGTTGTCTGCAGTTTGCATTTTGACAAGGAAATACAAATATATTTGACATGTTTGCCAACAAAATAAGGAATAGCTCGATATTTTGTCTTTTGGGAAAGAGTAGTATACATTTCTTAAATGTAGGGATTTTTTCTTTTTAATCCTCCTTTAAGTAGTAATTTAATATAAAGAGTATGACATATTTATTTATCCCTTTTGGTCAAACCTTACCCCCCAACTCTGACCACCTCCTACCCCCATAAAAGGATGGCTTTTGTATCTGTAAAGGACAGAAATTTGCAAGATGGCTTAGTGGTCGTGGTGAGCATCACATTTTATCTTACCTTTCCAGATTCATCTTCCTCTACTCTTCTTCTAACTCCTTAGACTCCAAACATCATTCAAAGTTCAACCAGGGACTTCCCTGGCAGTCCAATAGTTAAGACTTCGCCTTCCAATGCAGGGGGTGCGGGTTCGATCCCTGGTGGGGGAGCTAAGATCCCACATGCCTCACAGCCAAAAAACCAAAACATAAAACAGAAGCAATATTGTAACAAATTCAATAAAGACTTTAAAAATGGTCCACATCAGAAAAAAATCTTTAAAATATAAAATAAAAGACTTGGTCTTTAAAAAGCAAAACCAAAAACCCCCACAAAATTCAACCACATGGTTTCAAATCCCTGTGCTTTTGTTTGTGCTTCACTCCGTGTATAGATTCTTCTTTCTTCTCTCTTCACCTGTTGAAATTATCCCCATTTCTTGAAGCTTGAAAAAAAGTGCCAACTCCTCTGAGAAGTCTTCCCTCATTGCAGAGAAGTAAAAATAATTCTCCATTTTATACCTCATGATTGTTGTTTATGCCCAATAATAATTAATTCGCACACATATTCAGTAGATTGTAGTTGGGAGCAGCGTCTCTGTTTTCTGCACTCATAGGCTCTCAAATCTTGACAGAGTGTCTGCCATGCCCTGGGTACTTGTCACTGCCCTCAGATTGAAGTGAAATAAGGAATGTCAACATCTCCAAAGCTGAAAAAGTGTCTCTGAACCAAAGTGCTCTAACTAGATCATTTTAGAAGTAAATATACTTTTCATAATTTTATATCTTTTTTTACTTTCCCTAAATATACACAATATAATCTATCCCTTTTTTCAGGGATTGGAATGTGACTACATATTTGTGAGTTACTCTCAAGAATGCAAGAATATAACCAACCTCACTCTAAGGCTTAATGTATGAAAATAGATACTTAGAATATCTGTTAATTTAACTAAAGAAATAAGAAGGTACAAGGAAACCAAAAATTTGCAAACAGTTTTATTATTTGGAATCTCAACAAGAAAAAAAGAAAACTGAAATAGAACCTACGTGCAATGACGTATATGAACATTTTATCCTAAAAGTGTTGCATTTTTGTTATTAGCTTTTAAACCAAACAAGATCTTTCATTTTTATAGGATAATAACCTTTCAAAATCTTTGGTATAGCTAATGCAATTGTGTTTTGAAATCTATTCTTTTTTTGGCTACTGTCATAGGAGCCATGGTATCATGTGTCATGTATGTTTACTCAATAGTTTTGTGGGTTTCTTACTGACACATTTACTTAGAATAAATTACAGATGTCATAAGAAACAAGGACTGAAAAATGAGCTACGTAAAAATTGTTTTCAACTTACTCTTTTGTATAAAAGGCAGAAATATATATATATGCCTATATATATTTATTTTGTTCCTCTGTGATAATGAAACTCATCAGCTATCCTAATAAAAGAGAAGTGGTCTTCCTTCTTACAAGGTACTATTTAAGGAAAGCCATGCTCAACATGCATGCAACATCAACAGCCAAGAGTTATCGAAAGTCCACCATTCTTGTGCTACTGCTTCTGAGCCATCACCATTGAAAATGCAAAGACTGCCTGCTTATTTGGGCTCTTTAGGTCAAAATAAAACAAGAGGGTATTTTTCTCCCAAAAGATCATCTTCCTTTTCTTTTCAGAAGTGTATTTTTTTTTTACTTTTTTAGGGTGATGTCTGTGGGAGTCTTCCTACCTATCTTTTGATAATACCTGTTGCTAACTTTTTGATAATCAGAGTTTTATTATTTGTTAGGTTTATTAAGGCAAGACAAAACTATAGTTTTTCTAATCTGAACTGTCTCATTTTTTTAACAAGGGCTATTTTGTCAAATGTAGGGTTTCTAAGTAAGAGATACTATGGGCATATTACTGACTTGGTACATAAAACAATTTTAAAGATTTTTTAAAAAGCATTGACCTTGCTTCCTTATATATTTTTTCTGTGGCTTAATTGTTATGATTTCAAACATTCTGCATTTGCTATAGGCTTCTGAAAAAGGATAATACCACTATGGTGCAATAAATTAAGTGGTGGATATGAAAAGTGTAAGATAGCATAGTAGGTCAGGTAAGATGCAAGTAAGGTTAAGTAAGATGGCTTGCTTTGGGTTAAGTTAGATTCATTGATTGAGATGAGTTTACATATATTGAGAAAATGGTCAGTACTATTAACTGGTGAAGAAATCCTTTGACATTTCTTTATATAAGATTTCGGAAGCAACAATTCCTCTCAGACCCCCCCACTAGGTTACTGTTATCAGTTACAGATTTCACTTTATATTTCAAATTACTATAATTATTAGTACAACTCTTCTACATTTACCTCCCAAATTCTGTTTGTTAATAATTTTAGTCTATATAATGTTACTATAAGAAAATTATTTTAAAATAGACAGAAACCTCCGCTCTCTTCAATGTAAAATGATATCTTCTAAATTTTATTTACTAATTTAAAAATAATGGCAGAAATTGAAAGGGAAAGGTAGATGAAGTATTTTTCAATCTGATTTATCATTTAGTTCCAAAATCTAGGTTTCTTTCTAGGTAAACTGTATATTAATTCCTCTCCAAATGGTGAGAAATTTTAGCCACAAAGGGCTATGATATTTAGATAATACAAATTGTGTGTGATGTTTTAAATATTGTCATTTTGGCACTCAAGGGCTAAAAACAAACAAAAAAACCAACCAAAAACCAAAAACATAATGGTAAACTCAAGCATATAAGAGACCGTTTTAGGGGGGTTGATGCAATTTAAAGTCAACTGCACTGTGTTGACATGAACAGAAAACTAATTTAGTAATTTTATCTATAATGATTCCAGCATTCATTTTAAGAAATTACTATAATTTAGTAGTTTTATCTAATAATGAATATATCAGCATTCACTGTTTCCTGGGGGCGAAGGCTAGCAGTACGGCATGGTAGTAGGAATCTAGCCATCTTTTATAGAAACCATTTTATGATAGTTACCACTTTGTCATTCAGGAAAGAAAAGGTTATTTTCATAAAGCTGTATTGTGTGAAATATTTTTTGTGGAATATGTGTTTCACCCTGTGCTTTTATAGTTCTTTGGTATCAGGTTTAATAGGGACGCTTATGGTATGATGATGGGGGACAGCCACTTAAAAGTCAGTGTCTCACCAGTGCCTGGCATATAGATAACACTCCACAGCATTTACTGAATGAATGAAAAATCCTGTATTTCTCAGGATTTACAAGTAACAGCATAGAGTGGCAGTTGAGATCAGTGTGCACATGGCAACGGCTATAATTGACTCAGGCACTGTGCTCTTGAGTTCTGTTTCATCCTCACAGCAAGCTTATGTAGTAGGTATGCTACATTATGCATTAATTGATGATACACTAAAATATTACCCATCTATCCATTTTATAAATAAGGTATCTAAAAACCAAAGAAAAGAATGAGTAAATTGTCCAAGTTTACATAACATTAAAGAGTGGAGCTGGTTTTAAAAGCCAGGTTCCAGGCTGACTCCAGGGTCCCTACTCTTAACCAGTGCCAATTCTCAATTGCCACATATTTTATTTCATTTCTTCAATTAGTTGAGATTCATCACCATTTCATAGCAAAGGAAACTAACACTCAAAAAATTTGAGTTTTGCCAAAAGATTTACACGTAGCGAGTGATAAAACCGGAATTCAAAAGCAAATTGGTCCTTCAGTCCTCTATTCTTCTCACTACTTTACACTCTCAATTCTTCATGACATCAACATTAATGGAAAACACATTATTTCAAGGCACATAGTAGATGCTCACCATATATATCTGTTGATTGGATGCATGTAATAATGTGTTATTTACTCTTTAAAATTGAGGGTGTAGGAAAGTTTGCTTGGAATTAGAGACTTATTTGTGGGATTTGGGGAAAGAGACAGTAAATAAATAAATGCTGTATTTTACCAAGCCATTTTTGACATAGGAATGTAGCTTTGGTTTTCCAACAAGTGTTTGGAAGTGACACATGTTTGATGTTATCTTCCTAATGAATTGCAGCATTGACCTGAAATTCTGAAAAGGATTAATTTGGAGGGCTTTCATGAGCATGTAGTGACTTCCATGATAGGTCTTTCATTAATTTTTCATTAATTTTCTTAGATTATATATTTTCAACATTTCTTATTTCTGTTAGGAAGCCTTGTTGTTACATTCCTTATTGGCTTTATTGTACATGATAAACTGAAGCAAACCAACAAGGTTATGGAGTCACAAATCAATCATAAAAATTATAGATGGCTAGAAATCTTGTAATGTATGTTTTATGCTGCTTTTGAGTTAACACATTGGTTCACAGTCCTTTTCCAATGAGTTCTTAGATCTTATTCTTAATACCAATACCAGAAAAATGTAATGTAGTCAAGACTAAGTTGTTTTTAAATTGTATTATGTACTTTATAGAGATTGCACATGGATGAATGTTTATTTCTGGGGCAGGCTTACAAATCTAGTTATGTGTTATTTAGATATTTTATTGGCTTATCTGACTCTTCTTTTCTTCTTACTTTGCTTACGTGGTAAAACTAACTGGTTAATCCAACTGCCCACCTACTTTGTGCCTCCACCTACACAGCTGATTTTGCCTGAAGAAGAACACACATATGCATGGCTTGGTTCTACTTTAAATCCATAGTCAGTAACATCAAGTGGGCCCTTGGTACATTTTTAAAAAATCTATTTCCGCTTAAATAGATTATATTTCTTATCTTATTTCTCTTCAGACATCTATACCTCCTCCCCCATCCCCACTGTCAACTATGTTCTTCTATTTTTCTGAGAAAACAGAAATTATCAAAAATAAATTTCCATATACTCCACAACTGCTTTTTACAAACCTATCTGCAGATCTATCCACTTTCCCCTTTTCCCTACTGAACTTGGGAATGAACTCTTAGTGCTCCTATTTAAGGTCAAGACCTCTACAAATTGAGGAACAGATCGTTTCCCCTACTCAGGGACATCAATCCAATATTTCCCTTTCTCTTCTGCATCATATAATTTCTGTATCCTGCTGTATTATTCTCATCAGCATATAAATCTGCCGTAATATAGCTCATCTTAAAAGTTAATCTCCTCTTGATTATGCATTCCTCTCTTGTTATTAAACCAATTATCTTTTATTGGCAAAACTTCTTGAAAAAGAAATCTCCAGTTTCCCTCCTCCCACTCTGTCTTGAACCCTTTCTAATCAGGTTTCTGTCCCCACCAATAAGCTGCTCTTGTCAAGGTCACCAAGGACCTGCAAGTGGTCAAATTCAAGGGTTTCTTCTCAGTCCTTATCCTACTGGTACAGCATTTGGAATTCAACTGACACAATAAATTTGTATTTTTCGCTATAATGTGGGTAAAGTTAGCATCAAAATACTTTTAACATGCCATTTACACCACTAAAGCCATTCATGTGATCTTTTCATAGTTATGGCATATTTGGATTTCTAAATATGTTAATGGGTTAACTATTGCCATCATGCCCCGTGATGGCCTGCCAGACACTGTAGGTACTCAGTTGGTCCTCAGGCACTACTAGAAGGCAATGGTGTTTTCTTACTTGGGAGAAGATCCTTTTCATCACATGCATTTGTATTGGGCCTGAGTGACTTGCCTCTACAAAATATAGAGAAGAATTTGAATGGTCTTTCTAAGAGTTAGTTAGTTTTTAAAATTTTTGTCTTTATTGTCAAATATAGGTTTGTGACTAGGTAATCACTCTTTTTTCAAACTCTTTCATTGCTATCATAGTCAATAATAATTAGCAAACTAAAATCACTCAACATCACTCAAATTCAAGCACTGTACAGAAAGAAACAGTCCTAAATGTAAGAGAGCTATTTAACAAAATTTATTTTCTGTATGTGGAATGTTTTCACTGATAATATTTGATTTCAAGTAATGCTAATATGTTCTCTTATGTATCTCTCTATTAAAAATAGATACATAACTATTAGCTCTGGTGACAAAGTTAAGGTAACTTTTTACATTTGCATTTTTGAATTTTTAAAATATCCTGTTAGAGTGACAGAGGACATCTAAGGTATGGGAAATGGTGAAGTTTTGGCAATTAGAGTTTAGGAATAATTTTATAGACAGAGTTCTATTATCTCTTCTTGTTAGTTTCTCCAGGGGGATATGTAACTACTGGGTTCAGTGGCTACTACATGAATATATTATCTTTTCACAGGGAAATCTTGAATGTTTGATGGACAGTTGTTTTCTCCAGAATCTAACAATTCTCTCCATTTTGAAAGGGTCTTGAAAATAGTCAGAATCTCATTGCCTGATGTCTTTTTATTCTACCACATGCCTCATTGTAGCTCTTTAAATTTCTGTAAATAATTCCTGCCTAGCCTGAGTTACATTATGCCCTTTAAATATTTGTTCACGGCTTTTTATCCTCCTTACCATTTGGCCAGCTTACAATTGTTTAACTCTATTAATGTTTCTGCATAAGTAAATGCCACCAGCACCTTAATCATTTCTGTGGCTTCGATTGTTCAATAATTACCTCATCCTTATTCTGGCAAATGAGATCACTGCTGTTTTCATGCTGAGGCCAACCTTGCCGTAGGGAAGACTGAACACATCTGCCGTAGAGAAGACCTTCTCTCTGGGGGTGGGGTTGGACTTGAATGGAGGGATGCAGAGATTGGACAAATCTATGCAATGCAGAAGGATCTGTCTTGGCTTCATGCCTGACACATTAAAGGAGACTGTAGGGAAAGTAATCAAACATCTTCACTGAACCTGCTAGAATGAGAGGCATTGTATATCTTATCTCTTCTTCCAATCGCAGGAAATAGGGAGCATTATTTTTATTTTCACGGATGAGAGAAAGTGAAGTAATTTTGCCACAGACTCGTACTTGGCAGAAGTAGTATTTGAATGCTGATCTGACTGGTACAGGGTGAACATTTTTAGAATGAACTCAGTGGATCTTAAATAATAATAGAATTCAGCATTATATTCCAGTATCTTTCTGGATCCATCCCTGGGATGGGCTAGACTGTCAACCACAGTGTTTGCCCCTATTCATTCTTACTGGTTTTATGTGTTCTCTCCTGGGTGCTCCAGCAGCCGCTGTGACCAGCGACGTTCCACACAGGATAACACCCTCACTCAGAAGTGTGTCCCCAGCTCTGTCTCCACTTTTCCATTTCTCTCCAATGCTTGGGACAACGGGCGCTAAGCTGTAATGGGTTCATTCCATAATCTCTTAGACTTTCCTTTTGGAGTAAGCTATCCCAGATGGTGTGGCAATGATGAAGTTTTCCTGTAAGGTTTGGAGTATTTTATGTATGTCAGACTTTTATATTTTTCATCCCAAGGCCTTTGCATTTTGGAAAGTTGTAAAAGTAATAAAAGTTGCTGAAGTGTCAAGAACATGCAGTTAATAAGCACAGGTTTCCTCTTCCCCTGCTACTGCTGCTGAGCTGATGCAATTTTTATCATTAGAAGTGTCCCTGGTATCCAGATATTCCCATGACTGTCATCATTTTACTGTCTGGATGGTTCATTGTTGTAGGGTCAAGTGAAACTGAGACTTATGGTACAAGAATAAGCACTTTTTGGCAACATCTACACTAACATCTCAACCTAGAGGTAAACTTTTCATATCTGCATGGGTTTTTCTTTTGCCCTGAGATATTAGCAGCCAGGGATTATTTCAACAGTCTCCCTCAGTTCATGAATTATAAATATTCCTATTTGTTCACTTTTTCAAAAGGAAACACAGCACCTTGCAATATGTCATCATAGTTGGCTGGCATCGTACCGCTGTGACTTTTTTTCTTTTACCCCCTACACAATGCCCTTTGTTGTCTTCTGAGGTAGGCCCATAGATTTTTTTCTTAAAAAGTGAACGCAAGGAAATCCCCCAGATCTCCCCTGCACTGCCTCTTTCATTCACTCCCATCACTATTTTTACCACCACCAGTATACAGCCCTAAGCTCCTCTCATCACACCCCTCTCCATGGTGTGGTAGGTAATGGGGAGAGTGTGGTGGGCTCAGACACTGGGGCCTCAGAGCCTCACTCTGCCTCTTTCTGGCTGAGCAAACTCTACTGATATGCAGAGACTTCTATGCAAGGAGCAGGCCAGGCAAGGTGATTTGGAAGAATACCTTTTTTGAAAAATTTTTGTTGGTTTACAATGTTATGTTAGTTTCAGGTGTCTAGCAAAGTGAATCAGTTATGCATATACATATATCCACTCTTTTTTTTTCTTAGATTCTTTTCCCATATAGGTCATTACAGAGTATTGAGTAGAGTTCCCTGTGCTATACAGCAGGTTCTTATTAGTTATCTACTTTATATGTAGTAGTGTGTATATGTCAATCCCAATCCCCCAATTTATCCCTCCCCCACTTTCCCCCGGTAACCATAAGTCTGTTTTCTATATCTGTGACTCTACTTCTGTTTTGTAAATAAGGTCATTTGTACCCTTTTTTTTTTAGATTCCACATATAAGCGATACCATATATTTGTCTTTCTGTGTCTGACTTAGTTCACTCAGTATGACAATCTCTAGGTCCATCCCTGTTGCTGCAAATGGCATTCATTATTTCACTCTTTTTATGGCTGAGTAATATTCCATTGTATATATGTATCACATCTTCTTTATCCATTCCTCTGATGGACATTTAGGTTGCTTGCACGTCCTGGCTATTGTAAATAGTGCTGCACTGACCATCGGGGTGCGTGAATACCTTTTTTTTAAATTAAAAAAAAATTACATATACATGTATCTATTCTTTTCCAAATTCTTTTCCCATTTAGGTTATTACAGAATATTGAGCAGAGTTCCCTGTGCTATACAGTAAGTCCTTGTTGGTTATTTATTTTAAATATAGCAGTGAGTACATGTCAATCCCAAACTCCCAATAGTAGGCCTTAGAAAACCAAGACAGAGCTATGTTCCTTTGCCACAGGGATATATTTACATTAAAAGGCCATCTACAGAGCAGAATTGTCCTCTCAATGGTCTGTTCTCAGTGTCTGTCTTCCTGCCCCAGAATCCCAGCCCCTCACACTTCCCCACCCCATGTGCTTTCTCAATTGCTTTGGCCCCATGTTTCCTGTTCACTAAATATAGCCTGAAGATAATTGGTTAATTATCCATGTATCTTATATTTATTTTGCCTCTTATAATCCAAACATTTACAGTCTTATCTGTTGTTCGAGTTTGAGACGGTTGCAGATACGCCTCCTACCTTCCTCTTTTTCTCTTTCTGTTTGATTGTGAGAGAAAATATGTTGTGTGTATGTGTGTGTCTGTGTGTAAATAAAAGGTTAACACGAAGCATGCTATGTGATGCAGATATCACGTGAGGCATAAAAACAAAGTAAGTACTAAGTATGTTCAATTCTAAATTTATATATATACATATATATATACATATATATATATACACACACACATACACTTAAAATTGATGTGCTCATACTTGTGACTATTAAGACAGAAAATTTAAAAGAAGCCTACGCAGGTCCCTACTGAAAGTCAGCTTAATGCCTCCCAGTACTTCTAGAACTCAATTTTTTCAGACTTCTTTTTCTGTTTTTCCTTAACAAACCTAATTATATTTTTCTGGGGTTGACATTTGCCCAGAATTTTTCTTTTAATTTAGAGCTTTGATAGATAAAACCCAGTCACACTAGGTACTAAGCCAAAACCGATTTGAGAAGAATGAAGTTTCAATGAGGAAATAGGGAAAGAGTGACAAGCTTGGAAGGAAAAAGGTGTAATTAAATTCACTCACACACACACACACACACACACACACACCACAACCATGATCTGCAACTTAAATATTGAACACGTTCATCCAGAGCAGCATACCATGTCCCTAAATAGCAACTAGAACGCTTTACAGAGAATGAGAAAGAAAAGACAAAACAGAAAACGGGAAAAAGTAATCTACATGGTAACATTGGATGGACTAGAGAAAATAAGACCATTGGATGGTAACCACTTGAAATTGATGGCAGCAGCAAGCTTTCTTTGGAGGAGAGGGAGAAACACTAAATCAATGAAGTTCTCAATTTTAAGAAGTTGAATTAGTCAAACATAGGACTAAAGCTATTGGATTTGTATCAAAAGTGCTGGTTTTGAAAGTAGGTTAGACTAATGTGTTTCTGATTAGCAATCAGCCAGTGAAACTTCAAGATTCTCAAAAACCATGACAGAGTGGAAGAGAAAGAAAACATTCTTTGGTAAAAATCTCAGTAAATAGTAATTTTCCTAGTGAAGAAAATAATTATAAGTCAAGAAGATTCCTTTGTTCTTCAGGGAGCTGGTTATTCTGTGGTTATTGGCACTTGTATCCAAGGTGATTCCATTTAAAGAGTGCATTCTACATGAGTGGTTTGATTAAACATACTGGTTTAATAGCTGCTGTATCAATATTGGCTGCAAGCATCTTGTTTCATGCATATCCTACTATTGGATTTCAAGTTGCAGCTAAGAAACTACATAATAAAAAATGGAATTTGTAATACTTGTCTGTTGGGTTTATTCTTAAGAAATATATGAACCCTATTAATTCAAATACATCTGTACACCATAAAGAAAGCCTTAAATTTAAACAATTACCATCAGGAAGCTAAAAATGAGGACAGAACAGAAAGACAGAAGAGATTAAAGAGAGTGAGAGAGAGAGAAAGCCCTCTAAATGTAGAAGTTTCAGTCAGCAAGCAGAATCCTTAAGGTTGAGACTTTGTACTATCTCACAGGTATTCTGCTGGCAGAGTGGCTTTAAGTGTCTGGCTCTTTTTAAGCATTTGTTGCCTTGGGTAATTTAAGGGTGTTGCTAAACTGATAAACCTGAGATACTCCTGTTGTTGCACGTCTAATAAATATAAGGCAAGCAATATCTTAGATCATCAAACTTTACCATTATCTACATTGAAACTCATAAACAGTCTTCAAAGTAGACAACATCATGCCTAATTTTAAGGGAAACAATGGAAACTTACAGATATTAGTAATTTTTCCTGGGTGATATAGTCTATACTATAGGAGTAGTAGGATTGAAACCCTGTATTTTTGGATTTCTACTGTGAGGGCTGCTCCTTTATCATACAGCTGCCTTCTCCCCTGAAGTTTCTTCATAATGAATAAGAAAAATGTACAGAGAACCTTCTTCACAACTAGGGAACAATTGCAAGTTTTGAGAACATTCTTCCTAGCCAGGGTTGGAAGTTACCCATTGGGAAGTCGGAGGGAGATGCTAAGAATTGTGGCTTTAGTTCATCTTCTCCCATCTCTTCTTTCTCTTACATGCTTCTATTTAATTATGGGCAATTCCACTCCACTTTTTTTTCCAGACAGATTTTCTTCACTTTTATTGCTTCATGAATTTTGCAAGACTGTAAAATCCAGGAGACAATCCAACAGAATGAGTGTTCTTCCCCAACTTTTGGGAAACACCATGATTCTTCTTTTTGTCCATCTTAAGCTTTTGTTTTTCAAAAACACATTTGTTTTTCTATTGATTAGAAAATCCTCTCCGTATTTCTCATGTAATACTACAGAAGAAGGCATTAAAAATCCCTAGAGTGAAACACTTCCAAAGGCTTATTTAATGACCTTTAGATTGAAGATGATATGTATGTCATCTAATTCAATTCATAAATTTTATAGCAGTTTTTACATTCAAAATGGTATCTCAATTTTAAAATAAGGGTTTTTTTTAACATCTTTATTAGAGTATAATTGCTTTACAATGGTGTTAGTTTCTGCTTTATAACAAAGTGAATCAGTTATACATATACATATGTCCCCATATCTCTTCCCTCTTGCATCTCCCTCCCTAAAATAAGTATTTTATGGAAGTATAACATGCACATTGAAAAGTGCACAAATCACATGCAACTTAATGAATTTTCAAAGTGAATACTCTTGTGTAAAGATCACTTGGATCAAGAAAAAAGCAATGCTCCAGAAATCCCATCCATACGCCTTTCCAATCAGTAAACCCTAAATATAGGCAGTATCTTGACTTCTAACACAATATATTAGTTTTCACTGTTTCAAAACTTTATAAAAATATACAGCATGTGCTTTTTGTGTCTGCCTTCTTTTACTTCACATTACGTTTGAAAATTTATAAATATTATCTCTGGGAGTCGTTTATAACATCGGTAGCAATGTCTCCCTTTATCCTGTTATTGATAATTTGTGTCTTTTTTCTCAAATACATACGACTTGTACATACAAAATACCCATTTTGTTGACATGTATTATATTTTATTAGTCTTTTTAAAAAAAGACACTTAGGGATTAGTTGATATTTTCTGTTGTATCTTTTTTGTTTCATTAACTTCTGTTCTTAACCTTATTTCCTTCTATTTTCTATAGATTAAATTTGCTGTTTTAACTTCTTGAGAGTATAAATTATAAGTTCATTAAGGCTTTAAGGTATTTAAACATACATATAAGATTATAAATTTGTCTGTAAACATGGACCTGTAAGCATTTACCTTTAGCTGTATTGCACAGGTTGTGCTGTGTTATATTTTAATTTTCCTTTTAGTAAAATATTTTCTAATTCCCATTGTGATTTCTTCTTTTACTCATGATTATTTAGAAGTGCTTGTTTAATTTTCAAACATTTAGGGATTGTCTAGTATTTTATAAAAGTGAATCACTAAATTTCTAGGTTAAAGCCACTGTAATCAGAGAACAAATGAAATACTCAGACTGAAAACAAAATGTTTATATTTTTTCAGGTGGCAAGTAGAACGTTTTCTCTGTATCAATTACGTCATTTGGTTAATTATGTAGTTCAAAGTTTTTCTTTTAACAATTGATTTTTTTCTCCACTTTTGTCAGTTACAGAGGCAACTATATAAAAAATCTCCCATATGAGTGTGGATTTTTCTGTGTTTCCTCTAGACCTGTCAGTTTTTGCCTTTTTTCTTTATAGGTTAATATAAAATTATTATATCTTACTGATAGATATTACCATTTTATTATAACATCTTGTTTTTTTGCTTTAATGTTTATTTTGTTTGCTATTAGCATAACTACACCAGCTTTCTTTGGTTTAGTATTTGCATGGTGATTATTTTTCATACTTTTAACTTTTCTATATACTTATACTTAATCTTGATATCTTATAAACATGTTTATTTTGTTTTACTTTAGTTTTTGTTTTAAATACACTCAGTCTCTGACTTTTAATGGGGATATTCAGTATATTTACATTTAATGAAATTGCTGATATAGTTGAGTTTAATCACACCATCTTAACATTTGCTTTTTTACAAATATTTATTTATTTTGGTTGTGCCAGGTCTTAGTGGCAGCAGGGGGGCTCCTTAGTTGCGGCTCCAGGATTCCTTAGTTTTGGCTCCCTGGCTCCTTAGTTGTGGAACACAGGCTCTTTAGTTGAGGCACACAGGCTCTTTAGTTGCAGCATGTGAACTCTTAGTTGTGGCATGCATGGGATCTAGTTCCCTGACCAGGGATCGAACCCAGGCCTCCTGCATTGGGAGTGCAGAGTCTTATCCGCTGTGCCACCAGGGAAGTCCCATCATTTGTTTTCTCTTTGTCCAACCTATTCTATATTCTTTTTGTTGTTGTTTTCTTGTATTCTTTTAATGTGTCAGGAATAGTTTCTATTCTGTTTTCCACCATTATTAGCCTGAGGTTTATATATCCATTATAAATATTTTAGTGATTGCCCTGGATATTATCACATTTAATATTGACTTAATAGAGTCGAACATAAATTTGAATCATTCCACTTTTAATAAAATATTAGAATCTTATTATACTTTACCACTTAATCTCTCTAGCTTTTTCTTTCCTATTGACATGCTTTTATTTCTATGTATATGTAAAACTCATAAGAAATTATTTTTATTGTTTAATGCACTCAATATTTATTTAGATAACTGTGCTTTTCATTGCTCTTTATTCCTTCCTACATTCTTGTGTTTCCACCTGCGATTTTTTTCCTTTTGCCTAAACATCTTTTTTAGTGGTAGTAGTAGTAGTAGTATTTTAACGTTGTCTATTGGCTATGAATTCTGTCAGTTTTGTTTGTGTGCAAATTTATCTATTTTGTCTTTATTTTTGAATAGTATTTTTACTGGTCATAGAATTCCAGATTGGAAGTTATTTTCTGTCATCACTTTAATGATATCATTCTATTGTCTTCTGGCTTCCATTATTTCCTCTTGAAAATTCAGCTGTCATCTAATTGTCACTCATTAAAAGGGAATATGCATTCGTTTTTCTCTGACTTTTTTAAAAAAGATTTTTCTCTTATCTTTTATTTCAGCAAGTTTATCGCAAGGTGCCTACGTACAGTTTTATCTGTATTTCTCTTGCATGAGGTCTGCAGCACATTCTGAGCCTGAGGTATAAGGTTTTATGTCAGCTTCAGAATTTTTAAAAATTATATTCAAATATTACCATTGTCTCACTTCCATCTTTCTAGGACTTCAATTACATTTATGTTAGTCATTTTCATGGTGTCTCACACGTTCTTACTCCCTTTTCCAGATTTTGTACACTTTTATGCTCTGTGCTTTAGCTTGCAAATTTTCCAGTTACTTAATCCTGTCTTCTTTAGCTGTTAGACAAAAATCTATTGATTTTCTTTCCATTATTGTATATATTTTTCAATTTTAGAAACTTCATTTGATTATTTCAGCTCTCTGGTTAGATTGTCATCATTTCTTCTCTTTTCTTAAACATATCAATCACAGTTATTTTAAAGTCTGTGTCTGTTAACTCTAATATCTGGAACACCTAAGAATCTGTTTTTATTTTCTGTTTCTCTCTTGGATCTTGTTGTATTTTCTTTGGTAATTTGGCAATTTTTACTGAATTTTGAACATTTTGGGTAGAAAACCATAGAGGCTGTCTATGATTTTATCTTCTTTGGAGAGCATATTTTTCTTCTTTTTGCAGGTAATTAGAGTAGGGGCAGAAAACCCCAATTTATTCTAGTATGAAATATATTTGAAGTTGATTTTCAAGTGTGTGTTTGTGGGTTTCTGTGTGTGTGTGTGTGTTAGCTTGTCTATTTCTAGATTATATTTTGGCAAAGATTTATAGGGGTTCCAACCGCAAGCCTGGATGTTTACCAAGGCTACTACTCATTGGCAAGCCCTGAGCTCCAATTTTTGTCTCCTTAGCACTGTGGACTGCCAAAAGCCCTGCTCTGATTTTCAGCCTTTTTCCTTCCTCTGCTTCTGAAGCAGCAAATTCCAAGAGAACAACTGAAGCACAATACCATGCTTGGCTCCATGTTTCCTTTTGGGATGTTGGCCCCTCAAGTCCTGGCTGCCTGGGAAGCTCTCCAGGGCCTTCAACCAAATTTCTTTCTTTTCTTTTCTTTACTTTTTAGAAGTATCTAGCTTTCACATATGATGAGAGAGTTGGTTTTGTACTGGTGAGTTGGTCATAACTAGCAGTGAAATTGGTTTCCTAATTTTAAATTCTAACTCTCAGAGAAACTGGCAGTTCAGAAATACTATTTCACTTTTTGGTCCCCGTTTCCTGAATATAGAAAGAATATCACTATCTTGACAAAAATTAACAGAGTTGTTGAGGTACATAGGTATGATCAACAATTCAGTTACAAATTTTCTTCTAAGTCATTTTGTTGTGTTGGAAGAAAATTCTTGACCAGCTTTTTATTTTATTTCCTCTTTTGGAACATTATCTACTGACTAAATTCATTTTCAGTTCTAATTTCTAATAAAATCTGGAACAATGGTGGATTGTTTTTGTCAATAATTGTTTCTGGATATAAACCTTTTGTATATTATTTGTGTCATGCTATTATACTGCTTGTAGTGCCAGCTTTAGGTATTTTAAGGCTTTAGTGTTCTCCTGTAAAAATGGGGTTGTTTTTTTCAGTTTCCAAATTCATTTCCTGGCAGTTGCTAACAGCAACAAAGTTGTAGATCATCAAACCAGCTTCCAGAATGTTAAAAGTTTGTGGGCTTGCAAAGAATAACATAGAGATTTGTATGTGTTCTAATTTTGGCTTTGTCCTTAAAGTTTACAAGAGAGATGAAATGGCAGATCCCATGCTCCCAGCTACTATAACTCTGGGAAAGTTTTATTTGTGTTCACAAACACCTTTGAAAGGCTGGAGTACACTTGACAAGAACATCCTTGCTTGAATCCTATGGTACGCTTTGATGCTGGTACTAGCTTATGCCCCACCCTGAACTGCCTTGGTCTTGCAGAGCTCTTTCAGATTAGAGAAGTGTATTTTTGAATAAATAACTCAGTCGCTCCACGCTTCAGTACCTTTATTTGTGAAGTAAGTTAATATAATTATATCTATTTTGCTTATCTCAAAAGTAAGACTCAAGTGAGATCATGCACATGAAAATGCTTTGTAAATTGCCAAACTCTATATACGTACAATGAGGGGCAAACCCTGGGCCTGAGTAAAATCATTCAGTACCTCTGTTGATCAGGGCACTCCTCTTCTGCATGCATAACAACACATCTCCTAGCGCATTATGTTTCTAGTTTCATTCCCAGGAATATTAACATAAATCGGTTTGGAAATCTAGGCTGGGAGGAAAAGGTAAAGGTTGTTGGTTACTTACCTTCACATTTCTTATCTTTATTTGGGCTATAGTGTATTTTCCTATGTCTTTCCTAGAAGGAATTTTTTTAAAAAATCATCCAGTTCATTAATCTTATTGTATAGATAAGGTAACCCACAAATATAAAGCCCAAATATGTAAATTTTCCTGTGATGGTCTCATGGTTAGTCATTGTCAGAGCCAGATTAGAAATGATTCTCTTAATTTGTTTTGTTGATGTACTATGAGTATCGCATAGCATTGCACCATTTCAGATAAAACATACACACAGATACACACATGTCTGCCTGTGTGCACACATGTACATACAGGAAAAAAAAAAAACTTTTCGGGCTTCCCTGGTGGCGCAGTGGTTGAGAGTCCGCCTGCCGATGCAGGGGACACAGGTTCGTGCCCCGGTCCGGGAAGATCCCACATGCCATGGAGCGGCTAGGCCCATGAGCCATGGCCGCTGAGCCTGTGTGTCCGGAGCCTGTGCTCCACAACGGGAGAGGCCACAACAGTGAGAGGCCCGCGTACCGCAAAAAACACAAAACTTTTCTCAGGCTGTGCTGAAAGATCTAACTTCATTTCATATCTCTTCCTTCATTACAAAGTGGATTTCCTTTCCATTCAGATACCCCTCTGTTCAGGCATTAGTTCTTCCTGTTGGAATCTTTTGCTGACTCTCAGCTGGCATATTTTTCTCCATCATGGAGTCACACTATGTTAAGATCTGATTATTAGAGCCCAAAGTCTATGAAAAGGATCCATAAACCTATTGAAGAACAGTGTGGTGGCTGGAGAGTGATGCTAGATGTGCAGAAGTGAAAGGGTACAGGAGGGTGAAAATGGAGAAGAAAGCTCTGGAAAGTAGTCAAGTACAGAAAGAAAAGGCACAACACCTTAGTATGTGTGTCAGAGCTTTACATTTTGTACTCCGGGATGTGGGGAGGATTGATTTGAAAATAAAAAGCAAAATATTTAGATGAGACTGACTTGGTAACATGAACACAAAATGATAATGCTCAGGGACCATCATTGTTCTGCCTCAATGGTAGACAAAATGTTTTCTGCTAGCCAGCATACTTTGCAAAGGGGTACAGATACTCTTGGGGAACAGAGCAATATATGGGGGTATGGGAGCCCATAGCTATATCTTTGTGCAACATCAATTTTAGTTATAATTTAAAATATTTTATATCAAGCAAAAACAGATTATTGAGTAGAATACAAATTTCAAACTTTTGAGTAGAATACATGATTCCAAAGAAACTCCTGCTTACTGGGTGCTATTTGAGGCTACTTCCCACAGACTCACCAGTAAATATGACAACTTATTTTGCTCTGCTCTTAAAAGTACTTAAGTAAAAATGTTTGAGAATCATTGGAACATTTGTGTTGTTGAATATCTAGGCACCCTATATAGTTCTCACAAATCCTTCCTTTCACTCTCTGACCTTCTGAATAACAAATGTCAGATGTTGCCCTTTCTAATTCCTAGTGTGAAGTATAGATGGTTGATTCTTTGCAAATTGATGCATTCTTCTACATTTTAATTTGCTAAAGTTACTTCTCTTGGAAAGCTGTGTTTGTATGTCATGGCCCTTCTAATGAGAGTAATTAGTTGTCATCTAGCTTTAAAATGTTTCACAAATTTGCCTAACATGAAAGAATATCTTATATTCACATCCAGGGTAAGAAAGAAGCATTTTTACTGTGTAAAACCAACTTTGAATGAATGAACAGGGGGAGGAAATGGAGAAGAAATGTATAAAGTGTTTCATCTGGTAGAATTATATACTGAAATCGATGACCTTACTTTGTATTTTTAAAGGACTCAAAGCATTTGAAGGGATATTAAATTATCAGATTTCAAAAATTGTTGAAAATCCAATGGCTTCTTTAAAAATATGACTTCATGTACTTTGGAAAAAGTAAAATGATCCTTCCCAAGCAGCCATTAGGAGATTAAAGGTGTGTAAGATCTCTGAATCATACAAAAGGAAGTATACTTAGACTTTGATTTAAGGAAATTCAGAGATAGATATTAATATTAACTGAGTCTCAAAAGTTGGCTTATCAAAGTTATATTAAGGAAAGAATGTATTTTGAGTCCCAGATTTAATGATGTCCAAAAAAAATTTCCATACTGGATAAATTAATATTCTTTATGTGGCCCTTAAATGGGAAAAAAAAATTTATCATCTACTTGACTTTGTTGTCTTTGGTTACAGTAGAGTTAATATTTTTTTCTTTTTCCATACTAGTTTGTCATGCAAATGCAAATTGTGTTGGAAATGCAAAGTTAAAAGATGACTAGTGTTAGAATAAAGAAATGCAAATATATTTGACAGTCTCAATTACTGACATCACTGTTACTGAGTAGAATTCCTCCTCATTTTCCTTCCTTCTTGTTTTAAATCTTAAAGAGAAGCTTATAAATATCTAAAACCGTTATAGGAGATTTGAGAAGCTCAATTTCCCAACTGATACCCACTTGAACTCAATTAATAACAGAGTCCATCAACAGGTATATGGTAAGTGACACAATGTGTTATGAAGAGCATCTTGGCACAGGTATTAAGTGTGAGTGGATATTCCTATTCACAGCTTCAGAGCAGCAGCCCAGGGTGTGGAGAAGTACTTAATTTCTCATCCGGCTTCCTTGTACTCCAGACAAGGATGGGTCTCAGTTCCTCTGAAAATTGTGGGGTTCACTGCACTAACAGATAACCCCTAAGATACTGTCTACCACCACAGTGGCCTTATGTAGATGGTGTTTCTTCAATTAGTAGTACCAGCAAACAAAACAAAGTGTTACTACTTTCACGCAACCATTTTCATTTTTCTAGATTCTCTTCCGTATTTGTACATTATTTTAATCATAATGTGGATACAATCCAATCTTAGCTGGAATTAGTAGATCTCAATTGAGTTAAGGTGTATGAAAGCACCTTTAAAATTTTGTAGGGCCATCCCAAAGGCAAAGGGAGCCTGTCGTTGTTCAGATTCTTTCTTAAATATCTTTCCATATCTCCACAAGGGGGGAAAGTGCTTTAGAAAGGACAGAAGAGGTTGGCAGAGGCTGTGGGATTCAGTGAAAGTGCTTTCACAGGCACAGAGGGCCAACTATGTGATGCCTCAGGGGGTCAAAGATACAGTCCCTCCCATTGAAATGCTAACACTCTAGTGCAGGTATATTAATTTCTTACTGCTGCTGTAACAAATGACCGCAAATTTGGTGGCTTAAGACAACACACATGTATTATCTTATAGTGCTGTGGGTTAGAATTCTGACGTGGGTCTCACTGGGCTACAATCAAAGTGTCAATAAGGCTACATTCTTTTCTGGAAGCTCTAGAGGAGAATCCATGTATTTGCCTTTTCCAAATTCTAGAGGCCATCTGGATTCCTTGGCACATGGCTCCTCCTCCGTCCTCAAAGTCAGCAACGTTGCATCTGACTGATAATTATTCCAAAGTCATATCTACACTTTCCTTTTAAGAACGCTTGTGATTACACTGGACCCCCCCCCCCCCAATAATCCAATATAATCTCACTGTGGCCCTTAGCTTATCCCTCTGTGCAAAGGCCCTTTTGCCATATAAGGTAACGTTTTCATAGATTTCAGGGAATAGGATGTGGACATCTTTGGAGAACCATATTCTGTTGACCACAATAAGGCAATGCCAGGAACAGATAATCACAACCAACACAGTCAAAGAAACATCAGCACTTGGCCATAAGGTGTTATGGGAGCATAATGAAAGCTGACTTCATGCAGCTCTGGATGCAGGGGGACAGGAAAGTCCTGGGAAAGGTGGTACTGGATAGGGAGGTCATGATGGGGTGAATAGGAAATAGCCATTTGAAAAGATGCAGAGGCTGGCTTTAGACAGCAGATAACCAGTGCAGAGAGCAAGCCTCTGTTAAAACAGCCTGTCATTTCTACTGCCTATATAGGCCTATGTAGCTCTCACTTTTATGCATTTGTCACCATCCCTCTGTTCCCATCTCAGAGAAAGGCCCTGTCATCTGCAGCATGGTCATGGGGATGGTATTTTAACTGCATGTATCGTATGTTTCCAACAGTCCAGCAACCAGAGCAATCCTTTAAATACCTCCACAGGGTTTTGTCACTGCCTGCTTTAATTTCATGACCTACCATCTTCTCAGGGTAAAATTCATTTTTGACGCAATTAACCACACCTTCTGAGATTTGGACACCTACCTACCATTTCTTGATATTGCTTCTCACTCCTTTAAAATAATGTCTGAGATTCATATAGCATCCTGTGACATTGGTTGGCCAAGTTTTTTTTTTTTTTTTTTTTTGTGATACGCGGGCCTCTCACTGTTGTGGCCTCTCCCGTCGCGGAGCACAGGCTCCGGACGCGCAGGCTCAGTGGCCATGGCTCATGGGCCCAGCCGCTCCACGGCATGTGGGATCCTCCCAGACCGGGGCATGAACCCACGTCCCCTGCATCGGCAGGCAGACTCTCAACCACTGCGCCACCAGGGAAGCCCAGCCAAGTATTTTTACGTCCACTATGTAGAGAGATTTGGGAGGCTATGATTTACTTCAAACCACACAGCCAATAAGTGCCTGACCCCACAGTGTTCTTCCCATTGCCATGTACTAAGGCCAGTCTACTGTCAAACTGTAGGTTTTACTCCTGGCAGTTTCAGGGATTTAGGGACAAACCACCTCATTGTTTTCTGCAAATTCATTTTCCCTTAAACCAGACAACACTGGGATTGGGGTACTTTGGGGGCATGATAGTGAGTCATAACAAGTTTAATTCCTTTCACTTTACATGTTCAATGGCCCACATAATTGCAAAGCATAGACACTTCCTCTCTGCTGTTAAGAGAATTAACAAGAATGTCTTGATTTTAATTAGCTTTTCTGATGCCTAAATAATATATGTGGCTAAATGGTAAACAGTTAGGGTGAGGACCATTTTCTTTTGTTTCTAAAACACTTTTTAAAGTGTTTAAAGAATATGCAAAAAGAGCTTATATGGTAACCTTTATATTAAAATTCTTTATGGAATATGTGGTGCTTTTCCTTAGGGGAAAATTATGAGTTTGAATAAGGACCACATTGTTTAAAACAGCAAATAAATGTGAAAAAGAAAGTGTTTCTTTTGCATCTTTGTATTGACTGTGAGTTACCCATTTCCTTGTTATTTTCTTTTCCCTGCTGTGCAAACTCTAGATATCTTAAAACTTAGCCATTGATACTATTAACCATGATACTATACGTTCCATCAAATAATTGGATAACTTGCCTTTGTCTATGTCTCAGTCTCTTTACCTTTGACACAACTCACTGGCTCCCTGCACTTGTACATGAAGCTTTCATCCTGCATCTTCTCCCCCTATTTCTGATGTGCTCTATCTCAAGTATAGACCAGAGGAACCCTCTGTCACTGGTGGGATAATGAAAACTCCATAATTATTTCCTACTACATCCAGCAGCTTTGAAAACAGGGATCAAAGCCTAGATTTATAGCTTACTATGTGAACATTGTCAAATTCCTTATTTGGGTAAGTCTCAAATTATGCATATGTATTTAAATTTTTAAAAATAGAGTTAATAATAATTGATATGTATGATATTCTAAGGATTATGTCATGTAAATGTTTATAAAATTCTTAGCATGTCACTTCACACTACTGAGTAATGACTAAATAATGGCTGTCATTATTATTATTAGCATTACATATTGAAAGATACAGGGCAGAACATGAGGACTGGTGTCTCCCTGTGGGAAATAGAGAGAGGTGAGGAGAAAGAAGGATGCATTCTGATATTTCTAGGCATGAGGGTGCTTTTGGGAAGTAGGCTGCTGTGAATTATTCCTCTGGGATGCTCCCGTCTGAACGCTGGGAGTCAAGGGGACCCATCTCGAGGGGGGAGCATCTGGAATCGGGTTATTTTCCACACAGTTGGGGAGAGGGGTGCGTGAGGGCATTGTGAGGGTCCAGGTGTCTGGAGTGTCTGACCAGAGACGCTCTTGTAGAGGAAGAGGCACAGAAAAAAGGGTAGAGCATTTCCCCACACAAACTACCCATCTTGCTGTATTATTGTTTCCAGTTTCACCATAGATTTGGAGATTGGGGATTCTAATTTAAATTCTTTTTTATAAAAGAGCGGAAGAAATAAATGGTGGAAGAGAAGGAAAATTTAACCTCTGCTTAGCCTCTCCTAAGTGCCAGATGCAGTTCTTAAACCAATATACACCTGATCTCATTAGTGGTCTTACCTTGACGGTTTGACATTATTCCACGTGTGTTCTTATGAATGAGAAAACAGTCTCTGAAAGGTTAGGCATTTATTCAGGAGAGGTCCCCATTAACGGGGTCTGCGTTCATGAATGTGCAAAAGAGTAGACTCTTCTCTGACTAGGAAGCATTTTGTTCCAGCACGTAGGCTGTGCAGGAGTAGAGCATTGTTGTTACAACTCATATTGTTATAACTTAGTGCATGCTGTCCTCTCTGAGATTTGAGGGTTCTTTTTTAGTTCCAATTGTATTTCAAGCTTTGCCTTTCTGGGATGACCTTATAAACTACAGATCTCATTTGAATAGAGGGACTTAAATGAACAGCAATCACCAAATGGCTCTCCCTGACACATGGCAGAGCAAAACAGATGGAAAGGTTTCATACCAGAATCCTAGAAGTCGGCATTAGTCCACTTTATAAAATCAGTATCTTCTCAGGTAAGTCAGGAGATACTTTTTGCAAGTGGAACTTACTGGTATTCCACAGATGTAGGGTGATGAGGATAGAAACACGCCATCATACAAGAATGCCTCAAACCTCCTCCCCAGAAAGGCTCTGAAATCTGCACATCATGGTGAGGACCTTGGCATAAGTCAAGATTTATGAACTTAATTCTAACATTTTTCACTAGAGAGGAGCTATGTTTTTGTTTTGTTTTGCTTTGTGTTATCTAAATAAATTGAGCTTTAAAACTCAACAAACTGTATTTAAAATAGATAACCAACAAGGACCTACTGTAGAGCGCAGGGAACTCTGCTCAATATTCTGTAATAGCCTAAATGAGAAAAGAATTTGAAAAAGAATAGATACATGTATATGTAGAACTGAATCACTTAGCTGTACACCTGAAACTAACACAACAGGGTTAATCAACTATGCTCCAATTTAAAATTAAAAAAAATACTCAACAAAGATGATTTATTAAAATATCAAAATCTAGGAAACAAAGACTGTTTCCCCATAGGGAGGGTAAGAGACCATTTCAAAAGCAGTGGGATATCTAGGCAAGGCTTTGATGTAGGGCAGTATTTTGATAGGCATAGAAGAAGAGGAAATAGTTTGGTTAAAGATGTGTATAATAAATATGTGTATGTGTAACCAAAGCAGCACCACAAGGCAAAGACATTTTCAGATCCCAAAACATTTTAGGATTTAGAATCAACTCCATCTCTCACCAGCTGGACAAGAGTGGGCAAATGCTATATATATTCTCAGATTCAAGTTTTCTCTGTGTATTATACAGGTTAGGCTAAAGATTAAAATAAATCATGTGCATTAAAGTTTCTAGGTCTAGTACACATATAGGAAGACTCTATTCCCCTTTTCTTTCATCTAATGAAACATCACCTTAACATTTTCTTTTTGATCAGTGGTTTGTTTCCTAACATAGAAATGGGTGGACTTCCTCAATTGTGGTTTTGTAAACATGTTCAGTTGTGGCTTTTCTCTCTACTTCTGTATCTTGTGGTTAAATTTGGGGGCATAAGATAATTCTGTAACTCCTTTAAACTTTAAACTCTGGAAAATGCATTACAGTACTGATATTGAGACACAAAATTTACATCAAATTCATTTCTTCAAATATGTTAGTACATGAGAAAAGACAACAGCTATTCAGGGAGGTGGAAATTGCAGCTTGGATTTTCTTCATCTGTTTCTACACTAAATCAATAATCACGATAGTTAAACTTTATTTGTCATTTGATACTCACTGTGGGGCTTTCCCATTATTGTATATAAGTAAGTAGAAATATATCTCTTAAGATGTATTTTTTTTTGCTGTTTCTCATCCAAAAGAAGACATGGCCTTTTAAAGTTGTCTCCCTTTGAGTTGATCAGGGAGATACTAATATATTTAGCTTATATGAACACATTTCAGGAAAATATTGATAAAGATTGAAAGCGTTATTTTTTCTATTAATGATCTTGTTACATTCCCTCCCTTCATGAAGCAACAGAGTAAGCTTGCTTAAAATATTATTTAAAATAATCCCCGGTGGAAATGTCAGTAGGAATGATCTTGAATGACCTAAAGTCACAGCATTTAAAAAGTCTTCTATTACTAGACCACAACCAGCCTTAAACACACACACACACACACACACACACACACACACACACACACACACACTGCTAACTTGCTAACATTCGCTACAGCAAAGCTTAGAATTTTGGATTTGGAAATTTAGAAACACACCCAATAAGTTTCTCAGGTTAAATTTTTTAAATTTATTTTTCCCAGCTTTCATTGTATGTAAGGTAATAGTTTGCAGCTGATAGCGTTCTCTAAAATGTCATGACATCAGATCACTTTTCAATTAAGGAAAAAAAAACCCAGACAAAACAGGCTGTCTCTCCACTGTTGAATGTGCCAGCTGCTCACCTTGAGTTTCCTGGATGCCCAGAGCTGCCTGCAGACTGCAACCAGCCTTATATAGCATCACCCTCCCACCCTCCAAACCTAGCCTGTCAGTCAAGAGGTCTTCAGAAACCTCTTGCCCCATAATCACCTTCCCCTGACCTGGGAAGCCCACGCCTCCTTCCATACCCCACATCCTGGCCATCTCTGATTGGCCCACACCTCGCTTTGTCTCTGAAGTCTTCCATTAACCATGTGGATTAGAAGGACAGCTCTTAGTGTGTATGTCTCCACCACATATTTTTCAGCTAATTATCAAGGATGGCCATCTTCTTTGGCCAGTGGCATTTATAAATGAATATTAAGTCTTTTATTATTTTTTAAAATAAATTTATTTATTTTATGTATTTACTTTTGGCTGCGTTGGGTCTTCGTTGCTGCGCGCGGGCTTTCTCTAGTTGCGGCGAGCGGGGGCTACTCTTCGCTGTGGTGCGTGGGCTGCTCATTGTGGCAGCTTCTCTTGCTGCGGAGCACGGGCTCTAGGCTCACGGGCGTCAGTAGTTGCGGTGCGTGGGCTCAGTAGTTGTGGCTCGCGGGCTTAGTTGCTCCGCAGCATGTGGGATCTTCCCAGACCAGGGCTCGAACCCGTGTTGCCTGCATTGGCAGGCGGATTCTTAACCAATGCGCCACCAGGTTGGTCCCCAAGTCTTTAATTATTGTGGATCTGTTTCTGTCTAAGCTACCTTGACGTCCACATAAAACTGTAATTCTTTAAGGAAGAAGACACCTTAAACTTTCTAGTAGATTTGGGTCTTAACACTGTCTTTTGTACAGAGTTGGAATGAAATGAAGACTTTTTCATTTGTTTCCATACCTGTGTGCTGAAAGACTGAACCAGGATTTAAAAATTGGTAACCATGTTGGAATTTCTATTCTGTACGAAATTATAAAAGTAAAAAGAAAGGAACAGCCATGGGCAGGCACATGCTTAAGTGGTGTTTCTGAGTGCAGTGATTTCAAACTTGGCTTTTCGTTTTGTTTGCGCTATTCTTTGTTACCTGAAACCAGGCTCACTGAGGTGTGACTGCAAACCTTCCAGATCGTGTCCTCCTTTGTGGCTCCTGGCTACTCTACTTCTCTGGTTCTTCTCCAGCACACTGTGATTTCTTTCAGGGGTCGTAGCAAGTCAGTTACAGGTCAGAAAGGCTTTTGGGTGAAGAGGAACTTTATGCCCCGAAGAGAGCAGGCGAGTAGATGTGAGGGTGCAGAACCCGTGGGGATGAGCCAATAAGTCATTCTCTGTGCCATTTCTAAAGGAGCTGTGCTAAAATACGCTCTCTGAGTAGTGCCTTTCCCAGCGGTTTTATTTCTTTTTTTTAGAAATTAAAAGTATGGATCTGATGCCAAAGCTGCAAACCCCAAATCCAATTTAAGCAAAGGAAATCAAGACTTAAGACTCAAGTGTGCACTTGGAAGAGATGCGGGAGGTGGAAGGAGGCTGTGAGTCTCAACCAGCTCCCCACTTCTCTTCCTCCTGCCCACCTGGCACCCCGAAAACATGTCCAAACTGTGAGATCGTTTATTAAATTAGCACACTCTGACTCTGAAACTGTATTTGTGAAAGAGTTAAAGTAGAACTTAAAGAAAATTCAAATTAAAAAAATGAAAATTGAATACATAAGCTAGTGCAAATTTTCTCCCAGAATTGAGTAGGTCAAACTCCCTTTAAAACATGCCTGGCTTGGTAAACAACAAGGACCTACTGTATACCACAGCACACATTCAGTATCTTGTAATAACCTATAATGGAAAAGTATCATCACTTTGCTGTGTACCTGAAACTATCACAGCACTGTAAATCAACTATACTTCAATTAAAAAAATATATATGCCTGGCTTGTCTACAGCTCCACACCCCACAGTTTGCTTTATGAGGTATGCAAGCATTCTCAATCTTTCCACCGCTATAGATTTCCGCTTTCTACCTTGTGCTCTAATAAGCAAGGCTTGTCTGATTTTCTTCAACAAGTTAGTAAGAAGTAGTTTCCTTGTCTCCTTCCTGCCCCCTCACAAGTGCCTACTCTTCCTCACTTCCTGATTGCTTTTGGCCCAACCTGTAGGGAGAGGAAAGGGCAGTGCTTGCCTTATTCATTGTATGGGGGGAGGGCAATGGTTCCAAACCTGTCCTTTCAAACGGTACTGGACTTCCACTCTTTTAAAAATAAATTTGAGTTTTTCTCATATTTGTTTTGTATCTTCAGTTAAATGATTTTCTTTTAAAAGCAAGCTTGAAATTAGAGCATGCTGCACAGCAGCATTCTCTTCCCAATTCCCTTAATAGATGAACATCCAACCTCTTCTTGACACTGTCAGGGCCAGGGAACCCATCACTTTGTCGGAGAGTTGGTTCTCTCTTTCACTGGACAGCTAAGAGTGTTGGGAACTTCTCCATCTTTATTGATTAATTTATTCATATATTAATCATGTATTTATTGAGCACCCACTATATGACAGGCACTGTTCTAGGCACCTGGAATATAGTAGTGACCAAAGATATGACAATCACAGTCCTTATTTAAGGGCATTCAATCTAGGCTTCCCTCTACTTATTTGTCCTACTTCTGTCTTCCAAATAAATTCCACTGTTTTCATGACAGATTGACAAATACTGGAAAATGACTGATTTTTGCCTTTTTCAGATTAAAGATTCTTTGTTCACTGTGTCAGTCACTGAGCTCTAAGCCATCAGTGTCCCCTCATTGTGTGCCTTCAGCAAGTCACTGTGACCTCTGTGTGGTCTGAGTACACTTGGGTCCTCAACCAGAGCAGGGCTCAGTGTACAGGGACAGGCTAGGAGGCCAGACTCCAGCGGTTTCAGTACCAGCTCCATCATTTCCTTGCTGTGTTCTCTTGGGCAAGTCACATACCACCCTGTGCCTCAGTTTCCTCTTGTGTAAAGTGAGACTAAGAATGCCACCTACCTCAAAAAGTTGCCATGAGATTAAATGAGTCAGTATAGGTAAAGCACTTAGAGTAGCTCCTGGCCCAAAGTATATGCTCAGCAAATGATAGTTGTTATTCTTACTATTGTTATAATTGGTGTTGGAATAACCTTTCTGTTCCTGCAGCCTCATTATTTCAGGACTCACATCATATGTTGGTTTACCAATGCTGGGGATAATTGACAGTAATCTGCTTTGGCTATAGATTCCTCTCAGCTCAGCAAAGAGTCTGGGGCAGAGTACATGTTCAAGAAATGCTGGCTAAATATCTTGGCTTTTGAAAATACTTCTAAACAGAACATAGGAAGGATTTCTCCTCTTATTTTCCCATGTGAAATGATATATTCCTGTAGCTATATTCTCAAACTTTAGTGGCTGATGTGTTGTTAAGGCTTCTTTGAAAAAGTTGTTATAAACTGCCATTCATTTCAAGCCTTAATTAAAAATGGTGGAGAGGCACCACTTCTTGTGATAAAATATGCAGAAGGTTTGGGTTTTCAGTGTATATAGATCTGGTCACAGTTGAACTCTAAGTTCCAGACCATATTCTACATCATCCTTCATGGAACTTCCACACTGACTTCCAGGAGGCTCTGTGTGTGTGTGTGTGTGTGTGTGTGTGTGTGTGTGTGTGTGTGTGTGTTAATTTATTTTCATAACCACTGGCTTAAATGTTTTCCCTCTGTAGTTGAAGAAGACAATGTCAACTTATAATGAATAAGTACCTCTGAATGTCTTCCCTTCCTGCCTCTTACCCTGCTTCTCTGGAGTTTCTGGAGGACTGACATTGTTAACAAAAGGGTTTTTGCAAGGCTCATCTCTTCGTAGAAGCAGCTGGGAGACAAAGTCTGAGAAACTTTAAAAGGAAGCAGACCTCCGATATTTGCACCTTCCTTAAATAGAAGTAAACAAAGTATTTAGCAGTACCATTTTCATCTGTTCTTACAGTTCTACCCATTGGGTGGAGGTCTCCCCATAGTTCTGGATGTGAATGGGCAAAGTGGGTTTTATATACCCGCTCTGAAACACTGTTCAAAAGTATGAGCCTCAGCCCTGGAGAATGTATTGACCTGTCCTTGTTACCTGCAGTTATTTTAAAAATTTGCCCACTGTCCTGATTACTGCTTTGGCATAACACATTGAGGGAAGTGTTTCCTGGTTCTAAAGCAAATGTGTGCTAAAACGTGGAAAACACTGCGTTTCAGGCAAGGTTCCCAGTTTACTGCTCTACACTTTCTCATAAGAAAGCTAATAAAACTACACATCTGCTTTGATTCTTGTTTTCATGGTTCGTGCAATAAGATGCAGCCCGACTCCAATGTTAACTTTCACTGAAGGGCTTTGGATGTTGAATTTTATTAAACAATAGTGCACTTTAATTTCAACAGATGCCCTTGATTCTTTAATATCATAGCTTTTATTCTGCTAAGTCTCAACTTCTGATAATGTAAGGACGACTGGAGAGCAACTCAGTATGACCTGCTATAGGTGTGACTGGCTGTAAAAAGTCTTTGAGTCAAATAGTAGTTGTTTTTCACATTCCTTAAATTTAGGGAATCCCATTTCTAGTTTCTGGAAGAAGTGAATCATACTTTCTAGTGCTTTAACTGAGTGTGTTAAAGTTAACATATAATACTCTAAGCCTTAGACTTTTTCCCTACTTTTTTTCTTTTTCAGAAAATAGATTTTCTATTTGTTATATATATATTTTGAGAAGAGAGTTGAAATTTCTGACTTTAATTTTAGATTTTTCTATTTCTTCCTCAAGTCCCACTGGTTTTTGCTTCATGTATTTGAAGCTCTGTCAGTAGATTCAGAAACATCCAGGATCATTATGGATTCTTAGTAAATTGACTTATTTATCATTAGGAAATGATCCCTCCTTATACATTGTAAGACTGCCCTGAAATTTATTTTGTCCTTTATTAATATCATTTGATTATTGCTAGCATGGTATATTGTTTTCTGTCCTTTTACTTTCATTTTTAATAGCTCTGCTAAGGTATAAAAGATAATTAAATAATCTGTGTATATTTAAAGTGTACAATTTTACAAGTTTTAACATATGCAGCCATCATCATACTCAACATTATCAATATGTCTGTCACCCCAAAAGTTTCCTTGTGCCCCTTTGTACTCCCGACCTTCTGCTCCTCACTGACCCTTTACCACTCTCCAAGCAGTCACAGATCTGGGGGAAAAAAAAGAGATTATTTCTTTATTACTGGTTTTAAGTACTTTCAATATGATGTGTCCTAGTGTAGTTTTCTTTATGTTTCTGGTCTTTGGAGTTAAGCTGTTTGGATCTTTGGTTTTATTGTTTTCACTAATTTGGAAATTTTCCAGCCATTATTTCTTCAAATTTTTTCTTTCTTGCCCTCTTGACACTCTCCCGTGGAGTCTCCAATTAGACATATATCCAGTCATTTAAAGTTATCCCACAGCCCACTGAGGCTCTGTTAATTTTTTTTTAAGAATTGTTTTCTCTGTGGGTTTCATTTGGAATCATTTCTATTGCTATGTCTTCAAGGTCACCACTCTTTTTCTGCAGTTAATCTAACTTGTCATTAATCTCATTCCATGTATTTTTTTCATTTCATAAACTGTAGTTTTCACCTATAGAAGTTTGTTTTGGGCTGTCTTTATATTGTCTGTGTCTGCACTTAACTTATGAATGTATGGAATGTATACAGTTTTAAGGGCTGTTTGCATGTCCCTGTCTAGTATTCCAACATTTGGGCCAGCAGCTCCAGGTCAGTTTTGATTTATTGATTCTTCCCATTGTTATGGATCATATCTCCCTGCTGTTTTGCATGCCTGGTAACTTTCTTATTGAATTCCAAATATTTTTCACTTTACATTTTTGGATGTTAGATATTTTTTGTATTCCTATAAATGTTCTCGAGCTTATTCTGGGATGCACTTAAGTTACTTGGAAACAATATGCTCTTGCTTTCAGAATTTGTTAGGTGAGACTGAAGCATTGCTCAAACTAAGCTAATCCTGCCCCCCCCATACTAAGGCAAGACGTTTATTTATACTCTGCTCAATGCCCCATGAATTATGAATTTTTCCCGTCTGACTAGCGGGAATAGGCACTGTGCCCATACTTGTGTGTGTGTGTTTGAGGCACTGTTACCTCTGTTCCTCTCAGATGATTTTCCCCAGTCTTGAGTGGTTTCCTCATATGCAATTTTTCGTTAGTACTCAGCTGAATACTCGAGGGGACCCTCTGTAGATCTTAGAAGTTTTCTCTCTCTGTAGCTCTCTCCTCTCCCTGGACTCACCTCCATCTCAATTTAGAGAATCCACTGGGCTCACCTCCCTTCACTGTGTACTGGAATATCTCTCAGGCTTTAAAGTCAGGCAATAGTAGAGCTCACCTTATTTTTTTCCCGTCTTCCAGAGACCTCTGCCTTTCATTTCTTGGTGTCCAGTGTGTTGCAAAGTTTAATTTGTCAGTTTTTTGTTGTTTCACGTGAGAGAGTATGTATGGTCCTCATTACTCTATCTTGGTCAGAAGTAGAAGTCATTTCAGCGTTTAAAGAAAGTCTGCCTAATTATTAAGCTCTCAGATGGTGGTATATGGTTCATACAGCATTCACATTATTTTTCAGTCGTATTTCCAGCATTGAAATTTGCTCGTTATGGTGTTTGACTACAAAATGTTAGCAAATGTTAATAATACTCTTGGGCCTTTGTTCCTTAAGCCATTCAGTTACATTTGATTAGCCTCAAACTTTATGAAGAACATAGGGAGAAGCATGATTAATATTTATAATATGCAATTATATTTTGTATTATAATAAGTATAAAGTGGCATCTGTGTTGGGCAGCAGAAAGTGAAAGATTGTCTGTTAAAATTAAGCGGTGTGATTTTGGCCACATTATATGGTGAAATGAAAACTTTTTCTTCACTCTGTGCTATCTGGGGTGTGTGTGTGTGTCTGTTTGTGTCTTTACTGTAACAAGGTATCATAAGTTAAACATAGAACCTGTGAGTGTTTCAGATCCACCAGAGGGCAGACAGCAGAAGCAAGAAGAACTACAGTTCTGCAGCCTGTGGAACAAAAGCCACATTCAAAGAAAGATAGACAAAAAAAAAAGAGGGCTATGTACCAGATAAAGGAACAAGATAAAACCCCAGGAAAACAACTAAATGAAGTGGAGATAGGCAACCATCCAGAAAAAGAATTCAGAATAATGATAGTGAAGATGATCCAGGACCTCAGAAAAAGAATGGAGGCAAAGATCAAGAAGATGCAAGAAATGTTTAACAAAGACCTAGAAGAATTAAAGAACAAACAAACAGAGATGAACACTACAATAGCTGAAATGAAAAATACACTAAAAGGAATCAATAGCAGAATAACTGAGGCAGAAGAACGGATAAGTGACCTGGAAGACAGAATGGTGGAATTCACTGCCACAGAACAGAATAAAGAAAAATGAATGAAAAGAAGACAGCCTAAGAGACCTCTGGGAAAACATTAAAAGCACCAACATTCGTATTATAGGGCCCAGAAGGAGAAGAGAGAGAGAAAGGACCTGAGAAAATATTTGAAGAGATTATAGTAGAAAACTTCCCTAACATGAGAAAGGAAACAACCACCCAAGTCCAGGAAGTGCAGAGAGTCCCAGGCAGGATGAACCCAAGGAGAAAAACGCCGAGACACATAGTAATCAAACTGACAAAAATTAAAGACAAACAAAGTTATTGAAAGCAACAATGGAAAAACGACAAATAACACACAAGGGAATCCCCATAAGGTTAACAGCTGATCTTTCAGCAGAAACTCTACAAGCCAGAAGGGAGTGGCATGATATGCTTAAAGTGATGAAAAGGAAGAACTTACAACCAAGATTACTCTACCCAGCAAGGATCTCATTCAGATTCAATGGAGAAATCAGAAGTTTTACAGACAAGCAAAAGCTAAGAGAATTCAGCACCACCAAGCCAGCTCTACAACAAATGCTAAAGGAAATTCTGTAAGTGGGAAACACAAGAGAAGAAAAGGACCTACAAAAACAATCCCAAAACAATTAAGAAAATGGTAATAGGAACATACTTATCGATAATCACCTTAAATGTGAATGGATTAAATGCTACAACCAAAAGACACAGGATCCCTGAATGGATACAAAAACAAGACCCATCTATGTGCTGTCTACAAGAAACCCACTTCAGACCTAGGGACACATACAGATTGAAAGTAAGGGGATGGTAAAAGATATTCCATGCAAATGGAAATCAGAAGAAAGCTGGAGTAGCAATACTCAAATCAGATAAAATAGACTTTAAAATAAAGAATGTTACAAGAGACAAGGAAGGACACTACATAATGATCAAGGGATGAATCCAAGAAGATATAACAATTATAAATATATATGCACCCAACATAGGGACACCTCAATACATAAGGCAAATGCTAATGGCTATAAAAGAGGAAATAAACAGTAATACAATAATAGTGAGGGACTTTTAACACCTCAGTTACACCAGTGGACAGATCATCCAGACAGAAAATTAATAAGGAAACACAAGCTTTAAATGACACAATAGACCAGATACATTAAATTGATATTCATAGGACATGCCATCCAAAAACAACAGATTACACTTTCTTCTCAAGTGTGCATGGAACATTCTCCAGGATAAATCACATCTTGGATCACAGATCAAGCCTCAGTAAATTTAAGAAAATTGAAATCACATCAAGCATCTTTTCTGACCACAGTGCTATGAGATTAGAAATAAATTACAGGGAAAAAAACATAAAAAACACAGACACGTGGAGGCTAAACAGTACATTACTAAATAACCAAGAGATCACTGAAGAAATCAAAGAGGAAATCAAAAACTACCTAGAGACAAATGACAATGAAAACATGATGATCCAAAACCTATGGGATGCAGCAAAAGCAGTTCTAAGAGGGAAGTTTATAGCAATACAATCCAACCTCAAGAAACAAGAAAAATATCAAATAAACAATCTAACCTTACATATAAAAGAACTAGAGAAAGAAGAACAAACAAAACCCAAAGTTAGTAGAAGGAAATAAATCATAAAAATCAGAGCAGAAATAAATGAAATAGAAACACAGAAAACATTAGCAAAGATCAATAAATCTAAAAGCTTGTTCTTTGAGAAGATAAACAAAACTGATAAACCTTTAGCCAGACTCATCAAGAAAAAGAGGGAGAGGACTCAAATCAACAAAATTAGAAATGAAAAAGGAGAGGTTACAATGGACACCACAAAAATACAAAGCATCCTAAGAGACTACTACAAGCAACTCTATGCCAATAAAATGGACAGCCTGAAAGAAATGGACAAATTCTTAGAAAGGTATAACCTTCCAGACTGAACCAGGAAGAAACAGAGAATATGAACAGACCAATCACAAGTAATGAAATTGAAACTGTGATTAAAAATCTTCCAGCAAACAAAAATCCAGGACCAGATGGCTTCACAGGTGAATTCTATCAAATATTTAGAGAATAGCTAACACTCATCCTTCTCAAACTCTTCCAAAAAATTGCAGAGGAGAAACTCTCCCAAACTCATTCTACAAGGCCACCATCACCCTGATACCAAAACCAGACAGAGATACTACAAAAAAAGAAAATTACAGACCAATATCACCGATGAATATAGATGCAGAAATCCTCAACAAAATACTAGCAAACAGAATCCAACAACAAATTACAAGGATCATACACCATGATCAAGTGGGACTTATCCCAGGGATGCAAGGTTCTTCAATATACACAAATCTATCAGTGTGATATGCCATATTAACAAATTGAAGAATAAAAACCATATGATCATCTCAATAGATGCAGAAAAAGCTTTTGACAAAATTCAATACCCATTTATGATAAAAACTCTCCAGAAAGTTGGCATAGAGGGAACCTACATCAACATAACAAAGGCCATATATGACAAACCCTCAGCAAACATCGCTCTCAATGGTGAATAACTGAAAGCATTTCCTCTAAGATCAGGAACAAAACAAGGATGTCCACTCTCGCCACTATTATTCAACATAGTTTTGGAAGTCCTAGGCACAGCAATCAGAGAAGGAAAAGAAAAGAATACAAATTGGAAAAGAAGTAAAAGTGTCACTGTTTGCAGATGATATGATGCTATACATAGAGAATCCTAAAGATTCCACCAGAAAATTACTAGAGCTAATAAAGGAATTTGGTAAAGTTGCAGGATGCAAAAGTAATGCACAGAAATCTCTGGCATTCCTGTACACTAACGATGAAAAATCTGAAAGTGAAATTAAGAAAACACTCCCATTTACCATTGCAACAAAAAGAATAAAATACTTAGGAATAAACCTACCTATGGAGACAAAAGAGCTCTATGCAGAAAATTATAAGACACTGATGAAAGAAATTAAAGATGATACCAACAGATGGAGAGACATACCGTGTTCTTGGATTGGAAGAATGAACATTGTGAAAATGACTATACTACCCAAAGCAATCTACAGATTCAGTGCAATCCCTATCAAACTACCACTGGCATTTTTCACAGAACTAGAACAAAAAATTTCACAGTTTGTATGGAAACACGAAAGACCCCAAATAGCCAAAGCAATCTTGAGAAAGAAAACTGGAGCTGGAGGAATCAGGCTCCCTGACTTCAGACTATACTACAAAGGTACAGTAATCAAGACAATATGGTAGTGGCACAAAAAGAGAAATATAGATCAATGGAACAGGATAGAAAGCCTAGAGATAAACCCATGCACCTATGGTCAACTAATCTATGACAAAGGAGGCAAGGATGTACAATGGAGAAAAGACAGCCTCTTCAATAAATGTGCTGGGAAAACTGGGCAGCTACATGTAAAAGAATGAAATTAGAACACTCCCTAACACTGTACGCAAAAATAAACTCCAGATTGATCAAAGACTTAAATGTAAGACCAGACACTCTAAAACTTTTAGAGGAAAACACAGGAAGAGCACTCTTTGACATAAATCACAGCAAGATCCTTTCTGACCCACTTCCTAAGAGTAATGGAAATAAAAACAAAAATAAACAAATGGACCTATTGAAACTTAAAAGCTTTTGCACAGCAAAGGAAACCATAAACAAGACAAAAGGCAACCCTCAGAATAGGAGAAAATATTTCCAAACGAATCGACGGACAAAGGATTAATCTCCAAAATATATAAACAGCTCATGCAGATCAATATTAAAAAAACGAACAACCCAATCAAAAAATGGGCAGAAGACCTAAGTAGACATTTCTCCAAAGAAGACATACAGATGGACAAGAGGCACATGAAAAGCTGCTCAACATCACTAATTATAAGAGAAATGCAAATCAGAACTACAATTAGGTATCACCTCACAGCAGTTAGAACTGACATCATCAGAAAATCTACAAACAAGAAATGCTGGTGAGGGTGTGGAGAAAAGAGAACCCTCTTGCACTGTTGGTGAGAATGTAAATTGATACAGCCACTGTGGAGAACAGTATGGAGGTTCCTTAAAGAACTAAAAACAGAATTACCATATGACCCAGCAATCCCCCTACTGGGCATATACCCAGAGAAAACCATATTCAAAACAACACATGCACTGCAATGTTCATTGCAGCACTATTTACAATAGCCAGGTCGTGGAAGCAACCTAAATGCCCATCGACAGACAAATGGATAAAGAAGATGTTGTACATATATACAATGGAATATTAGTCATAAAAAGGGATGAAACTGGGTCATTTGTAGAGTCATGGATGGACCTAGAGGCTGTCATACAGAGTGAAGTAAGTCAGAAAGAGAAAAACAAATACTGTATATTAACGCATATATGTGGAACCTAGAAAAATGGTACAGATGAACCGGTTTGCAGGGCAGAAATTGAGACACAGAAGTAGAGAACAAACGTACGGACACCAAGGGGGGAAAGCGGCGGGGGGGGGGGGTGGTGTTGGTGGGATGAATTGGGAGATTGGGATTGACATATATACACCAATATGTATAAAATAGATAACCAATAAGAGCCTGCTTTGTAAATAAATAAATAAATAAAAGTAATTAAAAAAAAAAAAAAAGACCCGTGAGTGTTTCAAGATGCTAGTTTGTTTTCAGAATCTGTCATTCCAAAGGAGGTCTGCAGCAGTTTTTGCCGTAGTGGTTTTCTCATTTAAAAATAATCCTGTAATAAGAAATAGAAAGAACGTTATTAAATATTTAGACACTGGCTAAGTGAGCATGGAATATTCTGGCAATTTAACATATTTAGTAATATGTGCTTACTGCAACTATATTGCTAAGATTTTTTTTTCTTTTTTTTCTTTTATTTTTGTGGTACGCGGGCCTCTCACTGCTGTGGCCTTTCCCGTTGCGGAGCACAGGCTCCGGACACGCAGGCTCAGCGGCCGTGGCTCACGGGCCAGCCGCTCCGCGGCATGTGGGATCCTCCCAGACCGGGGCATGAACCCGCGTCCCCTGCATCGGCAGGCGGACTCTCAACCACTGCGCCACCAGGGAAGCCCTACTGCTAAGATTTTGAATAGCATTGGAATGGGGTGCTTTTCTAAGTGAGCTTCAAAGATAGGCTTCTTTCTGGAGCTTATAGACCCTGAATATTTGAAAAGTTCAGTGCTGCACCAGGAATCCCAAGATACCTAGGTCTGCTCAAGGTCTGTCTGCTCCTTGAAGCTTAGGGTCAAATATTAAACAGGATCTTCACTGCTTGCCTTCCTGTAATGATCTTCTCAGACATTTCCCCAGGAAGAGGCTTTACCCACTGCTGTTTTCTTAATATATTTTACCTAGAGGGAATTTTTTGGCCAAAATAACTTTTGGAAAATAAGTTTTAAATTTTTTGATCTTTCCCTTTCAAAACCCACATTTATCTTTATCTCAAGTATACTCTGCTCCTCTAATTCTTAAGTAAGATACAAAAATGCATTTTGCTTTTAATTCCATTTAAAACATATATAGATTTTAAAAAACAAACAGAATGTGAATTCAGTTCAATAAATATTTGTTGAGCAGCTGTTCCCTGTAAAGCCTAGTGACAGTCTATTTTGAATAATAATGATGCAAATTATCAAAAGATTTATAATTTATTTTCAGGCAGATAGACATGTAAACCCAATAATTTAACTCATGATTCATTGGCATAAAATCATATTACAGGTTCTCTCCTTCTCCCTTCAACAGACAGCAAGCTCTTTGAGAGCAAGAACTGTACTTTTAGGCCAGATTGTATCCCTAGTACCTACAGGCAAAGGATCGGGTAGGCAAAGGTGGAGAGGCTATTGTAGGCTGTAGAATCTGCAGTTAAAATTCAGTAGACATGATAATGCATTGGACTGGGGTGGTGAATTCAGCAACAATTCTGAAATGGCTGAAACAAGGTTCCCAGAGGCATGGGGCTCTGCAGGTAGCATGAGGTCAGTGCAGGAAGGAAATTGAATGACATTCTCAGAAATTAACAGAAAGAGATAGCATATTTTCACACCTTTAGTTTTATTTATCATTTTCCTTAGTGCCCTTGTCTCACCCTTTTTTTCAGCTCTTTAGAAGAGTTCCTAGGCATGGTTTATTTTTATGATTTGACTATATGATAATTTATGACTGGATAAATTATTCACAATACTATTTTCTCTTACTAGGAGTGCCAAAATCAAATTAGAGCTACAACAAAAATATATATTCCAAAATTGCTTTTTACCCTGTTAAAAAAATATATGATTTCCCATAGCTAATAGAGGACATTTAAGAACCTACGCTGACAGAGAATAGACTTGAAGACACGGGGAGGGGGAAGGGTAAGCTGGGACGAAGTGAGAGAGTGGCACTGACATATATACACTACCAAATGTAAAATAGATAGCTAGTGGGAAGCAGCTGCATAGCTCAGGGAGATCAGCTCGGTGCTGTGTGGCCACCTAGAGGGGTGGGATAGGGAGGGTGGGAGGGAGACGCAAGAGGGAGGGGATATGGGGATATATGTATACGTATAGCTGATTCACTTTGTTATACAGCAGAAACTAACACACCATTGTAAAGCAATTATATTCCAATAAAGATGTTAAAAAAAAAAGACCTATACTTATAATTAGTACTGAGATTTATGTGTAAATAAACATAGTATGTGTGTATATACCTTTATGTATTTGCCATATAAAAATCCATGCCATATTGTACGTTTTTCAATTTAAATAATGATTTACATTATGTATACATTATTCTAAGAGTTATCCTGATTTCCCTTTTGTCAGTCTGCACATTTTATTAAAATAATTTGTGACAGTGATTGATTTAAATGAACCCACTTCTGAGAAAGTGATTGTTTTAATTAAAAATGTTGGGTATTTTTTCCCCTGTACCTGAAGGCAGTTGGACTGATTTGCATTCCTTTCAGTTCTAAGTGTTGAGGCTATTATGAAACATCTTTTTTTTTCCTTGATATACATGCACATTAGCTTTCATTATTTCTATTTTAATTAATATCAGAGAGCATAGTTAGAGTTTCACTCAAGGAGTATCCTCAGAACATTTTTAGTAAAATGTGCAGGCACAGTAAATATAAAAGACAAAACAAAAGGAAAAGGATAATTAAGACAGGCTAAGTTTTCATATTTTCTTAAGCAGAGTAGATATTCTGAATGCTTAAGTATTTTAAAAGAGAATAAAGAACTCTAACAATTTTATAAGTTGGAAAATATTTTGCATTTTTTATATGGCTAACAAAATATAGGTGTGGGACTTCAGATATTTTTATTCATCCTTCAATTATTAATTGAGAGTCCAAGTTGTAGGAGTTTGGGCTGTATCGGTATTGCAAATAAGATCATTGATTTTGTAGCACTTTGTCACCAAACCTTCTTATCCCATTAGTTTAAAGAAAAATGTGAACATGCACCTCAATATAAGTTTGTTTCACACAAGCAATATTTCCATTCTTTTACATCCTAAGGCATAATATTCATTTAGGGTGAGGTTCCATTCTTATCACAGTAGATGTACTTCAGATCGTCTTCTAAACATTTAAAAAATCTTTTGGCTGACTTCATGTGAGATTTGAATAGATTATCATTGTTTTGATACTTCCATGCTTATTTTTAACCACATAATCCATGTAGAAGATATGTCATCTTTGTTATTTTCTTCATGTTAAGCTTTTGCTTGCTTTTTTATATCACCTTTGATCCATACTATCTCTGGGATTTTTTTCCCCTACACTATCCTAACTTTAGTTAAACTAAATAATATAACTTATAAGCCCGCTTAACCAGGAGCACATAAATTTCAACATACTGTAAAGCATTCATTGGGAACAGTGACTGAGAGCCAGGGTCACTGGGCCAGCCCCTCAGCATTATGGGATGCACCACCTGCCTCAGGTACTTCAAGGACCTAATGTGACATGTGACTCTGAAGACACTGATGTCAATTCATGTTAAGTATTAGTGAAGCTTAAGTTCTTTCTCATTTTTGGAGATAATAAAATAGTAAGTTCTAATACTGGGTCTTCATACACTGCAGTGCACTGTCCTTCAATCCCCTTGGCCAGGAGAGGCCCTCCACTTTGGACGCTGTTGCTTTAAATTGCTGCACAGTCTGGGTCCTATCCATTCCAGCAGTTATGTGAGATTTTCTTGGTCCTTTTTTGTCAACTTTTCTCTCACAGAGTCATCAAATAATACATGTAAGTTATCTGTCCAGCACATATTAGACGGAAGTTGAGACTTGTATTGAAGTAGAGCGAGAAAATGAAGGGTTAGAGCCTTCTATTCACAGTAGATCCAGAAGATTAGTCATACCTTTGTGTGACCACACATAACTGATGCGGTTGTTTTGTCAGTAAAATTGTTTTGTTTTGTTTTTGCTGTGATTTTTTGATTGTATACTTTAGGCTTAGGGAGAAAAGGTTTTTTTGTTTGTTTTAATTATTTGAAAGACTGACTTTAAGCTATAAATGGCCACATTGCACAATGGCCAATTATATAAATAAGGATCACAGTAAAGGTTTTATGGACATGTGATTATGTGCAAAGAGAAAATATTAAGTGAAATTCTTGAAAAGTTGGGGCAACCAGTTAATCTACAACAGTAATAGGTGTTTAGTTTACTTGCATATATGTATCCAATATTATTTGCAAGTAGGTACAAAATGCTATTTTAACTCATTCTTTCTCAAAGGCATTAAAAGATTTATTAAAATTTCTGCATTTGCATTATAAAATTAGCATGCCATCATGATAGGATATTTTGCAAATAATAAAATATTGAAAATAAATATTGCAATAACCATCAAAATAGAGTTATATTTAACATTTTGGCACATCCTCCCCCATTTTCTCTATGGATAGTATTTTTTACATAGTCATGATCGTGTTATATATACATATGTTGTTACACAAAACTTTATACCACGCTGAGGATTTATTTTGGGGTTAGAAGTGCAGAGAGTACAATTACCTGATCAAAAGTTGTGGACATTTTTAAGGCTTTTCTGTGATTTGTGTCTTAGTTGTCATGTTGTTGTTCCAGTTTTTACTTTTACCTGCAATATGAAATTACTGGAAAACTACACCTTTGCCAATATTCATTCAAGAAATATATATTGCATAGCTCTCATTTATCTAGACCCAGGAAATGCCATGGTGAGCAATATAGTACATTTCAGTTTTCCTTGTGAAACTTACAGTCCAGGTTGGAGACAGACATCAGTGATACAAGTGCACAAATAAACATGGAATTAAAGTTATGAATTATAGAGCAGAATGTTAACGTCTGTTTAATCTCGGTGGGTGCATGGATGTAGGTTGTGTTGCTTTCTCTATCTTTTAATGTATTAATAATATTTCAAAATGAAATCATTTTGATGTTTACAAAATGTTACACCTATAAAGAATGCTGCCATAAAAGCATTCCAAAGAGGAGTCTGACGTCTTCTGAGGTGTCAGGCAAGTGCCCCAAAGGAAGTATTGATGGAGTCAAACTTGGGAAGAAGAAAAAGGAGTAACTAGGCAAAGACATGTGCACATGGGGTTGTGTGCACAGGTGCGCAGGGGAGCATCTCTAGGGAAGTGGATGTATTTGAGACACGTAAGGTTAAGGGAACAGGATAAAGGTGGGAGATTATGGGATCTTTGTAGGCAGCCCACAGTGACCCAGGTTGGGCTATGCACTGAGGATGGCGTGGGAACACTAGAAACCAAGGTTGGGCAGATAGGATGGTGCCCCACTGCTGCAGGGTGTGAATAATTCAGCGGGTATTGGAGAGTGGCTACATATTTCCTCATCTGATGGATTGGAACAGGCATACTGCAGGTTTTAAGACCACCTAGGAGAGGCCACTAGGGGCTGAACTGCTGCTGGTGGTGAAAATAGAAAGAGGGAAAAGAGTGAAGGAGATTTTGAAGACAGCATCTATGGGAATTGGACAACCCATTAGGTGGAATAAAAAAGGCAAGCGTGGTGTTGGTCTTAGGGGGTTGACACCGTTAACATCAGTGTCATGTCAGGAGTTGACTTCTGGCTGAAGTTGGTGGAGATGAGGGAATTAAAGTGAAAATGATACTGTAGGAATTTAAACGTATACATTATTAAATTTATAATTTTGGTGAGGCTTTTATGGGTAGAGATTTATTGGAAATGTGGCCAATGGCAAAGTAGGGCAGATCTTAGAAGAGATTTTCAAGAAATTTGGTCATTTCTAACTTTATGTTATTGCTTTATATTATAGATTCAGCTCCAAGTATGCAGGGTTAGGGGTTAGACACAGCTTGAGATAACCTTCGAGAACCTAGTTTAAAAAAGCAGATGAGTTTGTATTTTAAGATGTTTAATTCGATTGTTCGATTTTTACAGGCCACATAATTTAGTAGCTAAGTGGGCAGGCTCATGTCAACCCCAGCTTTGCACTTATTAGTCGTATGTTCTTTGTCAAATTAATTCATTGTTCTGTGTCTTCACTTTCTCATCATCAAAATGGGCTTCCTATTAAGTAAGTTGTGGTGAAAATTCAATGAGTCAATCCTGGCACCTGAGAAGAACGCGGTCGATGTTATTACGGTTTCTAAAACAAACAAACAAATAACGTGAAACTATGTAAATAGAAATCAATTTGGTTTTTCTTGTCTTAAAATTAAATAAGAACTCAAAAACACAATTTCATGTTTTACTGGTACTTTCGTATCAGACATGAGGTGTGATGATGACAAATTAGGCCCTTAACCTCATGTCCTTCAGGTTCGCTTCTGTTGTCACAAATGGCAGGATTTCCTTCTCTTTTATGGCTGAATAATATTCCATTGTGTATCTACACCACATATTTTTTTTATCCCTTCATCTATTGATGGACACTTAGGTTGTTTCCATGCTTTGGCCACTGTGAACAATGCCTCAGTGAACATGGGGGTGCAGATATCTCTTTGAGATCCTGATTTCACTGCCTTTGCATGTACACCCAGAAGTGAGACTCCTGGATCAAATGGATCATATTTCTATTTTCCATTTTTTGAGGAACCTCCATCCTGTTTTCCACTGGGACTGCACCTATTTTACATCCCCACCAACAATGCACAAAGGTCCCCTTTTCTCTACATCCTCTCCAATGTTTGTTCTCTCTTATCTTTTTTTAATACAAAAAACAAAAGAGAAGGGCTCTCGCTGTGTACGTGTGAAAGGGACTCTGCGGGGGTTATGGGTCTTCTCACTGCCTTGCCTGATGTACTTAATTCAAGTGTAGAAGATATAGTTGCTACGATATAGGATCACTAAAAATAAGTGATCCAGAACATAAAGGTTTTGCAGAAAAACTGTCAATCTCTAAAATGCTCTATATATTTTCATGGCAACTAAGAATCCCTACCCTTGTCCGCGCCTTTGTTCCCTTCCTTTTCTGTGCTACCTATTTTCAGTGACAAGCAAGAATATGATGCAGCAAAACTAGAAAAAGTCCTCAGTACTTAAAGGGTCAGTAGCCCAGCCAAGTCTTATTGGATGATGGGCAGATTAAGGCACAAGAGTAATTTTTTCCACTAATGCACATCTTAGAATTATGTGATTTTTAAAATTATATACTACAGAGTAAGGAACATACATGACACAATCCTAATAATCACGTAGATGTTTCTTTTCAAAATCCTGCTTTTCCAAAAACACCTGTATTCTAACATGCTTGATCACATGAATGCTGTGATTTTCATGTATTATTTTTCAGGTTTTCTTCAATATCATAGTATCTTTGAAGAAAATCTGTGTACCATGGGGTCATTTTTCAAATTCAGATATACATAGAAACAGATGCTCTCACTTTCTAATTTCTTGAGAACTAAACATAAGGCTGAGGATATTCTGTTTTGAATAGCTTTTTATGTTGTTTTTGCATGTGGCTTTTTTTGTGTGTTTTCAGCTGTTTGAAGTCCATCATTTTATGATTGATTACAAGATGATCTGTTTCATCATTCTGTAATATCCTCCTGTTTTGACAGCATGATTGCATTTCCATGTCCTATTCAGGGGTTGTGGAGAGATGCCAGTTGCCATGGCAGGGATTCTGATGCCCCCCATCAATCTAGTCATGAGATGAGGATGGCCTTTGAAAAGCCACATGCAAATGTTTATTTTCAAAGGTACAATTGGCTCTTTGTGAAGCATCGGATCACTAGACTGGCTATCTTTTACATGAATCATCTAATGAGAAGCATGTTACCATCTAACTTCCCTTTTGGTTTTTTTTTTTTTTTTACATCTTTATTGGAGTATAATTGCTTTACAATGGTATGTTAGTTTCTGCTTCACAACAAAATGAATCAGTTATATATATACATATGTTCCCATATCTCTTCCCGCTTGCGTCTCCCTCCCTCCCACCCTCCCTATCCCACCCCTCCAGGCGGTCACAAAGCACCGAGCTGATCTCCCTGTGCTACGCGGCTGCTTCCCACTAGCTATCTACCTTACGTTTGGTAGTGTATATATGTCCATGCCTCTCTCTCGCTTTGTCACAGTTTACCCTTCCCTCTCCCCATAGCCTCAAGTCCATTCTCTAGTAAGTCTGTGTCTTTATTCCTGTTTCCTCCCTAGGTTTTTCATGACATTTCTTTTTTTCTTAAATTCCATATGTATGTGTTAGCATACGGTATTTGTCTCTCTCTTTCTGACTTACTTCACTCTGTATGACAGACTCTAGGTCTATCCACCTCATTACAATTAGCTCAATTTCGTTTCTTTTTATGGCTAATATTCCATTGTATATATGTGCCACATCTTCTTTATCCATTCATCTGTTGATGGACACTTAGGTTGTTTCCATCTCTGGGCTATTGTAAATAGAGCTGCAATGAACATTTTGGTACATGACTCTTTTTGAATTATGGTTTTCTCAGGGTATATGCCCAGTAGTGGCATTGCTGGGTCACATGGTAGTTCTATTTGTAGTTTTTTAAGGAACCTCCATACTGTTCTCCACAGTGGCTGTATCAATTTACATTCCCACCAACAGTGTAAGAGGGTTCCCTTTTCTCCACACCCTCTCCAGCATTTATTGTTTCTAGATTTTTTGATGATGGCCATTCTGACTGGTGTGAGATGATATCTCATTGTAGTTTTGATTTGCATTTCTCTAATGATTAGTGATGTTGAGCATTCTTTCATGTGTTTGTTGGCAGTCTGTATATCTTCTTTGGAGAAATGGCTATTTAGGTTTTCTGACCATTTTTGGATTGGGTTGTTTGTTTTTTCGTTACTGAGCTGCATGAGCTGCTTATAAATTTTGGAGATTAATCCTTTGTCAGTTGCTTCATTTGCAAATATTTTCTCCCATTCTGAGGGTTGTCTTTTGGTCTTGTTTATGGTTTCCTTTGCTGCGCAAAAGCTTTGAAGTTTCATTAGGTCCCATTTGTTTATTTTTGTTTTTATTTCCATTTCTCTAGGAGGTGGGTCAAAAAGGACCTTGCTGTGATTTATGTCATAGAGTGTCCTGCCTATGTTTTCCTCTAAGAGTTTGATAGTTTCTGGCCTTACATTTAGGTCTTTAATCCATTTTGAGCTTATTTCTCACCACTTGATCATGGTGTATGATCCGTTTAATGTGCTGTTGGATTCTGTTTGCTAGTATTTTGTTGAGGATTTTTGCATCTATGTTCATCAGTGATATTGGCCTGTAGTTTTCTTTCTTTGTGACATCCTTGTCTGGTTTTGGTATCAGGGTGATGGTGGCCTCGTAGAATGAGTTTGGGAGTGTTCCTCCCTCTGCTATATTTTGGAAGAGTTTGAGAAGGATAGGTGTTAGCTCTTTTGTAAATGTTTGATAGAATTCCCCTGTGAAGCCATCTGGTCCTGGGCTTTTGCTTGTTGGAAGGTTTTTAATCACAGTTTCAATTTCAGTGCTTGTGACTGGTCTGTTCATATTTTCTATTTCTTCCTGATTCAGTCTTGGCAGGTTGTGCCTTTCTAAGAATTTGTCCATTTCTTCCAGGTTGTCCATTTTATTGGCATAGAGTTGCTTGTAGTAATCTCTCATGATCTTTTGTATTTCTGCAGTGTCAGTTGTTACTTCTCCTTTTTCATTTCTAATTCTGTTGATTTGTCTTCTCCCTTTTTTTCTTGATGAGTCTGGCAAATGGTTTATCAATTTTGTTTATCCTTTCAAAGAACCAGCTTTTAGTTTTATTGATGTTTGCTATCATTTCCTTCATTTCTTTTTCATTTATTTCTGATCTGATTTTTATGATTTCTTTCCTTCTGCTACCTTTGGGGTTTTTTTGTTCTTCTTTCTCTAATTGCTTTAGGTGCAAGGTTAGATTGTTTATTCGAGATGTTTCCTGTTTCTTAAGGTAGGATTGTATTGCTATAAACTTCCCTCTTAGAACTGCTTTTGCTGCATCCCATAGATTTTGAGTCGTCATGTCTCCATTGTCATTTGTTTCTAGGTATTTTTTGATTTCCTCTTTGATTTCTTCAGTGATCACTTCGTTATTAAGTAGTGTATTGTTTAGCCTCCATGTGTTTGTATTTTTTACAGATCTTTTCCTGTAATTGATATCTAGTCTCATAGCGTTGTGGTCAGAAAAGATACTTGATACAATTTCAATTTTCTTAAATTTACCAAGGCTTGATTTGTGACCCAAGATATGATCTATCCTGGAGAATGTTCCATGAGCACTTGAGAAAAATGTGTATTCTGTTGTTTTTGGATGGAATGTCCTATAAATATCAATTAAGTCCATCTTGTTTAATGTATCATTTAAAGCTTGTGTTTCCTTATTTATTTTCATTTTGGATGATCTGTCCATTGGTGAAAGTGGGGTGTAAAAGTCCCCTACTATGATTGTGCTACTGTTGATTTCCCCTTTTCTGGCTCCTAGCATTTGCCTTATGTAGTAAAGTGCCCCTATGTTGGGTGCATAAATATTTACAATTGTTATATCTTCTTTTTGGCTTGATCCCTTGATCATTATGTAGTGTCCTTCTTTGTCTCTTATAATAGTCTTTATTTTAAAATCTATTTTGTCTGATATGAGAATTGCTACCTCAGCTTTCTTTTGGTTTCTATTGCATGAAATACCTTTTTCCATCCCCTTACTTTCAGTCTGTATGTGTCTCTAGGTCTGAAGTGGGTCTCTTGAAGACAGCAAATATATGCGTCTTGTTTTTGTATCCATTCAGCCAATCTGTGTCTTTTGGTGGGAGCATTTAGTCCATTTACATTTAAGGTAATTATCGATATGTATGTTCCCATTCCCATTTTCTTAATTGTTTTGGGTTCCTTATTGTAGGTCTTTTCCTTCTCTTGTGTTTCTTGCCTAGAGAAGTTCCTTTAGCAGTTGTTGTAGAGCTGGTTTGGTGGTGCTGAACTCTCTCAGCTTTTGCTTGTCTGTAAAGGTTTTCATTTCTCCATCAAATCTGAATGAGATCCTTGCTGGGTAGAGTAATCTTGGTTGCAGGTTTTTCTCCTTCATCACTTTAAATATGTCCTGCCAGTCCCTTCTGGCTTGCAGAGTTTCTGCTGAAAGATCAGCTGTTAACCTTATGGGGATTCCCTTGTGTGTTTTTTGTTGTTTTTCCCTTGCTGCTTTTAATATGCTTTCTTTGTATTTAATTTTTGACAGTTTGATTAATATGTGTCTTGGCGTATTTCTCCTTGGATTTATCCTGTATGGGAGTCTCTGTGCTTCCTGGACTTGATTAACTATTTCCTTTCCCATATTAAGGAAGTTTTCAACTATAATCTCTTCAAATATTTTCTCAGTCCCTTTCTTTTTCTCATCTTCTTCTGGAACCCCTATAATTCGAATGTTGGTGCATTTAATGTTGTCCCAGAGGTCTCTGAGACTGTCCTCATTTCTTTTCATTCTTTTTTCTTTATTCTGCTCTGCAGTAGTTATTTCCACTATTTTATCTTCCAGGTCACTTATCCGTTCTTCTGCCTCAGTTATTCTGCTATTGATTCCATATACAGTATTTTTCATTTCATTTATTGTGTTGTTTACCATTGCTTGTTTCATCTTTAGTTCTTCTAGGTCCTTGTTAAATTTTTCTTGCATTTTGTCTATTCTATTTCCAAGATTTTGGATCATCTTTACTATCATTATTCTGGATTCTTTTTCAGGTAGACTGCCTATTTCCTCTTCACTTGTTAGGTCTGGTGGGTTTTTATCTTGCTCCTTCATCTGCTGTGTGTTTTTCTGTCTTCTCATTTTGCTTATCTTACTGTGTTTGGGGTCTCCTTTTTGCAGGCTGCAGGTTCGTAGTTCCCATTGTTTTTGGTGTCTGTCCCCAGTGGCTAAGGCTGGTTCAGTGGGTTGTGTAGGCTTCCTGGTGGAGGGAGTAGTGCGTGTGTTTTGGTGGATGAGGCTGGATGTTGTCTTTCTGGTGGGCAGGTCCACGTCTGGTGGTGTGTTTTGGGGTGTCTGTGGACTTATTATGATTTTAGGCAGCCTCTCTGCTAATGGGTGGGGTTGTGTTCCTGTCTTGCTAGTTGTTTGGCATAGGGTGTCCAGCACTGTAGCTTGCTGGTCGTTGAGTGAAGCTGGGTGCTGGTGTTGAGATGGAGATCTCTGGGAGATTTTTGCCGTTTGATATTATGTGCAGCTGGGAGGCCTCTTGTGGACCAGTGTCCTGAAGTTGGCTCTCCCACCTCAGAGGCACAGCACTAACTCCTGGCTGCAGCACCAAGAGCCTTTCATCCACACGGCTGCTTAATTTGGGATGATTCGTTGTCTACTCATGTATTCCACAGATGCAGGGTTCATCAAGTTGATTGTGGAGCTTTAATCCGCTGCTTCTGAGGCTGCTGGGAGAGATTTCCCTTTCTCTTCTTTGTTCTCACAGCTTCCAGGGGCTCAGCTTTGGATTTGGCCCCACCTGTGCGTGTAGGTCGCCGGAGGGGCGGCTCTTCTTTGCTCAGAGAGGACGGGGTTAAAGGAGCCGCTGATTCGGAGGCTCTGGCTTACTCAGGCCGGGGGGGAGGGAGGGGCACAGAGCGCGGGGCGGGCCTGCGGCGGCAGAGGCCAGCGTGACGTTGCGCCGGCGTGAGGTTGCAGCAGCCTGAGGCGCGCCGTGCGTTCTCCCGGGGGAGTTGTCCCTGGATCCCGGGACCCTCGCAGTGGAGGGCTGCACAGGCTCCCCGGAAGGGGGTTGTGGATAGTGACCTGTGCTCGCGCACAGGCTTCTTGGTGGCGGCAGCAGCAGCATTAGCGTCTCATGCCCGTCTCTGGGGTCGGCACTTTTAGCTGCTCTTGCGCCCGTCTGTGGAGCTCCTTTAAGCAGCGTTCTTGATCCCCTCTCCTCGCGCACCAGGAAATAAAGAGGGAAGAAAAAGTCTCTTGCCTCTTCGGCAGGTCCAGACTTTTCCCCGGACTCCCTCCCGGCTAGCCGAGGTGCACTAACGCCCTGCATGCTGTGTTCACGCCGCCAGCCCCAGTCCTCTCCCGGCGCTCCGACTGAAGCCGGAGCCTCAGCTCCCAGCCCCGCCCGCCCCGGCGGGTGAGCAGACAAGCCTCTCGGCTGGTGAGTGCCGGTCGGCCCTGATCCTCTGTGCTGGAAACTCACCGCTTTGCCCTCCGCTCCCCTGTTGCTGTGCTTTCCTCCGCGGCTCCGAAGCTCCCCCACTCCGCCACCCGCAGTCTCTGCCCGCGAAGGGGCTTCCTAGTGTGTGGACACTTTTTGTCCTTCACAGCTCCCTCCCGCTGGTGCAGGACCCGTCCCTATCCTTTTGTCTGTTTATTTTTTTTTTTTTCCCTAACCAGGTACGTGGGGGGTTTCTTGCCTTTTGGGAAGTCTGAGGTCTTCTGCCAGTGTTCAGTAGGTGTTCTGTAGGAGTTGTTCCACGTGTAGATGTATTTCTGGTGTATCTGTCCCCTTTTGGTTTTAATAAACTTCCACTGCCCTCAACCTCAAGCCATTTGGGCCAAGAATCAAAAGCCATATTGTACAATTTTACTGTCCTTTTTAGTTATATAAGTTATATAGGATTATCTTTTTAATTCATCCAAACGGTCTAGATTATGGCCAGAGAGCTTAGGTTTGTTATTGTGTCTTGCCCTGAGTTCAGAAGTTGATTTACACATTTTCATATGGATCACACATAAGTACACAGATGTTTCTGTGCAAGTTAGGGTGACCATTTAGACATCAAGGAAACATCCTCCATATCAGGGCTTTTTCTAAGAATGTGTACCAAATGTTAGTGTGACTTTTTTTTTAATACAGCTTTTTCACATTTTGGAATTCCTTGTCAAATTAAGTAAAAAGCCTTTAACAAGGTTTCTTGTTAAAGAAGTCTTTAACAAGGTTAAGAAGCCTTTAACAAGGTTTCTTAAAGCCAGAAGTTTGCAAAACTCTTGTCCTGCCATCCTGAATCATATTAGTTTAAACTATTAAGCTAGTTAGTTTAGGACTTAACTAATAACTAAACTAACAGATTAAGTAGTTTAATCTTTTAACTAACCAACCATTTAAATACACACATATCAGTTTCATAAAATGACCTATTAGCTTCAGCTGATGACTGCAGTTTTTCGCCTTCTGTGATTAGCATCTTCCAGGTTTGAGAAATAGAGACATCTGGGAAACAAAATAAAAGGTGCTATGTCCATAAAATACCCTCTTACTTCTGAAAAAGAAAGAAAAGAAACAGAAAAGAAAAAATAAATTCAATTGTGACACATTGTGAGGCTTATGACCACTATGTTTGCCTTTCAGATCCCCAGCTCAAGGGTATAGTGACCAGGTTATATTGCAGGCAAGGCTACTACTTGCAAATGCACCCCGATGGAGCTCTCGATGGAACCAAGGATGACAGCACTAATTCTAGTAAGTGACAACCTCAGGCCACCAGTGAACACAATTGGTAGAAGATACACTGCTACTTAAATGACTTTTAAAAATACACTTGCAAATATTGGGTTATGTTCATTCATTTTTCCAAATGTTACACAATAGAATGCCATTGACAATTTTACTTGGACCACATGGCTGGAAATATTCATAGAGCCACAAAAGAAACCTGTCATTTTAAGAGACGTATTAGTGAATCTTTTCAGGTTTTTTTCCCAAACAATTGTCATATCCAGCATTATTGTTACTTTAATCTCATTATCATCAAAGTCAAGTAACTACACTAACACATTCAGGTGAAAGTTGATTACATGTTTACTTTGGAAGTTTTATCTTTATTAGGCCTGTAGCTTCTTAATGATAACTGGAAATTCATGAGTTACAAGGATTAGTTGTTTCAAATAATAGAAATGTTATGTTTCAAATAATAAAAATATTATTTTTAAAAGTCTTTGTGTTCAACAAGAAAAGATAGTATCTTTCTTTATAGAGAGAACATGAAGGCTGTGTGCTTTTAAATGCATTGTACAAATTGTTTATTTGATAAAATTGGGTCTGTGCTTTTATTTAGTTTTTTAAATTAAAAAGCCACCCACTTTCCCTTGTTTTAATGTCTGTCTTCATTTTACTATTTCTTTATATATAACTTTTCTTTGTATTTTTATTCTGGTGCCCACCCCTCTTGTTCAATTGTGTGTTCCTTTCCCATTTTCTGTTCATATTGGCCTCTGATTCCCTTTAGTTTAGCACATCAGTTCTAAAATAGACACACTTTTTATTGCTCAGGAGAATTAGTGAAAAGCAAAAATTGATTTTATTCTAAATATTTAATCACATATTACTAGTAGATATGAATCTTTTCATTGATTTATCATTTATCCTTCATATACAGAACATCATTCTATGGAAAGAAGGAGGCTTTGAATACATATAACCAAATTATAGATTCTTCCTGTTTTAAAGTCTAGTAATCAACTGTTGAGAAGCACTGATTCTGAGAGCAGCTAATGATATAGACTATTTTTGCATTTGGTGTTGCTAAGTGAAATATCAATATTTTCCCAGCCATTGTGTTTATATTTTAGACTTTGGATGTCACTTCATTTTTAATTTTTGTTTCAATTTTAAATATTTTCTTTGTTTATCTACATTCTCCTCCTATTCAATGTTTAATCTTTTCCTCTCTTTGTTTATATTATGTCGTCCTTTTGTACTTTAAATTTTTCCCTGTCATATTTGTTCATTGATTTTTTGTTCGCTCTATTTCCTCTTTTGATTTAGAAAAAGAGAAGGTAAAGCAATTCAGATACAGAGAAGAAAGAGAAGACATTTTTATTCATAAGACTGATGTCAAACGTTGTTTACTTTTTGGGATTTTGATATTAGGTTGAACTTTTAAAATCATCAGCACTTGACCATCTTTGACCTACAAAAGATGTCAGTTTCTTCTGATTCATGTTAATACATATATATCTGCTCATTTTCCTTTCCCCACTTTTAACTCCTCACCCATTCTTTGACAAAACGCATTCTCTTTTTCTTACATGTTACAGTCATGGGGGTCATGGACTTTAGAGACTCCTAAGTTCTGATGTCTTCAATGTCCTCTGATTTTCTTCAGCCAGAGTCTAGTAGAGCACGAGAACAAGTTTTCCATAACTATGGTTATGATAAGAGCTATGACACTGATTTATCAGACTAGAGGTTGATGCCATCCATTTTGACAAAGTTTTCAAGAAAGGAAATATACTATAGCCATATGAAAATGCTGCTTAGTTGGACTTCCTGGGAAAATAATTTCCTTCAAACAAATGTTTTATGAGTTTTTTCCCTACCTTCTCCTTTTGTTTTTGTAATGCCAAACAAATTGGTTATTTTTCATTGTGGACTCAATATCGAGTTAAGAAGTGTCAAGTAGACACTGTCTTTTAAAAGCATATTGCTTCACAATTGAGGCACAATATTTCCTAAATTGTGAAAGTACAGATGTAGACATTATACACACACGTGATTATAGCTGGTTATCTGCATAATATTAAACACTAGACTGGAAAGCTGAGATAGTAAAAGATACTAGACCTTCTGTTCCTGAATGTATGAGGCTTCTTTCCTCCTATTGTGTAACTGCGCCAGAGGAACAAGAATCTCTGGGTGGCTTGTGAAATCCTTTCTAATCCCCTCAGATACTGGTGAGGAACAGTTCTGGGAACCAAGCAGGAACAGGAGCCCCAGTGGGCAAGCAAATCAGAACCAAATCAGAGTGACCTCACTAGAGGGATTTCGATTCCTATGCAAAGATCTGGCCCACAGTTTCTTTTCTTACAAGTTACCATTGCATTTTATGTGCCCTTTAAGCCAGTTAGGTTAGTTTCTTCACCATTTCAACATTTGCAAAGACAAAGCAGAACAGAATAAAACAGTCTGAGATAAATGTTTCCTTCTCAAAAGGTTATAAAAATTGTATGATTGTAAAATTTAATAAAACTTGGCAGATTGTAGCAGCTTTAGCAAGGATGAATTTTAAGATATTTTCTTTTCTCTGGTTTATCACAGTAATCTTCTACTCCTAGGGAAATGGTTAGCCCTGAAAAGTGTTCTTTAGAAATGGAGGTGAGCATCAGAGATGCTGACAGACAGGTCCTCATTAGAGCACTGCCCTTTTTTCTTGAGGAAGGCTATGATGTAATAATTCACAAACACATTCCATGTTTTTATATTTCTCTGAATGCAAAACAAGGATTATTCATCTATAGATAGGAAAAATAAAGAGAAATAACCTACACGTCACCCTGATGCCATCCCAAAAGTCGTCAAATGACAAAACTGAGGCTTGAATCTTCAAATTTTCATGATTTGAGCTCAATAAATAGCCCACTACTAAATATGAGATTACTTAAAACTAGGTAAAGTCGAACCAACCTGCTCAGCTTCCTTTGTCAAAAGATTTAAATGTGTTGGAAAGGAGAAAGGCCTGCAGGCGAACCTGATACTAACGTCCTCCCAGGCTTAACAGCCTGAGATCTAGAACTATCTGGGCAAGAAAATGGTCCTAGTAGAGAGATACTGGAGCAACTCACCTGCTTACTTAGGCTTGCACATGCCCTGGAAAGATCTTTCACAAAAGGTAGTGAGCGCCTGGCTTACCTCATCACCACACTCATTTTCCGGGGTGTGTTTCTTTAAAATTCTTAGAGTTTCCCTTCTATCTACTAAAGGTCAGCATTACCATGACTATGGTGTTTGATTAGGGAGTGGTTTTCTTCCCCAGTTTGCTTCTGGGGATGCCCCGGGGTTTTTCCTGTGCTCTTAAACTTCTTTGTCCCCATTACCAGATACTGCAAGCAGAAGAGGACTATAGAAATATCCATATGCAATAACTATTGCAAGATCAAAGCCTCATACAAACCAATCCCTCTCACCTTAGAAGTTCCTAACCTGATAACTTGCTGTTTGAAAATGGCCGGTCACTCACAGTGCCCACTCCCCGAAAGGCCTTAGGAAGGTGTTTCTTACCTTGGCTGTAGGTCGGGGTCATTTGAGGAGCGTTTGTTTTTAAAAATTCGTGATGCCCTAAACCCACTCCCAGAGACTGATTTAATTCCATTGGTCTGGAGTTGGGCATGGCCATCCTATTTTATGAATACAGCTAGTTTTAAAGTGCAGCCAGGGTTGAATGAAATTCACTATTCTATGGAGACTGGAGTGTTCCACAGAATGAACAAAGTAGCATGGACATCTTCATTATTCTTACTCCCCTAGGTCTTGTGATATTGCTTTATAATTATGTTATATACAAAAAGAGTGAAAAAAACGTAATGATGTTTCATTTAATGTGGGTATCTGTGGTTTTGATTAGCGCCATGGTTCAGTCATGGTCAGCTCTGAATAGGCTTCCACATTACGGTGGTTCTATGGATTCACTTTCCGTTTTCATCCTGTAAATTGTAATAACTATTATTTTAATTATTATTCAGGTCACAACCAAAATCCTAGGGAGGGGGACAGTTTTTTTTTTAGTTCAGTCATTTTAGACTATCTTCTATAATTTTACTCTTTCCCATACTGTATTATTTTAGTGAGTTCTTGATGCACTTACCTTCTAGGATTATTCCATCTGGCCTATATCAATTATATGGCACCTACAAATACCATTAGATATGTATGAAGGTTAGAATAATTAAGTTTGAATAGGTTAGGATAGAATAGTTTGCATGGATAGATGTACAATTATGGTTTTCAAAAAAACTTCTGCACGTAAATCAGGAATTACCCTATGATGCCCATCCTTTCAAAATATAAGGGAGATGGGACAGTTCAGGTATTACAGAAAACAGTGAAAATGGCCAATGGCTTTCTCCCATGAAGAAGGAATACTGAGAGTTACCATGACATAAATACTCAATAAATCCACACTCACGTTTAATATTAACTAATAGAAATAAGCAAACAGAAGCCTTGTTCCTCCATAAGGATATCATAAGCCCCTAGAATCCAACAGAAGACAGTCCAGTGTTAGTTTGCATCATGAAAGCTAATATCCACCTAACCATATATGCCCCTGAGTGTTCTTGCAGGATAATTTTCTAGGGCCATGGCCTGCCATTTTCCTTTCATCATCTGAGTAGCACAGACATCTTGAGATCTCAAGATCAGTAATAGGTAATAATTGGAAGAGAGGGCATAATTTTCCCCTACCATATTCAGAGAAACCATGTGCCTTGGAATTAAATAGAACACAATTTAGAAAGTCCATTTAAAATTATGTACTGAGTAAACCTATCGATTTAAGTCAAAATTGCCCACATTTTTGAACTATGTATCTTTTGTGGAATAAAGGTGAGAGCCTTAACCTAAGATATTTTACTTGTACATTTACTGCGACATTTTAGTGTTTTCATTGCCTCTTCTGGCCTGGTTCTGTTACTTAGAATTAGACTTGAATTAAGAACTAGAATAGGAGCAGATAACCTCCCATAATTAACAGTTATCTTATAAATGTGTCTCTGATAAAATCTCCAAAATCATCCAGCATTTCTCACCAAGAATGGTGCTAGAATACCCGCTACACAGTCACATGTAACCATGGCATGGAAATGCATTATTAAGGATGTTAAGATATTTTTTTTAAAAAATCAGTGATAACATTGCTGTCTGCACAATGTAAAATATACGTAAAAATACATTTCTGTCAATAAGAGAAGAAACAGAACATGGAAACATGAGTTTTTATCTCTGTCGTGGGTAAAATTGAATACTTTTCCCTCTTTGTTTTAGTTTTCACTCATAGTTTTATGAACTATTAATAAAGAAAATTATCTATGAAATTTGCATGCCATTCAGTTTGATTAGTTCTTTCTAAATTTAGCACATTGGCAGGTGCACATCATTTCTGGACTCTGCTGGCATATCATGTTGGTTCTGCAAGAGTAATTTAGTTTTGGAATTACCTTTTAAACTTCTTGCCTGTCCTACATTGCAGTGATGAAGCAAACCTTCTACTTAAAAGACCAGAATAAACACTCAACTTGGGCTCTTAAAATTCTGCTTTTTCAGAATCTTTGTAGCTTATTTCTTTTGGTATCAAATGGTGTCAGAGACTGTGATACTATAATCACGATTGCAGGCTTGATTCTAGAATCACAATTACAGGCTTGATTCTGTTTATTATGCCATCAGTTCTTCAGAATGCTATAGGGAGACTGCTAAGATCTATAAATTGGAGCTCAAGTGCAAATTTTACTTGTAACAGAAACTTCTTAAATAGAGTAATAAAAGTTAATGAATTGGAACTTCTCAGAAGGTTGTAAGAAACATAATGTTTCTCAAATAGAACAAATGAGACAGAGAAAAGTGATGGGGATGCTTTGCTTCTTCCTGCCCTTTGGTGACAGACTGTCTTTCTCTTAACAGCACTGTTCAACCTCATACCAGTGGGACTGCGCGTCGTGGCCATACAGGGAGTGAAAACAGGGTTGTATATAGCCATGAATGGAGAAGGTTACCTCTACCCATCGGTAAGTAGCATGCCCAAGATATTGGCCATTCATTCAATGTCTGCAAAATAGCGAGAGCATCAACCACAAAAGTGAGAAAGTTCTGTCTCATGACTCTCATTTTTGCTTTAGTATTTGATCTTTACTGCAATGCTGTAGGAGCTATTAATTCATTAGTCATCAATGTTTGATAATATCAGTGTATCAAGTGGAAGAGTTATATCACCTCTTAAAATTGTGCGTTTGCATATTTTTATATGTCCCAGTTCACAGAAAATTGAGCAATTTTGAAAGCGTTGATACTGATATAATCTTTTTCTACTGTTTAGAATTGTGCTTGTCTTAGGGAGTTTCTTGTAAAAGATTATTTTATAAAAAGAAACAGAATAAATGGGAATTCTACAAAAGTAAATTTAGGAGAGATTAGTTCTTTTAAAAGTGAGAATTCAGATTGAGTAAATGCTTTATTGGGAAAATAATTCTAATATCAAAATGGATATTGCATTTAAATTTAAGCAAGTCTCGGTTTTGTGTTAATGTGTACTAGTAGCTGGGCACCTTCTAGTCTCTTCTGTAATATTTACTGTTTACAAATAATTCATATCCAGGTATACTGTATCCATATATTATAATGCAGCTAGAATTCATATCTGTCACAAGTCCAAGCAATAGAGACTTAGATGAAAATACTTCTTTCCATTATTCCTTGAGCAAAAGTGGATAAAATCATGGAGCCTCAAAGAAAATTCTCTTATTTAGGTTTGCATGTCATCTTAGTATAAATTCTTTAAAACTCTGTTGTTAAATATCATCATCAAAAAGCCCACATGTAAACATACATACATACACACACACACCTAAAACTTAAGCAGAGAAGAAGCATCCTCTGGGGCCTCCCATGCAATGTGATATATTTTCTTCAGCAAATCCGGGAAATCTGTCAAAGAAGATGAAATGTGAGCTGCAGATTCCCTTCATGGTGAGCTGGGAAATACCCTTGTCATTTGGAACCTTCCTCCACCTTCCCTGAAGGGTGTTCCTGCACACAGACCTGGGCCCTACATTATGCAAATTGCATTCTGTTTCACAAGATGAATATTCAACATACTGGGAGCAAGAGGAAGCTAGAATTCCCTATCTCCCCTTTAGGAAGAATTCGATTCAGATAAAGATCATTTTCTAGAGATACCTTATTTCAGATAAAAGTCAGTTTCATTGATGTGACATTTGTTCTGTTATTTTTGTTTCTTTTACCCGCAAGTAACCTCTGAGATGCCTAAAAATTATTAGATGCAGTTTCTGCCATAGCTTCTAGTTCTGTTTCTGCCAGTCTGCTGATGATTTTATCCTGTTGTCCTGCTGAGGTATATGCATTGACGTAGGGGAAATGTAAATGTTTGTTTGATCTTTTTGCTTCTGAGATGCTTTCTGTTTTCTTGTGATGAGGTTGCACATGTATGCCGTTTTTCTAAAAGGTAGAGAATATCATCGTGAGTATGTGTCTTAGCTTAAAATCCAAGTGCTGGTTCTGGTCAGGGCAGTCTAAGTGGTGCAGCAAGAATAGAGTGAGGACAGAGCTAACTGCCCAGTCCAGTCCTTGGCACCTTAAATATGGCCTTTCCACCCAAAAATCAGATCTGTGGGCAGTACCTGCCCTAGGATTAGTCCCAGTAACACCATCAAGCTTTTTATCTGACCCATTGTTTTCTACTCTCACCTTCCAGATTCTCCAGGTTCTTGGCTTCTGTGCCTCCCTTTTGGTGTCTTGATTCTCTGATTTGCAGATCTTGGTTTTCTCCTCTTCTCATTTTTGACTCTTTGCTCTGAGCCCAGGACCTGGTAAGGAGCGCTCTATTCACGCAGCCTTACCCTAAAACGTCCCCTGCCCAGGCCAGGCCCTTAGAATCCTCAGCATCTTGTAGGAAAAGGATTTAGATAAAAATGGAATGTGATTTCCAGTTTTTACTAATATTCTATGGTTAAAGTGCTCTGTTTATGTCAAGGTAATGAAATTTGAACTTCAAATATTTCAGGGAAAAAGAATGTTTTCCCACATTCAGTCCTTTCCATAATTAGTTTCTGAGAGCCTACTAAAATAATAATCTAGAACAACACAATATAACAATTACTATAATATGTAATAGTAATAATGGTTAATATGTATCTAGTGCACTCCGCCTAGCACTGTTCTAAGTGCATTACAGTCTTGGCTCATTTAATTCTCCCAACCAATTAAGCAGATATTGTTAAAATGATAATACTGATGAACAGAGAGCTTAAGAATCTGTGCAGTCACCCAGGGAGTAGACAGAGAAGACAGGATTTGAGCCTTATTAGTCTGACTCATTAGCTTACATTTTTAACTGTTTCACTGTACTGCTTTCATGCGCCAAACAGTTTTTATAATATGGTCTGGCACCCATTCTAAGAAGAAGTTATAAACACAAGATCATGTAATAAAAATCTTTAGTGAATTGTTACCTAGGGAAGAAACTTAATTTCAATTATTAAGAAGTATCATTTGAAATATAATCTGTTTCCTTTGGAGATTCTCAAGTTAAAAAATCGTAGAAAATGATATTTATCGGAGGAAAGGTTGATATTATGTACTGGGTGCTTAATATTCTTAAAATGTATCACAGGTAACGTTTGAGCTTAAATTTTTAAAGCCGGCGTGGTTAACCCAACTAAGAAGTTTTGAACTAAGCTGAATAGCTTTTTGAAAAGGAAAACTCCACTCAAGCTAAGATTTAAAGGAAAAAGTTAATGAAGATTGAAGTCCGAGAAACAAAGGAATCTGTTTTAAGCTTATACCCACTTTAAAAAGATCAAATTAGACTAGTGTCTGATATGAGACTGCTCTTATTGAGGATCTGTAAATTTAGAACGTAGGCAATAAAATACTCAGATCATTCAAAGTGAGTTCCATTAAATGAAAGTCACACTAGGGATCTGACTTGGAGTGTATATTCCTCTATTTGTATTTCAGGAAGTGACTCTCATAATCCCTTGCCATCCAAATAAAGATATTTAATTTGTCAGATAATTCCACCTCAGGGGGATGAAAGAAGGTATCTTGACTGAGATGTAAATAATCACATTTCCGATGCTGAAGGTACTTGTTCCCTGTGGAATCTCTTCTTCAACATGACAAGAGTCATTTCTTTTGTGGTCATAATGATTGTAATATGTTTCTTGAAGATGCCTCTCAAGAGATTTGATGTTAGATACAAACAGTTTGCTTGAAGATAGAATGCAGGCTGCATGGTCACAGAACAGAAACTGACAAGGAAATACTTTTTTAAAGAATTACTTTAAAATGATATTTAGGAAAAATGCATGTTGACCAACTATAAACTATTTATAGTGCACTTGTATTTCTGTGCCCATGGAGTGATGTGTGAGTTCTTTGCTCATCCCTGATATCCATCTTGTCTCTGAATAGCATCTCTGGACATCCATCCTCAGGGAACTGGTCACTGTTTATCCCAGTGCTGGTGGGGTACCCTAGCCATGCCTCCCAGTGTTCTGTTTTTCTTTAGGTACCAGGCAGTACATGAGACTAATCATGTAATCTGAGCTACAGTGACTGTCACTGGCCATCACTATCCATTGCAGGTGAGCCAAGGGCCTCAGTAGCATCTGATGACTGCTTATCCTGGGGACCAGCCTTTTGTTCTTTGATGTGACCCCTGGGAGCTGGGAGGCAAAACTATAACTGAGCAGGTTTCCATTCATCTGGTTACACAGAGGTGCCCCTTCCATTTTTCATCTTTCATTCTTCATCTCTCTGAATGGGTCAATTTCTTTATCTTAAAACTATATTAAATTTGAGATGATTGTTAATGTCTTTGTTATTCTAAGAATCTATGACTCTATGTGCATGTTTTTCTGCACAAACAATATCTAACACCTTTTGAGAATGTATATATGTGTGTGTGTGTATATATATATATATAATTTGTGTGTATCTAGTTTGTGTGTGTTTCAGTGGAATTACACATTGTGCCTAAATTACACACACATTTACATGATTACAGTTCTGATCAGAGTGTTTCTATTTCTTTGTATGAAATGTTAAATAATAGTTTTAAAATTTACACCTATTCTAAAGGTTTACTTACCATGCTGAATATATATTTCTTTTTTTATGAAGTTTTCCTATGGTCTCTTCCACATTATGACTCAGTTGGATATATCATCCAGGCTCAAAATGGCTATTATCCTTTCTTGGTATTTTGGCTCAGATAATTTCTAGTAATAAGAAAGCAACTATAGTGCTTCAGTTAATTTCTCTCCAGCATTCATGTAGTTCCTATGACCCTGAATACTGATGCACAGAATATGATTGATTATGACAAAGGCAAGAATGCCATCGTTCTACTTAAGGTCACTTACCAGAAGGAAAAAACAATTTAGAAACAAAAGCAAATGGCAGACTACATATAACTAATTTTAAGTCGTCTTTGGACAAAAGGAAAACGTGAAACATCCTATTCTTCTACTGTTAGGTTGATAGTAGGCAATCAACCTGAATGCCTTTAGGTTGGGCAAGTACTCTACAGTCTACAGTTTGGCCACAATAACAACTACTACTTTTTTTTTTTTAATTTTTATTGGAGTATATTTGAGTTACAATGTTGTATTAGTTTCAGGTGTACAGCAAAGTGAATCAGTTATACATATACATATATCCACTCTTTTTTTAGATTCTTTTCCCATATAGGCCATTATAGAGTACTGAGTAGAGTTCCCTGTACTATACAGTACGTCCTTATTAGTTATCTGTTTTATATATAATAGTGTGTATATGTCAATCCCAATCTCCCAGTTTATCCCTCCCCCCACTTTATCCCCAGTAACCATTAGTTTGTTTTCTACATCTGTGACTCTACTTCTGTTTTGTAAATAAGTTCATTTCTAAGGGAAGACACTATATACACAGTAACTTTGTTTCTACACACATGTTAACTTTGTTTCTGGGCCTAGAGACACTGGTGTTGGCAACCTGGGAATTAAGGGACTGGAAAGGATGAGAGATATTTGAAAGTGTTTCTTGGGGAGTTATGGGAAGAACTCTGCAGTTGTCTGGGTAGGGGAGGCGACAGAATCACGGCTCACTCTGGTATGATTAACTCAGAACCTGGTGAGCTGTGACGCTTCCCTGGAAGAAAACAAAACCCAGAAGGAGGAGGGAGCCTGGGTGGAGGAAGATGGTGCATTCAGTTTTGGAACCAGGATTTCCAGGTGGGTTATAATCCCACTGCTGGATGCTGACTCATGTATCCTGGAAGAATCACATCAAAGGGCTGTCTTAAGAATGGTGTGCAGATGGAGAAGGAATTGTTCTGTGATGGATGGTGATTGTTTTACTTTTCCTGCTGAATGTCAGACAAGTTGAAGAAATAGGGTCAACAGCATCTGCATGGATGAAGTTAGATATTAGAAAGAACATTATTAAGTATCATGACTTCTTGAAAAATCGTTCTAATATATTTTGCTTGATTTCTAAATATACAGAGTCGATAGAGGCAATTTTGGTCACCGGGTAGTAGAGCAGAGGACTAGCTGCGTAAATTCATAACTTGTGCCTTTATAGAAATGATGCTAATAATATGGGAACAAAGTATCAGGCCTTTGGAGATTCTTACAGTAACTCGCAATCCTCATTATACATAAGACTTACTCAGATAGCATTGTAAATATCCAGATCCCAGGACATTAACCTAAAAGGTTCCCACTCAGTGAGTTCGATATTCCTCAAAATCAGATTTTGTATATGTGTCCCAGGCATTTCTAACACATGTGCCTGAAGGAGTCCCCCTTGATAAACAAGGGTCTGCATCACTGTCTCAGGAGCTGTGACTCTGAGATGACATGATTTTATATTTACCATTGCTTTATGATTATTGTTATTGTTGTTATTTACAAATTCATGGTCCAGTTCAAGCCCCTTTGAAGTCAGCAGAATGATGTGACCATAAGTAGTGCTTGCCTGTCCCACTGATCAAATGAGCTGGCCTTTGAGGAACTGCACAGAGAAAAGACCCAGCTGTGATCACTCTGCTCACTCTGGAAAGAATAGGACAAGAAATGTGTCCTTGAGCATCAAGATAATATAGGGAAAGACAGGAATCTTGCTGAGACTTGAGAAAATGAAGTAAGAGAAATGGAAACAAAGACATTGAATTTGCAACTAGTAACAGCTGGTTTGCAAACTTGAAAGAAAACTAGTCTCTTCACCATGTGAAAAGCTCAGGGGTTCCCCCTGAGATGATCAGCCTGGGGCCATCGCGCTCTGCTGACCTGAAGGGCTGGCTCAGAACAAGGACATCCTGTCAGAGCAGGTTTTCAATGACAACAAAGCTGGGTTGCTTCAGAAGTGAACTCTTTTTAGGATTTTTTTTTAAAAATTACTTATAAAATAAATATATCTATATTTAATATATTGTGTATTTTTCCTAAGCCTCTGTTTCCTCGGAGACAAGTCTGTTTTCCTCTAAGCAGGACCTTCCCACACAAGTCCCATTTCTGGAACAAAGGAGGCCTCCTTCTGCCCTAGACAATCAGCAGGTTCCTGATGCTTGGAGCTTCTTTTCCAGGTCCTGTGAAGAGAGTGGGGTGATCCCATGTGGGCCCACCATTATATAAATTTCTTAACTATACCAAAGCCGCTACACCTCACAAAAATTAAACACATATGTCTGATAACAAGAGTGTGCAAGAAATATATAGAAGATCATCTCTGCTCAGTATAATTGTTCAGCACTTAAATATAGGCTGAAGAATCAAGCACTCTGTAGAGATGTGTATAATCATAAATTCATTTATTTGCTCATTCAAATCAACCAGTATTATTGTATGCCTCCCACTGACAGCTATTGTGCTGTATGTATGTGCTGGAGCTTCAAAGATACGTGAAAAACTCCCGATTTAAAAACAAACCAACAACCAAAACCCTCTAAAGTCCAAGAGGTATGAGGAAATCATTCAGAGGGCATCTTCACTAGATGAATTCTAAGAGTCTTTTCTCCGAACCTGTGATTCCATGGTTATGTTTGTACGTTTCCTATCACTCCTTTGATAGTGGTGGATACGTAGCACGTCTTCAATCTGTAGTTCTTGATTGCTTATTGTTAAGGTGGAATCAGTTTCACCAGCAAATTTTATGAATCTATTCCTTGAGTGCCTTCCTTGTTCATGCTATTTATTATGCATTCCACTTATCTTTTTTCCCCACAAAAAAACATTAAGCATCAGCAAAGAAGATAGGAGTCTGTTAATTTCTCGAGTTAGAATTGCAGAAAAGCACTTATTTACACATTTCCTTTCCTGAAAGGGCATGATAAACTCACAGAGGCAGAACTCGGATATGCAATGTCTGCCTCTATAACATGGTCATATTTACATTAATGGGTGAGTGGTAATGCTGTCTTCACCTTAAAAAAGAATCTCAAGGCAAAAAAGTAAACCCTGATTTCTAGTAAATTGTCGCTACCACTTGAACAATTTAAAGCAAGAGCATGAATAATGATAATTAGAGAAAGGACTTCATTGTTTCTATATGTTCATAAATGATATACTTGTAGTGTCAAAGAAAAAATATCATTGCATTTTGCAATTTTATCCTACTTTAGGGTGCAAACTATAAAATACTGTAGATAGTAACAAAATTTAGGTTAGATCTAAATGTTTCAATTTTTAAAAAACCTGTTATTTGTAGAGGATGGATGGTAGATGGTGAAAGGAGTTTTTATATGTAAGGAATTTCAAACACTACCTGAAAAATTGAGTCCTAAATCAATAGATAATATTTGAGAACGAACTAGCTCTTTGTTTTCATTCTCCACACCATGAAAAAACTTTTGCAAAAAAAACCCAAATACATAAATGCTAAGAAGGCCGATATACCGTATAATGAATGACAAATCAGCTCTAACATTAAAGCAGTAATTAATACTACTAAAATTGGGGGAAAATTGTGATTCTTTAAAAAATTGTTTGTGTATGTGGAATGCCTCCTTATTGAAATTGTATACACCATCCACCCAAGTAAAGTTGAAGGAGTTTGTTTCTGATTACATATTTTACTTTTAGAGAATTCTTTCTATTTCTGGGAATGGGGTTGTATGTAAGCTACTTGCCAGGGACTCTGAGAACCCATGAGCCATGAGTTCAGGGTGGGCTCTGAACAGAAATTGGGTGTTTCTATCAGTTTCCTCAATGCAGCCCATTTCTTAGTAATTTACATTCCATTTCTTAGTTACTGGGAATTAATAAGGAATATTATTTAGGGCTTCCCTGGTGGCGCAGTGGTTGAGAGTGGACACGGGTTCGTGCCCTGGTTCGGGAAGATCCCACGTGCCGCAGAACAGCTACGCCCGTGAGCCATTGCCGCTGAGCCTGCGCGTCCGGAGCCTGTGCTCCGCAACGGGAGAGGCCACAACAGTGAGAGGCCCGTGTACTGCAAAAAAAATTTAAAAAATAAAAAAGAAATATTATTTAGAAAATAATTCATAAAACTATGACTCATTTTTTTCCAGAGAAACTACTATAGTTACCATTACTGAAAAACCAAATTGGCTGTTTTTCTTCACATTATTTACTAAAATTGGAAAAATTGTTTCTATAGTGAAAACTATATTGTTCACATATATAGGTTTTATATATGTGAACTCCATACATTTTAACTTTGAATTATTTCTCTATATTACGGAAGGGTGTTTTGTGCTCTGAGCTACTTAGGGTTTCACTGAATGTTGGCTGTTTGTCTTAAGGTAATGTATTCAATTTGGATTGCAAGTTCTTGGAAAGGTACATAGTGTACTTCTGAGTAAGGACATAGTAGATCTCTTGAGAGTTTTATTTAGAGTTAGATATTGGTTTTAAGATCTGACAACTACATGAAATGAAGAGATGAGTCACTTGTTAATAGGTACATCCTAACCCATGCAACAGCATCATAATTGGTTGTTATTTGCTGTCCCAGTAGAGAAAGATACTGAATGGGAACGAGATATTTTTGTGAGACTTTGGAATTGCTACATCTCTGACAAGATGGAGATATTTTATTTGGTTATTAATTCTGGATCCAGGGCACTATTTAGCAGAAATAGGTATTTGGACAACCAGGAAACATTATTCTACTTTACTCTTATGCTGGTACAAATAGTACCGAAAGGTACTAGCCCGACAAATGGTGAATACTGGTTTATGTCATGAGAGGAGGAGCTTGCATCCATGTCACGCAAGAAATTAGCTGTGAATGCCTTTCACAAGGGCATCGTGACAGAGGGTTGACCTTCACTGACTCCCCATTTGTGTTACATTCTCCAGTTAACTCATCTGTCTCTCAACTCTGAACCCTTTATAACACTGTTTCCACTCTCTAAACCTGAGGCTGAGTGCATAAGAGATCCAGATCCTTGTCATGGCCAATTATTTTCCCTTAAGAGCTGCATATTTATTGTGGTATGGAAACAACTGTATTTATTAGGAGGCACATAAAATGCTCACAATGCAAAGATGCACATTCATTTGCAAGCACCTCCTCTGCAATCAGTACTTATTACTCACATTATTTTTGCTATTGTGTTAAATGGTAAAAAAAAATTATGTAACTTCAGAAGAAATAATGACACCTACTGCATTATTCATTATTTAAATATTGCCATTTAACGTTCTGCTTTCTATCCTATAACCAGCAATTAACGTTATCAATAGAAGCAATGGAAAAAAATTTTTGTATTAAGAACTTGCAATTTAGATACTTCTACTTACCATATACCCAACTCCTACACTGGTTTTATTCCAATTTCAATTAGAATTCTATGTTTCTTGCAATATTAATAACAGAGAAAATCAACTTTCAAACTGTTCAAAAGTTCTCTAGACAACTTTTACCTAGGGACGAGGTAAGAGGCATTCTCTTAATGTCCATGGAGAAATAAACTCTAATGTGAAATATCATACTAATAGAAAGGAGGAAATTATTAAGAAGTTGTTCCACAGGTACCATAAGTGGGTTAACTATTTTTCTAATGCAGTCTGAGTCCTTTACAAGACTGTTTTTATAGACTTAGCAAAGCCAAATGTATACCCAGGAGAAATAGCAGTGAGCCTTTAATTTAAAATTACATTATGTGAGAATGCTTGTACATTGAAATGGGTAGACAGAAGAATTGCCTTGGGTAGTAGTTCCCTTGTGTTTATCTAAAAAAACCAAAGAACACCTTGTAGGAATTTGAATGCAAAGTTCTTATTAATTTTTATGCATCATTTATGCAATAACAATAACCAAGAAAAGGAAAAAGGAACCGTGTCAGGAAAACTTGATTGTGTCAGACTTTGGTTCTCTGAGCCCTGAAAACCTGAAATACCCTGATTTTATTATTTTATTCCTGATGGTCAGTCTTTGGGACCAGTTAGAAATTCCTCAGACTTGTTAAACCGTTAACTACCAGGACTAAAATACCATGTTATTTAAATTTTTAATGAATAATAACTTCATTAGACATTCTGTTCCTAATGTGACTAGGGAAAACTATGGAATGTGGTACATTGTAGCACTTCATTTCAATTATTTAATATTCCAGTCATTTGCTTAACAAGAGACTTTGCCCAAGGGTTTGCTGAAACACTGAATATCTGGCAAATTACTGTGTACTAATTGATCCAGTGGCATGTTAAAATTACCTCAACCATTCTGCTCAATACTTAATTGTATTTTCTGTTGGTGTCAGTGTTCTACCTAGAAGCATTTTGTCCTTTAAAATAATTTTTTATTTTGGAAAGAAAGTGGTAGAAATGCATTATCGGTTACTTCAGAGGTTTTTACATTTGAGGCCGTAACGGTAAGAGCAGCAAGATAAAGGTGTAGAAACATAATGCCCAAGTCCTGGAAATGCAGAGACTGCAAAGCCCCCGAGTTTTATGTATTAATGAACTAATCTTGTTAATCCCACTTCAAAGTGAGTTTTGCAAGGGTAACTCAATAATCTTTAGGGATGACTGCATCATACCTGAGTATATGTTACCACAGGGGAAAAATAGAATTATTGTACTGGGGTCTCTGTGTAGTGTGTGTGTGCGTTTGTGTCTAGCTGTTCTATAACCACAAACTACTAACACGTACTCTTTTCCTACACGATGAAAAGGGTACACACATAGAAATTAGCATTCTGATATGTAAATGTGGTTATTTTCTCTTTAGTTCTCATCTAGGCATTTTTCTGAATACTCATTGTGAAGTCCTATGAACATAAAATCAATCTTTATGGATAGTGTATAGAATTTGTAATTCACAAATCCAGTTTTTTTTGTTTTGCTTTGTTTTTTGCGGTACGTGGGCCTGTCACTGTTGTGGCCTCTCCCGTTGCGGAGCACAGGCTCCGGACGCGCAGGCTCAGCGGCCATGGCTCACGGGCCCAGCTGCTCCGTGGCATGTGGGATCTTCCCGGACCGGGGCACGAACCCGTGTCCCCTGCATTGGCAGGCAGACTCTCAACCACTGCGCCACCAGGGAAGCCCAATCCAGTTATTTTTAATTCTTCAAAGAGTTCTTCTTTTAATTCTTCTTCTACAACTCATTTCTTAGATGGACAACAATGGGATTGGTAGGTGGACATGTATAATGGGAGGAGAAAATACCCAGTTCAGAAGACTGACTGAGGGCTGTCAATGCCACCAGCACTAATTGAAGCATTTGGGCCCTCTTGGTGACTCTGAGAATTCTGAATGACTTTTTATAACATGATGATGGCATTTGAAACGCTTTCCAAGAAATAGATGGAACACTCAATCCTGTTTTCTTTGATCTTCAGATATTGTGATTATGTTCTGGCAGAATGATGGCAACTAATTAGTAAGGTCAGCAAACATCGACATGCCTATCACAGACACATCACGAACAAGTCGGGACTTCCCCAGCTGTGTGGTTGGCCTGGTGGGCACAGTGCCAGCAGCAACATTCTCTCTCTGACACTTCTTCTGCCGCAGAGAGATCCCATTTTGGAAGCACTGGGTTAGCAGGGAAAGAGGGGGGCATTCTTCCTCTTCTCTGCTTATGTTCCAGGATCTCCCTTCAAAATTTTAAAAAGACTAAAATTATGATACCTGCAAAGGGCATTTCTATTGATCCATCAGTGTATGTACATACTTGTCATCACCTCAAATGCAGATTACACTTAAGTACATGGTTCTTCATATTCGTGCTCACACAGTGTCAATTCTTGTAAGAGGTCTGCAAATATACTGGTTTTCTAAGTTTCATAAAGTCTAATGAGTTTTAAAGAGAAATGAAATAACCTTTCTGAGGTCATTTCCAATTATTAAAGCAACAAGCTCATAGGAAGGAAAATCTGGAGCTTTGGGGTAAAAATATTTCCTTTTCTCTTCTTTTTTTTTTTAAGGATTTACAGCTCAGTTCACTTCATTGGTAGCCCTCAGGGTTTCTTTATCTCATGCCTACAACTGTTATTACTATCTTTCTCTTAATGTCACATTGCTTTCACACTGTCACTGAAATGACCTAGAAATAATCCCATGAAAGTAGATCCCATAAAATAACATTTCCATGGCATCTTTTTATGTCCTAAAACTAGATTAAATGTCAATACAGTATAATAAGTATGTAATAAAAATAAACAGTTTATGCATGATTCTAAGGGGAACTTGTTACTGATTTTTAAATGTATTTCCTTGAAAACTAAATTCATTCATTCTGTGGGTTTTACAGTTTTTAAACACAGACTATAACTTCATTTTGGTCATGATTTTAGGAAAACTTTTCTTTCAACCTGCAGTAATATGTATCCTGTGTCATATTCTTAAGAGGGCCATTTTATCACCTTATTTGGAAAAGACAAACTTAATTTCTTGGAAAGATACACATGATTACAATGTGTGTCATCACATTGATGATTTTGAAAATATATTTTATTTAATTGTGACACATTTCTGTGTCTAACAGTGACCATCTGTTGAAAAGTTAACCATATTCCTATTCATATTCGTATGAAAGAAATAACACCATTGCAAGGAAAATACTAGCCTTCAAGGTGCTGATATGTATATATTAGGAGAAAAACATTTCATCCATATTTAGCTGTGAGGTTGCTTTCAGTATATTTTCCATTTAGCATTTGTAATGCTATCATAATGAAGAAGTATATAATTGTTTTATCCTATTTAATGTATGTGTAACAACCAAGGATATTTCTGGATATCCAGATTGCCAAGATGAATGAAACGTTAATGTTTTCTCTGTCCAAGATACTGAAAAAAAATGAAGGGGAAAAACACGTCCTTGGTTCAGCTCTACTGCCTTCAAGTTGGAAGGGGGTTCCCAGATAATAATATTTCAGTCCGTTTCCATTTTCGTTCTTGCTAAGACCCTTGATAAGGCTGCTTGTCAGATACTTAGTCTTTGTACAGATTTCTACTTTTATATCCTTCATTATTGATTCTCCAGATGCTGATAAATTTTTTAAATAATCGTAATATTTACAGGAGAAATAAGGCACTACTTTGGCTTATGTATGTTTATGTCATTCTTCTTGGACCATATAGTTTACTCTTAGTATCCTTTTTTTAATCTTTTACTTTTGTCTTAGGTATCATGACAGCACTAGTAATGAGCTGTGCACACCCGGCAAATAAATTAGACACAACTCCTATCAGATCACGCTGCTGTCCACAGGATTGCAGGGGAGCAGCACAGAGCACTCTAGGGAAATGCTGAAAAGACACACATGGTTGCGTGCTGACCAGATTGTTGGCACGTTGACTGGAGATGTCCACTCTCCGTGCTGTTTTATAATTATACACTGACCTCTGCCGCATGAGGGACAGTCAGGACACTTTGCACTGGAGTTCAAAGCTTTCTGCCAACCTAAACTCTGAAGCCTCCCTGATCCATTGCCCCTACACCCATCACACCCCCAAACAAGGAGAAATCTTTTCTCTTCTTCAAACACCTGTAACATGCTACTTGCGCCTCACTAATGGCTCTGATGCCATTTTTCTTTGCTTAGAGACAGAGATTGTCTCAAGCTACCTTTTTGAAAAGTCACTTTCTTTCTTCCTCACCCTTGATTTCTTTCCTGTCTCTCTCAGCATGCCTGCACTGTTGTCTCTCTGATTCCCTGTCTCTGTATTGTGACCTTCGCCACTACCCCCAAATCATAATTAGTTTCTGCCACTGGATATTTTCAAGTTAATCATTCACCTTCACACGTATCTTCGTAAATGGCCACTTTAGAGTCTGTTCTTTTCCGTGCCAGCAGTAATTCTCCCTGTCCAGCTGTTATAATTAGAGGAATTGCTCCCCAAGTTTTCTTATCAGATTAGAGCTGTTATTTGTTATTTTATAAGTTATGTACACATAAAGACTTATTAAAGCAACACACTTAAGGTCTTGGATTAGAGATGCTTTCAACATGCAACAGTTTGTGAAAGCTGTTGTGATGATTATTGAAAAATCCAACACATAGCTAAATTTCCACTGATACTACATTTTTAAAGAAATTTTGTTTTCACTAATGAAGGTTGTGTTACTTACAAGTTCCATAACAATTTTTCTTATTGCAGACATTTAAAAAAAGTCACTATACCTTAAAATATTATATTTATAACTACATAAGGAATTTATTTATAATTTTTTTTTCTGTCTTCTGCATGTCTGCCATTACATGACATTTACAAAGTACCAGCAGCAATATGGTGATAAGGATCTCCGAAAACAAGAACTTCCAGGCTGGGACTTCCCATTTTAGGTAGATCAGAGAGATTTTCCATTATTCTACCAAATCTAGAGAGAGTCAGCCAAAACAAAGATTTTCTTGATCTGAATCCATTCCTGTAAATTTCTACAATGTCAGAGGAGATGGGAATGTTGATCTCTGGCACCTGCAGTACGATCTTTTGGATTTTCAACATCACAACTCTGCTCTGAGTTAATTGTTCTGAATTTGCCAAGGTATATTCAAGAACGCACATGTACCTCTATGGAAATATCACCCAAGCAAGTAGCTGCACATGATTTAGGGAAAGTATATTCCTCCTAAAACAAAAGTTAGTAAGGATGTGCTTTGAGAATTATGTACTGATTAGATTTCATCACTTAATGTTTGCAAATTATAAAAGGGGAGAAGCATAACTGCACTACCCATGCTAAGCCCAGAGTACCGTGTATTATAAAACGGGCAGTTCTGTTCTGCCGTAGAGCAAAGAATTAAAAACAAAGGTAACTCAGCCATACGGTAAGAGATGAGAGCTGTGACATATGTTGAATAAAAAGCCTGTAAATATGTGATTATAACGATAAATGAGCTGTAAATATATGTCCTTTATTCACCAAGGCTCCAAAGCAAAACGGTTTCTATGGAGGGTGATGTTTTCATGTGTGGCCTTCAAGCCAGTTTCAAGGAATGTCTTTCAGTGAGGATAGGAGTGCAGTGAACACAACCTTTGGGGTCAGTGAGATTATGTATGGGTGACATAATGTCAAAAATCACCAGTTACACTAGGCTTGCTATGGATCTGGCTTTCCTAGTTTTAGTAAATGTCCGTAATTGGCAGCAATGCAGGGATCTTCTTTCTGTGACTTATTTGTCATGGTTTCAAGAATGTTCTAGTGGCTTCCATTTGTGTCCTGATGTTTGTAGTAATAGACTTAGAAGACATGTAAAAGTATTTTCATGGTTGAAAGAGCTTATACCTTTGAAACACACTCTGTCTCTTTACACTCATGTAATTTCTGTTATGCTCCTATCTTGTCCATGGCAGACCTTTACAATAGGACACAAAAGGTTAATGTTGCAAGTATCATATTACAGTCCTTTCTTTCTTATAGTAATTCTAAAAGTCTAGGTATAAATAACTGACATTTATTTTTATGTCCCATGTTCTTATTGTAAGTCCCATGGAGTTTGAGAGAGCTCTTTTTTACATGAAATTTACTTTTTCCATAGCCTCCTCTTCCCACCCCCCAGCCCCAGCCGCCAGTTATATTCACTGTCATGAAAACTTCCATTCATTGGTCATAGAATGGGACAAAGGTCACCTTCACTGATCCTCCTGAAGCCCATTCAGTCACTATATCTTCCCCACTCCCTTATTTCTGGCTAAATAATCCTTTTGCTCCTTATTATGTTTCATCATAAGGATTTGTTGACTGTGCCATCTCCCCCTACAACTAGAGGCGAACCTCTTCAGCATATATTATCCAGCTGTGTGAGTAGCATCACATGATGCGTAACTTAAGCAAAGTTCCCATTCTGTGCGGTGACATACACGTGAGCACGTGCCCAGAGTGAGCGTAGGTCAGAGACATTCGTCCGCTTTCCTTCTGTCGGACTCAGCTCTGGCTTGATGATGCTCATTGCTCTTCAAGCCACACTGGTCGAAACCTGCCTACTTGACCTCTGTCTCTCTCCCTCTTCTCAACTCTCTCCTTCTCCTTACATGGTATAGAGATGAGCACCATTGCTTTTCACATGAAACAATAGTCTTTCACAGCCCTTTTGTTTCCAAAGAACATTTTAATCATCTCCTACACAGTCATCAAGTAGCATTTACCCTTTGGCTTCCTGAAGATGTGCTGACATCTGTTCACCTGTCCTTTCTTCTGAGTCTGGATTTGACTTATTGAAGTTATCAGTAACCTTGCCCTGAGGGGTTCTGTGTCCAGGAGCATCTTTATTGCTCCATTTACCATTTGTAAAGCTAATGTTTCACAGGTAATAACACTGACAAGTAAAAGCTTTACCTTATGAAAAGAATTACTAATATGCTGGTAAGAAGGGAGAAAAGTACCAGATGGTTTATTAAGATGAAGAGAGTAGAGAAAGAGAGAAGAAACACAAGGGTGAAAGGAGGATGCCAGGAAAGTCACCCCTGCCTGTTGTCTGAGGGCAGAGGAGAATATTGGAAGAGGGACAGGAGGAATTTGGCACCTGACAGAGCTTAATTGCTTTTTTCCAATCACTGTGCATCCAAGGTTCCTCAGAAAAGGTGAGATGTAAAACTACACCAAAAGAGCAATAAAATCTATAGTTGAGTTACCATAAGCAGATCATAATATTTACAAGGAAAACTTGAAATAATAAAAAATGGATGTATATTTAGTTGTATGTATATTTAGTAACCCAGTTGTTCACACAACTAACTAGTGAGTATGCTTTTCACACGCAAAACAGTACATTTCTGAAGTCTGCTGTAGAAAAAGGTGGGCAGTTCAGAGGAGACCTGGAAGAAGCAGAAATTCTTTTGTTTGTGACTCAGGGGCACTCAGGTTATCAGAATATCCACTGGTCCAATGTAGAGTCTGAGTGCGATTCAGAGAGTTGACAGTAATGACCATTGGTGTGCTCTACAGGAAAAGGAGTCATGGGAACATGGCTACCCTGCAGCTGCTATCAGGTCACCACTGGTTTCCTAGCTCCTAATTCTACGGACACTCTACCATTCCAATGCTCAGTAAACTCTGGCCACTGCATTCCCTCCCTGGACACTTGTCTTGCTCCTAGTCTTGGATTTCATAATTTCATGGAAAGAGGCTCAATTGGTTTGAGTTTAACATGATGGGATTTTGCATTGTGTATGCTTTAAAGAAATAGTATGTATGCTTAACAATAAATTATGTTAGAGAAGAAATCTATTAGCTAAAATCTAACTTCAGTGGACTAACTCATAATTCCTTTGACTTGGAAGGCAGTTTAGATTATGGAACCAAAAACAATCCATACATGTTTTTGATTTCTTGAAACTAGGATGAGAGTCTATGGGATTACCTTCCTCAGTTCAATCAGTGGCCCTTGGGGTATTTCCTGGTAAACCACTCTCCCCATAGGCCATGCCTAGAGTGTATTCTTTTTTCTTTTTTAATACTTTATTTTATTATGTTTTATTTCATTGGCCACGCTGCAAAGCATGTGGGATCTTAGTTCCCCAACCAGGGATCGAACCCGTGCCCCCTCCAGTGGAAGCGCAGGGTGTTAACCACTGGACCTCCAGGGAAGTCCCCTACAGAGTATTCTTAGTGGATAACATCGTGCAAAGAGACCGAAATAGTATAATAAACAATGTTAATGTCTTTTTAATTGTTATCAGTCCTTACTGTGTATGCCACAGAGGATTGTTTTTAAAATCAAAGGATAACTATTTCTAATGACAGAGATGCCAAATACCAATAGGGTGCAGTGTCTCTACATATTATTTGGACTCCCTGATTTAATAGTGTCCACAGTGGGACATATAATTATCCCATGATATTTACCCAGTAGGACTTTTCCACTTGAGGCCCACACCTGAAATTGCAAACAGCCCCACACTTGAAAGTGTAAACTCCTTATTACACGGAAATCCAGATGATAAACAAATAATAATAGATTTGTTTCAATCCATCTTTTATCTAGGGAAAAAAAATTTTAAACTATGGAACTATGGTTAGAATTTTTTTTTTTTCCGTTTTTTTTTTTTTTTTTTTTTTGCGGTACGCGGGCCTCTCACTGTTATGGCCTCTCCCGTCACGGAGCACAGGCTCCGGACGCACAGGCTCAGCGGCCATGGCTCACGGGCCCAGCCGCTCTGCGGCACGTGGGATCTTCGCATACCGGGGCAGGAACCCGTGTCCCCTGCATTGGCAGGCGGACTCTCAACCACTGCGCCACCAGGAAAGCCCCTGGTTAGAATATTTATTAAAGCATAAAGGCACATATCCTTGATTGTCTTCAGATATAGGTAGGTTAGAATAGTTAAGGTTATGACAATAGAAATGTATAAGGCATTTTAGAGAAAAATGCGTAATTACCTGTTTGCGGTACGCGGGCCTCTCACTGCTGTGGCCTCTCCCATCGTGGAGCACGGGCTCCAGACGCGCAGGCTCAGCGGCCATGGCTCACGGGCCCAGCCGCTCCGCGGCACGTGGGATCCTCCCAGACCGGGGCACGAACCCGCGTCCCCTGCATTGGCAGGCGGACTCCCAACCACTGTGCCGCCAGGGAAGCCCTACCTGTGTGTTTTTAAGCCAATATTTATTAGGTGGTTATACATGGTACAGAACACTGCATTTGCTACTTTGCATGAAAGACCTCAATACAGGTGACAAATTCTTTGACTTAAATCCATGATTTCTTTTAGTATTATTTCAATAATATCCTTCTGTGCATCTTTTAACTATCAGTTTGTAAATGTGCATCTTTATTTACATAATGGGGTCAGACAACTTACTAGAAAGTGTATCGTTATATTAGTGGATTAAGAGAGTTATTACACCTCACTGAAAAGACATTCATAAATATTTTTAAATTGTGAGGGAAATTAAATAATTGGCACTTAAGATGCCTATTTTAAGTAATAAAGAAGTAAGGAAAAGTTGCCTTCAAGCAATAGGATAAGATATAAGAAATTAGGAATTTCTTCTCCATAATGTGTTTTTCTGTTTTTTTTGTTGTTGTTGTTGTTGGTTTTTTTTGGCTGCCTTGGGCCTTCCTTGCTGCATGTAGACTTTCTTTTAGTTGTGGTGAGCGGGGGCCACTCTTCATTGCAGTGCGTGGGCTTCTCATTGCGGTGGGTTCTCCTGTTGTGGAGCACAGGCTCTAGGTGCGCGGGCTTCAGTAGTTGTAGCATGCGGGCTTCATTAGTTGTGACTCTTGTGGCTTGCAGGCTATAGAGCGCAGGCTCAAGTAGTTGTGGCGCACGGGCTTAGTTGCTCCGCGGCATGTGGGATTTTCCTGGACCAGGGCTCGAACCCATGTCCCCTGCATTGGCAGACGGATTCTTAACCACTGTGCCACCAGGGAAGCCCCTCCGTAATGAGTTTTAAATATATATATATAAAATGACTGCATTAATTTCTGTGAATTGAAAAGAATAGACTGGAGGAACTGAAGATCATTCCACAATTTAAAACAAATTTAGAATCCTTTTTAAATAGATATAGTCAATATTTCTTCTGTAAAATCAGATTCAAAATATCAACGGGAATCCACTTTACCTTGGAGTTAATTGAACTGGTATCTACATTTTAGGACAATTATTTCTCTTTTGCCAAGAAGAGATTGAGGCTTGGTTTTCCTTCAATAATGTCTTCATTGGGCATTGAACTTGACAAGTAATTTATAAAACTACCAGTGTTAAGGGGACACAAAAGCATATCAGCTGTTACTCCTGAGTAACTTATTTTATTTGCTCCCAGCTCTGTCCAGGAGGTTAGGTTCTTATTTAGATAAAACATCTCTAGAGTGAAGAACTATCTGTTAGGTTTTACAAGCTTAGAACAAACATTAATTTTTTTTTATTTTGCGTCTGTACACATGAAGTGATATTCTAAATCATGTGTTATTTACCTGGGACTTTCTTTAATATTTCATGAATTCAGTTTAAACAATAAAAGAGAGCAATTGGGAAAAGACAGTGGCCAAAACTTAGATGAAGCCTCATGTTCAAATTCTGTTTTTTTGAGACTATCCTGAGCTCATCTAACAGTTTGTTGTGGCCTTTATTAAGCTGGAAATTCTAAGAGTTGAGTTTTACACTAATTTTACCTTTATTGTGAGTCATAATTTCATCTTTCTCTTTATTTCTAAATATCCTCTTCACATATTGAATTTTTTAATTGCTTTGAAGTCAAAAGCCAAGGCTCTTCTCTGTATTGCATTTGTGCTATATGGGCTACAAATTAAATTTCACATTGTGTTTCATGGTCCATTATCACTAGAAGCAACCAAAGAGAATCTACCTTTGCATTCAACTTAAAGTTCATAAAAGCCTTTGCAATACTAAATTAAAATTGTAGATTTCATCAGACACTGCAAAGTGCAGAGCAATAGAGAAGTGTTAATTTTTAGGTTCTATTTGTTAATAGATATACACCATTATTAGTATTATCGTATCTTTCACGTTACTATAAAGCAGTGGATTTCAGCCTTGGCTACACGTTGGGCAACTTTTAAAATATATTAATGCCTGGCTGCACCACCTGAGAATATAACTGTTCTGGGAAAAGGTATGGGCGTTTCAGTTGATCATTTTGAAAGCTCTCTAACTAATTTTTAATAGATATCTCAGGTTTTATCTGCTTATGGCTCTAACAGTATACAAGCCAAAAAGCAAACAAGCAAACAAACAAAATTATTTGAGAACAGTTGGAAAATATAAATTCTCACCCCACTGATCATCCATGTTCCTTGGATATTTTGCTTAGATATTCTTTACTTATCAACTTTCTCATTATTTGAGAGTGGTAATTAGGTAAAAATCATGTGTGCCATCTGCAGCTTCTTTTTCTGAATAACTGTGTTTTTACTGAGTTGCTTGCTTAGTTTAAGCTTGTTATGCCAAAATGTATTTATGTGAGGACTTTACTTTCTGTCTACTTTGCACAGCACCAGACTTCTTGTCTATTTACTTTATATCCTTATAAGAGCAGAATGCTTGAAAGTACTTTTAGCTTCGAAGAGTTCTTTTTGAAAGTTATGTGATTACCAAGCAACCAAAATTCTTTGCATAAGCACTCATAGTCCTACCAGCATTTCTCTTTCAAATATAAATGTTAATCTTCGAATAGTGACTTCCTCACACATTTTGGCTTCAGGCTTCAGGATGAATCCCTGTGCCTGTAGCAAAATCTTTGTCGGGGATGGAGCAGAGCATCCAAGGAGCAACCAGGAATCACCAGGGAGCCCTCTGATTCCAGATGTCCTCTTAGGAGAAGTAGGACATTATTGAACAAAACTCCCCAGAGATGCAAAAAGTTGCAGGGTCACAGATATGGCCTTTTTAATTTGAAATGCGAACACGGTTAAGATGAAATTCCTATTGAGGAAAATTAGAATGTATTTCAGAATATATTGGTATAATTATATATATAATTTTCTCATCTTTATTCAAAACAAATACATTTAAATACTAATTTTGAGTTAATCCATGAGAAAAATACCTAAAAAGAAAAATACTGCGTGGTTCCTACCCCTTGACATTTTGATTTAATTGCTCTGCATGCAGCCTGGGCATTGGGACTTTTAAAAGCAACCCACATTATTCTCACATACAGCAAAATTTGGGAACCATTGCTTTAAATCTTACCCAGTTTATTGAATTAGAATCTCCAGGTGGGGGTGGAATCTTATAGTTTTCATTTCAAGAAGCACTTCAGATGATACTTATACACACTAAAATTTGATAACCACTGGTTTTACTATGTGATACTTTCTTCCAAGAAATTTTGTCTCTACTATTTGACGATTTTGTCCTTGCCTCCATGGTTCATGTTTTAGGTGTAAATATGGCACTATTTTTCTTTCAAATTTAACCACCATATGTGTTTATTTGCTTTGTGTAGGTTCAAGAATATACTAGGCATTCCTGTTTCCACTGACTTCTCCATTAGGACTGAGATAGTATGCTAGAGCAGAAGTGGTTTGTAATTTTACATATGCTACTAAATTGCTTGGCAGTGTTTAATCAGTAACTGAGGTGTAGGGGTAAGCTTCTTAAACTCTATCTCAGAACATTTAACATTCTCACAATTACTGTCTGTCTAGCCTTGGGTAGGTTACTTAATTGAGCTTTCTTCATATGTGAAATGGTAGTTTTTAATATTGGTCTCTTAGGCTTGTGATTTGGATAAGGCAGTAATATGTGGTAGTACTGTGTAATTTGCAAAGTGCTATGCAGATTTTAGGTATGGCTGTTTATATGTTTGCAACATTAGGAAGTTTCATTTGTAAGGTCATTTCCATTTCGAAAATCTGTGATTTTTCACTTAAATATGTCCAACACATCATTTGTATCCCCCCCGAACAATTTATACAAAGAAGGCGGCCCAAGTGTGTTCTTAATTATGTGGTTTAAAATGATTAAATAATTCAAGAAAATAAAGAAATTTGGAAATCAAAAGAATGACTTAGTATGAATCTTTGATCCAACACTGAGAATTTTATATTTCTTTCCACATTTCCTTGTTTGGTTTTCTTTTTGGTTTTTTTTTTGTTTGTTTTTTGCGGTACGTGGGCCTCTCACTGTTGTGGCCTCTCCCGTTGTGGAGCACAGGCTCCGGACGCGCAGGCTCAGCGGCCATGGCTCATGGGCCCAGCTGCTCCGTGGCATGTGGGATCTTTCTGGACCGGGGCACGAACCCGTGTCCCCTGCATCGGCAGGTGGACTCCCAACCACTGCGCCACCAGGGAAGCCCTGTTGTTTTGTTTTTGTTTGTTTCCTTTGTTTGGGCGAGGGGAGTGAGGGAAATTTTTGTATTCTTCCTTTGTCCACCTTTCTGCAAATTAGGTTACAGTTGGGAGAATGTTAGAAGCACCCAGTGCTTAAAAACAATTACTATTAAAATACATATTACTGAAAAAAATGGATGGTTGATTTAATGGGATAGTTTGGACTGTTTATTTTAATAGTATTATTGTTTGTATTTTGTTTTGAGGCACATAATGATGAAATATTCTGGTTTTCTTCTTAAATGCGGTAAAGAGCAATCCTACTTATTTTCACAAAGAACTCTGGCAGGCTATACCCAAACATTTTGCTACAAACTTTTCTGAAATGTGTAGCTGATCCATGTTTGGAACCTAAAAGATTTTATTGGTCCCAGCTGGCAATAAATTGAGAACTATTCCTTAGATCTCTAATTACTTTGGTGGTTCATAGTATACTCATAGAGGTCTGTATTGACTTTCACTGCATGTTTTTTAATATGCAGTGTAATTTTTTTATTGATAAAAAATGTGAGCTCAGATGTTTTATCTTAGCATAAAGTAATTAATGAACCAAGAATATAAGATTTGTTGAAGTTTTGTGGGTCTTTCCATATAAATATAAGATTACTTTGTTATAAAACATATTAAAGTTCACACAGTCCCCATAAATGCAATCTGTCAATATTTTACATAAGATCTATTTGATATACCTCATTTATTCAATCAGAATAGATAGATAGAGAGCGAGAGAGACAGAGACAGAACAGCTATAGATAGCATAAATAGAGAGGGAACCTGGTTATCTGGCACAGAAACTTTTAACTTAATTGATAATTAAGACTGAAATAAGATCATGAATAACCTGTACTTGGGCAACCAGATGTTTTATTTTTGCAATGTGTATACTTAGAATGCAGTAGCATGGCCCTGACTATAAGAAATGAGAATGTAAAATAGGAGGTCGGTCAGAAGACAGGACTGGATGAGTATTTTGAGAATTGCCTACCTTAAGATGAGAGACAGAAACAGAGACCGAGACAGTGACAGAGAGATGGTGAGAAGGAAAGACATTAAAAAAACATTTAGCTCAATGGCAGCATGATTAGAATGAATCCACTGTCTTCCTAAATGACTACTTAGGCAACATTCATTTGAACATAGTCTTAAAAAACACTTTCATTAACTGTATACCAAAATAAAGAAAGAAAAAATATAAAACCTTTCAGATATCTTCTGTTACAGGGAGTTAAGCAAGTCAAAATAAGTTCTTGTCTTTTTTATTGAGTCAACACCAATGAAACATGTATTTCTGAAGACCAACGTGCAATTTTCATGTTCAGATTCTTGACTTTATACAGAGAAATGTGTTCCCTCACTTACTTACCAAATATTTCTTTATATTTTATATATTTATGAAATTACTACGTGTCAGACACTCTTCATAGTGTTGAGGATACAGTAGTGACCAAAATAGGCATATGTCACTGTCCTTATGACCCTTGGGTCCTAGCAAAGAGTTGTATGTGTGCACACAGGGTGTGGGGAGACACCAACCCAAGGGGAAGATCAGAACTGAAGTTGTAAGGTTTATCACCAGTGCAGCTGATTTACGACATGCTAGAAGAATGTTGTACATTTCTTTTACTATTTTCATAGTTGTTGTCTAATTCTACCCTTCCTTTTAATAAACTTGGAAAGCTTTAATATGTCTCTGTGAAGTCATATTTGGTTTTGCAATGCTTTATGCTTGTCTTGGAGTCAAAAAGTTTGTTATCTAAGTTGATCTTGGCTGGGTTAATTTAGAAGAAGTTTGTTTAAATATTGAATATATTGAAAAAGAAAAAAATAAATTTCACACACACACACACACACACACACACCACCTCCCTAGGAAGGCTGAGTGGAAGCAACACTATCTTCAGAAAAGTTTATTGCCAATCTAAAGAGCAAATTTGAAGCTTTCTTATTTTGAAACAATAAGAGAAGCTGAATATAGATTTATTGTAAATGATTTAAAGTACAGTTCTTTGTCACAATTAACATAATTCTTTCTCTTGCTTCCAAATGTCTGTATGCCATTGTAGTTAAACTTTGATTCTTCCTGTGGAACCAGCAACAGATATTTTCTGCCTAGTCCATGTGTGGCTTGTGAATATGAGTACTGTTTATAGGAATGTTACATGTTTACTTTGGCTTGATCAAAATTAGCAAGAAAGTTATGGTACCAGGGTATCTTAACCAGTGTATTTAGGTCTCTAACTCATTTCTCATATATGACTCTTGTGCTGGTAAAATTATGAACCTTGATTCTCATATATTTATTCGTGCCTTATCACCTTGACATCTAGGAGGTTTTGAGGGACTAACTGCCTCCTACAATACATTTCCAGTCCTGTTTTGTCTTGAATTGTCTGTAATGGAAAGAAAGAATTACATCCCATGTGGTTGTTCCATTGAGAACAGAGATTTTAAAGTACTCAGTTCTTTGACCAGATCTTTCTTTGAAGTCCTACTTTATGACAAATGATAGTCAGTCTTATTGTAGTGTTGAAAATAATAATATATACTGCCTACTACTTAGCACGTATAAGTGGGTCTTTGGAAAAACGTTTTGACTTCATTTAAGGAATCAACAGTGAATTAATGAAAAGCCTTCATCTGTAGTAGTGCATATCTGTAAACATGGACCACCTTGTATTTGTCATCCTTTTGCTTATTGTTTGATTAGGAATGTCTCATTTTGTTTGTTAAAGAAGACAGCTTCAAGTTACCCACATTCCCAAATGTTTAGATTATAACAGTGCTTTGATACAAATTTGGAAAGTATCTGGAGATCAACACGGTGATGTGATAATGGGCGATTGCAAAATTGAATGAATGAATTTTGCAAAATCGGAGAGATTGTATATTTAATAAAGATGCACTATCAGAATTTGCTAGGAACACTTTAGCATTTCAGTTCAAGTTCCAATATTTTACATCTTTCTACCTGAGTCATACTCTCACTTGGAGGTAATTGCTTGATCAGTAGGGAAATATTTTATTGGTTTGAGAAATAAAATAGCTAAGTGTTAACTTTTGAATAGCACTACATATGAATTAGGACTATGATCTTGTTTGGATAGAACATTCCACTAAATTTCTTGAATTTATGTCAGGATATAACAAAGTGCATTCATCAGCTTAGGTGGTTTGTTTACTTCTGCATTCAGCATAATTTTGGTTTCCCCAAGTCTACAATTAAGCATCAAGACACAATAACAGCCTTTGAATTTTAATGGCAATTGGCAGGGTGCTGAATTGTAATTAAACCAGTGGAGATGATGAATTACTTACAGATTTAAACTGTGTGCAGAGTAGCCAACATAAAGCAAATAGTCTATGGTTTCCTCTATTGATGTACATATATCAATAGTCCTATGTATACTATATAATCCTATATGTACTATATATACTATATAATCCTTTTAAAAATGCAAGTATCTCACGTAACTGAACAACTTTTGAGAGACTGCCTTCCAGTTGTCCAGTTATAAATTAGCTAAACTTACAGACTATATTTTTTTCTGGAGAACAAGAATCCTACTTCCTCATCTCTATATCCACAAGCATTGAGTAGTTTATGCCCATAGTAACTATCCAGTCAGTACAGCTGAAAGTGTTTCTTTTTTTTTTTTTTTTTTTTTTTTTTTTTTTTGCGGTACGCGGGCCTCTCACTGCTGTGGCCTCTCCCATTGCAGAGCACAGGCTCCGGACGCGCAGGCTCAGCGGCCATGGCTCACGGGCCCAGCTGCTCCGCGGCATGTGGGATCCTCCCAGACCGGGGCACGAACCTGTGTCCCCTGCATCGGCAGGCGGACACTCAACCACTGCACCACCAGGGAAGCCCTGAAAATGTTTCTTAATGGGAATCCTGCTTCTTTTCTCTCACAATTAAAAAAAAAGTATATATAAAATAACAACAGACCTGCTAAATATTTGTCTTTATGGGCACTTAACACTTACCAAAAGTTCTCCATTATGAAAAGTACTTCTGTATAAAGATAGTTGAGAATCAAGGCTGCATTTATATTTTAAAAACAAGTAAGCTTTTAATGCCATGCCTATTCGGGACAGTGTGAGAAAAGGGTCTGTGTACCGTGTGAAAGGGTTCTATCTTCTCCCCAAACTGTCCTGACTCAGCCATCCTGAGTGAGAGCAAGGATGGGAAAACACCTCTACTACAGCCAGGCTAGAACCATGGGACAGCGGGCCACTGCTTTCTGGCAGCAGTGCCAATGAGATTGGGCAAAGTAATTTTTCATTTATTAATACTTACATGGAATTGACCAGAATTAGTGAAAAAAAGCCCAGGAGAACAGCAATATTGAGAAGTTCTTTATAAGAATGTAGATTCCAAACCATTTTATGAATAACTCCAATCTTTCTTCTTTATCTTAATTTTTGTGATAGAACTCATCTCACAGGACTCCTACAAGCTTCCCTCAGGGACTCTTGTGGCTCCATATCATACTGTTTACTTAAAAGTGATATCACTCATATGTGGAATCTAAAGAAATGATACAAATGAACTTATTTACAAAACAGAAATAGACTCACAGACATAGAAAACAAGCTTATGGTTACTAAAGTGGAAAGGGGAGGAGGGATAAATTAGGAGTTTGGGAGTGGATACACACTACTCTATATTGTATAAAATAGATAAACAAGGACCTATTTTATAGTACAGGGAAATATATTCAATATCTTGTAATAACCTATAATGGAAAAGAATCTGAAAATGAATAGATATATGTGTATAACTGAATCACTTTGCTATATACCTGAAACTAGCACAACATTGTAAATCAACTATACTTCAATTTAAAAAAAAAAAAAAAAAAGAACCTGAAAGAGAAAAAAAAATGAGCACACTTTTTCTCCTCATAACATCATGATCGTGGAGCAGTGGTCTCATTTCCAGGGTACACAGAAGTCGGAGAAAGTAGTATGATTTTGGTCTCGGCTGCTACCTTAAGTCTACTTGCTTTTACTTCCACTCTATTCTTCTATTCTTCCTGTAGTTTTTGTGGTTAAGAGATGCCAACCATTCCGTACCTCATCCTGGTCTCTCTTCTTGTTTTGCCTCTTCTACAAATACCAGCTGATCTCTAAAATTTCTTCAGAAATCACTCACTCGACCTTCTTCTTCCTAGATTTAATGACTTCCCTTCCCTGTAAACATCTGAATTCCCCATCTGATCAATACTGCTTGTATTAGTTTCCCCAGGCTGCTGTAACAAATTACCAGAAACTTGGTGGCTTAAAACCACAGGCATTTATTCTGTCACAGTTCTGGAATCCGGAAGTCTGATGTCAGTTTCACTGAGCCAAAATCAAGGTATTCATAGGGCCACGTTCCCCCGGAGGCTCTAGAGAAGAATCGATTTCTTGCCTCCTCTGGTTTCTGGTTGTTGCCAACATCTTTTGACCTGAAGCCACATCACTTCAACCTCTGCTCCATGGTCACGTTGCCCCTCCTCTCTGTGTGCATCAAGTCTCCCTCCGTCTCTCTCCTACAAGGAGGCATATGACGGAACTCAGTTCTTACACAGATGATACAGTATAACCTCCCCATGGCGAGAGCCTCAACTTAATCACATAGGCAAAGTCCTTTTTTCCTTGTAAAGTGACATTTACCAATTCCAGGGATTAGGACATGATATCTCTGATGACCTTTACTGAACTTACTGTATTGCCCAAGCAAACACGGCCATGCCCAATATGGGAGAGTTAATTTCTACCAAGCCTTCACTGGCAGCAATGGAGTGCTACCCATTTCTTCATAATCCCGCAGATTTTACTCTAGTGCAGACCAGCCTTTCTATTAGAGTTTGGCAAAGGAATGCACTGATAATTGACCTTATTTTAATCCAGGAATTGATCCTCCAACTTTCTAGCTACTTAACAGGTGAATTGAGGCAAAGATCTCATTACAGTAAATAAAGAAATTCTTATTAAATGAGTAAATGAATGAGTTAATTGCCAAATCCAGAAAATCCTTGGGACACCAGACACTTTCTGTCTCCTAGGGAAATTCACTTTTTAGTGACCTAGGACCCCAGGTTGATCTTGGACCTGCAGAATCTCCTTGTACGTGCATGGCAATGCCCCTGAATCCAAGCTCTTCCTTTAATGAGCCTGGGTTTTCTACAACAGGAAATGTTTAGGAAGCATCCTATGGAAGATGCAATTACAGGAACATCTGGTCACTCTCTCTGTTGAGAATTCAGTAGTAACCAACATACATAGCACTTACTCCATGTCTAGCTCTCTTCTAAGTGCCTGACATATTAGCTCACTTAATTCTCACCAAACCACGTGAGGTGGTGGAGGAGGTAGAATAATGCTCCCTTCAAGATGTCCACATTCTAATTCCCCAAACCTGTGACCGTGTTACCTTACATGGCAAAAGAGACATATCATATGTGATTAAGGACCCCGAGATGAGAAATCCCAGATTATCCAGGTGGACTAAGTATAATCACAAGAATCTTCAAAAGTGGAAAAGAGAGAAGGAGAAGAGGAGAGCAGTGTGAGGTGACAATAAGGACTTGACTGCCCTTACTGGCTTTGAAGATGGAGGAAGGGGCCACAAGCCAAGGAGTGCAGGCAGCCTAGGAACTGGAAAAAGCAAGAAGACAGATTATCCCCTAGAGTCTCCAAAAGAAAAAACAGCCCTGTCTACACCTTGTCTCATCTCTGATCCTCTTCCCCTTCTGTCCTTCATCATCGCAGTTTCTCTTTACTGCCAGCTCCTCCTCAGTCCTTACAAGAGATACAGTTCTACAAGATGCCTACAAGAGCCTCTTCCAAAATAATGATGATGATGATGGTATTGACGTGGAGGAAGAATTAAATGGTGATGCTGTACTTCTATGTAGCTATTGTTTGCTTTCTCAGGTTTCTACTATGGCCACTATTTTATTTCAGGTACCACAACTCTATGAAGTAGGCAGGCATATACATTTTACATGGAAGAGAACTAATGCTCAAGGAGATTCAGTAGCCTGCCTGAGACCCCCCCCCCGCCCCGGGAGTAAGAGGTGGCAATAAGGACCACTTTTTCTTCTCATCCAGCCCCTTGTGCTACAATGAAAAAGGCAAACGTTTTGGAATCTGTAAACCTGGTTTGATTCTAAGTCAATACTTAAAGATCATGGAAACATCACTTAACTATTTTAAGCCTCGTTTAAAATACTTTCAGAATGAAGGTAAAGATCCCACCTTGTATATTTGTTATGAGCATTAAATAGGGTAATGCACTAAAATGTTTGCCTTGTAGTAGAAGTTAGCTGAATGTTAATAGTTTTGGAAATCTTATCCTCTGGAGGATCTAGAATCTACTGTGGGTTAGTGATGGGGCCATTCAGACAAGGCGGTTATTTCTGAAGTTCTTCCATCCTGGAAAAATCCTGGTGTTTACTTTAGCCCTGGGTCATCAGTTTCCCTGACAGACCACAGATTTTTTTATGATGCCAGAAATGGGTTTTAGTTAGGGTAGACTCTTATTTGTTTCCAATCCCTCCAGAACAATTGAATAGTAAACACTCTGAAGAGTGTTTGGCAATGCCGACTGGTTAATGCACTCTTAATTGGTATAAGACATGTAACTCACTACTTTTTTTTTTTTTTTTTTATGCTGTACACGGGCCTCTCACTGTTGTGGCCCCTCCCGTTGTGGAGCACAGGCTCCGGACGCGCAGGCTCAGCGGCCATGGCTCACGGGCCCAGCCGCTCCGCGGCATGTGGGATCTTCCCGGACCGGGGCACAAACCCGTGTCCCCTGCATCGGCAGGTGGACTCTCAACCACTGTGCCACCAGGGAAGCCCTAACTCACTACTTTTTAAACCACTATTAAAATCGTTGTTTTCAGGCTCTCATTGTTTGTAAATATATAATTTCTATTCTCTCTCTTATTGTGGTTGGCATTTCTTTATAAATTAAACACAGGAGAACCCTATGATATCACCTTGTCATATTACATGGAACTGATTTTGCAGAGCTTCAGTCAAAGTTGTTATCTCCCTGCTCTTGGACACCTGCATTTTTAAAGGTGGTTCCCTCACAGGGATGTATAAGAATCAGGCTGGCTGTGAGCTAGCTGGTTCATTTTCCAACTTAATTCATTTGTGCTTTCTGTAAAGAGTTTTGGATGGAAATAATATTATTCCTTAATTCTTTTTTTTTTCTTTTTTGATGTCAATGCCCACCTGCAATTAGATCTGTGTCTCAGCCCGGGGATAAATAGCAAAGCTTAGAATTTGGAAGCACCAGGAACACAGCAATTCAGACCCTGAAGGGCAGAGACCACAAATGAGCTTCCTTGACCTTGACCTAGTTGCCATCAGGAGTTTCTGTTGCCCACTGTGACTCTGGTAATGCGTTTCCACTGAGAAGACAGGAAAGGTATGAGAGAGGCTCCACTCTTTGACTTCCCTTCCTGAGTGTGTATGTTAAAATGAATGCAACAAAAGCAAATCAGTAGAGATTTCTTTAAAATGTGTTACTTCTTTTTTTTAAGCCAGAGATATTTTTATCTCAACCAAGCAATAATAAATGGAATAAAATTAGAGCATGTAAGGAATTGAATTAATCCATGGATTAAACCTGTCCATTCAGGATAGCATGGCTATTATGGATCTAATCTAAAATTCAGTGCTAGCTGTGTGCCTGTGTAAAGCTCAGTGCCCTGTGCTGAATACTAAGGATACCAGACCTCCTTGCAGTCCTCAGTTTGGAAACTTCATGATAACACTGATTACCCAGTAAACTCAGAAACAGTTATTATGAGGCATGCTTGTCCTCATCTCCTTGCCAGATAAAAAAAGTCTGTTTTATTTTTAAAAGTCTTTGAAGTAGCTCTAGGAATTGTTCAACAGTTAATGAGTGTCATACAGTGAAAACAACAGTTACCAGGGATGAATGTGTTCATTTTAAATGGTTTGGAGCATCTAGTGGGGATATTCAGTTCTCAGTGAGCAGCTTCCAAGTCAGTCTTATGGCAATGATTTACTGTACTGCGTTTGAATCAGCCATGGAGGAGCAAAACTGTTGGCATTTTGGACACATTGAGGTTCGCTAATTGACATGCATAGGTAGCGCAACTACTGCATTAAAACAATTGCAAATCATCTCATTGTGGCTTTAATCTTTTAAAAATATTCATAATATTACACATATAGGAGATACAATGTGTAATATATATAATGTGTTTCATTTATAATATACAAATGATTTATTTAAACGAGTTACACTTGGGATAGGAGAATAGAGGAGTAGATTTCATAATAATTCAGACATGACACTGAAATCTGTATTTTTGACATTCCTAGGGTGAGCCTACCACAGTGCCACATTTTTTTTAGTAAGTAGTCAAATTTACAGGTGATTTGTTTAAATTCATCTATAATGATTCAGGTTAATGTCTCTGAGCACTTGAGGGTGACATAATAGTAAAGATCTATACTGGCTTGATTTAATCAATGCAACTAAAGTGAAATATTGTACCTTGGTGTTACTACAGCTAAGTGTGCAGTGATTATTTTCATATTCCATAATTAAGTTACCACGAATGGTCTTAAACTCAAAGACAATCTGAGTTGTACAAAAGTCTAGGTTAAAGCATACTGTTTTCATTGTTCAATTTTTCTTTATAAATAAGCTACAAAGAAATAATTGGAATAATGAATGTAAGTTCATATTTTCACAGATATTTTCGTACATATCTTATGAAGAGATTTACTCTTTCTGGAGATTGAAGGAAGTGTAGAAAACACCTGTAGGAGAATTTATGGAAAACAAGCCTTAGATGGCTATTAATAAGAATTATACAATACATTTTTAAATATAAATACAAAAACACATTTCATTTGAAATGCCAAACTACTGGAACAGTGGGAGATTGATACAACATTTTATTATCCTTAATTAATTAAGAGTTGAATACTTATTAATGTTTGTATTACCTCTGGTAACTGTTTTGTCATCAGTACCAAGCCATCTGCATTTTAAATGTAAAGGACATCTTCTAGTGCTATATAAAATCTGTTTTTTAAAGATGACATCATTTACTTAAAAATGGGCAAATGAAATGAATAGCATTTCACAAAAGAGAATATCCAAATAGCCAATAAGCTTACGAAAAGGCTCTCAGAATCATTACTTATCAGAACAATGTAAATTAAAGTAATAAAGTGATACCTCTTGTCTGACTTGAATGGCTAACATTAAAACTATTGAGAATACCAAGTGTTGGCAATGACATAGAACAACAGCAAAAAATCCCACTTTCATATATCGCTATTGGGATGCCAATTGGTACAACCATTTAGGAAAACTTTTTGACAAGGTCTACGAATGTTAAATATACTTATTTCTTAAAGAATAGCAACTCCATTCCTGAGTATATAGCCAAGAGAAAGGAATGTTTATTTATACTATAAAGATGTGTGTGAAAATGTTAATAGCAATGTTACTAATAATAGCCCCAAACTGGAACAACCTAAATGTCCATCAGAAGTAGAATGGATAAATAAATTATAATATATTCATATTATAGAATACCACACAGCAAGGAAACTATAAACTCACTAGAATACGGATAGGTCTCACAGACATAATAAGAAGCAGAAGCCGCCAGACACGAAAGGGTACATCCTGAATGATTCAATATATATATATATGAAACTGAAAATCAGGCAAACCTAGCCTTTGATGATAGAGGTCACAAAGGTAATTACCTTCAGGGAGAGATTATTGATTAGAAGGGGGCACAAGTGAGCCTGCTCAGGTGCAAAAAATGCTTTATATCTTGATCTGGTAGCTATGTGTGTATGTATGTTTTTATATATGTTTATATCTAGTGTATGTGTTGTGTCTGTGTGTATGCTTGTGTTACATGCATGTGTGTGTGTGTCTGTGAGTCTTTGTTGTGTGTATGTGTATATATGTGTATATAATGAATCTGTAGACAAAACTTATTATTTGGATGCTTTAATATATGTAACTTATACTTCAATAAAAAGAAAAAAGAGGGAGTAAACATGACCTAAAAAGCACTTTCAGTGTTCCTTTTCACAATCACCCTTGCATTGCCATAGCTTCTTTCTCCACTTATATATAAAAAAAAAATGACCTGACTACATTTTGATAAGTTTTGGTATCGGGAACAGAGTACTTTTTTCAAAATTCAAATTCAGATTTCCTTCTAAAATGTTAAATATGATTTTGCTATGATAGCTCAACTCAGAATCACAAACTGAACACCAAGTCTTCACCTACCCCTTGGATATATTAATTTTGGTCCTATTTCATAATTTTAACTTTATTATTAGTCAATGCTTACTTTATTCTAATTTATTTTCCATTATTTTTAATAGCAAAAATATTAAAACCTTATAGGACTCATCTATTGGCCACCAGTGCTATACATAAAGAAACCATGTTGTTTTAAATAGTCTATCTGCTGAAAAGTGCTATTTTTTTCTTATACAATCTCATGACAGAACATACGTCTTTTATTGACATAATGTGTTTTGTCAAGCATCAGAAACATCCATCCACTGATAAATTGCAGCTGCTGTTTCTCTGACATTTTTATATCCTTTGGGGCCAGTGAGCATCTCCCACTGGCATGTCCCTTGGTAGTTTTATATTGGTGTAATTAATTCTCATCTTAAATCTTTTCACCTGCTGTCAGCCAAGAACTAGCTATGAAAAGCTGATTTGCCAAAATTTGTAGATTTTAGACGACAAAAGTGATGAGTGTCCTGTTGAGTCTCAAACACTCTCCTTTTTTCTAATTATACACCTGACTGTAGTTGATCTACCATGTCTCTTCATGAAAAGTTTAAAAATCCATTATTATGATAGATTTGGGCATGAATGGAGGACAGTACTAGAAAAGATGTAGATACCTGCACTGTTTCCAATGTGCGAGTCTAAATTAAGCAGATCATTGGCTTTGCAGTTTACTTGAAATATTCAATTTCACATTCTTATTTTAAGTACCAGAGTTATATACCACATTATTCCTTTCCTATTTGTCTGCAATATAGATTAACTTTTAAGTTATTGATAGCTAAATTTAATGATAGGAAGATAGTTATTTCTTCACTAAAACACAGATTTCTCTCTTCTTCACCCCAAGTCCTTGGACTTAATTTTGATGCAAGCCTCCCCACTGCTACACACAGCTCTCACAGTGGGCCTCTGGGCGAATCCATGTCCCCTTCTGGGTCTTTCAATTGAGTCTATTTGATTTTTCCTAAGAAAAATAACTTCCTGTAAAGGAGGGATCTTGGCTGTTTTTCTATCACCCTTCTTCCTTCTCGTTGCCCTTCTCAATAATTTAATTTGTCACGGATTAATTTAACACTTCAGTTAATGTAAGAGCTCCGAAGTACTAGATGAGTTTCTTAAACTCTGAACTTTGCTTTCCTTTCCTTTCAGTTTGGGATAAGTACTCCCTACCTTATAGGCTTATTATGAATAAATGGGTACAAAGCACTTGGCATAAGGTAAGCACACAACAAATGGCTGCTACCATGTTTCCAATTTGTTTTTAATTGATAACTACTCAAGATGACCCAGAGAGTAAGCCTCACAGGAAGTGAACTGAAGAAAGGATAAAGAGGTTATCCATCCTTTTGACTTAGAGTAGCAGATGGGCAGTGCCTAGTCAAGGCAAAGTTGGGAAAGATAGGTAGACTGGAAATCCTATTAGTAAAAACAAATCAGGTAGGCTTAGCTCTACCCAGGGATACTTATATTTTACAGGTTCATGTTGCACTTCCTTTGGTAAAATAGACCTTTGTTCGTCTTAATTTGATTAAGTTGTGTAATTCTCTGAAAGCTTATAAAGAGTTCTAGAACGGCTAGAAATATAATTTATTGGGAAACGTTATTGGTAGATTGCAATTCTGCCTAAGATACCTCTTCGTAAATACTGATGAAACTCTCCAAATGATCCAAACACTTAAGAGTATAGTTGTGATCCTCAGAAGAAGCCAAGAGGGTTTCAAATTGATGTTGTGGTGTGACAGGGACCCCCTCCATTGTGACGGTCTGTTTGAGTTGGACCACAGCACATACATATATGTCTTTTTCAGTGGCTTTTCACCATTATAAGAAAGCTAGAGGATTAACAGGAACTAGGAAGGAGTGTATTATCCAAAATACCCTGTACAGCAGAGGGAAGACCTGCTTTGCTAGGCATCCAAGCTCAAGTCCTTTGGAAGCACCAAAGCTGACAGAGAGATGAATAGTTTGGTCGGGAATGATTTCTTTATCACAATTGCTAAGTTTGGGTTTGGTCCAGGAATATTTCCATCTAAAGAAGTTTTAAGAAAATAACAAAAGAGGCAAAAGCTAATCGTTCACTGCTGACACTCTGACACAGAATATTCTTAGTGGATTCAGGCTTTATTGAGCTTCTGAAGGTTTCATGTGGCCGTGGATATTTTTCCCAAGACAAAGGCTTTGGTTAGAAGCTGAAAAAAAAGAGCATCTTCAAGTCAGGTTCATGTCTTAGTCACCTTGACTTTCTAGGAGCCTTGCATACAGTTCCTAATGTATGATAAGCACTCAATAAATGCATCTTGGCTGAGGGATTCAATGAGCAAGTGAGTGAAGAATGATGAGGATGTCCTACACTTTATTTAGATCATGTATGTTCTATACATTTGTGCACGGTAACTAATTTTTTACAGTCTGTGGTTCTGTCTCTTGTGTTGTTTTGATCACCAAGACCATAGCTGACAATCCTCTATGAGACCAAAGAGTTCAAGATGTTTCTCAGACTATTATGTTTGCTAGGCAAGTTTTATTATTTTCTCTGTTTTACATAAACTCATGCTCATGCAAGAGCTAGATCCTGATGGCATCCAGGGTACTGATTAAGTTTACAGGAAGAAAGGCAGGCAGTGTAACTTAATAGAACATCCTTATTCAGAACTTCAGAGGGTGAATTTAACCTCTTATTTCTCCCATGCCTTGCTAGCAAGAGGGAAAAAATGAATTCAAATGGAAAATAAAAGATTAAGTGTCTCTTCAAAGAAGATACTGCGAAACCAAGTAGTGGCATTAGTAATGATGAAATTGTGTGCCTGAGGCTGTAACGGACAGAAGGAAAGAACATAGCTTGTCTGTGCCTTGCTCTTCTGAATAATGTATCATTTTTTAAGTATAGAAAAGTCCCAAATAATGAATCAGTGTTTATATTTTAGAGAAAATTTTGTATTTAAGGTTTATTTTGTGGTTTCTTTTTTTTTTTTTTTTGTGGTACGCGGGCCTCTCACCGCTGCGGCCTCTCCCGCTGTGGAGCACAGGCTCCGACGCGCAGGCTCAGCGGCCATGGGCCCAGCCACTGCGCGGCATGTGGGATCTTCCCGGACCGGGGCACGAACCCGTGTCCCCTGCATCGGCAGGCGGACTCTCAACCACTGCACCACCAGGGAAGCCCTATTTTGTGTTTTTTAAAATTTATGTTTCAGGCACTTCAAAGTTTCTTTTGCTAATTCATGAATTGAAAGAAAAACTTCACATCCATTGATTAAAAGATGGAACCAGAAAAACAAGGTGGGGGAAGGGAGTAGAAACTTGATTATTAAATGAAGTGAGTGTGGCCTGAACATTGCCAGAATTCCAGATGCCCATTGAGAAACCAGGATCCTGAGAGAAGATTATAACCATGGGTTAACTCATGGACCTGTTTGGAAGTAGCCACTTAAGTTCTTAGAATAATTGAACAAGAATTCTCTGTTCTTCCTCGTACGAAATTCTTTAAAGATGAGAGGAAGAAGCAGGTGAGATGTGACCTTAAACATGTTTCTTTGAAAGAAGATAAAATGATTTTACATAGTTTTTAAAACCTGCCCATTTAGTCAGAATTGATAAAGAATTTGAGTTTAGCAAAATAACAATTATACCTACTATTACAATAAAAAAGTTTCCCGTTATTAACAGTGATTATCTATGCATTGTAGGAATAGGGATAATTTAAAAATATACTTTCTATATGTGATGTATGTCTTTTATTTTTTGATAAAAATAAGTATTATAAATAGTACATTGGATTTCTCTGTTTTAACCTAGAGTTTCAAAATGAGACATCTATACAATAGAATAGGACATATGAATGAGGGTATAAGAAGGTTAATGAAGTATAAAAATAGCATATTTTTCTTTATTAAAATATGCAAAAATCATGCTGAGATAGACTAAATTTTTTAATCCAGTCAAACTAAAGTACTGTTTATGCTCTGTAATTTTTTTCAAATCTCTGTAGCTGTAAGGCTTTTACATAATTTTGTCTTCATAAATGACATATCAAAATGGCGACCTGGGTAATTCTATCTTAGGGAATAAATTGATATTATGTTATTTGTTAGACAATTGTATCATTTCACTTATAGGTGTATTTTTAATCCCTTTCTTTTGCCATGCTATGTAGGGGAGGGAGAGCAAGAAGTTCCAAAAGTCAAAGATGTATATGTCAAACAAAACTTTTAAACCTTAAATCTCCCTTTAGAGTTCTGTAGCTAAGAGAGCTTATCACATCTCTTGCTAATAACCCCCCACCACCTGTCGGCACTACTCTCCTTAGTTTCCTTCTCAAGCCAGTCTTGACTTTTGCATACTCAGGTACGTGGAACCTTTTCCTCCCAGCTCACACCTAGTTTTTTTTTGGAAAAGTGCTTAGGAAAAATCTACATAAGAAGAGTGTTACCCCAATGGCTACATCGTCCTCTTCCTCCAGCTGTAACTGGTTAGTATCTTGGGTGAGCTGCCTAGCAGACAAACACATCCTTTTTAAGTCAATGAGGGGAGGGAATTAACAATGTGATGTCCCTCATTTGGCTTCATTCATCTGCTTTTGCCAAAGTGTCTCCAACCTGCTCTTCCCTTGTCTCCAATGCTTCTTAAAATGTAAGGTTAAGGGCAGCCTCAGGTACCTTGAGTCACAGCCCTGGTAGCTGCAACAACACGAAAGAATTGCAGGTGGTTCTCTATGAGCTGATGCAGATTCTCTATGATTAGCCCTCTGGGGTGCCATATTGTTCAGTCCATGAGCATTCTTTCAAGACCTAAGACTTGCACACACTTCATAAACCTACCTTTCATCTTAAAATTACCTTCTGAGTACCTTTCCTCTATTGCCTTTCACAAACATCTGCCATTTGTTTCCCAGACTTAAGATTCACTCCACTCTTTCACCTCCTCACCACAGCAATCTTATTACTGGACTTCCCCATAAACATTGTTGCTTAATACAGACTCCCACTTTCACCTTCTTTCCACCAGCCCAATTATCAGGATCCAGGTCTAGTAGGGAAATCAGTCTTCCTCTAACCCTCTTGTAGAGTTACACAGCAACTCCATTCTTTCCTCTACTTGACATCCTGGGCTCTCTCTCCACATTAGGAGATGCCCGCTTTGTTGGTGTAAATAGTTATTGTAAGAATAACTGTCTAGGAGACTAATAAGTCTGTTTAGGTTTTTTTTTTTTTTTGCTTGCTCATTATTTATAAATCAGATTGCTGATTGATAGTTATCAAAACCATTTTGGAGACACAAAGACTTATATGCAAAAGTTCATTGCATTATTATTCACAGTGAGTCCAAAACTGGAAACAATCCAAATATCCATCAACTGGTGAATGGATAAACAAAATGCAATGTATCCATACAGGGGAATATTATTCAACAATAAAAAGAAACACATTAAACATATTACTGATTCCCTTAGGTGAACCTCAAAAACATCATGCTACGTGAAAAAGTCAGACCAAAAAAAAAGCCCTAAATATTATATGACTCCATTTATAGGAGATTTCTACAAAACACAAAATTATAGCCACCAAAAGCAGATCAGTAGTTATCGAGGGCCGGGTATGGAAGAAGATAGATTGTAAAGAGACCTGAGGAACTTATAGGGATGATGGAAGTGTTCTAAAACTAAATTGTGGGTATGATTGCATGATTGTTTAAATTTACCAAACTCATTGAATTACACCCTTAATGGGTAACTGTTATGGCATATAAATTCTGCTTTTTTTTTACAGTTTGCCGTTTCTTTTTTTTTCGTTTATTTTAACATCTTTATTGGAGTATAATTGCTTTACAATGGTGTTAGTTTCTGCTTTATAACAAAGTGAATCAGCTATACATATATCCCCATATCACCTCCCTCTTGCATCTCCCTCCCACCCTCCCTATCCCACCCATTCTGCTTTACTAAAAATGTTAAAAATAGTGTAGATACATTTTTTAAGTCCTCAAAACTATACTTTTGCGTAGGTCTATTTTACTTTTTTTTTTCAGATCCCCCTTCTTTGGACAATGTTTCTTAAACTTTAATGCTCACACAACTCACCTGGGAATCTTGCTAAAAAGCAATTCTAGGTCAATGGTTCTGGGGTGGGAACTGAGATTCTGCATTTACCAGCCCCCAGGTGATGCCTGTGTTTCTGGTGGGGGGCCATGCTTTTGTAGGAAGTGTTTGGTTGTCTCTCCATTTGCTTGGCCTTTAAGCATTAACTTGACTTCCATGACAAATAAGCAGAAACATTCATCATTTCATCTGACAACTTATGGTATAGAAAGAACCTGTTTGATGATTAAATTCTGTAGCTATGTCGGTATGTAAGTCCTTCGACCTTTAAAATGTAGGTTGCTGCCTTGTACTGCTCTCAGTGGCCATTTAAATTAAGACCAAAGATCATCTTATTTCCTCTGATTCCTCATCAAAGTCCTGTCGTTAAGATGGTTTTAGGAACAAGCGTCTCTGGGAATAGAGTTCTGAAGGAGTGACTTACCTACATACACTTTTCCATTAGAGGTAATATAACTCAAATACATGAAACTTTTATTTTAATTTTATTTAATTTTTTGAAGTATATTTGATTTACAATGTTGTGTTAATTTCTGCTGTACAGAAAAGTGAGTCAGTTATACATATATGTACGTTCTTTTTATATTCTTTTCTATTTTAATTTTAAATATATCAGTTTCTAGAAGACTTTATACAGAGTCAATTTGAAATTCTTTTCTTCCTGACCAAATAGTGTTTATGGTTCAGAGACCAAGGACATTGTAATGGTGACTTAGAGGGAAGGCATGGCATGGGACAGAGAACACTGGTCTGACATTCAGGAGATCTGGGTGCGGCTGGAGGTTTTGCTGCTGCCTGTATGTACTGCTGCGAGGATGGTATCACATCTTTCTTCACCTGTAAGCTAGAAATGTTTTTGCCATGAACCTCTCCCCTTTGACAGTCTCTTAAAGCCTTTGGGCCTCTCCTAAGAAAAGCATTTTGAAATGCACAAAATAAAAGTCCATAGATTGCTAAGGAAAACAGTTACATTGATACATTTTTCAAAATATAAAAAATGATATAGTGATGTGTTTTTTTTCAAATTAACATATTAAATAAGATCTAGTGGCCAATCTAAATAGTGATGAGCATAAATATTTTGAGGTCTCTGCAACTAATTACAAAATGAAAATACCTGTACTTTCTATTAATAACAAAATGTTAGGTATGGATAATACCACCGTGGTTTGCTGCCTATGTGCATCGTGGAAGAAAATGTTAAAGTTCAGTAAAAGGTTAATGACACGAAAGATGCATTCTTTCCCATTTTAGTTTGCAAAGCCTCTGTATCCTGGTCACTCACTGCTTGGGAGTCTGTGGTCCCCAGATTAAGAACATCTTCCCTAGAAACTCTCCAAGATCTCAGCTTTACCAATTAACTGATGATGATTTGGGTAATAATATAAAGAGTTTCCAATCACGTAACATCGTTAAATAATTCAGAATGTTATCACATATTTTCCAGAGAACAACCCTACTGGGGAAGATGAGTGTCTTTTAATCACTTTTATTGTAGATGAGGGAACTTAGATAAAGTTGAAGTGGTTTAGCAGTCGTATAACTGGCTAATGATAAATCGTTTGGTATCAGATCTAATAACAATCTCTGGGACCCTTTTTCATATCATCCCTCAATTTAGGAAATTAAATAATGAATTTACTTGTTCATCTTTCACTGTGTAATTCAGATAGTAACAAAATTACTTGTTAGAGACCTTCAAACTTGAGACCTAAAAGATAAGCCTAAATATTTAGTCCAATCCTTTCATTTTACAGATGAAAAAGGGAGGCTCATAGAAACTGTGTCATGCCCAAGGCCACACTGTTAGGAGATGGCCCAGGCTCTTCCAATTTTGCCCTTCTGCACCTCATCATGAAAAGGACAGGATTCAGAGATTTCTCTGAAAACAAACAAACAAAAAAGTCAGAAATATTTGAGAACAGGATACTTTGGAAACTGTAAAATAAGCATCCGTGTCTATAGGAATGAACTGTGGACCAGCCTAAAGAAAGAGCCCCCTTGAGGGTTGGTTGGTGATACCCCAGTGTCGGAGCAGGCTTGGGGTGTGAGGAGAAGGCTGTAAGCAGGGATGAACAGGGCCGGGATGAGAGAGGGCTGAAGTCCTGCGGACGCCTGCTAAGGAGACAGGGATCTGGCCTAGATGAGTAGGAGATCCAGGGCACGGCAATGATGCGGTCACTTGGTGGTGTTAGATTGCCCAGTAAGTATGCTGTATCTAATGCTACGAACAGCATGTAAAGTGAATTATGGTGTTGTTCACTTGAAATGAATTTTGGGAAGGAAAGAGCTGTGATTATTATAATATGTACATTTGGAAGATAATGATGTAGTGGGATTTTTGAAATCATGTCCTAGAACAATTGTGTACAATAACCAAAGGCCTATTAACTTATAAATACCATAGGTGTACAAAAATGATTAAGATGTAGATTCTGTTTTCCAGAAGGTTACAATCTAAATTAGTTAAGAGGTCAAACTCTTGATTCAAATACAAGCTCTGCCAAGTCACTCCTAACTGACTAGTTGTCTGGCCTTCAAGAGTTTCTTCCTCTACAGAACATGGATCACAATGGAAACACCTTATAGGACGGTTGTGAGGAATAAATGTGTTTATTGGATAGCCAGACCTGTTTGTAGGATCAACAAATAAACACCATGACCCATTTAGCCAAGAGTTAATTTCATTTAGTTCAAGAGTCCTAGATCTCTGGTTGAACTTTTCATGCTCTGTTATATTAAAATCCTTTAGTCTATCATGCACCTTGAATGAATTTTTTACCCTAGATCCAGAGAGCAAAATTGTTTTGAGCTGTTGCTGCTTGCTTTGCTGTAGGTCCCTTTACCTGTTTGGCTTTGCTAGTTTGGGTCATCTCAGTTGGTAACAGCCTTCTGCACTCATTTGTAGGATAATTAATAAATTGTGAATTAGAGAAGACTAAGTCCTTTTTTCATTATCCTGAGTTTTGCTATTTTTAGATTTTATGATAAGCTCTTCAGAGCCTGCACCTGGGACAGCCAGGTGTGCGTGTGATGACATCCACAGATGTGACGTGAGGCTAATGACTGCTGTGGTGTTTAGTGGCTATTGTAAAAAGGCACATGGTTAAATATTTTTAATCAGGTTTTATGAAAACAAAAATAAAATCCTGGAATCTAAACTGAACTCTTTTTTCTATATGAAGTATTTTTCTCACTAGGTACACTTTCATCCATTCATCTTGACATATTGTTTCACTGTAAAACATATAAAACAGGTGAAAAGATGTGCCTGAATTGTGAAAATATAGGCATCACTGTCACACTTTTAATATAGGACATATACTCAAGTGAAATAGCACTGGATCAATTCTCCAATCTCTCAGAAGTCAAGAACTCCAGAGGGCTTCAAAGCTTGCACTCAAATTTTGCCTGCATTCTGGTAACTAATTAGAATGGAAGAATGTAAGATGAGTTAATAGCAGAATATCCAAGAATTGTAGCAAGGACCAAAATATAGTTTTCACGTGATTTAGGAAAAGAAGAAATTGTGAATTACATCATGTACTAAGTTACTATATTTTATGAGTGTGTTTTTCCTGTAGTCATAGCAAAGTATTAAAAAGTAACATAAGCTTTGGATTTTTCTCTTTGATATCCAGACATTGCCAGTTTCATCCAGTATATGCTCAAAACCTTTACGTAGAAAAAAATTCTAAAGGAATAAGTTATCTCTTATCTATTTGGACACCAATGTCCCAGTAGGTATTGCCAGATAACAGTAGGTGTATTGTAGAGTCATGCCTTCCAATAAGACAGAGATGCCAAATTATAGCCTCAAGCCATATTTTTATCCCTAATAGCTCATTCTGGTTCTGTTAGCAAGAGCTGATTACTCATACTCTAGATCTGTGGTGGAGACATTATTTTTTATAATTTATTAAGGAATCTTAACTGAATTTCTTATGGTAATTTTTTAAGATATAGAAAACATTAAATTAACAGCTTTGTAAAATTAAACATGAGATTACAAATTTTTATTGGATTGAAAATGCATCACTTTGTTCAAATAATGAGTAATTAATAGAGAAATGTTATAAGAAGCACAGAAAGAGAGAAATGTGGAAGAAAAGGAAAAAGAAGGAAAAGAGAAGGAATAGGGATGAGAGATAGAGAAAGACAAAAAGATATTCTGTAGACTCACAGATACGTATAAGTTACAGTAGATGATGTTCTTTTATATAATTATACTGAAAATCATTTGAGTTATGAGTTGCTAATTGCTATTTTTTTGGAAACTTTTGTTCATTAGTTCATTTAACTCATTCCTTAAACATATATTGTACCTACTAGATACAAGGCACAGTACTAAACTCTGTGAAGGAGAACAATAAAAAGCATATTTCTTGCTCATTAGCCATTATTTACAGCTTTTTAACTGCACCAATCCGAAAACCTTACATTCTCCATTCAGAATGGATTACCAGACATAAATAATTCCTGGGCTTTACCAGCATTGTGCAAAATAATATCACTATTGTATCAGATAAAACCCAGCTGAGGGCCTAGGAATCTAGCATTCTTCTTACTTCCATGGTATATATTATGAAAGTTATTAGAAACAAAATTGTGAGCTCAAAATAATTGAAATATCTCCCTGACTTGGTAACAAGTATCATTCTCTCCCAACCACCTTCTATTCAAAACTGCAATTCCTGCCACTCCCTTTCCACTCACTCCTTTGTTTGCAGGTGTTGTAAAATAAGTCCACCTTTCCAGTTTAAAAAATTATGTATATTCAGCAGTTATTTTCCCTAGCCTGTGTCTTGTGTACCTACCCTCAGCACGTTCTTCTTTTATTTTTTTTCAAGTTATAATATACTAAAGGAGAAAAATGATGCTTTAGTTCAGAGCCCAGCCCGGAAAAATGAACATATGGTACCAAAAAGGAAAAAGGAAGCCTGCTTAATAGGAGGCAGTAAGCACATGAGTATATGGGTCTGCTTGCTTTGATACCTCTTAGGTTTCAGAGAGAACATCTAAGGTGAGTAATCTACATCCAATTCCAGGAAAAATCATAATGTTGCAAAGCCATTGAGTCTATCTACTTTCTGTGCTCAAGTAGAAACTGATTCTGCTCTGCAGCATTAGCAACTGAGGGGTATTGATCAGGTTATAGGTTTGCTCAAGAAATAAGTTCAATATTTTGATGCAATTCTAGTTTTCTTCAAGAACTGCAATGGGAATGAGTCTTGGTTATGTCCCAGGAACTGATAAAAAATATAATTTTATGTTCAGCCTTGGCAGTTAGTCCACTACAAGTGATGTGCTGTCTGGAGTGAATAAGGTCGTGACGCATCCTTTTCTTCCTCTGTCCTTTTTATTGCACCATTTCTTCTTTTTTGCTTTTCTTTATAATCTTCCCTGCCTCTTCCTCCTTCTGAATTTAGTGGGCTATGTTAGGCTGGATAGAAGCTCATGCAGAACATTATAAATGGTATTTTATTCCAGAGAAAGAAAAATAAATCACCTTAAGGAGGTGAGTATGTCTGTGTATGTCTGTGTATGTGTAATGGAGTCGTGATTTAAGTGCTGATATTTAGAAACAGTGTTTTCATCTACGTGAATGTCCTATGGAATGTCCAGTTGTGTAGGACGCAGAATAATTCCTTCTTGTCCTGTGAGACTATCTCACCCACTGTGGGGCACAGCACCTGTGACTCCTATATACTAAATGCCAGCAGCACTTACTTCTACACACCAACAAATTCCCAAAATACCTCTAGGATGCATCCACCCATTCGTAATTACCACTATTGTAGATATTTCTTCCTAGATCTAGATTCCACATATATGCATTCATATACGATATTTGTTTTTCTCTTTCTGACTTACTTCACTCTGTATGACAGTCTATTATACCTCAACAGAGCTGAAATTTACAAAAAACACATTAGAATATCCAGTTGAATATAACGCGGGTTGTTGTTGTTGTTTCCGTCCCCTGTTGCTAGGCAGCTGTAAGCCCCAGGGGTTCAAAGATGTGCACCAGAATAGAAACTTCAGGCTTTGAACTGCTGATTAAATGTAGAAACACAGTCCATGTATTCACTGGACAGGGGTCAAAATGCTTGCTATTTGGCACTAGGACAAAAAGGCCACTGGCAGTTCCTTGTACATAAATCGCCATGTTTTGCACCTTGTGGCCATTTATCTTAGCCGCCTCTGACTGGGAGCAGGAAAGAGCTGGGCTGCTGGCAGCTGTGTCCAGGTTCCTCCAAGCCTCTGTGAGAAGTCTGCCAAGAGGACCATTCTATCTGAGATGGACCGACGGCTGACCAAGCACACACTTCCTCCGGAGAGCTAAGAACTAGAGAGAAAAGGGCAGACTGCTAGTGGTAGGAATGCCTAGAGACTTACCGAGAGGGAGAGCATGCCTCTGCTTCCTGAGAGCCTGGGTAGTGGCTAGCTGGAGAGGGGGAGTCGAGGGGAGGAAGGAGGGAGAGAGAGAGCAAATAAAGCAGAAACAGGTGAAGCAGGGAAAGAAGTTGAGTCATAAGAATGACAGAGTGGATGTGGTTAGAAGCAGACTACACCCTCTTCCAAGGAGATAACTGCTTGAGTTGCTGATGTGACATTGGAGGGGTGTGTGTGTGTGTGTGTGTGTGTGTGTGTGTGTGTGTGTGTAATGGGAGCATCCAGTTCTCTCTGTGTATTTACCTATCGCCATGTGTCTCCTTACATCTTTCCAAGAAGCCTTATCACCTAAGGTCAACAGAGCTGCTAACATTAAAGTCCCACTAATATGTTCAGTGAATTGATCATTTTCCTAATAAAATGTAGAGTCAACGAATCACAGAACAGCTCTATGGTTTAGCAATGTCCATAACCTCAGGCAGGCAAATGAGCCAATCAGTCTGGCTATAGGGAAGCAAAAGGCCGTAGTGGCAACAGGGGCAGCTTCTCAGCTCCATCTGATTGTGTATCAAAGGTATATAGGGCCTGTGCCGCGAAATCTTCTGATTTTTCAAGAGAAGCTAGAAATCTCAATTTTATGTGAGTTCTCCTGATTTTTAAATGTGGGTTCAATTGGTTAGAAAAAAAAAAAACAATGAAAAGGGAAAAGAAAATATTTGTGCACAAGCTTTGTTTTATGATGTTGGACTTACAACTAACAACAAGGCTGATTTTTAATTGCCCTCTTGCAATGGCAGTCTGGGGCATAAATCAGTAACTATTTTCTATATTTCTTTTCCTTCACAAAAATGGCCTTGATCTTAGCTCAGCTCATGAAATAAGATTTCACTGTGTTGTTCTGAGTTTTCCTTTTCTGCTGGAAACTTCCAAGGCCCCTATCTGCAAGATAGGCAGTGATGAGTTGTGACATGTGTCCTGTATATCATTTGTCAACCCAAGTGACACTAAACTGAGAAGCTCTCATTTTGTACCAGAAACCTCTTTGCTTTATTTCCTGTTGTTTCAGCGATCCAAAGAGATGGTGGTGTCTGGATGTGAATCAGGGCTCTTTACCTCCAATCTAAGGATTTCATCTGACAATAAGAAAATAGCTTACAGTTCACTGTAATTGGTCATCTTTTTATCGTCTTCACCAATTCTGTTTCTTTCTTTTTACTTATTCTACCCGAATTCTTCTTAGACTCTGTATTATTAGTAAGGTGGCTTCCGGTTTTAAGATTATTCCCTGTGACAGTTCCAGATCTTTTATCTGTAACCATTTTAATTTACACTTTCTTTTCTCATTCGTCACATACAAAGGCTAAACGAGGCTTCAATAACATTTTCTACTTACCTTTAGTAGGTGCTGTAATTCATTGCACTCATCCTCTAGGAAGTGTTAATGCTGTGTTCATTTTGAGTTTAAATGCCAATGTATGGACACATCCAGCTTGTCATTTGACATCCAGAGAACTTTACTTTCTAAATGGATGAGTTGGACTCAGTTGCCTCATTCCCTTAATGCTCACAAATCGTAATTTTTGGATACCTTTTTATACTGTGGGTTTCACTGAACATTTATAAACCTTGCTTGAAATTGTCCGTGAAAGTGTTAATTTTAACACTAATGGGGGAATGAGAGGGTAGGTCAACTCTTGACTGGAGCATGGCTTCTAGAAATCTGCTATTCTACTGTCTTTGAGCTACTGCAGAAGGTTTTGATAAGACACACTAATAAAAATCCCCTTTCTGGTAGGAGAAAGGGGTTGAAAATAATACTAGCGAGAGGAGGATATTTCCCAAAGAGCAGATGTGCTTGTAAAATCACTCACTTGAAACATTTATTGAAAACCTGTTCTATACAGACTGCTAAATGTCACACAGTTCCCAAGGAGTAAGATGAGATTTCTGAACTTACAAAAATTATAATTTAAAGGTAGTGCAGGGTGGGGGGGTTGTAGGAATGGCAGGAGAGTAAAATTGTCAGCTCCCTAGGGCCAGAGGTCCTCATCTACTATATTAAATCTCACAATGCTTCACATTCTAAAATATTAATGTCTAACATGTGTTTCCTGCTCATACAACTTTGTATCACATTCTCATTTAATGCTCACAGCAACCCTTTGAAGTGAAGGGGTGTTGTTCCCATATTACACTCAGGGGAAGCGATTTGAGAGATGTTGTGTTCTTCAAGGCCCACCCAGATAGAAAAAGAAAGGGCTGGAAATGGAGCCCAGGACTTCCTTGCACACCTAGCACCCCTTCATAGCCACCCTCAGGAATAGCTAACCTGTGTGCTGGTCACAGCAAATATTTTCCATCAACACTGTCAGTCCTTCCCTTCATTTGGCTTATTGACTGAGCAAGGGAAAAAATAGCAAATGCTTTCAAATGCAAAGAGTTCTTTGACACAAATGTCTATACCAAATCCACATTGTAGTTGGTATAATGAAAACAAATATGACAAAGTGCTGATACTCTAAAGATGTACAACTAATTGTTCTCCTCTAATCCTTTATCAGCATTTATCATAACACATCCCAAGTCAAGTTACATCAAAATAACTTTTGGATCCTTATTTAAAATACTTATTCCCGACCATAAGCCCCCAAACTATTTAACCAACCTGTCCATGGTGGGACCCAGCGCTAAGCCTTTAAACACTTTCCCAAAAGTGAGGCACACTGAAGTCTGAGAAATACAGCTAGCTTATGGAGTATAGGTATTTCATGTATTATGGGTGAACTTACATTTAATTTTGCAGTGAATATAGATATTTAAAAGAAAACTAATAAAGTCAGCCAATAACACTACCCATGTTCTAGTTCCTGTCCCTCCAATGTAGTTGTAGCTACTCTCCAGAAATTAGAAGCAGATTGGTTCTCACACATTTATAGTGGTAACTCCTACTGGATATTATTAGAAAAAGGAGGGGGCTTCCCTGGTGGTGCAGTGGTTGAGAGTCTGCCTGCCAATGCAGGGGATACGGGTTCGTGCCCCGGTCCGGGAAGATCCCTCATGCCGCAGAGCAGCTGGGCCCGTGAGCCATGGCCGCTGAGCCTGCGCATCCGGAGCCTGTGCTCTGCAATGGGAGAGGCCACAGCAGTGAGAGGCCCGCGTACCACAAAAAAAAAAAAAAAAGGAAGGAACTCCTGGATTACAAATTGAAAAGAAGAGAGGTAGAGTGGGCAGCAGAGAGTAAAGGGAGGTTATTGCAAATAAATAAATCTTTGTAAAAAGGAGATTTGGGGAAAATTAAAGAGAAACAAAAGGAAAATGTTAGAATTAGATCTTCATCCAGAGAACAAGCTAAGACAGTTATAAGAGCAGATGAAGGAGATGGGGCTCAGGAGGCAGAATATAAGGTTCATAAAATCAGAATGACATTTAACATTTGGTTGAAGGCCAAAAGCAGGGAAGGGGAGCCTTGAAAGGTGTATTATTTGTAATAAAACTAAAGTAGTAATGTGGAGGTGTTTCACTGAAGCATTGGGGTGGGGAGATTCTGAAAATTATATGATGATCCAGGATGATAAATCTTTTAAAATTTAGAGTTCTTTTATCATAAATTTGATACGTATAAAACATAATTTACATTTTCTTCATTTAGTATGCTCTTTGATGTTCCATCTTAGGAAACTAGTAACATCTGTAAGGACTTTCACATGTTCATTCCAAAAATTAGTCTTTCACCATAGTTTTATATAATATGTTAAGTTCCTATGAATCTTAGAATTTACAGGAATCTTCTAAAACTGGAGAACACATTAATCTCAAGGGAATGGTAGTTGGTGCTTTAAATTTTGAAGTGATCCTAATAACGAGAGAAGAGTTTAGAATATGAATCAACTTCAGGTTGGTTGGGGAATCTGAAAGATTTGTAGAAGAGAGGATTGCATTTGGTGCACAGTAAAGAGCATGGTTTTCTAGGCAGTTCCCCAGTTGTGATTTGAGCTGGGAAAAGAAGGCAAAGTCTTAGAAGACATGGAGATCAGACAAGGGGGCATGAGGGTACATGTGAAACTCTGAAAAACTGATAGTATTGGAAATTGAAAGAAAATAATATTTGGTACTTGGTGCCTGTCAGGAGCAACACAGGGAGAAAGAACTCACAGTGGATTCCAGAATTACAAGCCTGAGGACACAACAGGGCAATGAGAATGATGGGAAGCATAAAAATTAGGAGAAATGTTTTCTTAGGGAAGAGAGCTCCATTCCAGATACACTTCATTCTAGCTACTGAGACATTAGAATTGAAAACCTTCTGGGCATGTTCAACTACACCACAGCGACAGAGAAGAAGGGAGGTGTGCAATCAGAGACATTTCTGAGTCATAGTGATTGAAAATGTCGTGGCGAATAAACCCCTAAAAGGAGGGTGTGTATAGAGGAGAAGGCAAGGCAAATCATGGGTCCTTCGATAGGAGGGAAGAAGATCTCACAGTGAATATAGTCAGAAAACATATAGTCCAAAAGGTGCAAGGAACAATGAAGGAATAGGATTTCTCTTAAATCAGGGAGCATGTTGGAGGAAAACAAAAAGTGAAGAAATTTTCAAAACTCTAGACAGGTGAGGCTGTTGATACTTCTAGAACTTAAAACAAATCCTTCTGGTTGATATGACAAACACAAAATAGGGAATTCTGTGGAAAATGCACTCGGAAGAATCCAATCAATGTCTACGTCTCTCCCCCCTTGTATTTGGTTTTGAATTTGATCACATGCAAAGTAAGAAAGGAAGGCAAGCATGTAATGTCCCAGTCACATTAAAGGAATTGATTAGGTCTCTGATAACTACGTGCGTTGGGTTCACAATAAGTTAATTTAACCAAGGGTTCCGTCTCAAGACTGCTGCTTTTTATTACACTAGCAGCTATCTCAAATTGTCCTCAGTGCTCACACACGTGTGTAGGTCTCCTAGAGGCAGGAGGATGATTACAGTCACCCAAATTAATTTTCCCATTCAGACTCCTAATTACCAGTTAATTTCTCTAATCTGATGGCAGCGACCTAAACAGGAAATCAGAAGGCAGACATTTCAGCGACCTCAAATTAGCTGGGTGGTTTTCCCAAATCATTGAGGCACCCAACACTAGTGTGCATGCACTCCCCATGTTCTACATGCCAGCACAACCACTCTGGTGATTTCAGAGCCAAAAAAGGTAATTGGAAACAGCCAGGTATTTCTATGTGATTTCACCTTCTCAGTGGGCAGAAGCAAGCAATGGGTGAAAACAAACACCAAACCCAATTACAGTCCCACACATGGTGGAGTGACTGTTTAAGAGCACTGGAACTGGGCCTAGACAACCACCACTGATGGACAGAGGCTGTGAGCTGTCTGGAGAGCAGGAAGGAAAGAGGACAGGATGCATGCTCCCCAGAATGAAAATAAGGCTGACGTGTTCTGAGGAGATGCAGTCAGTAAGCAGAGGGCATGGAGAGTCTCTACTGAAAACCATGCAAAGTTATGCCTTGAAGAAGCACAGCTGCTTGCAAACATGATCCTTTCCTTCAGGGGTTTACAATCCAGTGGGAAAACAGATGAATAAACATACAATTAAAATATAGTTAGACATTCACAGAGAGATAGACAAGATGAAAAGGCAGTGGGCTATGTACCAGATGAAGGAACAAGATAAAACCCCAGAAAAACAGCTAAATGAAGTGGAGATAGGCAACCTTCCAGAAGAAGAATTCAGAATAATGATAGTGAAGATGATCCAGGACCTTGGAAAAAGAATGGAGGCAAAGATGGAGAAGATGCAAGAAATGTTTAACAAAGATCTAGAAGAATTAAAGAACAAACAAACAGAGATGAACAATACAATAACTTAAATGAAAACTACACTAGAAGGAATCAATAGCAGAATAACTGAGGCAGAAGAACAGATAAGTGACCTGGAAGACAGAATGGTGGAATTCACTGTGGCAGAACAGAATAAAGAAAAAAGAATGAAAGAAATGAAGACAGCCTAAGAGACCCCTGGGACAACATTAAACGCAACAACATTTGCATTATAGGGTCCCAGAAGGAGAAGAAAGAGAGAAAGGACCTGAGAAAATATTTCAAGAGATTATAGTTGAAAATTTCCCTAACATGGGAAAGGAAATAGTCACCTAAGTCCAGGAAGCACAGAGAGTCCCACACAGGATAAACCTAAGGAGAAACACGCCGAGACACATAGTAATCAAATTGGCAAAAATTAAAGACAAAGAAAAATTACTGAAAGCAGTAAAGGAAAAATGACAAATAACATACAAGGGAACTCCCATAAGGTTAACAGCTGATTTCGCAGCAGAAACTCTACAAGCCAGAAGGGAGTGGCATGATATACTTAAAGTGATGAAAGGGAAGAACCTACAACCAAGATTACTCTACCCAGTAAGGATCTCATTCAGATTTGATGGATAAATCAAAAGCTTTACAGACAAGCAAAGGTGAAGAGAATTCAGCACCATCAAACCAGCTCTACAACAAATGCTAAAGGAACTTCTCTAAGTGGAAAACACAAGAGAAGAAAAGGACCTACAAGAACAAACCCAAAACAATTAAAATGGTAATAGGAACATGCATATCGATAATTACCTTAAACGTGAATGGATTAAACACTCCAACCAAAAGACACAGGCTTGCTGAATGGATACAAAAACAAGACCCATATATATGGTGTCTACAAGAGACCCACCTCAGACATAGGGACACATACAGACTGAAAGTAAGGGGATGGTAAAAGATGTTCCATGCAAATGGAAATCAGAAGAAAGCTGGAGTAGCAATACTCATATCAGATAAAATAGACTTTAAAATAAAGAATGTTACAAGAGACAAGGAAGGACACTACATAATGATCAAGGGATCAATCCAAGAAGAAGATATAACAATTATAAATATATATGCACCCAACATAGGAGCACCTCAATACATAAGGCAACTGCTAGCAGCTCTAAAAGAGGAAATTGACAGTAACACAATAATAGTAGGGGACTCTAACACCTCATTTACACCAATGAACAGATCATCCAAACAGAAAATTAATAAGGAAACACAAGCTTTAAATGACACAATAGACCAGATAGATTTAATTGATATTTATAGGACAGTCCATCCCAGAACAGCAGATTACACTCTCTTCTCAAGTGTACGTGGAACATCCTCCAGGATAGATCACATCCTGGGTCACAAATCAAGCCTCAGTAAATTTAAGAAAGGTGAAATCATATCAAACATCTTTTCTGACCACAACGCTATGACATTAGAAATCAATTACAGGGATGAAAACGTAAAGAACACAAACACATGGCGGCTAAACAATACGTTACTAAATAACCAAGAAATCACTGAAGAAATCAAAGAGGAAATCAAAAAGTACCCAGAGACAAATGACACTGAAAACACCACGATCCAAAACCTATGAGATGCAGCAAAAGCAGTTCTAAGAGGGAAGTTTATAGCTATACATGCCTACCTTAAGAAACAAGAAAAATCTCAAATAAACAATCTAACCTTACACCTAAAGGAACTAGAGAAAGAAGAACAAACAAAACCCAAAGTTAACAGAAGGAAAGAAATCATAAAGATCAGAGCAGAAATAAATGAAATAGCAACAAGGAAAACAGTAGCAAAGACCAATAAAACTAAAAGTTGGTTCTTTGAGAAGATAAAATTGATAAACATTAGCCAGACTCATCAAGAAAAAGAGGGAGAGAGGCTTCCCTGGTGGCGCAGTGGTTGAGAGTCTGCCTGCCGATGCAGGGGACACGGGTTCGTGCCCCGGTCCGGGAAGATCCCACATGCCGCGGAGCGGCTGGGCCCGTGAGCCATGGCCGCTGAGCCTGCGCATCCGGAGCCTGTGCTCCGCAACGGGAGAGGCCACAACAGTGAGAGGCCTGCGTACTGCAAAAAAAAAAAAAAAGGAACGAAATTGGGTCATTTGTAGAGACGTGGATGGATCTAGAGACTGTCATACAGAGTGAAGTAAGTCAGAGAAAAACAAATATCGTATATTAACACATATATATGGAACCTAGAAAAATGGTACAGATGAACCGGTTTGCAGGGCAGAAATTGAGACACAGATGTAGAGAACAAACGTATGGACACCAAGGGGGGAAAGCGGCAGGGGGTGGAGGTGGTGGTGTGATGAATTGGGAGGTTGGGATTGACATGTATGCACTGATGTGAATAAAATAAAATGGATGACTAATAAGAACCTGCTCTATAAAAAAATAAATAAAATTCAAAAAAAAATACAGTCTAATGAATACCATAATAAGGGTAAGTGGAGAGCATAATGGGAATACATGGGAGGCACAACTAATGGAGCTTGAGGTATAAAAACAGTGGGTCATCCATTCATCATACAATGATGATCACAAAAACTGATAATAATGGCTATCCAGTAGGTTAGATAGTGCCTATGGCTTTCAGAGGACATTCATATAGATTCTCACTGTCTTTGTTAGAACAGTATTAGCAAGTTAGGGAAAGTGTTATTGGCTTAGTTTTACAATATACACTTGAACAATGTATTGAAGAAAACACAGTTAATTAGTAAAATGGGTGATGCCGTATTTTCTAAATTGTAGTCCACTGGTTTTTCCCCACTGTTTATTGTATTTTTTGAATATCCACTTGGAGACTCGAAAGCAGAATTATCCTTGGACCCTGGCTTTTAGGTAGTACAGAACACAGTGTAATAAGGAAGACAAAGCATTGCGTATTTGCAGATGGACAGGATTAATTAGCAACGTAACTGGAGCTGTTAGCGTTGACCTTCCTGGTGTGTGTATCCATCATGGAGACAGTTGATTTTTATTTGCGTTTCTCAAAAGGCACACCGTCAACCTTCTAGCAGTCAGTATAAATGGTATGTGGTTGAATAGTCAGCTACCATGGGAGGAATCCCAAGAATCAGACAAACTGGGAAAAGAAAAGTGTATGGGCTGAACTGTGTCCCATCAAAATGTATGTGTTGAAATCCTAACCCTCACTACCTCAGAATGTGACTGTATCTGGAGACAGGACCTTTGAAGAAGTAAAGTTAAAATGAGACCATTAGGGTGAGTCCTAATGCAATATGACTGGGGTTCTTATAAAAAGAGGAAGTTATGACACAGTAACTCAGGAGGAAAGACCAGGTGAAGACACAGGGAGAAGGCAGCCATCCATAAGCCAAAGAGAGAGGCTTCAGAGGAAAGCAACCCTGCCAGCACCTTGATTTCAGACTTCAGGCCTCCAGAACTGTGAGGAAATACATTTCTATTGTGTAAGCCCCGCCAGTCTGTGGTGCTGTGTAATGGCAGCCCCAGAAAACAAATACAAAAAGCATTTTCTCTTCATTGTGAGAATCAACAGAACTCTCTATATGCAAATAGTTAAGTCTTTGCCTATGTAAAATCCCTGCTGTTGTAGAGAAATGGGTGAAATACACAGGAATAAACAGTTCATGATACTTAGTAAATACTGGTACTTTTATAATTCTGTGAAATGGGGTAAAACACCTAGTCTGAGCCATGAGCCAATGCCTTGGTCTGGGATATCAGGCCAATGATGGCACGTTGATGGGAATTATTAGCAGCCAGTTTGGTCCAGTTGGTGTAGGGTAAGGGTGACATCCAGTGGCTGGTTTTATCAGCCAGGCTCCTGGACACAGACTCAGGGAGTGAGCCAGATATTGGAGAAGGGGCTTTCAGATCACTGATCAATTTTATGTCCAGTACAGTTCTACAAGAGGTAATAATGAAACTTTAGATAAAAGCTGTGATTAGTCTACATTCGCAAGCCTGGGCAGTAGTGCTCTCATAGCGTTACTATTAGAACATCAGGAACATGCTGATAGCCAAAGAAAAGCCCAAGCAAAACAAACAAACAAACAAAACTACAATAAATTAACTTAATCTTTTACACTCAATTCTTTCTACTACCTATAAAAGACCCAGAAACAATTTACGAAAGGAGGAAAAAGTCCTTTAACACAATATTACTATCAAGTCAGGTACCTTGATAACGGAATGGGGTAATGGAATAAGGTAGCAATACATAATGCATTTTAATTTAAAGGTAGATATGTTTAATTGCAGTGCCCAGTTACTAAACTACTGTCAAGAAGGGCTTAAAATGATGTTTTAATTTGCAAAAACCTATACGTCAAATTGCCTAGCCCTGAAAAATAATATCATTTTACTTTATATTTTTGGTTGATTTTCCTGTCTTCCTTTTAGCTTGTGAGGGAAGCTGACCTTTGCAACTGTGAATATGTAAGTGGAGGCAGTCGTCATCAGCTGTGATTGCTGACCCCTATTTGAATGTGTCATCCAAGCAAAGAGAAGCTATGCTCTCTGCCTTTGAGTAGTTTCTATATCTATACGTAATTCAAAAAAGATGAAGACTCCAGATATGTCAGTGTCACATCCATGTGCACATTGCATGCGGATATCGGGGAGAGCTGTGTTTTTATGTAGAGGAGCAATGATTTCACGGCTGCATTCCAAGAAATGGGAGGGTGTGGGAAGAATCCTGGCAACAAAAATTGAGTAGGGCATATATTTGGAAGCGTTCCCTGAACTAGAGGATATTAAGGAATAGTAAGAGTTAGTATGAAAAGAATTAATGGGACCACATTGTACATGGCTACTTCCAAGCTACAGTGTGCAAACTTTGAACTGTAGGCGGTAACTTTTTGAAAACTCTGTAAGGAATACTAATGTGTAGTGATGTACAGGATGAATTCTAATAGGGAGACACAAGAAATAAATCAATTAAGAAGCTATTTCATAACCCAGATGATTCCACACAGGTTTGAAATATGGTATTGGCAAAGAAAATGGTAAAAATAAGATGAAAACAAGGCATAGATGTAATTTAAATAAGAATTGATAGAATATAACTCCTTTTTGGTTAAGTAGTTAAATATGGCAAATCCTTAGTGTCTGCACTATGATGTCATTGGTGGAGAAAATTCAGGACAAGGAGCCAGTTGGGGACATGGAAGCCTGTTGACTTTGCTCAGGGACATGATGGCTAGATTACAATGTGAGGGTGTTCGCTAGATATTAGGAGACAGGACTGGAGTTCAAGTGCAAGGTCAGTCATAGAAATGCAGAATTAAGTTGTGAAGCCATATGAAAGGATGAATTTTCTAAAGGGCAAACGGATTGAAAAGAACACATACTGAATTTTAAAGACATACCTATAATCAAGGGAAATTGGAGAGATGGAGAGCCAGAGAAGAATGAGGAATATTTAGGTTTTATTAACTCACATGGTGGTTTGATTCTTTGCTTATATAAACATTTATTTAATTATTTGTCTCACATCCCAGCTTCTGAATCAGAGTTCCCTTATAATATTAAACACTTACCTAAGAATTAACAAAGTCTTTTAAGTCCTTAAAAGTTCTTTAAGACTTATTTTACATCTGTGTCATGACAAAATTAACAAATTTGGAATCCAAAAACCAGGTCTCAAATTCTGGCAGTCACTTGTTGAGTATATGGCCTTGGGCAAATTCTAAAATCTGAGGCTTCAGCTAAAAAATGAGGATGAAAGATACTCCACAATATTGTTAGATAGATAGATAGATAGATAGATAGATAAAGTAAATGTGCTAATGCAGATAAAGAGGCTATGCCAGGGAACTAAGTACTAGTCCCGACTCTTCCCTACTTCCTTAGAAAATGCAACCTGAAAAGGCCACTATTCAGTAGTCATGCGTAACACCCATTCATTCATTGAGACTTAAAGTTTCTACCATGATTACACATGTTCCAGATGCTGAGGATACATCAGAGAGCGTGACAGATTCTCTTAGGGTTCCTAGACTAGTGGCGGAAAGAGACCTAAACAAGTAAACTGAAAATATATATAACTTCAGGCAGTGAAAAACTCTTTGAAGTAAAATAAAGCAGCAGAAGAGAATGACAAGATTTATGTGGGAGTAGCTCTATTTTAGATGCGATACTCGAGGGACACAAGACTTAAATGAAATGAGGGGCAGGGGGCATCAGCCTGGGGAGATGGCTGGGGAGAGAGTGCGTGGGGCGTGGACAGCAAGTTCAGGGTCCATGCGATGGCCCTGAGTGGACAATATGAGGAACAGCAAGAAGACACCTGTTGTGGCTGGCGTGGCATGGGCAAGGGCAGAGGTCAGGGCTGCGGGCAATGGTAAGATCATGTGGGTCCTCTGAGCTAGAATGAGGAGTTTGCGTTATTTTTCTCTGAGGGATGAGATGCCATTGGCGATTTCAGAGCAAGGCGGTCGCATCGTCTGCTTTGAAGGAAAATTCGAGTTCCTAAATTCAGATAGAGAAATGCTTATTCAGTCTCTACACTGTGCTTCTCTAAGCCTCTCATTTCCTCCCCCAGCCCATGGCCTGCGTATCAATGCTGTGCTTTGAGTTCTGTTCACGGTGAACTGCAGCAAAGATCCTTCCAAGTCTGAAGCAAGGGGAAAACAATCACACAATTTTAAAGGGTTTCAGAAGGTTTGAATTAAAAAAAAAAAAAGAAATGATGAAACAAATTTCCAGGACACATACTTTTCCTTTACCCTACTTCAAACGAACAAAAGAAAGTCTCAGTATATGTCATTATACACAGCTTCCTTATTTAGACAGACACCAGTCTTTACAAGTTAGTGATGGAGACTTTGACTTCATGTTTAAGTACAAAAGTAGCAGAGACTTTAAGTTGTAGATTGGCCTGCACATAATGAATCCTTTTTTGTGAAATGTTGCAAGAATTTCTTAGAAAAAAAAATTAGAACATATGCTGCTTCACAAGTGCCTGCTGAAAAAACACAAAATCGGCAACAATATTTCTGGCTGCTGAGATACTGTGGCAGCTGCTTCTGAAAGATAGAGGGTAACAAAGAAACCAAGGGTGCCTTTATAACTCCACACAGTTGGTGGTATTTTAGAGCTTGGTTCTTAGCTAGTAATGGTAATTCTCTCAATCAAACGACTGGGACAACTTATTAGCAATGAGTTATTTTAGCTTCATCTTAACTTTGAATAGTAAGTTTTGAACCACTGTCACTCAGTCCATTCCAGATACCAAAACCAATGCTCCAGGATAGTAAGGGAATAGCCCAGTGCCACTCCGTTAATAAGTAGTTGTGCCACGACTAAACTCAAGTCCATCGGCTTCCAAAGTCTGTGTCCTTAACATCTTACACAGAACAGCAGAGTGGGAGGTCATTCAGGGCATTACATTTATTGAAAATAAAGAAATACTACTTTATGTGCTAAAAAATGTTTTCTTAGGGAAACACATAGCTCATATAATTTATCTCATTGCTCCTCCAAAACGTTATCATTTGACAGAAAAGAAAATGTCGGTTTTTCTTTTTGTAAATATAGTACTCAAATCAAATTACCACTGGACATTAAATGAGCATATTAAGACAATAATAATGATAGGAGTGTTTTCCATGGAATACTCAGGCCAACAGTTCAAACCCCTAATATTTATAGCTTCTTATTGGATACATGTAAATTCATTGATTTATATGCTTTTTATGTTCAGCATTTTTTACATTTATGAGAAACACTTGAGCAATATTTCAAATGGAATTAATGTTAATTTAAGCATATTTTTATCTGAAAGTATTGTTGAGGCACATTTTTCCCTCAATTGTTTTTTCTTTGAAAGTTTTATTAGTCCCCGAAATAGATTAAAATAGTTGAAGCTCTCTAAGGCTTTGAGTATTGGGTCTGTTATTGTTTTTTTGATTGTAGTGAAGCCATGTTCTGAATTAGGAAGAAACTTTTATTAGTAGTAGTATGTACAAATGACATTGTTGTCTGCCTGACTTTTGGTCCCAGCTGCAGTCTCTGGCCCTTTCAAAGGATTCTTTAATAACATAGAAAGATAAAGGGATGAGATAACTAAGGGAGGTACCAGGATTAAGAGGCCAGGGGAAGAAGAGAAGATGATGCTTTGACATCTTCTATGACTTTTTCAGTCATTCGTCTTTTGTTCATTGACAGTAGGGTTAACAAGTATAACTAATCCTTGGTTGCCAGGGATACCTTATGAGAACAGAGGAAATTTACAAATTGGTCTTAGATATTTTGGAAGAAACAGAAAGAGTAGAAGCCACTTTCTTTAAGAAATTACTGTCTGTGTATCCATAAATATGCATGTGTTCACACATGTATACAAATACACGCAACCATATTCAAAACCCATAGTACAGTCTATATACACTCTATAGAGAAGGGGAGATTTGTATGAACCAAAAGAGCCAGGGTCCATAAATGGACAAGAACTTGAACTGTGCCTTGAGAATGATGAACATTTGATAATGGGGAGCAGGGAAGAAGTGAGCAGAGCAGAGCATAGGTAATGCAAAGATAGGAGTCAATGAGCATGTCGTAGGTCAATGTCAGTGAGTCAGCAAGGAGGCCGGCCTGCCTGTTGGAAGAGGCTGCCTGTAGGAACGGTGGGAAAAAGCACTGGCTGCAAGTTTAGGCCAGTTGCTGATGGTTTAGGCTTTCTCTGATGCGTGAATTGTTTATACAAGGAGAACCATGCTGAAGTGGTGCTGTAATATTCACATGATGTGGGTAGTATTGGCAAGAAGTGGACAATAGGTTGGCTTATCTAATGGCAATGGAGAATATTAGGTCGGTAAAACACAAGTGAGATTTTAAAGGACCAACAGAATTTAACTGTATTTGATCATTAAGCTAGTGGTGTGGGCAGACAATTGCTCTCAGGTAGAATAACATATTACAACCACTTCTTAAGTAAATAATTTGGCTGCCTGGACTTTCTTGATTTACAGAGGCAAGAGTCAAAGCCATTTGATTTATCGGCTACTCTCACCAAGCAGCTCAAGGATATGGTTCCCTTCACATGTCTAATCACACTTTCATTACAGGATGCATATAGATTTTTCCCCTCTGGGGTTTTAAAGGGCATTTGGGGTTTACAGAAAGTTTGAAATCTCCCTCTCTAACCTTGAGACTAAATTAATGTTATTTTAGACTCAAAACTTTCTCCTGCACATATTAGATCATTAATGTAATTGAAAGAGATTTGAATCCCAGGTGTTTATGCATTTGCGATCCCAAAGGTTTCCCTCAGGGATTCATTCTCCTTCGCAGTTAGAGACACAACGGAAAGGCAGCCTCAAAGCAAGCAAACAGTGTCAGTTAAATTCAGATGTCAGCCTGACTCTGGTGACAGCCCTGGAGTGTAACATGGTCACACTAGGTCTCACATCAATTTCTGAATTTTGCCAATTAGGATATTACAAAGACTGTCTAACGAAGACTGGCATTTTAACAAATGACCCCTCTTAATGACTGTCCCTCCTACATTCACTAATGCAGAACAAATCCTTTATGTAACAAAGCAGGTTTCCACGGACTCTGATCCAGAGAGGTCTCAGTGGAAGAGGGGCTGCAAACAGTAGCGCTCTGCTCCAGGAAGCTAAAAGTTAGACGAAGAGATACGATAAAGAGATGCTCCCCACACTCCCTACGCCTCAGATGGCCCTGCTGCGTTATTCTTTATCCCATAAATACCCCAGCCCCTTGTCTGCTGGAAGCCAGATTTGAGATTTGTTCTCCTGTCTTTTCCTTGGCTGCCTTATGAATAAGCCCTGTCTTCATTGCAAACCTTGGATGTCTCAGCGTTTTGGCCTACTGTGTTCCTGACAAAGGAAACCTGGCTCAGATAAATCGCCCAGCAAAGAAAATCCAAGACACCAGTCAGATTTTTACCACAGTTGTCTATGCCGTGTGGCTGACAGGGTCTCCATGCTCTGGCCGGGTGTTAGGCCTGAGCCTTTGGGGTGGGAGAGCCAAGTTCAGGACGTTGGACCACCAGATACCTCCTGGCCCTACATAATATCAATTGGTGAGAGCTCTCACAGAGATCTCCATCTCAACGCTAAGACCCAGCTCCACTCAACAACCAGCAAGCTCCAGTGCTGGACACCCCATGCCAAACAACTAGCAAGAGAGGAACATAACCTCACCCATTAGCAGAAAGGCTGTCTAAAATCATAGTAAGTTCACAGACACCCCAAAACACACCACTAGATGCAGTCCTGCCCACCAGAAAGACAAGATCCAGCCTCACCAGAACACAGGCACCAGTCCGCTCCACCAGGAAGCCTACACAACCCACTGAACCAACCTTACCCACTGGGGGCAGACACCAAAAACAACAGGAACTACGAACCTGCAGGCTGTGAAAAGGAGACCCCCAAACACAGTAAGTTAAGCAAAATGGGAAGACAGAGAAAGATGCAGCATATGAAGGAGCAAGGTAAAAACCCACCAGACCAAACAAATGAAGAGGAAATAGGCAGTCAACTGAAAAAGAGTTCAGAGTAATGATAGTAAAGATGATCCAAAATCTTGGAAATAGAATGGAGAAAATACAAGAAATGTTTAACGAGGACCTAGAAGAAGAGCAAATAAACAATTATGAAAAACACAATAAATGAAATTAAAAATTCTCTAGAACGAATCAATACCAGAGTAACTGAGGCAGAAGAATGGATAAGTGACCTGTAAGCTAAAATAGTGGAAATAACTACCGCAGAGCAGAATCAAGAAAAAAGAATGAAAAGAATTGAGGACAGTCTCAGAGACCTCTGGGACAACGTTAAGTGCACCAACATTCGAATTATAGGGGTCCCAGAAGAAGAAGAGTAAAAGAAAGGGACTGGAAAAATATTTGAAGAAATTATAGTTGAAAACGTCCCTAATATGGGAAAGGAAATAGCCAATCAAGTCCAGGAAGCACAGAGAGTCCCATACAGGATAAATCCAAGGAGAAATACGCCAAGACACATATTAATCAAACTATAAAAATTAAATACAAAGAAAAAATATTAAAAGCAGCAACGGAAAGGCAACAAATAACATACAAGGGAATCTCCATAAGGTTAACAGCTGATCTTTCAATAGAAACTCTGCAAGCCAGAAGGGACTGGCAGGACATATTTAAACTGATGAAAGGGAAGAACCTACAACCAAGATTACTCTACCCAGCAAGGATCTCATTCAGATTTGACAGAGAAATTAAAACCTTTACAGACAAGCAAAAGCTAAGAGAATTCAACACCACCAAACCAGCTTTACAACAATGCTAAAGGAAATTCCCTAGGCAGGAAACACAAGAGAAGGAAAAGACCTACAATAACGAACCCAAACAATTAAGCAACTGGTAATAGGAACATACATATCGATAATTACCTTAAATGTAAATGGACTAAACACTCCAACCAAAAGACATACACTGGCTGAATGGTACAAAAACAAGACCCACATGTATGCTGTCTACAAGAGACCCACTTCAGACCTAGGGACACATACAGACTGAAAGTGAGGGGATGGAAAAAGATATTCCATGCAAATGGAAATCAAAAGAAAGCCGGAGTAGCAATTCTCATATCAGACAAAATAGACTTTAAAATAAAGACTATTAACAAGAGACAAAGAAGGACACTACATAATGATCAAGGGATCAAGCCAAAAAGAAGATATAACAATTGTAAATATTTATGCACCCAACATAGGGGCACTTTACTACATAAGGCAAATGCTAGGAGCCAGAAAAGGGGAAATCAACAGTAGCACAATCATAGTAGGGGACTTTTACACCCCACTTTCACCAATGGACAGATCATCCAAAATGAAAATAAGGAAACACAAGCTTTAAATGATACATTAAACAAGATGGACTTAATTGATATTTATAGGACATTTCATCCAAAAACAACTGAATACACTTTCTTCTCAAGTGGTCATGGAACATTCTCCAGGATGGACCATACCTTGGGTCACAAATCAAGCCTTGGTAAATTTAAGAAAATTGAAATCATATCAAGTATCTTTTCCAACCACAATGCTATGAGACTAGATATCAATTACAGGGGAAAAAAAACTAAAAAATACAAACATATGGAAGCTAAACAATATGCTACTAAATAACCAAGAGATCACTGAAGAAATCAAAGAGGAAATCAAAAAATACTTAGAAACAAATGACAATGAAAACACGACGACCCAAAACCTATGGGATGAAGCAAAAGCAGTTCTAAGAGGGAAGTTTATAGCAATACAGTCCTACCTCAAGAAACAAGAAACATCTCAGATAAACAACCTAACCTTACACCTAAAGCAATTAGAGAAGGAAGAACAAAAAACCCCAAAAGTTAGCAGAAGGAAAGAAATCATAAAGATCAGATCAGAACTAAATGAAAAAGAAATGAAGAAAACAATAGCAAATATCAATAAAACTAAGAGCTGTTTCTTTGAGAAGAGAAACAAAATTGATAAACCACTAGCCAGACTCATCAAGAAAAAAAGGGAGGAGACTCAAATCAATAGAATTAGAAATGTAAAAGGAGAAGTAACAACTGACACTGCAGAAATACAAAGGATCATGAGAGATTACTACAAGCGACTCTATGCCAATAAAATGGACAACCTGGAAGAAATGGACAAATTCTCAGAAAAGCACAACCTTCTGAGACTAAACCAGGAAGAAATAGGAAATATAAACAGACCAGTCACAAGCACTGAAATTGAAACTGTGATTAAAAGTCTTCCAACAAACAAAATCCCAGGACTAGATGGATTCACAGGCGAATTCTATCAAACATTTAGGGAAGAGCTAACACCTATCCTTCTCAAACTCTTCCAAAATATAGCAGAGGGAGGAACACTCCCAAACTCATTCTACGAGGCCACCATCACCCCGATACCAATACCAGAAAAACACGTCACAAAAAAACACTACAGGCCAATATCCCTGATGAACATAGATGCAAAAATCCTCAAGCAAATACTAGCACATTAAAAGGATCATAAACCCATGATCATTCCTGAGTTTATCCCAGGAATGCAAGGATTCTTCAATACACGCAAATCAATCAATGTGATACACCATATTAACAAACTGAAGGGTAAAAACCATATGATCATCTCAATAGATGCAGAAAAAGCTTTTGACAAAATTCAACACCCATTTATGATAAAAACTCTCCAGAAAGTAGGCATAGAGGGAACTTACCTCAACATAATAAACGCCATATATGACAAACAAACAGCAAACATCGTTCTCAATGGTGAAAAACTGAAACCATTTCGACTAAGATCAGGAACAAGACAAGGTTGCCAACTCTCACAGCTTTTATCGAACATAGTTTTGGAAGTTTTAGCCACAGCAGTCAGAGACAAAAAAGAAATAAAAGGAATCCAAATCAGAAAAGAAGTAAAACTGTCACTGTTTGCGGATGACATGATACTATACACAGAGAATCCTAAAGACTCTACCAGAAAACTACTAGAGCTAATCAAAGAATTTGGTAAAGTACCAGGATACAAAATTAATGCACAGAAATTTCTTGCATTCCTATACACTAATGATGAAAAATCTTAAAGAGAAATTAAGGAAACACTCCCATTTACCACTGCAACAAAAGGAATAAAATATCCCTATGAATAGAGCTACCTAAGGAGGTAAAAGACCCATATGCAGAAAACTATAAGACCCTGATGAAAGAAATTAAAGATGATACAAACTGATGGAGAGATACACCGTGTTCTTGGATTGGCAGAATTAACATTGTGAAAATGACTATACTACCCAAAGCAATCTACAGATTCAGTGTAACCCCTCTCAAACTACCAATGACATTTTTCACAGAACTAGAACAAAAAAAAATTCACAATTTGTATGGAAACACAAAAGAACCCGGATAGCCAAAGCAATCTTAAGAAAGAAAAAACAGAGCTGGAGCAATCAGGCTCCCTGACTTTAGACTATACTACAAAGCTACGTAATCAATATAGTATGGTACTGGCAGAAAAACAGAAATATAGATCAATGGAACAGGATATAAAGCCCAGAGATAAACTCGTGCACATATGGTCACCTTATCTTTGATAAAGGAGTCACGAATACAATGGAGAAAAGACAGCCTCTTCAATAAGTGGTGCTGGGAAAACCAGAGAGCTACATGTAAAAGAATGAAATTAGAACACTCCCTAACACCATACACAAAAATAAACTCTAAATGGATTAAAGACCTAAATGTTAGGCCAGACACTATAAAACTCTTTAGAGGAAAACATAGGCAGAACACTCTATGATGTAAATCACAGCAAGATACTTTTTGACCCACCTCCTACAGTAATGGAAATAAAAACAAAAATAAAAAATGGGACCTAATGAAACTTAAAAGCTTTTGCACAGTAAAGGAAACCATAAACAAGATGAAAAGACAACACTCAGAATGGGAGAAAATATTTGCAAACAAAACAACTGACAAAGGATTAATCTCCAAAATATACAAGCAGCTCATGCAGCTCAATATCAAAAAACAACCCAATCCAAAAGTGGGCAGTAGACCTAAATAGACATTTCTCCAAAGAAGGTATACAGATTGCCAACAAACACATGAAAGGATGCTCAACATCACTAATCATTAGAGAAATGCAAATCAAAACTATATAGTGAGGTACCACCTCACACAGGACAGAATAGCCATCATCAAAAAATCTACAAACAGTAAATGCTGGAGAGGGTGTGGAGAAAACGAACCCTCTTGCACTGTTGGTGGGAATGTAAATTGATACAGCCACTATGGAGAACAGTATGGAGGTTCCTTAAAAAACTAAAAATAGAACTACCATATGACCCAGCAATTCGACTACTGGGCATATACCCTAAGAAAACCATAATTCAAAAAGGGTCATGTACCACAGTGTTCATTGCAGCTCTGTTTACAATAGCCAGGACATGGAAGCAACCTAAGTGTCCATCAACAGATGAATGGATAAAGAAGATGTGGCACATATATACAATGGAATATTACTCAGCCATAAAAAAGAAACGATATTGAGTTATTTGTAGTGAGGTGGATGCACCTAGAGTCTGTCATACAGAGTGAAGTAAGTCAGACAGAGAAAAACACATACCCTATGCTAACACATATATATGGAATCTAAAAAAACAACATGGTTCTGAAGAACCTAGGGGCAGCAGAGGAATAAAGACGCAGATGTAGAGAATGTACTCGAGGACGCGGGGAGGGGCAAGGGTAAGCTGAGACGAAGTGAGTGGCATTGACATATATACACTACCAAATATAAAATAGACAGTTAGTGGGAAGCAACCGCATAGCACAGGGAGATCAGCTCGGTGCTTTTTGACCACCCAGAGGAGTGGGATAGGGAGGGTGGAAGGGAGGGAGATGCAAGAGGGAAGAGATATGGGGATATGTGTATACGTATAGCTGATTCACTTTGTTATACAGCAGCAACTAACACAACAATGTAAAGCAGTTATACTCCAATAAAGATGTTAAAAAAAAAAAAAAAAGAGAGAGATACGATAAGGAACACGAAAGAAAAAGAGTTTGCCGAGCCAGGTTGTTCTAAGTGTGAGACGGATGGAGTTTGCTGTCAGTGCTCTCCTTTCAGGGAGAAAGCTGTTTGCCTTATTCTGCTGTAGATCGTCAGTCGTCTCTTCAGCTTGTTGGTTTATAGTAATTGTGGAGTCTGGTGACTCATGAACCAGTGCATACTTTTTTCATTCATTTTGTCACTTTTTTCCTCCAAGCATGGCTAACCCTCCACAACAGTGTGTAGCTAGGAAGGGTCATGCCCGTTCCCATATTTCTTCTGGGCAGCATTTGGACTCATGAGAATGTTCTGAGAGATTTGCAATGACCTGGCCATCAAGCTGCTTGGGGAAGAGCTCGGAGCCTGCTGTTTTGTCACTGGTCTTGTTCTTTGGCCTCTAATTCCAGGTACTTCCATGGGAGGAGTATTGCAGGTTGTGAGGCTGGTAGCACACGGGAGGTATGGGGGTGGGAGCTTGGCGGGGAGGCAGAAGCACAGCTTTAGGACATGTTGCATGTGACCAGACCTCAACACAGGGATGTGCTTTGAAGAAGTGTGGGGTTTGTTCACGAGCTGAGTTTTCCTTCAGCTCTTCTCAGCTGTCAGTGACCGTATTTGGAGCTATGGCCTTCTGCATCTTGAAGAGGTCAGCTTGAAAGCTGCCTTTTGCCAGCTGACATCTGACACTGATCTATAGAAATTGGGAGGGTATTTACTCTAATGTCCCTGAACTGAAAACAGAGTCCCTGAATGGCAAGCTTCAGGAGAAAATAAACTCTGATAATGACCTGGGTGCTCTCTGGACACTGCCCTTGAGAAAGGCATCCTAATAATTATGGCTTCAACTTAAGACGGCAGTAATAACACCAAGCAATTTTCATTTTGGTGTTTCACAAAACAACTACCTTTCTGGAGCCCTGTTCTAAATTTTAATATCTTCAGGTTCTGACTGATTAACCGATAAATGCAGTTAAATAACTAGCTTTCACTCAGAGAAACGATTCAGAAAGAAAACTGCCTTCTGATTTCCCCACTGATTATAACGGAAAGCGTGGAAGGTCTGAGACATCTTTTCTGGATACCTGTGCATAATTTCCAGCCATATTAATGGAACTACCAAATGTGTCATGTGAATAAGAAGATAGAAGTTCAGTAATCCCTGTTGACTGAGCTGGTTTTTCATTTCAGGGAATTATATAATGCTTTCATGAACTTTCCATCATCCTGGAAAAATATTGCCATGTGATGTATGTTATAATTACTCTTAGAAATATAGTGTTTCTAATTGAGAAGTCTGTGTATGTGGCCTGAGTATTCTAGCTCACGTACATAATTGGTAGCTAGGAATAACTGCAAAAGGTAAAGGTGCTTTTTCCCCTTGGCTCGGTGACTATTAATATCAAATGAAAGCACATATTGGCATCAAGGGGAACACAGACTCTTTGCCTTTCCAATTTCATTTTATACTCCCTGTCGACTTACACGAAATCCTTTAGGCATAATTGCACTTTTTCCCTAGTATCCTCATCCTCCCTTAAGACTTCACTCTTTGCTCTACTAATCTACACAGAGGCAAGGAAATAGGTCTCAGTGCATCTCTTTCCCCCCCACCCCAAGATATGTTGCTTACATGTAAGAGAAAACAACTTAGCAACTCGAACTCCTCTTTCCCTCTCCCCAGCCTCTCAGAGTTTCTCAGCTCTTCACAAGTGTGTTTTCTCCTTATGGAGAAGTTGATTTGGTTCCATTTATAAAAATAGCAGCTATTTAAATGGGGAAAGCTTTTCCTTATATCATCTTTGGGCCAAATGTTTTTCTAAAAACATACTCTTTTTTTTTCTAGCAGAGAAGACAGATTCTAAGTGGATTCAAGGTTCATCAAATCGCTAAGAGTTTTCTGTTGGTTAATGCACTTGAAAACTAAATTCACATAAGTGCCAAAATGAGATATGTAAATTAGATAACAGTTCTATATAATTGTATTATATGTGTGTGTGGTTTGCATGTATGTGTGTTATAGATACAAACTGTCATATTTATACATTAATACAAAATTATATTTGTTTCCTATATAGAAGTTTATATAGTGATTTTTTTTTGGAAGGTAGAAGGTGTAGCCAATATAAATCATTGCTTAAATTTTGTTTTCTCTATCACAGGGAAGCAAAAAGAGTATTTTGTATCCCTTTTTTCCAGTCCTTTTTAAGCTCATTTATTCATCACCAAATTCAAAATGTTTAGTTTCTCCAACGTATATCCAGAAACTTGCAATTGGATGTGACCCTGAAGTTCAAAAGTCCACTCTCTTGCCCAATGAGTGATTCACTCTATCATCTATATTAGCCTTTGTTTAAACATTTTCCCCAATGGTGGTGTCAAAGTGTGGCCAGAGATAGGAGTGAGGGTCAGGGTGGACAGGACTTCAGAACCAACATAATCTTCTTCAACCACTTTGGGCACAATGAATACATGTAAAAGCAAAGCAAAACACTGAGCTTATCATGTGATGAATTGGGCTTGCTTCATGACGGGGTCACTTGAAGTCCCCTTCCCCAGTCTACCACCAGGTTGCTCTACCCTTTAAGCCCCTACATTGAGAAATTCTGACATCTCAGCTGATTTCCAGTGATAGAGGGAAGATATTAGAATTCGTTCTCGTGGTTACAGATTGTCCTGACACTGAGACACACCTGCCTGGCCAACTGGCTCCTCTGCAGCAACATAAAAAGAGGGTCCAATTTCTTTTTAATATAATTCTTATTCAGTTATTTGGAGGCAGCTATACCACTCCACTAACTCTGGCTTTTCCAAGCTAAATTGTTTGTTTCTTTAAGCATCATTGGTAGCATTTATCAATAATAGTAGTGACCACTTATTTATTTATAGCACTTTGGAGTTTCCAAAGCCCTTCTACATACTTTCTTATGCAACATGCACAGCAACAACTGTAGCTTCTTAATTTTACAAATGAGGAAACCAAGGCTCAGAAAGGATAAGTCACATACCTTAATAATTGATTCAACAAGTACTTATTGAGGACCTACTATATGCCAGGCACAGTGCAAAATCCTGGGATATAGGAGGGAATAAAACAAATATGGTGCCACTCCTGTACCTCTTGTAATCTAGTGGAAATGGCATACATTTAAAAAATCACTACAGATGATACTCAGATAATAGTCACAATTGGGACAGAGGTAGAACTTTAGTACAAGTCTTCTGCCTCTAAACACATTCAGTAGGACTATTGCCTTCATTGAAATGGACATTCATTTGTATATATTAATGAGGTTCAGTTAAACTAGTCTGTCTGACAACCAGTCTTTTTGGCATGAGCTCTTTTTTAGATTGATCCTCTCCTTTCTGTAACTGTAGAACTGGGTGGGGTCTACACAGGCATAGTCAACTTAGAGGAGAAGTTTACAGCAATTTTCTATCAAATCTTATTTTGCCATTTTTTTCTCATCACTCTAACTAGCCAACATACTTTCGAACTTTTATTTAATCATCTCTAACATATTAGTTCTCCCTCTCTGTTTCTGTTCATCTGCAAGTTTTATGAAATTGTGTTCACCTATATCACTGGCAAAAAAAATGTCCACAAGTGCTTGTGTGAAAGAAATTTGTCATTAGTTGCAAATTCGATTTCCTGTCAGCTAAGTACCTTGGGCAAACAGCATCCTCTCTCAGAGCATCTGATTACTTATCTGTGAAATGAAGAAACTAGGCTAGAGAATGCTGAAAGGATTTCCCTGTGTTAAAAGTTTTATGATCCAGTATGTTTTAAAGCATTATGCTGAGTTTTAAATACTTTTTTTCTGGTGTGGAAAAAAAGAAATACAAAATATGAACTGATTGGTACCACCACCCCCCCGTCACTAATGAAAGGAAGCAAATCAGCAAATACTGGCCCAAAAGCCGTACAAAACAACCAAAGTGTAATAGTTGTCAAACCTTGTCTTAATCTAAGACAATGGCTTCATGAAGCCCCTAACAGCCTCTTCTGCTGTCTGTTTTTTAAAAAATATTTAGAAACCAACAATGAACAGACATTATAAAAACTAATATTTATTTGAGAATAGTCTGTAATTTGGGGTCTTCAGTGAGTCCCCTTTTTCTCCTCTATGTAGGAAAATTATCTTTGATTCTACAAGAGCTACTTCTCACAGGCTTCTTTCTAAAATCTGCCTGACAAAAGGAAATTCTTATCTTCTAACTTTAATGCTACAATTTATTTGTATCTTTGAACTTGAGTAATTTCTGGATTCTTTTTTCTTAATATTGCTTCATTAAGTCACATAATGTATCTGTTTTACATCAGCCCTACTTGGGTTGCAATATGTGGTACAATTCCTGTCATTATCTTAAACTTGCTAACTAGAGAGAATTCAAATTTAATTAATAAAAAGTTCCACCACTTTCAGCCAGAGATAAATGGGAAGTTATTACAGAAACCAAAGCCTCTCTATTCTGAGAGGAGAGGAAATAAAGGGGGTACCCACCCCAAGATGTAATGAGTAGTATAGAAAGTTCTATCCTGGTACTGTGGTTTAAAGACAAACTATTTGGAATGCACATCTCTGTCAGCAATATTGGAAACATTTTATTTCTCCGTTTAAAGATGACTTTGTGTTAATTATATGAAACCATGGAGGACTAATTAACAAATAACAATGAATTAGCTACTAGATTGTGCAACTAAAAAATTCTTCTGGCACTCTTCTGTTACTTAGTTCTTCAAAGGCTTCTCATAATGTATCCAGGCTGTTGCTGGTTGAGGGAATTTCCCCAGTGTCCTTGTCAATACAATAATCCTTGCTCTATTCCAATAATGTCTTTCCTTCCTTGAAGCTGTGAATGCTACTGTATTCAAATATATTCTTTCTTATTTACTGCATTTTATTGAAATGTATCAAAGGCTGGCCTCAAATCATATCTGTTCAATAGCATTATTTTTTAATAAGTGTACGTGCAAAGTCAAGGTGATACAAGTACTTAGCAATTTAAGAGTTTTTTTTAAATTGGTTCCCCTTAAATTATGTATATTCTTAGTTTGAAAATTATTAAAATGTGTTTTGAAAGCAGGAGTTATAACCAAATATATAGAATCCCTAGAGCTTCATAAAACTCAAGTTGAAAATCTGTAGAGAGTTTTACATGAAAATGTTCTGTCAGCCCATGCCTTAAATTCACAGATCAGAGAATTGGGCTATCTGTTATACATTGGGGACCAAATAAATATTCAATACTACAACAACCTTATTAAGTAAAAAGCAAGGTATTTGTCTAAAGTCCACAATTCTGAGTCAGTATAATTTCAATGAAGTTCTCTATGTCATGTTCAAAGTTTTCATTTTGGTAGCATGAATAGACTTACATAAATGATAATTATCTACTAATGCTTTTATGTTGATTGTTAGCCTAACTGTAATGAGAAGAAATCTTTTCTTTCAGGTCAATACTTGAAAAAAAGGGCCATTTATCACATTAAATAATTAAAGCCTTGCAACATGCTAAATTAACCTTTCATCATGTGTCTTATTAGCCTCAGTGTATTTGCCAAGGCTTTTTTAAACCCTGTTTGTTCATTGTGCCTATAGAGATAGAATGCTAATGCACTATATATGTGAGTGAAATACATTACCTGCTAAAGTTAAGCCTGTAGAGACTTGAGTCTTTCAACATGAAGATTCATGCTGATTTGCACCAAAACATCCTTCTTCACTATAGATATGTTGAGATATTTATGCACTTTTAATCATCTCCTAAAATTCCATAGACCCAACAAATATCATATTGGCAGTTTGAAAATACATTTGATGCACTGTTTTAATTTTCAAGTAGTTTTAAATCTGTGTCTATTTCTTACTGTATTTTTTACATATTTCCCCAGTAAATTCCTTGATAGTTGTTTCTGTATCATTATTTGATTCCAAATAATGTTCTTGGCACACTGGACTATATCTTTTGATACTATTGACTGGGTTGTTTAGAAATGTAGTATGTTCTATCCGTTCTTCAAATCAACAAAAAAGTTTTTAAAGCATCAGATTTAATATCTAGCCACTAAATTAAGTCATTTCAGTTATTTTAAGCTTCTTAGTATTTTTGACTGTGAAATTTCATAGTAATTACTTATCAATGTGTGACTTACATTTTTTCTTATAGTTACAGATGTATCCTACAAGAAAATAATTAGAGGGCTAAGTTTTGTATTAGTAATAATTCAGCTCTTCACAGCTCTGAGGTTAGGAAATAGGACTAACATCAGTATTTCAGGCTAATATTTTTAATATAATATTTACTTTATTAGTAATCAGATAATATTTAAACTGTCATGTATTACTCAAATAGTTGTCTTAATAAATCCCACTTATAAACACTAGTTAATATTCCAGTTAAAATACTGGAGTACTTTCATAGTGTTTTAATAACATGTACTGTGACAAGACAGAAATACAAATACATAGCAAAGATGGGGAAATTACTAACATCACTTATTCTGAATGTGTCAACACCAATTAGTTCCTAGCAAATGGTTTGGACAAAAGTTATGGTCAGATTCAACCATTCATAAGTTATTCTGTCATCATGAATGTAGGAAAATTCAGAGAAATAAAAACCTCTATATAAATATACTTTTTTAAAACACTTTCTTCCTAATATTTCACGTGGATGTTCAGCACATTTTTAATGCTTGATTCACTCTTTTTGGAGTAAATTTTTTTTTAGGATGTATGATTCTCAAAATAACAGATATTTTATCATATGTGCAGTTAGAGACTTGCCTGCTCACACCAAGATGTCTACATGTTGTTGACTTTTATGGTTTCCTTTGACCGATTTCCGATTTAGAACCAACAGTGCTTTCCTCTAAATTGTATAAACACTAAGATATAAATGTGGGCATCAAAGAGGAAAATGAGAAAGATATTTTAGGTTGTCATTTTTGTATTCAATTTTGTATTCTCAGTTCTGTATTCAAAAGTATCTCATTTGTGTAACAAGATACTTAAATTTAAATCCACACTTAAAAATGTAAACAAGTCAATATAGTCATTTCTAGAAGAACACATTTGGTAACAAAAGTGACATTTTTCTCTTGTGTTTAGTTGCTTTTTCTGGGGAGGTTTGTCCCAAAAGGGTAGCATGGCCATAATGGTTTTATTACTGTTTTAAAATTTCCACCCCCTTATTTCTGCTACTCTGGGAGGACCACTCCCTCTACCCCCAACTGTCCCCACATCAATGATATTGCTATCTCTCTGATTCAGGTCACATTCCTTTTTTTTTCCCCTTAATTTCCCCAGTTTCTATTGAAATCATATTGGGGTAAAATACTGTATGAGTTTATAACAGAGATTTAGTAAGGCATAAACACAAATTTAGAGCTTATTCTTGGATTTTATTTGTATTTTCAGTTTAGTACCTTCAGGAGGTCATTTGACACCCTTTGCTGCAGCGTATCAGCTTCTAGGAAAGCCTTGCTCTGTATCGGTGGTTTTCAAGCCAGGCTGCAGTTCTGAAACTCTGGGGAGATTTTTTAAAAAAAGCATGACCTAATATCACACCAGACTAATTAAATCAGAATCTCCAGGGACCAGCCTTCCAGCATCGGTATTTAAAACAGCTCCCCAGGTGATTCTCAAATGTAGTGATGGTGTCAAACCATGGCTCCAGACGATACAACAGGCTGCTTGCTTATACATATTAATCATAGTCTGTATTAATTCATCATCACGTAGGTGCTAGGAAAGTTTTGGGGACAAAGGGAGACGTGAAGGCCGGCGATAGTTTGGCTACTTGAGGAGAGCTCTTATTTTACCTTCTGTCGATATATATTGAGGACAAACAGACAATAATTCCAGGAGAGTGATAAATTGTGTTTCTAGTTTAGTAAAGTAAGGACTGTCATGTATAATATAGGAAAATTCTGCTTTTAATTCAGAATATTTCTCTATAGGATCACTAGAGAGAAAGTTCATCTTAGTCCTAGTATTAGTTTCCTTAAGGTGCTGTTAAATATGACCACAAACTGGGTGGCTTAAAACAACAGGAATTTATTCCCTCACGGTTCTGGAAGCAGAAATCTGAAATCCATGTGTCCACGTGGTTGGTTCTTTCTGGAGGCTCTGAGGACAGATGTGTTCCCTGACCCTCTCCTAGCTTCTGCTGGTGGCCTGCAGTCCTTCGTATTCCTTGGCTTGTGGATTCCGCAGCCCAGTCCCTGCCTCTGTCTTCACATGGCCTTCTCCCCTCCGTGGGCGCATATGTCTTCATGTGCCCCTTCTTATAAGGATGTCAGTCATTGTATTTAGGGCTCACCCTAATCCAGGATGACCTCAATTTAACTTGACTAATTACATCTGCAATGACTCTGCTTCCAAGTCAAGGCACAACATGAAGTTCCCAGTGGATGTGAATTCGGGGAGACTGTGAGCCCAGTACAGTGCTCGTTACTACTTGACTTCTCTGCAGCTTTGGATGTCGTTCAGCGCTCTTCCTAAACCGCCCCCTGGCCAGATCTTCTATGTATTGCATCTTTTGCTTACTTCTGTCATAATATCCCTAACACCATGTTGCAAAACACCATGTTGTTCTATAACTGTTTCTCCCACAGTCTGTGAAATCCTAGAGGGCAGGGGGAGTGACTTATTCAGGCTGTATGTGAGCACCTAATATGGTTTCAGGCTCATGGAAACACTGGAAGAAAGGAAGAGAGAAAGAAAAGGATGCATGTCTATACCGCAACGTTAGCACGATTTGCAATAGCCAAGACATGGAAGCAACCTAAGTGTCCATCAACAGATGAATAGATAAAGAAGATGTGGTACATATACACAATGGAATATTACTCAGCCGTAAGAAAAGAATGAAACAATGCTATTTGCAGCAACAAGGATGGACCCAGAGGTTGTCATACTAAGTAAAATAAGTCAAAGACAAATACAACATGATATCCTTTATATGTGGAATCTAAAAAAATGATACGAGTGAACTTATTTACAAAACAGAAACAGACTCACAGACATAGAAAACAAACTTATGGTTACCAAAGGGGAAAAGGGAGGGGAGAGTTAGATTAGAAGCTTGGGAATAGTAGATACAAACTACTATAAATAAAATAAACAACAAGGACCTACTGTATAGCACAGGGAACTATATTCAGTATCTTGCAATAAACCATAATGGAAAAGAATCTGAAAAAGAATATATATGTATATATGTATAACTGAATCACTTTGCTATACGCCTGAAACTAACACATTTTAAACCAACTATACTTCAATTAAAAGAAAAAAGGGTGCATGTCACTCACCTGCACACAGCAGCAAGGCACCAGTCTGCTCCCATGAACACCATCAAGAAACATAATGTATCAGTCGTGCCCATGTTGAGAGACTCCACTTTGGAATAAACAGGGAGAGGGAGAAGGAAGAAGCTGGCTTTCAAGCTAGTCAATCTCATTTCATTGTTACTCACTTGTGGGGTGGAGGACCATTCTACACCTGGAGCAGAGATGGGGTTAGGAGCTCACCAGTGAGTTTCAGTTTCCCATCATATTCTCTCTGCTCCACACCTTGAGATAATCAAGAGCTTAACTGCTGCAATTTGCTTGACAATTCCACACCCTTTCCCCCATTATCACATGTGATGTTCACAGTTCTGTGTGGTGGTGGGAGCAGGTCCTCAATTTGTCGCATGCAGATTAGAGATCTGAAGTGGAGAGACAGCTTAGAGACCCACTAGGGGAGGGTGTGCAGCCCGTGGGAGAGGTCCCTGGGTTCCAGGAGCGGGACAGTGCACTGTCTGTAGAGAATTAAGAAGTAATGATAATGAAACCAACTGAAACTGACTGCTTTGAATTATCCTTCTAAACACGGTCAACGATGAAACACTATTTCCCACGAGACAGACCTCTCCTAGCCCTGCAGTCTTAGTCTTCCACTGCTTTGGGACATTGAGTACATTTACCCCAAATGAAAACTAGAGAGGAAACGGGAGTGCATAGATATAGTATCAAATTCCGCATCTGTGGTCTTTATACACAAAGCTCCTTTACCATCCCAGTCTAAATATTATAACTGAAGTTTTGTAACTGTCTAGGGAAAGAAGAACTAGGCCCTTAAAATACTGTTAAATCGGGCTTCCCTGGTGGCACAGTGGTTGAGAGTCCACCTGCCGATGCAGGGGACGCAGGTTCGTGCCCCGGTCTGGGAGGATCCCACGTGCCGCGGAGCGGCTGGGCCCGTGAGCCATGGCCGCTGAGCCTGCGCGTCCGGAGCCTGTGCTCCGCAACGGGAGAGGCCACAGCGGTGAGAGGCCCGCATACCGCAAAAAAAAAAAATACTGTTAAATCCAAATAGTTTGGGCAGATTCCATATTAATACTGGTACATTCCGTACAGCTGAGTCAACTAACCTTTTTCTACAAATCAGTGATCTAGAAGGCTCTTCCTGCCTTTCTGCTGGCCTTACCAATTCTGGGGACAATTGGCCGGGGGAATTTTATGCGTCTTTTATTTTGTCACAGGTAAAATAATGCGTTACAACTGTAATTACAGGCCCCTGTGCTGTGCCTTCCATTTCCCCACTACTCTCTCAACTTCCAACCCCACCAAACCCATCAGACGAAATGCTCTTAGCTGTGCCTCTTACAATCTTCCAACACACTCAGTGCCCTACATTTGACTTTCTTTTTGATGAGAGGGGAACTGGCAGTTGGTCCAGAAGATAGCCCTGGACCTGTTCACGATGGGACGGAAGGCTAGAGGCTGGAGTTGAGGTGTGTGTCTAGTGCAGCGCTAAAAGCTATTCCCCCCAGCTGTGTCGGCAGCCTGCCAAAATACAACTGCTTGGCTAGCATGGAAATATTCCTTGGGGCAAGAAGAAGAATATGACAAGGCAGGAGGGAGGGTTTGACATGATACAGATTTGGGAAAATGAAATGTGACAATTGCTAATACCTTGGAGTTCAAAGAAGATGCACATTTCGGGTTCCCAACAGGTATTTAAGTGTATGGAAAGTGTATAGGTATTGAAGTGTAAAGAGAAGTGTTAAAATTACGTTGACTGCGCTGTGGTTCTCTCCAGTTTACTAGGGGAGAGTTTACAACAGTGCACGATGGGCCAGCTCTTCTGGTTTTGTCATTTTATAACTTCTTCACCCATGTTGTGTAATCACACAGGTGAACAACAGCTGGCTGAATTGGTATTATATTTTTTTAATTTTTATTTTATATTGGAGTATAGTTATTAACAATGTTTTGTTTCAGGTGGACAGCAAAGTGATTCAGTTATATTCCGAATGTATCTATTCTTTTTCAAATTCTTTTCCCATTTAGGTTATTACAGAATATTGAGCAGAGTTCCCTGTGCTCTACAGTAGGCATGAATTGGTATTATATTTACATGTGTTACTTAAGGTTATATTTCTTGTTAGTCTTTCAATGGATGGCTTAAAGCATATGGAGTGAAAAAAGGGCAATGAGAGTGCACTTTTGCTTACTTTTTATAGATTTTGTTAGCACTTTAATTCTCCCTGTGACAGTCTTTGTGACTCTGAAAATTATGTGAAGAGGCAACATTTGACAATAGGTGTTGATAGGATGAATATCTGACAACCTGAGGTCTTAAACAGTGGGCTTTTTAATACAGGATACAGGCTAGACAAGAAGCAGTGAAAGTAGAGTAAGCCCCAAGTAGATACATTTTATTTCCCGGGAACTAAATGGTTCCAAACAATTTAGTTGGAAGAGTTTTGCCTTTCATTCTGAGTGCTGGTTCATATTTCAATCAGATTTATCTCTGTCAAAAATAGTTTCATCTAAGGACACTTTGTTAACCTGCCTTGACTAAAAAAGTAGATTTTCCCTTAGCTGCTAGTGCTGTAGTCTGTGCAAAAAGAACCATTGGAATCACCCTTATTTTTGTTAGGCTCAGGGGTCGGTATCAGATGAAAAGATGTGAGGTTTCCCTGTCAGCTGGGAAATCCTTTTTCCTCTTAGGAATTTATTAGGTTATTTAGCTTCCGCTAAGTTTAGCTTATAAGGAGAAATGGGAGCAGTGTCTGAAGCTTCCAGACGGATGCTCTCATTTATCTAAATTCCATTTCTACTTCTGCAGAGAAGAGCCAGCTAATAAATCTGGTCCTCTTTCCTCCACGGTAGTAGCTCCCACCCAAGGGCATCTATTCTAAGTCTGGATAGGATGAAATCATGAAGACTGGGAAGTGCCTTAAAGATCATTGGGTCCTTCCTCTTAACTTCATAGCTGAGCACAATGAGACCAAAAAATTAAATTATTTCCCCAACAGTAACACGGGTAGAAAGATCCTATGTAAAATTGAATAGGTGATGTAAACCTGCCTCTCCAACCTAGAGATCAGAGGTTAAGAATTATAGAAATGTATCAGCAGTGTAGTGGGCACTCAGAGGACGTAGACGAATGTTGGATAACCAGGCTTTGATGGGAGCCAAGAGAAGCACAGCACAGCCAGAAGCGGTCTGCATCTGATGTGTAACTGGTGCCATTTCTGCTGCCCTCTGATGTCCTTATGGTCCTTAGCGGCCTCGATCATCACCTGCTCTTATTCACTACTGCAATCTCTACTTGACCAGTCTCCCCAATACACTGAGTATGTGCTTCATTCCCTGTAGATTCAGACCCCCACGTGAGAGTGTCTGACTGGCCATATTAGATCCTAGGCGGTGCCCATGTGGCTGCGGCTGGGATGGGGAGATGCGGGGGAGAGGAGGCAGGTGGGTCCCTGCCTCTTGCCTCTGTTGAGATTCTCCCCAGGTCTGGAGTAGTCAAATGACCAGTGCCCAGCACAGAGCTGCACACTTTTGCATGTAGCTCTGTTTCTCACTTGACTCCTAAAGCAGTCATTGGTCAGGCAGCTTGAACCAAGATGTGGCTCAAAATTGCAGCCCTTAGAGAAAAGGCATTTTTGTGGTTATTGCCATTGTTACTGTTTTTCTCATGTCAGAAGCAACCAGATGTCTCTTAAACCTGTAAGTCCTGGGAATTCCCTGGCAGTCCAGCGGTTTGGACTCCGTGCTTCCATTGCAGGCGCACAGATTCGATCCCTGGTCGGGAAACTAAGATCCTGTATGCTTCATGAGGCACGGCCAAAAAACAAACAAACAAACAAAAAACATGTAAGTCAGAGTTTCTCAAAGCATGTTGGAATACTGCATGCATCAGAATCATCTGGGTGCTTCAAGCAGATACCCCATCCAAAGCCGCAGGGCCCAGATAAGGATGCACACTGAATTCTGAGGACCATTGAGCTACACTCAGGGTCTCATATCTATGTTCCTGTAGGGCATTACATACTTTCACTAACTGCGCCTCCCCACCCCACCCCCACCCCCCACCCCCGCCGACTTCTTGCCAGTCGCATAAGGAACTAGAAAGTTCTGCATGTAGATCCAGAAGTGGGAGAAAGTGTTTAAAGCCCCTGAAATTATTTAGTTACTGTCTTTATGGTTACTATGTCTTTATGCTCTGCAAGGGCAGAAAACTAAAATATATTAAGCTCCTACTATGCACTCATCCTGTCTATGCTGAAGGAATTCCCACTGCAAAAGTCACATATGCATTTTAACTTGGTGCAGTGATTTTCAGTGTGGTCCCCAGGCAAGAAGCATCAGTATCACCCGGGAACTTGTTAGAAATGCAAATTCTCTCCCGCGCCATCCCCAGACTGATGTATTAACTAGCTTTCTGGATGATTCTGATGCATGCCGAAGTTTGAGGACTGCTGCTCTAAGCTTCCTTGCCTGTAATATAAAAACAATAATAATTCATACCTCATAGTTATCCTTCATATTATTTTCTATTGTTTTCTGAAACTAAGCTAATGTACAAAAAGGACTTGGCCCAAGGAAAGTGTTGAACACATAGTAGGAATATCATTGAGTCTATATTTAATTTCTTCAAGCTGCTCCTATTTTCTCATTGCATACTTCCCAGTGAATCCATTGGTTGCCTATAATATAAGCAGTCATATTATGTTACATATGATGGTTATAGAAGGAATCCAGATGTTGTAAAATTGTGGTCCTTAAGGGAAATGAGGGTTTTTTCATTCCCCATTCTTAAAATAGGGACAGGACTATCCATTTTTCTATTGTCACTTAAAGCCATTTTAAGACTTATTCACGAGTAACTTTAACATGGCATTAATAGGCTTAGTGGGACTTTCAATTTCTTAATCTCAGATGGGGGCCAGTTTCTTAGGGCGAAGTACAATAATCTTTACCTCGTCATCCTTGACACCCAGATAAAACTTGCTGAATCTGGGCTTGCATTAGATTTTCAAACTGAATCGTTTCGCAACTCAAATGCATGGTGAGTGACACTTCTCCAAGAATGGGGATTGAGATTGAAATACGTGTCAACCCCACTAGAGGGTGACCTTTATCCTGAGTCAGGGTACAGATAAACTAAGGGCATCCTCTGTGGCCATCTCGTTGCGCTGCTGTTTATTCAAGGTGGAGGAGAAGGGAAAGGCACCACTTCAGGCCGACTCAGATCTGTTTCTAAATGATCTAGTAGAGTCTGCCGAAGACATTGAAAACTGAGCTGTTGCATATTCTCAGTTTGTATATAGGGTGAATTTCCTTCTTAATAAATGCAAGTCTGAATTTTTAAAATTCTTCAGCTCTTTCGATTCTGCTTCTCAAATGCCCACTGTCCCCCCGCCCCAAATAAAACACTACTGAAAATAAGAGAAAGAGAACTCTGTTTTGTAAAAACAAAATAAAACAAAAGGCTGTAGGATTTTAAGTTCCATTTGGTGATTTAAGAATATGACAAATATTCTCTAGATACCAAAGAACAGCCCAATGAAGATGTTCAGACTGTGTTCAGAGAGTCAGTTTAGATGAAACCCTAAGAAATTAATACTGAACACCAGATTTGGTTTCGCTTTCATAGTTTAGATTTAAGAAATAAAATATTTGTAAATATTAGAATAATAACTCCACTAAAATCCTTTCAATTAAACATCAGAGTTAAGTGTTATTTAAAAAACCATCTTAGGGCTTCCCTTGGTGGTACAGTGGTTAAGAATCCACCTGCCAATGCAGGGGACACGGGTTCAAGCCCTGGTCCGGGAAGATCCCACATGCCGTGGAGCTACTAAGCCCATACGCCACAACTACTGAGCCCACAAGCCACAAATACTGAAGCCCGCGCGCCTAGAGCCCATGCTCCGCAACAAGAGAAGCCACCGCAATGAGAAGCCCGCGCACCATGACAAAGAGTAGCCCCTGCTCGCTACAACTAGAGAAAGCCCGTGTGCAGCAACAAAGACCCACTGCAGCCAAAAATAAATAAATAAAATTATAAAAATAAAACTATCTTAGTAAATGTCTTTTTATAACATTTAAAATTAACTCAGCTTTTTGCAACACTATGAATTCAAGTAATATTTAATGTGTTCTACACCCTTTATATATTAACTTGACTTCTTCTACTTTGATGTTTAATAATTTTTAACAGAAAATCTTAGCATAGGATAGTGCCAATTTTTTAATTAAAATATGTAGATTGTACTATTTGCTTCTTTTCTCAAACTATTGTAAAGGATGTTTCTAGAGCAAGGATAGCTGTCGCACTGACAAAATCAATTAACCGCATGCAGAAAAAGACTACAGTAATTAAACTTGGGTTCCTACATACAAATGATTTTAATTTTTATCCACCTCTGTAAACCAGAAAAACATTGTCTTATAAAATGCATATCTATTAAAACATGAGGAAAGGTTTTTCTGTGGCATGAATTAGTCTGAATCCATTTTTATCTTGCATCTAAGTTCATGAGAAGAGATTGCCTTTGGAAGAAGTAAGTCTTTCTTTGAAGGATGGGTGTTTTTATTGTTTATATACTCTTGGAAGAAGAGATCACAGCCTGAATCGAAACCTCCCTTCCCAGAAAAATAAGCCTGCTGTGATTTTACAATAAATCATTGCCTCTGTGCAATTGCATATGTTTTTATATACAATTGTTAAGAACTGCTCTGATAACTTTTACAATTCTCACACATTAAAAGTTCGTGCATTACTTATCTGTAAAGGTTTACCCCTATGTTTAAAATTAGGCAGCCTATGTTTAAAATTAGGTATTTCTCCATTAATTAAACAACTCCCACTTTAAAACTATAGAAGGCATTCTTGAAAATTACGTGGGGTTATGTATAAGCATACACTCTTATAACCACCCCAGTCTAAGAATGATGTGGACCTAAACTCTCATTTGCAAATTAGAATTGGAAGAGGGACATGCGATTTAATTCCCTCCTGATGGTGCCACTCAGACTTGCCTTCCGATTGCAAACTACGACTAAACTATATGGCTAATTTGCCTAATTGTCTATCACCTGTTAAGATTTGACAGCTTGTGTGCATATGGAGAGCACTCATCAGGCAGAATCTTCAGTTCTCTCCCCAGTTTAAGATTAGATTCCTGAACTTTTCTGAATTCCTTGTAAGTTGAAGGCTTCATTTATTCATTTTTAGCCAACTGTTTTGATTCTTCCTTTTTAAGGTAAAGTTTAAGAGGCAATTGACAGACATAAAGAAAGCTAGCTAGAAGGGAATATATGAGGGTTAAGAGGGCGGGGAGTGTGGAGTGAGAATTATTCTCATTATATTCTTATCTTGTCCATCTATATGAGAAAATATAGATAACTTTAGCTATTCCTAATATTACTATAATGTCTCTTCTGCATTCTTTGTGCACAAAATTCAGAAATAATTTCAACCATTTATGTTGCAATTTTTATGTTTTCCAGACATTTTTATGTTTTCTGTTATAAATAGTAATGATTCTACAGTGTTTGTCTAGGTTTACATGTGTAGACTTTGATATCTATTTCTTTGTTTTATTCCAGCCAGGGTGATCTGGCATATATAATATCTTCTGCCTAACTACTTAAACAGAAAGGTATTTTATTTAACTTCCATTTATCTTGGGAAGTGTATTCCACTTAGCATTTTAACTCTGGTTTACAGTTAAATGAGGAGAATTGGTGTTTGATTTTTCTCCAGGTTTAAGCACTATCGTCATCCTCTTCACCATTATTAGTGGCATTTTGGATTTTCAGTTTCTCCATTTACAGAATGGAAATTATAGGCAATGTCAGATTATTATTATTATTATTTTTTTTTTTTTTGCGGTACGCAGGCCTCTCACTGCTGTGGCCTCTCCCGTTGCAGAGCACAGGCTCCGGACGCGCAGGCTCAGTGGCCACGGCTCACGGGCCCAGCCGCTCCGCGGCATGTGGGATCTTCCCGGACCGGAGCACGAACCCGTGTCCCCTGCATTGGCAGGCGGACTCTCAACCATTGCGCCACCAGGGGAGCCCAGATTATTTTTATAGAAAAGACAACCTATTTTTTATCATTAGAATTAAGGTGTACTCTATATGGTGTAAAAGCATTAAAAACACTGAAAAAGAGAGGACAGCAGGGAAAGATACCCTTTGGGCAGAAATTTCAGTAACAAAGAAGATGGTTCTTCTTTGCTTATTTTACCTGATACATAATTACCTTGAGGCAGGAGGAGGCACATGTGTTCAGATTGCCCCGTGTCACCAGCCATCTGCCCTGGAATGCTGGTCCTCCGGAAGGCAGCATCCTGGACTAGCCCCTGCCAGCCCGGGAGCCTGAGCAAGGACCTGGGTCCCTAGGTGCTTCAGCGCAGGGAATATATATATATATATATGTGTGTATGCATATGTGTGTGTATATATATATATATATTCTTTTCCATTATGATTTATTGCAGGATGTTGAGTATAGTTCCCTATGCTGTATACAGTATATACAGTAGGACCTTTTTGTTTATCTCTTTTATATATAGTAGTTTGTATCTGCTAATCCCAAATTCCTAATTTGTCCCTCCCCCCTTCCCCTTTGGTAACCAGAAGTTTGTTTTCTATGCCTGTAAATAAGTTCACCTGTGTCATATTTTAGATTCCACATATAAGTGATATCATAGGGTATTTGTCTTTTTCTGTCTGACTTAATTCACTTAGTATGATAATCTCTAGGTCCATCCATGTTGCTGCAAGTGGCATTATTTTGTTCTTTTTTATGGCTGAATAGTGTCCATTGTGAATATATACCACATCTTCTTTATCCAATCATCTGTCAGTGGGCAAACTGAGGCAGTTTTAAGAGTAAAAGTTACCTAGCTGGTATATAAGGCAAAGAAACAGGATTGTTTCAGACACTGGGGTGTAGAGTCACCATACTGTTAGGTTTTCCAAATATAGGTCTCCTGGCGGTGCTCCCTGCCTGATAATTGGAGGATGTTTATTGAGCTCTTACTATGTGCCAGGAATTCATCTACATACTTGGGAATAAAACAAAGGTCCTATCCCTCATGGAGGTTACAGTCTGGTAGAAAATAAGCAAAAAGTCTAAAGAGAGGAAAAAGAACAAAGAGCACGGAAAGAGCTTGGGGTGTGCTGCAGAAGCGATAAGTGGGTTGCAGTGTTAAATGGAGCGGTCAGGGCAGGCCGATTTGAGGTGAAATTTGAGCAAAGACTTGAAGAATGTAGAGAGAGAGCCATCCAGGTATCTGGGGAAGGTCATTCCAGGCAGAAAATAACCAGAGCTGAGACCCTAATGTATGAGAGTCTCTGACATGAATGAAGAAAATCAGGGAAGCCAGTGTGGCTGGCAGAGGTGAAGGAGGTGAGAGTAGCAGGAAGTGAGGTATGGGGAGGAGACTGGATGCAGTGGAAGCTGTCATAACTTGCCCTGTGTCTGCATAAGCCAATTAGAGTGAAATAATTGTCCACTAATTATGACACCCAAGTTGAACAGTGCAGGGGAAACCTCACTGAATTTGTGTTTTTGTTTTTTGTTTTTAGTAACATATTTGATTTGGCCTGATGTCCACCCTTTACTTGAAATATTTTCAATTTTTTATTTTTCAATTACTCTGCCACAGAGTGATGTGAAACTTCTATATTTGCCTGTCCCCCTATTGGCTGCCTTTAGCATTTCCTAAATTATTTACTGGGATAGGGCTTACATTCTCTTTGCAGCACTCATTTGAGGTCAACTCCTAGTTAATGGCAGGAGCTTGGAGAGATGTAGAAAAGAAAAGCAAGTATCAGAAAACAATCCAAATATAGTTCATAGCTTTGGCTTTGCAATGTCTAGTCATCAGCTGCAAAAATTGGGGAGAGGTGTAGGTACTGGTCTTGTTTGCTCAGACTGATATTCACACAAGTTTGTTTTTCCTGAGCATCTCCAGATTCTAGTGGGGCAGCAGGAGTGAAGAGGAGGGAAGGGCAAGCTTCTCCCTGTCTTAGAAAATTACAGGTAGGCATGGACTCCCACGTGCAGTCCAAACCCAAATTACTGACAAATTAGGCGCTCCTGATTGAAATACCTGAATGAGGAGCTGGCAGACTGCGGCCTCCCTCTCTGTTTTTGTACAGCCTAAGAGCCAAGAATAGTTTCTAAATTTTTAAATGGTTGTAAAAATCAAAAGAATAATATTTTGTGATACATGAAATTATATAAAATTCAAATTTCAGTGTCCATAAATAAAATTTTCTTGGAACACAAGCCTATTTATTTATTTAAGTCTATGACAACCTATTTATTTAAGTCTATGACAACTTTCACGCTGGAAGGGAGTTGAGTACTTCTGCAGAGACCGTATGGACCACAGAGCCAAAAATATTTACTATTCTTCCCTTTACAAAAAATAGTTGGCCAACTCCTAAATTGGATGATCTGAGTTAGGTCTCTAACTTCTTAGTTTATTAGTATCTACTATCCTGATGACTTCTGTGTATTATATAATGGCATTATCTTCTGAAAATTACTGGGAAAAAGAAAATCCTTTTAATACCAATGTACTAATTAAAGTTATTTTGAAAGAATATACCCAGGAACTGTTTGTAAGGGTGAGTGAGTAAATGAGTATTTCTATTGTTAAACAAATACCACATAACCAACTTCTACTGATTTAGATATTATTTGAAGTAACATCTGCCACCAGGATTCACCTGTGTAGAGAGATTTCTCAAATAGTGTAGTGTCTTAGTTCTGGCTACTATAACAAAGTACCATAGACTGGGTGGCTTATAAACAACAGCAATTTATTTCTCAGAGTTCTGGAGGCTGGAAGTCCAAGGTCAGGGTGCCAGCAGGTTAGGGTTCTGGTGAAAGCCCTACTCTGGGATGCAGACTGTTGCCTTCTCCTCAATTGGCAGAAAGAGAGTGAGCTAGGTCTCTGTCCTCTCCCTGTAAGTTCATTAATCTCATTCATGAAGGCTCCACCCTCATGATTTAATTACTTCCTAAAGGCCCCACCTCCAAATATGGTCACATTGGGGATCAGATTTCAACATAGGAATTTGGGGCAGGGGGAGCAAAATATTCAATCAGTAGCAAATAGTAAGTTCATGGCCATAACTTTCAGCCATGAAAATATGTTTCATTTCTTTCAGTGAACGACAGTTGTTAAAAGTTCTGTGGCAGTGTATGAGTTGTTCTGATTTTTAACTTTATAATAGAATTCTTCCTGTTTGTATCTTTTATGTGAGTAGAACTAAGTATAGTATCCAGAAAGAGTGATTCATGTTGTCAAATTGCACCGAATATCTTAGGAATTAGCATCCTTTAAACCACTAGTAAGAATTTTTTAATTAACTTTTCAACAATAATAAAAATTTGCAAACCACAAAATTGAAGGGAACAAAAGCAATATTTAGAAATAAAATTCTTTAATATTTTAAGCTGAGAAGGGAGAAAAAATGGAATTAAGGTCCCTTTTTATCACAGGTTAAATTATAGACATGTATAATACCATATATTATATATGTGCAGATATGTAATGTATGGTGTATGTGTGTGTATATTTGCACATACACAATATAAGGTATTACTGAGTTGCATTTGCACATCATGTTTAAAATTGGGTTAGACATAGTGAAATCATGCCATTAAATATGTATTCTTCATATATTTAAAATATTGCAAGAGAAAGAAAAAGTTTAGTTTAATTTTAATCAATTCCAAAGTAATTTCTTCTTCCTTGATAACAAAATCCCCCTTTTATTTGAGTGGGCCATATGCTCTAATCCAGGAAATTAATAATGCTTGATTTAAGGCTAAAATTTTAGACCCATCATAGCAGCCCCATTTTACTTAACCAGCAATTATTCTAGGTGTGGGTATATGCCCTTATTCTGACCAATGAAATAAATAATAAGCTCTGTTAAGGAGCTTCTGAGAAAATATTTCCTTCCTCAAAAAATAGAGACAGCCCTTTTATCCCCCAACCCTCTTCCATGTTAATTGGGATTCTGTTCTATGAAAATGTGATGGTTGGATCTATAGCAATATTTTGTGAGAGAAAATTGCCAACACATACATTCAACATGGCAGAAAGGAGAGAGAGAGAAAAAAAATATATATATGTATATTTTCTTGGTGAAATCAGAGGCACTGATCCAAAGCTGGAAGCACAAACCCTTACAGACTTTTCACATGAGAGAGAAGTTCAAATTCTAATATTTAAGCCACTGCAATTTAGATAGTCTGTTCTTTGCTCCTTGTAGCTGCACACATTCTGAAATGATACAGAGACTGACTTCACCAAGTATTTTTAGTTATTCTTATAAGTGCTGATTTTATCATCACTCATTATAATAAGGCTTGTTTGGCTTTTTTACTGCTCTCCTTCTGTACCTTATATAACTGATTAAAGTTTATATTAAACATTTTTAAAATTTATTTACATCAGATTCTAACTATCTTATGTTTACTTCTCTGATTAGCAGCGCATGAGAACATTGAGAAGATAAACATGCTATAAATCTATTTTTCAAATGTTGTTTGTGGGGCTTCCCTGGTGGCGCAGTGGTTGAGAGTCCGCCTGCCGATGCAGGGGACACGGCTTCGTGCCTCGGTCCGGGAAGATCCCACATGCCGCGGAGCGGCTGGGCCCGTGAATCATGGCCGCTGAGCCTGCGCGTCCGGAGCCTGTGCTGTGCAATGGGAGAGGCCACAACAGTGAGAGACCCGCGTACCGCAAAAAAAAAAAAAAAAAAAAAATGTTGTTTCTGGTTAGGCAAAAGCAAACGCTTCAGATTTCTACTTTTCTCTTTAATTGTTGATACTTTAATCACAGATTTCATTAGAAATGTGCCTCTGTAACTTTGCTGATAGAATTTGAAGTATATTGGTGTGGTAAGCAAAATAGTAATAGTAATAGTGGATCGACATGAATACTACATTATATAGATCAAAGTGGAAAACCTTCTCCAGAATCATATCTCCAAATCTCAGATATTCTCAGAGGGATCTGTCCATAGATGGAATTGTTTCTTCTCTTTCTTTCTTTCTTTCTTTTTTCTTTTTCTGAGAAGGTTTTTGTATCTCAATATGACTTCTTCTGAAATGAGGGAATCCTATGAAAGCTATACATATTCAGCCAGTCCCAGTGAGAGTCTATCGCAAGGGCTGGCAAACTTAGTCTGTAAAGGGCCAGATGAATGTTTTAGGCTTGTAGGTCACAGGGTCTCAATTGCTATACAATCAACTGCTGTAGTAACTCAAAAGTAGCCACAGGCAATATGTAAATTAATGAGCTTGGCTGTGTGACAATAAAACTGTATTTGGCAGGCCTGCTTTGGACTGGGGACTGTAGTTTGCTCATCACTGATCTAGAGATTCCATTTTTGCTTCCCCATCCTGGGCATGCACGTATTATTCTTGAGCATTGTTAATACATATATCTTCCTTAATGCATAACTGCAAATTATTCGTACCGTGGAATTTATTAAGACATTAATGGGAGAACCTATGCAGATGCTGCAAATCTCTGCCCCTGGACTAAAATCCTCCTCTACCCTGAGTTAGTTATCTTTCTTTTTAATTTTGTAAATGAATAGACTTTATTCTTTTTTAGCAATTTTAGGTTGATAGAAAACTTGAGCAGAAAGTAAAGAGAGTTCCCATAAACCCCTTCCCCCCTGCAAAAGTTTCCCTTTTTATTAACATCTAGCATTAGTGTGGTACAAATATTACAACTGATGAACTGGTATTGGTATACTGTTACTAACTGAAGTCCATAGTTTACACTAGTATTTACTCTTTGTGCTGTGCCTCCTATGGATATTGACAAACGTAGGACATATACGACGACATGTACCACTACAGAATCATACAGATGATTTCACTGCCTTCAAAGTCCTCTGTGCTGCACCCATCCATTCCTCCCCCTACAGCCCCTGCAAGCCACTGATCTTTTTACTCACTCCATAATTCTGCCTTTTCAGGAATGTCACAGAGTTGGAATCATACACTACACAGCCTTTTCAGGTTGGCTTCTTCTACTTAGTAATATGCATTTAAGATAACCCATGGCTTGACAATTTCTTTTTATCACTGAATAATATTCCACTGTATGGATTTACCACAGTTTGTCTATACATTCATCTGTTGAAAGACACCTTGGTTGCTCTGAATAGTTGGAAATTACAAATAAAGTCTATGCAGGGCTCTCTGAGGATGCAGATTTCACCTCATTTGCGTAGATAGCAAGGAACGTGATTGCTACATCGTACGATAGGTTCTCTTTTTATTTTATTTATTTTTATTTTTTTGATGTGGACCATTGTCAGCGTCTTTATGGAATGTGTTACAATATTGCTTCTGTTACACGTTTTGGTCTTTTTGGCCGCGAGGCATGTGGGATCTTAGCTCTCCGACCAGGGATCCAACCCGCACCCCCTGCCTTGGAAGGCGAAGTCTTAACCAGTGGCGGCCAGGGAAGTCCCCGGTTATCTTTGAAAACACAATCTCAGCACCTCATCCATTTTCTTGAAAATCTCTGGGGCTCATCTTTGCTGATCAGAAAGTCACAACCTCATGGCATGGCCAGCGTGTATCCCAGCTTCACGTCACCACACGGACCTTAGCTTCCAGCCACGCTGGTCTAAGACTCCTACCTCAAGGGGCTTCTTATAATTTCTAGAAGGCAGTTCTTTTCCTTCCAAGTGGGATGCTTTTTCTCTTTCTTCTTCACCTTCACAAACTCCAATTCACCTTTCAAAAGCAGTTATACTCCAATAAAGATGTTGAAAAAAAACCCAAAACCTATAGCTAAATAACATCATGTTTCAAAAGCTTGTCCCCTTCTCCAAGGCAGGAATAGCTATTCCCTCTTCTAGACTCTGCCTCTTATGTCTTCAGCACAGCATGGGAAGCTCCGTATCGTGATTGCTAACGTAATATTGATCCCCTCTACTAAAAGGAAATTGAAACTCTTGAAAACACACACACACACACACACACACACACACACACACACAAGCTACTTAAGGGAAACAATTTAAATAAAACATTGTGGAAAATTACCCTCTAAATATTTGAAATAATGTTCTATAAAAGGA